>NC_133411.1:35017500-35642500 GCF_049350105.2 Macaca mulatta
GTGGTGGTGGTGATTTGATGATGGTGGTAGTGGTGGTGGGGATGATGTAGTGGTGGTGATGGTTGGGTGATAGTGGCTGGTGGTGGCAGTGGTGGTGATGTGGTAGTGGTGTTGATTTGATGGTGTTAGTGATTCGATGATAGTGGTGGTGGTGATTGGTAATGATGCTGATTTGATGGTGGTGGTGATAGTAGTGGTGATGTGGTAGTGGTGGTGATTTGATGATGGTGGTTGTGGTGGTGGTGATGATGTGGTGGTGGTGATGGTTGGGTGATAGTGGCTGATGGTGGTGGTGGTGATGTAGTGGTGGTGGTGATGTGATGATGGTGGTGATGTGGTAATGGTGCTGATTTGATGGTAGTGGTGATAGTAGTGGTGATGTGGTAGTAGTGGTGGTGGTGATTTGATGATGGTGGTTGTGGTGGTGATGTGGTGATTTGATGGTGGTGGTGATGATGGTTGTGGTGGTGGTGGTGATGTGGTAGTGGTGGTGGTGGTGGTGGTGGTGATGTGGTAATGGTGGCAGTGATGAAGTGGTGGTGATAGTGGGGTGATGGTGGTAGTGGTGGTGGTGATGGTGGACTGATGATGGTGGTGGTGGTGGTGGAGGTAGTGGTAGTGGTGGTTATGTGGTAGTGGTGGTGGTGGTGATGTGGTGATATGATGGTGGTGGTAGTGGTGGTGGTGGTGATGTAGTAGTGATGGCTGGGTGATAATGGTGGTGGCAATATGGTGGTGGTGATGGCAGCAGTGGTGGTGGTGGTGGTGGTGATAGTGGGGTGATGGTGATGATGGTGGTGGTGGTGTGGTAGTGGTGGTGGTATAGCGAGTAATTAACTATGAGAGGAGAGTTGAGAAGGACTCAAGAATGACTTACTGATTTCTGGCCTAGATATCAGTAAACATAGATGGTTTTAGTATCATTCCAAAAAGAAGTACTATAGAAGAACAGGTTGGGGTAAGAATTAGGTATAATTTTAATTTAGAAATGTTAAGATTGAAGTAACTGTTGGGCTTTTAAGGGTCAGGAGATAGGACCTGGTATTCTGAATGTAGATCTGGCTCAGAGCAATTGATTTAGGGATGTTTAGTGTATCACTGAGATGGCCAAAATGGCCTTGGAGATGAAAGAAGGTTCAAATCAGTTTTTGAGAGAAATCAGTGAGGAAGCTAACTCAGGACAGTGGGAAGACTGTCAAATAAGGATAAAAGCTTAGGTGGATTGAAAACATTGACTTTGTAAGGACACACATGTATAATGTTGAATTTTTATTTTAGGGAGTGCATAGTAGGCTAACGGTAAGATCAAAAAAGGGGTGTGATGGGGTTGATCCAGAACCTTATCCAGAACTGGGGTAAGAGATTGGGGGAAGGCTAAGAGAAAGTTAGGGAGCAGCTGATGGATAGACCAGAACATCTGGTCTATTTTAGAAGGAAATTCAGCCAATGTTATGCTGACTGTGTGAAGAGGGAGGAGTCCAGGAGCTGAAGTCAAGCAACTGGTTACCAGGAGAAAGAGGGGAGAGAGCTGGAAGGTTAGCGAGCCGGCCTCAGATAGTGGGTATGAGAGTGAGAGCTCAGAGCTGGAAGTGGGTGGAGGTGAGTAGGGCATTTGCTCATTTTTAAAAGCTTATTCTGTCATCCTGGTAATTTAAAATGGAAGGTGTCCTGAAAAGTCAAAGTTTAAATCTGTATCTTTGATAAACAAGCTTACTAAAGAAAAACTAAGGGGAAGGGCACAGATAGTTACCTCCCAGAACAAATTCAGTTCTGATCAGGGCTTGATAATTTCCTTGACAATATAATCTGCAACTCTAACATACCAAAATATTGGCAAAGAGTGTAATTTCAAAATAGACATGAATATAAGCAACCAAATTTTCATATTCACAAAGAATGTAGATTAGACAAACACTGCATACATTGTTTTCCTGAAAGCGTATGTTTTTATGTCAATACATGCTCAATCCCCTTTGAAAAAACTAGTAAATGAATAAGGAGGGTAACAATAAAACTAGCAAATAAGGGGCCTGGAACTACCTACAACCTGGATCCTTGAAGATAAAGTATTTAGGCTATTAAGTATATTTGATTTGACACCATTTTTTTCAGCTTAAAAACTCAAATCAGTGTGGTATAGACAGAAAGCGGGCAAGTATAGCTTCTAAAAGGTCTTAACTGGCACCCAGAATGAGGGAGGCAGGCTGATAAAATCTAGCTTATTCTATGGGGTTCATTTGATTGGCCTCAAGAAAGACATCCAACTTGTAATGGTTCTCAATTAGAAGTTGGCTACTTATTAGAATCGCCTGGAGAGCTTTTAGAAATTACTGATGTCTGGGCTCTATTTCAAACCTGTTAATTCAGATCTCTGGGATGTGGGGTCTGGGCACTGATGTTTTAAAATCTCCCCAGGTGATTATTATATGCAGCTAGGGCTAAGGACTTTAGTCACTGAGGAGTAAATGTGATGCTGAAATTATCTTTTAGATCTAAATAACTTTGCATTTATAGAAATAGCATCTTTAGCCTGTGATGGAAAACAGGTGCCTTGAACAAAATAAATGAAAAAGGAACTGTATAGAGAAATACGAACCTTCTCAGAGTGCTGAATATTTAGGGGCAAGAGCTTGTCACAGGGAATAATTTTGTCCAGTGGAAAAAAATATTATAAATATTTTTTAAAAACAAATAAAATTTGTTGAGTTTACAGATCTATTTTCTAAGAGTTTATCTTACACCAGGGCCTCTGTTAAGAGCTCAACATATATTACCTGTGAAAGTTGTCAGAATCAAAATGGAGCAACTAATGTTAAGAAAAAACCCTGATTAATATGGCCAGGGAAGGCTAGGAAAAATTAGTTCTCACCCTTGTATGCCTGATGATGAAAAAGGCTCTGCAAAAACCAAAACCTTGCGCAAAGGCTATTACAACCTTACACAAAAAATACTTTTGCAATGACATCTGCCCAGCAACTTCCTGAGCAACCTCGGATTGGTGTCACCCTTGTTATTGATCTCTGCAGGAAATTATAATTATTTAAAAACAATTTTGCAATTCTCTTCAACTTTTTTTCCTTTAAAAATTTTCATTTTCTTTTAAAAACCCCTCTCTTCCTTTACCTTCCTAAATATGCACATAGTTAACTGTGGCATACATATTCCCATTGCAATGCACTATTCCCAAATAAGCTTTATTTTGTTTTAGAGAGCCTCTCTCTGTCTGTTATTTAGGTTAACAGACCTTATTTAATCTTTTGACAACCCCAACTAGGCAGATACATAAAAAATTCCAGTTCTATGACAGAAAACTGAGTCTTAGAAAGATGTATAGGATCATACAACTAGTAAATGATGGTACTGAGTTCATATTCTAAAACCCCAGTGCTAAACCATTATGATTTACTAACTGATCAAAACATCTTCCTTTAACCGAATAAAAACACTTTCTCTCTAAACTGAGATTTATGCCTGGGGGTTGGATCACAAGTCCTGCTCCTCAGTTCCTTGCAAAATAAAATGCAAGCAACAAGAAGGAATTCTTTAATGGTTACACACTTAAAAGCACCAACACATCAGGTCTAAATAATTTATATCAACTTGATTAATGAAGTGAGTGTGGAAAAATTACATAGAAATCAGAAACCTGTTTTGTAACTACTGTCATGCCATCTCTCTGAGAAGCTCATGTTGATAGTCAATGGAGAGCTAAATGTGAAAATGCATTATGGAAAGTACCATAGAAGCTATTATTAATTTCAGTTTTTCTCAAATTTAATGCCACTGAAATAATCTGGGCTGGGCTTTCCTGACAATTCTTCTTTTTCATGCTCAATGTTTAAAATAATATCATAGTGCACATCAACCAATCAAGAAATGAAGAAGATGGCAGAAGGAAAAAAACATTCAATCCAAAACTGTGACTTTGATCAACACTGAGAAGTCTTGTCTTTTCATTTTATGAACTATATATAAAAAACAGATGAGGTGTAAATGCCGTGAAAGCACAAACTTAGAACATCTGACTTCCCAAATTAGTAAAAGTCATGATTTTATAAAGTTGTAGATTAATGAAACATACCCAATACCTTACATATGCCATTAATACAGACATTTCTGCTGTTGCCGCCTTCAAAGCAAGGGGTACCATCAATGACAGCATCCAGCATTTTCTCAGAAAACTGGCCATCTATGGGTCGGCAGTAGAGCTCACAAGGATGTGCTGAAGGGAAAAAAGAAGGCAAATCCTTCAAAGTTAGCTTTTAGCTCAGCATCCTCCCCAGGATTCCTCTGTACTTATAACCCCCAAGTGTCATTTACTCTGACGATCCTATCTTTTTACCTGCTTGAGACACATCCTGAAATGTGCCTCAAGACACATTTCACACATCCAGGTGCTGAATCCAAGGATTATTTTTCCTTTTTGAAAACAAGTTTTATAATGAATTAAATTAAAAGATTGCTTTAAAACACTCTATTCTTTGCTGTAAACGATGACTCCTTTCTATTCAACATTGAATTGTGCTGATAAAATAAGGCACTGAGCATCTGGGGTTAGCTTAGAAAATAAGTTATTGCAACCAGCCATGAAGGACTCCAGGCAAGCAGGATGCCTGCTTGTTTCTTGCAGCAAAGTAAGTAGACCTCCAGGGGACAGGCATCCCCTCCCATAGGGCCAGCTCATTACTACCACAACCTCCATCACCACCAGCATAAACCTGCCCCAACAAATGTCCTCCTCCAGTCTAAGAGGTGCTTAGATTGACAACCATGTGGAAACATTTTTTTTTTGTTGTTCAAACTGAAGCCGACCTGCTTCTCATAGTGCTCCATCCCATCAGCTTGGGTCCTACACTGATTTCATTCTAAGGTTCAGTTTTCTACTCCATTGTGAATGAAGACAGGGTGATCTACAGCACAGGAATATTTACTTAATAAAATACATACCCACATGTATGTACACAGAATAACCAGAAAGATAGATCACATTTAAATCACAGATTGCCTTAAACATTTTAATAGTGAATACACGTATATGATAAGAAGAATTCAAATAATTTTCTTATGAATGTAATGAATGCTTTTCTTTAAGTGAAAAACACAACAATGTCTTCTTTGGCAGGGATTTTGGGGTCTCTTCTGGATGTGTTTATTATGGGCAGGGCTGTTAGTTGCTTCTTTGTGTGATCAGCGGAGGGCTCAATAGTACCAGCCATAAGGCTATTTGTCATGGGCCCACCTCACTGGGCTGGGCACCAAATGCCAAGACCAGGTGCACAGTGATAGCTGTGTCTGCTTGAGGGTGCAGTGATCCACGTGGCCAGGAAATGAAATTGCAAAATTCACACACATGTAACCCTGAGCAAAAGCTCCAAATGCTGAAACACTGAACAAACTTGAGACTGAGGCCAAAAACATCTATTCAGAGCTTAAAAGAGATAAGTGAACTAGCCCAGAAGCAGAAAATTAGATATCACATGTTCTCACTTTTAAGTGAGAGCTAAACATCGGACATACATAGACATAAAGATGGAGATAGACTCTGGGGACTCCAAAAGCAAGGAGGGTGGAAGGAGGGTGAGGGTTTCAAAATTACATATTGTGTACAGTGTTCAATATTTGGGTGCTAGGTACACTAGAACCCCAACCCCTACCATTATGCATGTAATACCCAGGTAACAAGCACATGTGCTCCCTGAATCCAAAAACAAACAAACAAACAACAAAGCTTAAAAGAGAAAGATAGGGCACATGTATACATATGTAACAAACCTGCACATTGTGCACATGTACCCTAGAACTTAAAGTATAATAATTTAAAAAAATTTAAAAAAAGAAAGATAAAAGCCAATATGTAAATAAAGAAAACCAATTGATTTCACATAAGGTGCAGTGGATAAGTTGTCTGACAAGATAAAGTCGAAATGAGTTGAAGAGATAATTGGATAAAGAGCCAGTGGAAAAGTGTCGAGACTCTGGGACAAAGCATGACTTGGGATTATTGTGCAGCTCCATTTCTGGCAGCATGGTTAGCTCTGTTACTGGGCAAACTGGAATAGAAGTACTAAAGGGAGCAACCTGGGAACAAGTCTATTCTCCTAACGATGAGAACATCAATCCAGGTGCTGAATCCAAGGATTACTTCATTAAGACTTTGGTTTAAACTTTAGAATTGGATTTGGGATTTTGTATTTGGAATACATAAAGCAAAAATATAAAACAGCCCTGAATAACTCTGGAGCTTTTCTAAGGAATCATCTGTTTCAAGGCTGCCGGGAAGAGTTGGGACCACAGCATGTTCATTGCCGCAATGGAATGTTTATTCAGAGAGAAATGGACAGATTCACTAAGTTGCATTTACATAATGGACTGCTATGCAGCCACTAAAAGGAATGAAGTAAACCAGTAAACCACGATGCCATGATCTACTCAGTGAATCAAGAGGCAGAATTGGCAAATTGTGGTTCTATCTGTGCGGAAATGAAAACCTGCTGTTAGCATGGTTATCTTGGAGGAATACATTCAATGCAGTGGGATAATAATAATTCATTTTTGTTTCATTCTATTATGTGCACTTGCATTTTTATAAGACACATCTATTCCTTTTAAAAATAATAAGTCTTGGCCCTCACACAGGAAAACTGGAAAAGTCTTCTTTCCCCAGTGATATTTATGACACATCTCCATAAAAAGAGGCCCTAATTTCAAAACTTCCCTCCACCCTGTTTCCACAACACAGGACTAGTACATGCTTTAAGGCTAGACAGGTTAACTGAAGTACACTGTCCACGAGAAACACACATGTGTGTTGACTATAAGTATAGTGGTTTATGGAGTCTTAGAAATTATCTAGGAAATAACATTTGTAATAACAACAATGACAGCACACAGATCCTCTGCTGTGACTCTCCCAGAGCTCCCACCACCATGACCTATAGGTGTGCCTCAGGCCAGGGAGAACGCTGTGTTTGAAAGCAATCATCCTAAATGGAAAGTTCAGTGCTACTGAAGACTTTTATAAGGCTGAGCCTGAGGTCCTCCTTCTCTGTCCCCTCCTTCTCTGGCCTTTGTCTTTCATGGTGCTCTGGAAGGGCTCTCGTTATATCATTAAGTTGTCCTGTGACACAGGGATCTACAGGAGGAGGCAAGGGTGTTAATGGATGGTCTTAATTCTTGGGAGTCATCACTGGTATCAGAGATTCTCTGTGCCAGACATCAACCTTGTTGAGTTCATCATCTCTATAGAGTTGAGTACTTTCCTTGTCTCACATTTATTCCCCTGCCCTGATGCAGCCTTTTGTAGGGTCATGTGATTTTTGCCCTCTAGCTTTCAAGAGCTTTCAAGTCCATTTATAATTCAGCTAAGTGAAAGCTCTAAAACTAATTTACTAGTGAACTCTCACCCTCACATTGTCTGATTAATCCTCTCAAAGGGAACTTAGGAAAAGAGATGAGCTTACCGAATCAAAGTTCGCATTTTCAATTTTGCAGAAACAGGGTGACTCAACATTTTTGGATAATGATCTTAATAAATGATAGAAATGAAAGCTCTAACTTGCTAAAAAGAATGAAAATATTTCTTAGGTAAGGAAAAGTTTTGATGCATTTCATGTTTTGTGAATAGACTGGAATGTGAGTTTCATCATTTTAAAGAATCCAGTTTCTAAAATCCATTCACAGGCAGGGCTTCATGGGCATAAGACCTGTGCTTTTACCCAGGACCTCACACTTGGTTGAATGCTGTTGTCTCTGTCTTGCAATTCTTAATCATTTTACCTTTGAACTTGTGCTGGGTAAGGGAAGGCCAAAATGGGAAGGCGGTGTGCACATGAAGGGAAGTGCTGTGCACCCCTGCTGCTCCTCAACAGAGCCCAAGAAATACTAAACCTCAAAGCAAAAGGCATAACTTAAAATGTTTTATTGATGCAAGAAGTTATGTTTAACTTAAAAAGGAAGCTTAAGGACTAAAATCAAATCGGCTTGGGGGAAAAAACAAAAATGAAAACTTGTGACTGTATCACAGCCCAAAATAAGTTAAGTAATTACCAAGTGTCTGAACTCTTTGGCTAGTCTAAAATGGCATTCTTGTACTTTCTAATATGGTAATCTTACTGTAATCCCCACAATACACGGAAATATGTATTAGTGAAATATAAGAAGGCATTAAAGTGAATATATTCTATAGTAACCATAGAAAGGTATAAAAACAAAAGCAGAAATAATTTTTTAAAATTAATTAAACCCTTGTCATTGATGTTTTATTTTAATTTTATTTTTTATTTTTAAAATTTTTCTGTAGAGGCAGGGTCTTACTTTGTCACCCAGGCTGGAGTGAGGTGGTGCAATCATAGGTCATTACAGCCTCAAACTTCTGTGCTGAAGCGATCCTCCCGCCTCACCCTCCTGACTAGTTAGGTTTACAGGCATGCACCACTATGCCTGGCTGTATTGATATATTAGATTAGGGTAAGTGCAGTACCCTAGAAATAGAAATAGAAAAAAGAGTTTTCTATTTACTGTGTAGTTTTAAGTTCTGTCTTTTGGTTAAGATGCTTAAGAAGTAAACTCAGAATCACAACTTAAATTATTTAAGCAATATAATAATTAGTCATCAATGTTTAAATGTTTAGAAAACACTGGTTTTCAAGGGCAAGATATATAGGTTTAATAAACTGAGCCTTAATCATAATAAAAAGGGTTGTTGGGTTTTCCACCAGAGCTCCTGGCTTATGAAATAATCGAAGGTTTTAAAGACATGAACATTGCCTTAGGGAAAATTCAAAATTCAGTGCATCGGTCCTAAGGAAATGAACTTAACCCAGTCCCTGTGTGTTTTTGTGCTTAATGACCAGGCTGCAGAGTCAGGCCTGGGCTAACTCTTGGTTCTATCTCATAGTCTGAGTTTGGGCAAGTTACATAGGTCCTCTGAACCTATTACCTCATCTGTAAAAATGGGTCAAAAATAGCTTTCCTTGAAGGGTTTTCTTGTGGAGATAAAATTAGGAAAAAATATATAAAGTGTTGTGGGAAGTATCACTGTTCACTGAGGGAGTAGAAAACTCTGCTGTATGTTTATTTTATCCTCTGGTGATTTCTAAAAGGATGCCTGGGAGGCTGTAAGGCACTCGATATCTGGCACAGAAAAAATGCTCCACACATCCTTGTTGACATGAATGAACTGCTGCCAGGGATGCCTGTCAACTAAGCAAAATAGCAACTCTGTAGACAGAGTATAATGGGGAAAGTCATCAATGTGCTGTTCAAGGTAGTAGCTATTCAGGTTAGCAGATAAGTCATTATCTGCTAATGACCAAATAATAGCATAGGAATCTGTAAAGAAACTACTGGGATAGAGGATGAATGCTGATAGACTGAGTAGGAAGTAAGGTCGAGGGTGGCAAACTTTATCTGAGTTAGAGAAGCAAATCAATCACTCCAAAGTGAGTGGGATTGATGTCAACTTGTGTAACTCTCACTTCTTTAGTACCTATTGCTTTGCTAGTCAAAAAGTGGGCACATGATGAATGCTTGCAAACAAATGAAAAGCAAAGCTGAATCAAATATTTTTATTCCAAGTCCAGCTACTTGAGCCATAAGAGATAGGTACACACAAATTCAACTGTGTATCTGGGAGGGGGATCTCATACTAAGCACATGTGATGCCACTGGAGCAGCTATGCTATCTTAGTTTTGACAGGCTGCTCATTCAGAGTCTACAGGACCACTGACCCAAATAGTTTTAACAAATTGAGAATGTGCAGGATATACACATAGATAGCACGGACTGGATGTGCCTTTCATCACTTGGTAATTTTGGAGTACACCTGGGTATATGCATGAGTTTTCCTGTATTCAAATGCCTGACTCAAGAAACTAAATTGCACCAATAACCGAGTGGTTTTTCCCTCTAGAGCATAAATGACACCAAACAATTGGGGGCAAGGAGCAATCATTGCCCTTGACAACTGAGAGCCATCAGGGTATTTCGGATACCTGAGCTGAGCAAAGCACTGCAGAATCTTTCTTTCAAAAGCTATTGCATAAGTCTAACAGCCCAAATACACGATTCTCAAATCTGTGATTTTTCTTGTGTCCTATCACCCTGGATTTTTTGGAACTCAAAAATCATGAACAATTTGATTAGCTATTTTTTACTACCTTGCCTTAAATTTCTTTAACACAGGAAAATCTTTTCTGTTTCATTTCTTACTCAGATAACAACAACCAACACGAATATGTTTTTACATGTTGATCTCTGGCTAACAGTCATTGATTCTTCCTCATTTTAAGGAGAGAATGTGTCTGGAAGTTTTGCCAAGGCCGCTGTTCCATTCTCCAACTCCATTATGTCCCCATCCCTCTTGTGCAACATTCAGATGTTTGATTTTACTTTTTACCCTTCTCATACACCTGTACGTATAAAAATGTTGATTTCTGGCCCAGAGCTGGCTTTTGTTCTTTCCTTCCTATTTTCTTGCCTTTCTGCCTGTTATTCCACTCCCACTCGGAATGACTCTATTTTGAATGCCTTCCCTTTTCTTTCTTCTGGTGGAAAGACTGCTCATGAAAGCATGAGTAGTCTTCAGAATCATCAACTGCTTCACTGGAAGCCTTTTTGTTGCAATTACTTCAAACCCATAATGACCTTCTCTCTTGAATTTCTGACAAAATCACAGTCAGTTCCTCATGTCCATCAACAAGCAATTAGTTACTGAATTCCTACATGCCCTATTAATGGCTCACTTGCACCTCAGCTGTTTTGAAGTGAGTCACCATGTTTTATAAACTTATTTTATCTCCCACAAAGCCCAGACAGAGTTGAATGTATTCAGCCTTCAACATTTACTGATCAACTTAACCAGGTCAGTGTTTCCATCTTCTAAATTACAAAATTCCGGGGGTACAATTTTCTTTGTTAAACTTGGTATGGATCACAGAAACCTTGACTGACAGACAAATGCTTTGAGAATGGCTGTTCCCTAGATCTGAGATACACCATTACAGCTCCTTACCTGGGTTAAAAATGGGAAACCAGTGGTAGAGTTCATTCTTGTAGGGAACAGTGTCAAATTCACTGCACTGCATCTGCCGAAATGTTGGTGCCTCTGAGCGACAGGGGTGGACGTTGCACAAGCGATAGCGTTTTCTTTCTCCAGTGCAATATTTTCCTCCAAACTTTGGCCTACAAATGAAACAGACAAGCTATTCTTTTAGTTTGCTTAAATGCCAACATTTTCCTTTAAAATTCCTGTGGTATCTGGTCTTGACAAACGATGTCTCTCTATGCCCTCAAAACTTACCTTTTAAATAAATGCTTCAAATTTTACACATTTTTTCCTTGCCTGCCAACATTTCAGTCCTAATGTATAGTAGCTTATTTTGAAATAGTTTATATATTACTTCCACCTATATATCCTCCAGCTGAAATCTATGCCAAAAAGGATACATTTTCCTTCCAAGTATGCTCCTTCTCTGATTCATATTTGATGAATTAAAAGTGGTCAGATTTCAGAATCATCCATCTGTGCCTTCCTTGGATCCCACAGTCAATCAGTTGCCTGGTCATCAGCTGTCTACTTACATTTGTTTCATACAATTCAACTTTACAATAATCAAACCAGTTCAATTCTTATCTTCATTCCTATCTCTACTTTTAAAATTCTTATCTCCATTTCTATCTCTACTTTTAAAATTAAACCCACAGTACAAGCAATTATCAGGTTAAATTTTCAGATGACCTTAATTATTTTAGCTTCTGTTTTAAAATCTCTAATGGCATCCAATGGTCACATCAGCCTCCTGAGCTTGGCATTCAAAGCCCTCACAATCCTGCTTTAACTCACCTTAACAATTTACTCCCCACACTCTGCTTCATGTTACACTGCTCCAGTGGTGCCACCTGCCTTATTTGCTATTTCTTTTCTGCGCCTTTGGATAGATTTTTTCCTCCCTTAAAGTCTCCACATATATACATACTGCTCATGCTTGAAGAACCAAATAAATGCTACCTCCCTCATGAATCCTTCCTGGATTTCCACCAGAAGTAATTTTTTTTCTCCTCTTCAGTGACACTGTGTGTGCCAGTTGCCTGCACGTCCTGAACCTATCATTCCCAAAGATAGTTCTTTGATGGCACAATCTAAGCTCTGTGTCCTCTGTGGTGCCTAATAGTACTTAGGGCGTAGAATGCTCTTAATAGATATTCAATGGGTGAATAAGTTAATCTTATTTTAGAAAAATCACTCTTCGATTTTTCTTTCCTTTGTGTTACACTTGAGGGCATAACAGCCTTACTGTCAGGATCAATGGATCACTCATAATGGGAGAGGGGTTTACAGCTCTCAGAGAGGTGAGGAAACTATCCTTTGAGAAGGTTCCTGGGCATGGCTTCTGGCCTCCATCTTGGGGCAGTATCTGAATCGGGGAGTGTGCCTTCTATTGTAGGAGTGCTAATAGTCTGGAGTTTTAATTTGGCATTATCTTTTTGTTAGGTGGATCTGAACAAGTTACCTTATTTCTCTGAGCCTCAGTTTTTTTTTTTTTTCATTTGTAAAATGAGCATAATAGTTTTTATCTCACAAGTTGTGAGTACTGCATGAGACAATGCACACACAGATTTAGTAGAGTAGCTAACACAGAATGAGAGCTCAATAACTGATAGCACTTTTTTGGTTATTGTGAATAATAATCAATCAGTATTTATATACTACCACATGCTCAACACTACGTTCAGGGAGAAGAGAGTGCAAACGAAGGTCAACCCATGTTCTATGCTTCCTAGAAGTTTACAATTTAGTTGAGGAGAAAAAAATAACCTATATAAGAAATGAGAGAAAATTTAAGACAGGAGTTATGTATCCCAGACTGAAAGTACAATGAAAGTTTTGCGAAGGGGGAAAGCCATGGAAATGAGGCTAGTTGGGAAGGATTTACGGAAGGGCTTGTCCTGGAGAACGGTCTTTTTTTTTTTTTTTTTTTTTTTTTTTTTTTTTTTGAGACGGAGTCTCGCTCTGTCGCCCAGGCTGGAGTGCAGTGGCGCGATCTCGGCTCACTGCAAGCTCCGCCTCCTGGGTTTACGCCATTCTCCTGCCTCAGCCTCCTGAGTAGCTGGGACTACAGGCGCCCGCCACCGCGCCCGGCTAATTTTTTGTATTTTTAGTAGAGACGGGGTTTCACCGTGGTCTCGATCTCCTGACCTTGTGATCCGCCCGCCTCGGCCTCCCAAAGTGCTGGGATTACAGGCGTGAGCCACCGCGCCCGGCGAGAACGGTCTTAAAGGATGGCTGGAAAGTGCTTCTCAGTGCAAAGGCAGAAGGCATGTTGAGTGAGCAGTCCAGATGAAATCATATCCCAGAGACACAGAAAGCCAGAACAACTCCATGAAGGATACAGGTGGTAGTGGCAGAGCCAAGATTTGAATCATCATCTTCCTTGATGCAAAGCCTGAGCTCTTATCCACTGTGTTACACTGCCTGACCATGAAATCCTGAGAGACAGAGAACTCAAATCCTGGCAGTCTAGTCAAGTACTGGTTGCAGCTGTAATTCTTGTTGGTTCTGTAGTACTTTGTTCTCCTTGAATGCCCATGAGATTTTCTATACCTCCCCTCCCTCAATATGGCCTGAGTAAGCTTGTGTTCCTCGCTCATGAAAGAGCTTTGACCAAGGCAGCTCACATAGTAGGCTCCTCATTTGTTGACTCCCTGTAGGAGGTACCAAGAATTGTCCTTGCTATTTAAGGTTAGGCTGGTTTTCTGTTTGTGATGATGGAGTCACACTCTATGACCTGGTATCTCTCCAATTCATTTCCATCCAATCAATATCACTGACAGCCTCTTATGAGCCAAGCTCTGCTGGGTTCTCACTAGACAGTTGACCTACGGCAAAGATGCAGTCCCAAGATCAGCTGGCTCATGCAGTGGCCTGAATCTGTGACTTGAATCACAGATCCGAATCTATCATGTGGTGCCACTGGCAGTGTTAGCAATGAATTTAAGCAAACCGGCAATGAAGAACAGGCATGTCCACTCACCCAAAGAGACTCTATGACAAACTGTGGCCTTGGAGGTGAGAATTAGAACTACTTTCTCCTGACGCCAGGTTAGAGATTCATCCTTCACTTCCTCAACTAGGAGTTCCCTTCTCGGGTAGCCACAGGTCACTGACCAGCCTCCCAAGAAGGTTAAACACTGGTGGTGTCTGAATATACAGCATTGACAATAAGTCTCAGAGCAAATTGCCTTTCTTTTCTGATCTCTCAAATGAAAATGGAAATCACATTTCTGGATCACATGGAAACAAACTGTTAAATGACAATTTTCTCTAAAAATAAAGTACTCTATGAGAAACTCTTGGTTTTGAATTTTGGAAGTCACAGAAATCCGATATTTAAATGAAAACAACTTTCATCAAAGGGTGAAATTTTGAAATAATTTTGTGAAGAATTCCAAATGCATGTTTATAAATGTGGTAAATGATAAAGTTATCATAATAACTACTGTTTATTGACACCTGATTTTGTAGTAGATACTGTGTTAAATTCCTTACACATACTAACTTATTAACCCGTAGAAAAAATATATAACATATATAGTGTATATATGTATATATGTAATGTATACATGCATATATATACATATATACATGTACTTATATATAAATACCACACATCTAGGTAATACAGTTATTAACAAAAAGGATAAATAATCTTTGGAACTGAGATACTGAGGGATAAAATCACTTTTATTGCTTGCCTTTTAAAAAATGTGACTCCTACTCTTCAAAGTAGATAAATGTAAATCTAGGTAAAAGAAACAATGTAATTTCCACTTAAAGGAGGTATCACATATACACTTTCAAGAAATTACTTGGGAGACAGTATATCAGAAAATAATGACATTAAGAATGTAATGTGTATTTGGAAAACAAGGAAGTTTAAATTTACCTCATATATAATATTATGATACAAATAGAATATATGAAAAATTAAGCAATTTGCTTAAACAATTGAAAGTCACTTGTAAAACGACATTTACAGAATCCTTAACAGGCTACTATGGAACTTCAGGGCTTATAAAAATCCTTATCTAAAAATATTAAAAATAATTGTCCTCAAAAATGTATCTATTTTACTAGTTGCTTAAGGAAATAAATATTCTCATAACATTGTATATTCATTATCATTGAAAACAAGCTATAATCTTATCAGCAAAATTGGGTTTCACTAATCTCTACTGATAAAATTGAGTTATTTAAAAAGATTTAATGGCATAATCTCCTAGAGGCTTTCACATCGATTGCACATTTAAAATAAATTTGCTTTATTTCCCCAAATGATAAAATCAGCTTACTTATCCAAGTTTTAATAAGAATCCAGTGCCAAGCCAAAAGGAAACAACACAAAACAGAACCACTTATTTTCCCACTCTCTGTGGATTTCTTGTTCCTTTTTGTCCCGGGGAACCCATTTAATTTCCCCGGAGGAGGCTTGGGGTCACTGAGGTCATGCCATTCAAGACTGCCCCCACCCCCAATCCCCAGCACATGTGGAGGGAAGGGAAATATATTTATCTGAACTCACTCAGGGTTGTTGCAGAGCCTCTCTGCACTCTGGACTCCAGCCCCACAGGTCCTGGAACAGTGGGACCAGGGTGACCAGCGGCCCCAGCCTCCAGGGATGCTCTCTGGTTTCTTCCCCACGGTGATGCACTTGCCTGCCATACACCACTGGAAAGGGAAGAGACAGAAGATGGCCGTGTCAGCAAGGTTACCATAGCAAGCTGAGCCAAGAGCCCTAGAAGTCTAAACCCAATTCCTGTAAGCAAGCCAGCTTTCTACAGTCAAACATCAGATGTCAAACAAGGAGGGACCCATACAAGTTTCTGCCAAGAGTCTTGGGTTTTAGAATCAGAGTTTCAGGAATGGAAGGAAACTTTACATTGCCTAATCACAGAGGTGCCACACAGTGTGGATGGCAGATTGCACCGGAGATTGTAAATCAACATACTACTTCTTTCATTGAGAAAGTCTTGTTATGAAAAGCATGTCAGCTTAATATGCTTAGTAGCATAGTTGCTTAGTAACATAGTTGATTTACTTTCTGGTGCATGATCCTTATCTTGTTGCAAACCACAATAGTTCACAGACTGGCACAGTGAATAGCACTTCTTTATAGCTCTCTGGGTACTTAATGACTGCAACAGAGAACTCACCCTCTGCAAAAAGTCAATTTCACTGCCAAAACACACTAGTTGTTACGAAGTTCTTCATCATATCAAGAAAACAATTCTGCTTTCCTTTAACTCTACCCATTGTTTGCAGCTCTCCCCTTTCTTTTTTTTTTTTTTCCAGACGGAGTCTCGCTCTGCCACCCAGGCTGGAGTGCAGTGGCCGGATCTCGGCTCACTGCAAGCTCCGCCTCCCGGGTTCCCGCCATTCTCCTGCCTCAGCCTCCCGAGTAGCTGGGACTACAGGCGCCCGCCACCTCGCCCGGCTAGTTTTTCTGTATTTTTTAGTAGAGACGGGGTTTCACCGTGTCGGCCAGGATGGTCTCGATCTCCTGACCTCGTGATCCGCCCGTCTCGGCCTCCCAAAGTGCTGGGATTACAGGCTTGAGCCACCGCGCCCGGCAGCTCTCCCCTTTCAAGCAACTAAGAAAACATCCACTCTCTTCCCTCTTCAAGGCAATCCTTCCACAACTATCGGTTTAGGAGAGTGAATATACAAAAATGAAAACAAAGAGAAATGCTATGTGGTTGTCATGAATAACCACATTTCCTGGAGGATTTGGACGTGTTTTATTGCCTGATATCCTTTTTGTCCCCTTGTTTTTTTTGGCCACTGTGCATTTTATCCGGGTTCAATAATCTCAGTGAGGGGTCCTGCCACACTCAAGCTGCATAAAGATGCCCACTAAACACATAAGCTCTAGGTCCACAAGAAACCCAGTTGAGAGGATATCAAACCTCTCTGAGTTCTGTGGTGTCTGACTTGCCTGCTTAGTAAAGCAGCAGAACTTCAAGAAATGCAGTCATGTCAGATGATGAGAAAGAAGATGATAAGTGGCCTAAATCCTGCATTTTTGGGAAGAAGAAGCTGCTGGCTTACCCTTTTCAATCTTCAATATGTGAGAAAAAAAAGTCAAAAGGAAGGCTGATAATAAGCTTAGGAAATGTTGACTATAAACTCCATAGAAGTTCATCAGGGAAAGATGAAACAGATGTTTTGCAAGTGAAGCATGAAACTGAACCTCAGCCCTCCCTCCTTAACTACCTGCTCCCAATGCAGGTTCACCAGGAGTGGTGGATGTAGGGTGCTCTCCTCTGGCTGGTCTGACTGTATGACCTCCATCTACTGCTCTTCCCTCAGAGAGAGCTGCCCTCTAGGGCCTTCTCCTCAGCTCCTCCGAAGAACTCTGCCCACCGCCCTCCCACCTCATTCCATGGCCTGACACATCACCTTCTTCTCACCACATTGAGTTCCATCTGCAGCAGCATCCAGCTTAGAACGACAAAAGCCCTTCACGGAGCACCACAGTGTCTGGCAGACGTTCTAGAAAACAAATTGCACTTTTTTTTTGTATTTTCAAAACTTGCCCCAAAGCATTTCTATCGCTATGGTAAAATATGCACACTCATCCACACACTCATAATAAATGCCACTGTTGCTAGTGACTAAGAGTGACAGAAAGTAATCATTAGAGTTTGCAGTTCAAGCTTAACTTGGACTTTGTCATCATTCATAAACAATGGTCTATAGATCATACTAGGTAATATGGAAATGAGGGATAAAACCTATTTTCTAAGGGTTGAGAGGGTCATTTCTATATGTTTGGCACAATATCTAGCACTCATTGCCCTTGGGAAGGGTAACTGGTGATCATCTATGAAAGGTAAATCTAAACCGTGACTGGAAGGCAACCTGATTACTAACAGTTGGGGGTTATAACTTGAGCCTGCTCAGTGAAGAAAACGGAAACTCTTCCATCTAGAAAGCCTCAGCTTGTTCACTTATTACCTAAAGTAGTCAGCTGGTTTCAGTTTCCAGGAAGACAGCTGCATATTCCTTCTTATTTCTGGACAAAAGAAGGTTGGCAGGATTCTCAGATGCCATCTGAAATGGCTTAGCTGCTTCCATCTATCTATTAGTATTTTTTTCTGTCTATTCATCTTCCATAGTTCTATCCACTTATTGTGTTCTACACTGCATGTGTTTTTTCATTATATGACTTCATATTTTAAGCCATTTTAGAAAATTATCAATCTTTCTCTCTCTAAACTTTGCCTCTCCTTTCTCTCCTTTTGGAACCCATAATTGTTGTTGATGGACCTTCTTATTCTGTGCTTTGTGTTTCAACCTCACTTTCATATTCCTCAGCTCTCAATCTTCTTGTATATGAAAACTGAACAAGCTTTCTCCTCCATCACACACCCCTAAGAAGCACCCAAATGGGATGGGAAGTAATTTTCTCAGTTCTAAATTCCAGTTGATTGATTTTCTTTTCAACTGTGTCAAGTCTGCTCTTTAATCCATCCTCTGAATTTTTAAGTCAATAACCACACTTTCCACTTCCAGAAGTTTTATTTATTCCTCATCATATCTGCCTTACATATATCTTATGGTATTTTTTTCTCATATACAATTCGTTCCTATATATTTATTTTATTATCCCTATATAAAAATTCAAATTTTGAAAGTTCTTAAGGGCTTATTGTCTCTTCTCACTTAGCTGAAGATAGACTACAGTAGATTTTGAATTAGAGGCTGAATTATGAACTCATCTGAAGGGTGGCTTTTTTTTTTTTTTTTTTGAGATGGAGTCTCACTCTGTTGTCCAGGCTGGAGTGCAGTGGGGTGATCTCGGCTCACTGCAAGGCCCGCCTCCTGGGTTCACACCATTCTCCTGCCTCAGCCTCCTGAGTAGCTGGGACTACAGATGCCCGCCACCATGCCTGGCTAATTTTTTGTATTTGTAGTAGAGATGGGGTTTCACGGTGTTAGCCAGGATGCTCTTGATCTCCTGACCTCATGATCCGCCCACCTCGGCCTCCCAAAGTGCTGAGATTACAGGCATGAGCCACTGCACCCAGCCTAGGATGGCTTTATCTATTGGAGTTTCGTGCCACCTTGGTTGAGTGTTGGTTCCTCTGGGCCAGTTTCACCTTCATTTCCAGGCATCCATGGTATCTCCAGGCCAAATGTTTTATTTATTATTATGATGATTATTATTGCAGTGAAGGTACTCAAGCTATACAGCATACAAATTTAAACTCTAGATTAGCATTAGCATGGCCTGTAGTAAAGAATTTCCAAGTGAGAAAGTTATTCACCAATATTTCCACACACCCCCCCCCCCCCACCTTCCCCATTAGAAACCAGGCCGAGATGAAAGATGCTTCTCTCTCATCTCTCTTTCCTTTTGGTTGATTTCTTCTAGTTCATCCTTTCAGTGAAGCATAACTCTATGAGAATAGCAGTTCATGCAAAGGTCTCGGTTCTAATTCCTGGCCCTGTTCAAGGAGAATACATCATTGTCTCTTCCAACGTGGATGTGAAAACCCACATAACCCTTTTGTTATCTCCACTTCAGCCTCAATATCTATTCATGCTTATCACTCCTCCTTTTATTTTTTTTTCCTACTTTCTGTGGATTTCTTTTACTTTAAGTTCACTGAGCATTTAGAAAGGATGATGTGCTAGGTGAATGGTACACAGAAACTTTGTGCTATTTTTTTTCAATTTATTTGGAGTTTAAACTATTTCAAAATAAAAAGTTATAACATGGATGATGCTACATTTTCTGGTATTTTAGGGTGTTGTTAATATGGAAAATGATGAGGTTATCTTGGCTGCCATATAAAGGGATTTGAAGTCTTCATTCACTTATCTATTGAGTGCCTACTATGTGCTAGGCATTGCTGAGTGTCAAGGATAAAAATTTCCTCAGAGAGCTGACATGGTAGGAAAGGAGACAGTCCAGTAAACAAGAACCTAAAATATAGTCTAATAAAGCTTTGACATAGGAAATTCAGGATAGGATATAAAAGAATATTTAAGCTGAGACTCAAATGATGAGCAGAAGGGATGATTCCGAGGAATCAGAGTGTGCAGGGTTCTAGAGGTAGTGGAGAACCCAGCACTTTCAGAGAATGGAGGCTGTTCACGACAGATAAACATGGAGTGCAAAAGAGGAGCTGACCAGAGATAAGTAGGGTGTCCCGTTTCTAGTAAACAACAGGATACCCTGGAAAACCCTTACTTCTATAAATCTTCTAAAATTGTGCATAATATATTTTAAATGCTTTTTTAAGTGCATCCTTGAGTCACCAAGAAAGTAAGGAAACTCCCCAAAGGCTAAAAATGTAGCAGAAATGTTAATCTGGAGATGCAAACCTAATTACTTAGATCTTCGATTTGTTAGTCACTTAGATACTGGGGACAATGCCTAGGGCCTATGTAAGGTAGGAAGTTGCAGACCTTCATATAAGACTTTGAATAAAAGGGTGACCTGAAATCTAGGTACACAGAAAACTTATCTCTTTCGACTTTAACTCTGGAAGGAGTGGCCAGATATTAGTCCTGAGAGTCGGTATCCACACTCGCCACCACGCTGCTCACGAAGTCAACACAACATCAAATCAATAACCTTTTAAACTGACCCAGAGATAGAAGTGAAAATTTTCTCTGAAAGAATGTGCTAGCCATCTGAGCCCTAAGGGAAAACCTGACATAAAGTTTTATAACTAAAAGCTCACAATAAAAGCAAAAAATCACAAAAGGAAATAACACATAATATGTGAAGAAACCCCAAAGAGGAGAAACAGATGCACATAGACTCTGAACACTGAAATGACTCAGTATAAATTGCAAAATAAATATGTCACGTGTTATTAAAGAAATAAAAGATTACATCGAAAGTTTAAAATTAGGAACAAAATACCATGAAAGTGAGAGAAAATTCAGAAAAATAATCAAATAGACTTTTATAAATAAAAATATGATAAATGAGATTAAAAAGTCAATAGACAGGTTAAATATAATGTATAATTGGACAAATCTGAAGAGAGAACTAGTGAACTAGAGGATAAAGATAAAAAGATACAAAGAGATGAAAATATGAAGGAGAGGCTTCCCGGATAGGGAAGATTAGTGATAAAATTCAGTATACGTATAATCAGTAGCAGATTAGAGAGTGAAGGGCTAAAACAACATTTTAAAACATAAGGCCAGAGAGCAAGAGGAGAGCAAATTCTGAAGCCTCTTCTTAAGCCATTTTAGGAAATTTGTACTTTATTGCAAGAAAATAGGAAGGCCATGAGATATTCTACTCACAGGGGAGTATTTATAAATCCATTTATAAATGGATTTCCACTTAGAAAGGTTACTTAGGCTGCATTTTGGAAAATGAATGAGAGTTAAGGGGAAGTGTTCAGACTCTACCAATCAGGAAACTGCTATAGTCATCTAGGAACAGGTGGATTTTAGAAATATTTAGGCTGGGCACAGTGGTTCATTCCTGTAATCCCAGCACTTTGGGAGGCCACGGCGGGTGGATCACCTGAGGTCAGGAGTTTGAGACCAGCCTGACCAACATGGAGAAACCCCGTCTCTACTGAAAATACAAAAATTAGCCGGGCCTGTTGGCGCGTCCCTGTAATCCCAGCTACTTGGGAGGCTGAGGCATGAGAATTGCTTGAACTGGGCAGGCGGAGGTTGCAGTGAACCAAGATCATGCCAGTGCACTCCAGCCTGGGCAACAGAGAAAGACTCTGTCTCAAAAAAAAAAAAAAAAAAAAAAAGATTAGGAGGCAGAATTGGCATAACTTGGTAGCCAGTTAGAAGTGAGGGGTGAGGATTTTTGTATCAACTTTACCTTCTCTGTTAACTTTGCTTGTTCTGTCTAAGCACAGTTATTTACTTTCCCCTTTAAGTTTTTTCTGTGTTTTGGTTTGAATTTATCTAACTGTAGTAAAGTTTTTATGCCTGCCTCTTCTACCATGAGCTCCTTGAGGGCAGAGACTTTGTCTTATTAATTTTTGAGTGCTTATATTTTCTTCTTATTCAGTACATAACACAGAATCTGGCAGGGATTCAGCAAGACTTGCCTTGTCAATATGTATGTGTTAACACAGATACTTTTGCATTATAAGGGATGATTTCAGAGAACAGTTTCCAAATCACGAAGGACTGCCTCAAAAGGAGCTGGGACTTTATCCTGTGGTCAGCGGGGACCCTAACAGCAGAGTAGACCATGGTTAGATTGTGTTTTAAAAAAAGTAACTTGAGCAACAATTTGAATAAGAGGGAGACTAGGTAGGAGATAATTACGATAGCAAGGAAAGATGATGGGAGACTGAATTGAGGCAGTGACAGTGGTAGTGAAGAAGACAGAACAGAGCTATAGATTCTTCGAGGGTACCGTGTCAAATCCTGATTATTATTTGGACATTGAAAATAAATGAGAACAATGAATTGGTGAATAAATCCTATTTCTACCTTGGGAGCTGCTGGTACACTTTAGCCAGATGTGAAATTCAAGAAAGGGAGCAATTTTAGGGATTAAGTTAGTTGCTATGGAGTCTGCAGGTGTGAATCACTGTGAATCCTGAAAATCACTGTGGAACAGCCTCAACCACCATCCATTTGCAACGGAATGTAGGCTTCGTAGAATACCAAGGTGGCGATGTCAAGGAATATGACTCCAGCTTAATTGTTTTGCCTTACAGACACCCCTTGACTTAAATATAAAGCTTCTATTTCTGTATCTAGATGCTCAAATTTCCAAATATTGCCCTGGCCCTTCCTTCAGCATGCTGGAGATCTGAAGCCCTGCATATACCCAAGAGGTACTAAGATAGCCAACACTTACTTCTACTTCCTGACAGAAGGTAGCATTGGGTCCATACTGTAGCTGGCATTGGTGGTGAACATCATAGATCACTCCGGGGGCAATGACCTTGGACTTCAAGCCCTTCTTTTTAGGTATGTCATCAAGGCAGAACCCCCAGCCTCGGCTGAAAACAAGTTGACAGAAATGAGAGGAGTTGTTTAGGATTCCCTTCACTTTCAGCCTTTCATTCAACCAGAAACTTCCCTCTGGTTTACTCTTTGTCTTAACTTTATTTTTTACAAGGCAGAGAACCCTCTAGGCCCAAGGAGGGAGTTACTAAAGAAAATGCAAATCATATCCCACAACATAAGCTTAGTTTATCTAGAAAATACAAGCCATGGTAAAATTAGAAAATCATTATCCTACTCTCGATGAGGTTTGAGTGACCACTCTGATCTCCGCTGAGTGTTCCTGCCAGTTCCCAAGGACTTAATTCATAATTGGCTCATAAAAAGTTATTCTAGGGCAACAGCAATCTGGGATGGGACAGGATGCTCACCTGCCTGTGGCCAGAGGGCAGAGCCCATCTAGACCTCAGGATCAGAATGCGGAAGTGAAATCCACCCCTTCTGATGCTACCCTGACACGGTGGCCTGCGGGATGGAACCCAGCCTTTTCCAGGCGTCAGCTTCTCTGTGTAAAACTCAACACAGCTTCTGATTTAAAGAGACCCAGGTGAGGGCATCACAAGACACTGTCACTTACTCCAAGAAGCGGGTGATGTACTCCTCGCTGCACTTGGACCATGTCAGTGGGGTGGGATCGTACTGGAGCTGGCGGGACATGATGTACGGGTGTCTGCCCACGGGTTCACAGTCATTTTCTTTCCCATCATGCTGGATGCCAAAGCTGGCAGGGAGGAACCAAGCATAAGAAGAGCCAGCAGGCAGGCATTAAAACAGGAAGAAAAACCATAGTTGCCCTAAGAGCATAATAACCCACAGAGAGCCACATTTGTACAGGAGGCAACTGTTTTCAAAGTGAGGCTTTGAAGTTGGAGGGGCATAGCTAATTTTCATATGAAAAAGTACAGGGAACATTGTAGGCATTCTTTACTTCAGATATGCATCCATGGGAGCCATGCAGCTAATTCAGAAACTTCTTCTTGGCAGACGGCTAAGAGCTCTGTCTGGCTTTCTTTTTATGAATCAGGAGTCAAGAAGGCAAATCCTGCCCCCAGCTATTTGCTTTCTCCTGCTGCAGTAACCACAGCGCACAGCACAAAAAAGCAAAACCTTCCTTCTCCCTTTTTGTCATAATTTAAGAGAGCATGAAAGGAGAAGCCTCTGGGAGACTTTGTCAAAGCCTACAAGCTTTGAGGGATCGATGTCTTTCTACTATTGCTACAGGAGTACAGGAGTCTTCCAATAGGGGACACGTTAGGGAGACCTTCTAATTCAGTGGTTAAGAGCAGCATTTTTAAGACAGATGATCTGTATTTGAACTCTAGCCTTGCCACTTAAATGACCTGTAAATTATTAAAACTTGCCTCATTTTTCCTCTCCTAGAAGATGGGGTGGTCATCCTAGTGCTACAATGAGATCTGAATAGAATAGTTTGAAAACCACTTAACAGGGTACCTGGCAGATAATAAGGGCTTCATAAGTGATAGAATTAAAAAAAAATTCTTGTTTTCTTTTTATCATGATCTAGCTTATTTTCCTTTTCCATATGAAAAAGTTTAGACTTTGAGATTTGTCAACAGTCATATAGCTTGTTAGTGGTAAAACTAGGTTTCAGACACAGATCTTTGTGCTCCTAACACAGTGCTGTTGTCCATGTGTCACTTGGTCTGTTCCCTGATGTTCCACTGCCAGGGCTGACCCAGTGAAGAAGCCTTTAAGGGCCTTGAAGAGCGTAACCATTCATCATGGCACGAGCGTGCCTAGGGAAGACAATTCAGAAGCCTTTGTTTATAAGCCATGTTCTCAAGATCACCCAAAGATGCTTTCTGAGATTTCCAGAACTCTCTCCCCTGGGGTGGACTTTGAGACACTAGACATTTAAACCTGGAGACATTGGCTCAAATTTCTAAATCTGTATGACCTTTTACTCTTTGTAGTGAAATTCAACTCCTCTGACTGGGAAGCTCATATCCAACTTTAATGAAACCTTCTGATCAGTATTAGAAACTCTTGCTGAGAAGAGTCTTTGGGGAATTTGGAGATTTTCTTGTATTTTCATGCATTACGGTATTGTCAATGTACTTAACAAACTCTAATCACATTCCACATGAATATAAAACTCACAAAGGAGTCAGAGCATTAATGTACAAAGCTCTTACCACTCACCCACAAAGAACACGATTCAATGAAAGCTTCCTTCTGAGCAGGCTTTCCCTAGCCTGTTACAAACCCAGCCCCACCCAGATCATGAAGTACTCTACACATTTGACTGTTCAGTAGTTAAAATCCTAAACTGCAAGCAAGATTCTAAAAACCTACATGAATAATGATCTTCTTAGCTGTGGATATGTCAATACACCAAGTCATATAATCTAGGGCCCTCACAAATGGATTTTTAAGTTTTCTCTCAAAATAAAAGTAAAATTATTCACTTGGGTGACAGCACAAGTTACCTTCTCTTTTGCATTATACACAATCAGTGATGAAACAAACAAGTGTGCAAAAAACAAAGGGATATCTTTGTTATTAAACTATGATGGGTATCTTCTTGGGATATTGATTTATTATATTTTTCTCCTTATGGTCTATCTCAGGCCATTTCATTGACCTCTCCAATGTTTCTCAGTTTGATCCACAGCTAATTAGAATTATACAACTAAAGAAAGAAATACCTGAGAGGCACCTTAACTTTTTTTTTTTTTCTATTCTTTATTTTTATAGATTCAGGGGGTACATGTGCAGGATTTTACATAGACATATTGCATAATACTGAGGTTTGGGCTTCTAGTGTACCTATCATCCAAATGGTGAACGTTGTACCCAATAGGTTTTCAACTCATTCTCCTCCCACTCTCTCCAGCTTTTGGAGTCCCCAACATACCCATTGTTTAGCTCGCACTTATAAGTGAGAATATGAAGTATTTGATTTTCTAAGTTATTTTGCTTAAGATAATGGTCTCCAACTCCATTTATGTTGCTGTACAAGAAATGATTTCATTCTTTTTTATGGCTGTATAGTATTCCATGGTGTAAACATACCACATTTTCATTATCCAGTCATCTGTTGGTTGATTCCTTGACTTTGCTGTTGTGAATAGTGCTGCAATAAACATATGAATGCAGGTATCTTTTTTACACAATAATTTCTCTTCCTTTGGGTACATAACCAGTAGAAGGATTGCTGGGTCAAATGATAGCTCTAGTTTTAGCTCTTGAGAAACCTCCATACTGTTTCCCATAGAGTTTGTGCTAATTTATATTTCCAACCACAATGGTGTATAAGCATTCTCTTTTCGCCACATCCTCGCTGATAGCTGTCATTTTCTGATTTCTTAATAACACTCATTCTGATTGGTGTGAGATAGTAGCTCATTGTGGTTTTAATTTGCATTTCTCTGATAATTAGTGATGTTGAGGATTTTTTATATGTTTATTGGCCACTTTTGTGTCTTCTTTTGAAAAATGTCTGTTCTTATCCTACTCCTACTTTTTAATGGGTTATTTTTTTTTCTTGTTCAGTTGTTTGAATTCTCAATAGATTCTGGATATTAGTCCTTTGTCAGATGTATAGTTTACATCTATTTTCTCCACCCTGTAGGTTGTCTGTTTACTCCATTGATTATTTCTTTTGATGTGCAGAAGCTTTTTTGTTTAATTAAGTGCCATTTGGCTATTTTTTGTTTTGTTGCATTTGCTTTTGAGGTCTTAGTCATAAATTCTTTGCCTGGACAAAAACTCCAAAAGAGTTTCTCCTAGGTTTTCTTCTAGGATTTTTGTAGTTTCAGGACTTACATTTAAGTCTTCGATCAATCTTGAGTTAGTTTTTTATGTGGTGAGAGATAGGGGTCCAGTTTCATTCTTCTGAGTGTGGCTATCCAATGTTGCCAGCACCATTTATTAAATATGGTGTCATTTCCCCATTGTATGTTTCTGTCAACTTTGTCAAAGATCAGTTCTCTCATTGTATATGGGGTCCCCCACATATACAATGATGTTAGGGATAGTTTTGTTTCTTCCTTTCCCATATGTATGCTTTTTATTTCCTTTCCTTGTCTTATTGCACTGGCTGAAACTGTTAGTACTATGTTGAACAAGAATTCGTGAGAATGGACATCCTTGTCTTGTTTTTGATCTTAGGGGAAACATATTCAGTGTTTCAGCATTAAGTATAATATTAGGTTTAATTTTTTTGTAGATGTTCTTTATCAAGTTGATGAAATTTCAATTTCTGAGTGTTTTTATGATGAATGGATATCAAATTTTGTCAAATGTCTTACCTACTAATATTAATATAATCATGTGGTTTCTCTTGTTTAGCCTGTTACAGTGGTAGATTACGCTGATTTTCAAATATTGAGCCAGTCTTGCATCCCTGAAATAAATCCCACTTGGTCATTGTGTCTAATTCTTTTTTTCTTATATTGCTGAATTCTACTTGCTAACATTTTGTTAACTTTTTTACATCTATATTCATAAAGGATATTGTTCTTTAGTTTTCTCTTTTGCATTGTCTTTGTCTGAAATTAGTGCAAGGGTAATACTAGCTTCATAAAATGAATTAGAAAGTGTTCCCTTCTCAACCACTTTATTTGGTTTATGATTCTGGGTTGTTGACAGGTCTTTTCTTTTAGCACTGAAAAATATGCACCACTTCTTTGGGTCGCCATTGTTTCTGATGAGAAATCCACTGTCACTCCAATAGTTTCCCTCATATAGATAAGGTATCATTTCTCTCTTGCTGTTTTCAAGATTTTCCTTTCTCTTTAGATTTCAGAAGTTTAATTATGATAGGCCTGGGCATGGATTTTCTTTGGGTTTAACCTTGTTGAGTTTCTCTCAGCTTCTTAAATATGTAGGTTTATGTCTCATCCAATTTGCAGAATTTTCAGCCATTTGTTCTTTGAGCACTTTTTCAATGCCATTGTCTTTTTCCTCTCTTTCCGAGGCTCCAATGACATGAACGTAAGATCTTTTGTTATATTCTCATGGGTCTCTGAAGCTGTGTTCAATTTTTTTTAGTCTCTTTCTCTTTGTTTATACAGATTACGTAATTTCTATTGTTCTCTTTTCTAGGTCATTAAATCTTTCCTCTGTCTCATCCATTCTACTGTTGAGCCCTAGTGTTCACCGAGCTTTTTATTTACATTATTGCATTTTTCAGTTCTACATGTTTGACTTTTCTTTATGTCTTTTATTTCTTAGCCGACACATTATTTTTTCATTTGTTTAAAGGTTGTTGGTAATTGCTCACTGAAGCTTTTTCACCATGGCCGCTTTGAAATATTTGTGAGCTAATTCTAAAATCTCTGTCATCTCTTGACATTCTTTTTTTTTTTTTCATTCAGTTTGAGATATTCCTGGTTCTTGGTATAAAGAGTGATTTATATTGAAACGTGGAGGTTTTTATATTATGTTATGGATCTTATTTAAATCTTTAGTTTTAGCTTGCTTTTCTGACACTACTCTGGAGGGGAAGGGAGTGGGGCCACTGCTTCATTACTGCCAAGCCTCTGTAGATACCTGAGTTGTGAAAGGGATGGCGCCTTGTTACTATCTAGGGGTGGATGAAATTTCTGGCTCCCCATGTAATTTGTCCTGACACCACAGGGGTGGCGTTAGGGAAGCCCTCATTACTGGCCTATAGGGATCAAATTCTTAGTCCCTAATTGGTCTTTTTGACACTACCCAAGTAGTGGTGTTTGGTGCTTTGTTATAGCAAGTCTAGGCTTCCCACTCAGACTTTGCTAGCATAGAGCCACCATTTTACAGTTTTTTCTTTCCTTTGCTGTTCACCTGGAGTAGAAGAATTACTGTCTAAAATTTTCTGTCTTGTTAGACTGTCCCTTTCCTACTCCTTTGGATAGAGATAACAGACTTATGTGGGTGATTTTGTGTGTGTGTGTGTGTGTGTGTGTGTGTGTGTGTGTGTATTTCCAGGTTGTTGCCATCATCAGTTCCAAGTCTGGCATATACGAGAGAAAAGAAAAGCCAGGGAATTCACCACTATGTCACTCTTCAGGTTCTGTGGTTCTCAGTCTGTCTTCCTTCTCTCCATCTTTCAGTCTTCCTACATTTGTTTTTGATATAGTGTTCAGTGTTTTTCATCATACTAAGTAGAAGGCATATGGAAAAGTATGTATATTCTATCTTCCATGACTTAAAACTTTTTAAGGGGTGGTATTTAATGCCCCTGAGTAAGCTATTGTTAACAGATTCTACTGGTACCTGTTCATAGACTCATCACTAGCTGACTTCCAGCTGCTAGTATAAGCATCTCTTTACCTGAGATTTCTCCAGAGCCAAGTTAGACTGCTCTGCTGAAAGTGTCAGGGAATTATTAATAACAACCTCTGGGAACAGCCTTTAACCAATGACTTAAGGGTGTTGGTATATAAAACAGCCCAGTTCTTCTCACCTTGGGTAGGGTAACTGAAACGTGTGTTGTATATCGTTCTCGGAGTTTGTCTGTGGGATTAAGGTTCAACTGCTCAGAGTGGAAGCTGCGATAATGAACTGCTTATTGTCTACCTTCTCTGTTCTGTTTTACACCCTACTTCCCTACTGCAATTTCCTTTACCTTCCAAATAAATTAATTGCTCTCAAATCCTTGTCTCAGGGTTGAAACTTTTTTTTTTAAGTTTTATTTATTTATTTTTATTTTATTTTATTTTACTTTAAGTTCTGGGATACATGTGCAGAATGTGCAGGTTTGTTACATAGGTATACATGTGTCATGGTGGCATGCTGCACCCATCAACCCATCATCTCGGTTTTAAGCCCCGCATGCATTAGGTATGCCTCGAATGCTATCCCTCCCCTTTCCCCTGAACCCCGACAGGCCCCAGTGTGTGATGTTCCCCTCCCTGTGTTCATGTGTTCTCACTGTTCAACTCCCACTTAAGAGTAGGAACATGAGGTATTTGGTTTTCTGTTCCTGTGTTAGTTTGTGGAGAATAATGGCTTTCTGAATGAACTCAAAGACTGTTCTCTAGTTCTGCCTTCAGTGTTCTTTAATTCTTTTACTTAGAAACTTGATATTTAGTTATAGAGTTCTTTTAGGAGCTAGATCCTCACTTTTTTCATTCATAATTTGAAATAGAACAACAATACCAACAAAAGTATAGGATAAAGAAACCTTATAGTAGTTTTATTTCCACAATGCATCAGATAGTTCTGAACGAGTTTTCAGTTTAACCTTACTACAATATCAAAGTGATTCAGGTAGTGACTCAGTTCTAGTCTGTTAAATAATCCACCACTCCCAATAACTACTAAACATCTACCACTATTTGTTTTTAAGTGTTCAGGGAAATTGTGCCCAAGTAACGTTACCATGAGGTTCTTAACTTTATTAGAGAAAATTTGAAATCTGAAAGGAGGATCACACTTGCCACTGGTTTTGTTTACTTAGGTGGCCTTCCTTACAAAGGTGATGTGTCCATGCCCAGGAAGTTAAGTCAATGATTGCCTCAAAAATTAGGCAACATTGCTTTTGAAGGACATGCTTAACATATTCCTTGTTACAAGATCAGGTTGAACTTGAGGATAGAAAGAACCCATCCTTGGAACACAAAAAGTGAGGATTAGAGAATGTCTTTTATCAAGCAAAGTCTTTTCCACTTTTCTTTGGCTTGAGTATACCATTGTTGGGATGGCTTGAATGATAACTTCTCAGTTTGAGCCAGTTACAGTCACCTAGCATTGTCTGGTCAGCAGGTGCTGTTCACAACGATGTCTTGACTGAAGGCCACAGAAGCCATGTCCTTCTACATATCAGAACTGGGGACTCCTGTCTGTTTGTGCATAACAATAACTTAACATTTTTGCCAGGTTTTATTATCGACATGCCAACAACTATGGCCTAGCCTTATCAAGATGGCCAGCCCCCCTGCATCCCTATTATTTAATGAAAGCAAGACATTAGCTTCTCTATCTCTGGATTTTTGACAACTAAGGATACTGGAATATATCACATTTATCACCAAGGCTCTTTTGGTGAGAATCCAATAAATTGCCTTAAATATTGCCTAGTTCAACCTACTCATTTTATAGATGAGGAAATAGGTATAGAGTGGTGAAGGGAATTATCTAAGGTCATAATATTGGTCAACAGAAAAGTCAGAACAACAATTCCTTTCTCCAATTCTCAAGGCAATGCTCTGGCTTTATAATACAGGTAAAATTGTTTTAGAAGTGTTATATTAGAAAAATGGTGAGCAAGCCGAAATTAGAGAGGCCAGGCCTGGAATAATTCAGTATCCAGTGTTTTTTCCAATCCTGCCTCTTTTCTAGTTGTGCACTGAGAATATTCCCCAGCATTTTTCCTTCTTCAAAGGGAGGAGATCCAAGCTGGTGGATACATGACAGGCGGGGGATATAGTTCAGTGGTTCATGCACCTCCCCACCCAGTTTCATATTAGTGTGAGGCTCTCTTATTTGTAGTTACCAAATATAATGGCAAATAAAGTTACAAATAAGCTAAGATCTTTCCTCCATGGAAACCTCTGATATCTGGTGGAATTCAGAATCTCATTATATCTTCACTCAAGCATTCTGCAACCTGCCTTCAAGGAATTCACCTAATCAAATTCACATATTTTTGTGAACAACTTGGACATCCAGTTAACTGGTGTTCACGTTATAGTCTTTCTAAGTTTACAGCAGTTTTCAATTTTTTATTTATTCCATGTCCTCCTTTAATAAACATAAGGAAAATGGGACTAACAGTACTATCTATTTCAAAAGGTTGTTGAGCAGATTCAGCGATGCAATAAAAAGTACAATGGCACAAAGTAAGGGTGCAAAAATGTTAGGTTTTGTGGCTTTTTGGTGATATTAACATTATCATTTCGTAAGAACTAACCAAGGGTTATTCCTCAATTAAACAACTGAGTTCAAGCTTATCTCTGTCCTTCCTCCATTCAAATCCAGAGAATTGGAGTGGCCTATTTGGTTCTGTGATATGTGTGGGTGTACGTGGTGTGGGCAGTGGGACATTGGAGCCTATGACGTGTGCTACTATCCCCACTTTACAGATGAAAGCAGAGGTTGAGGAGGGTGAGTTGCAAGCCACATTGTAATCTGAGTCTCCTGACCCCCAATTTGAGGTGCGTTCCATTCTCTCTGCTGATATTGACACATGAATATGGTGAGCAGTCCTCCTTATCATTGGTCCTTTACCTGTGTCCTAGCTCATGGGCAATTGTGAAAGCCAGGGGCAGTCCCGAATCTTCATTGATGTTACAACTGCGGTGAGGCTGACACATTCCTGAAAGGTGAGACAGGCCCAGGGTCTCGCAGGGGCGATTGAAACCAGCACAGATGTCCTTTCTGAAAGCAGAGAATAGAGAAGCTCAGGCGACCAAAGGAACATCTGGAAAAACCTCCTGGAAAAAAATCTGGGTATAAACTCATTCAATATGGTCTATAAAGTATGCTTGGCATTTTTAAAACAGTCTACACGAATGTAGGCAGCAATTTTGAATTCACTAAGATGATTCTGATTTTGCCTTTTGATTATTGAATTTCAGCAACACAGAATGTGGGAAAATGTAGCAAATGTGTTATTTTGAGCTTATTTTGCTCTGGATCTCAGGACGTCAAATTACATGATTTGGCCAACAAAAGATTTTATTGAAAACTGAAGTTAATTTGAACTTTTAACTATGGAAGAAACAATCAGCAGTGACTGGAGTTTTTCAAATATGAAAATCCTTTTTAGTCTTTCTGAGGTCTGTGCTCGAAACTCATCTAAGAAGTTCTTTTTCCCATTCCTGAAAAAGACAGTTGGTCCCATCAACCTATCCAGAGATCTAATCATTGTCTATCCAGCCCCATTCCACTAACAATATTGCATATACGAGAGAATGCATGCCTGTGTGTGCATGTACACCTAAAATCTCAGAAAATACTAATGATGGCTTTTAAATAGAAAAAACATGCTCCCATAAACTGGTAGAGATTATTTCAATCACAGACAAGAGTTTTGAAAGAGTCATTAATTAGTCATTAGGTTTTCTTTAGCACAAAAGGAGCTCTTTGCCAAGAGTGACTAGCAGAAATGACCACAACGTTCTGAGCTCTAGTTAACTGAACACCAGCAGCTAATGGGGTTTGCGTGGGCACTATTTCTAGCAACAAATGGTCTCCTACTTTTTTCATCTACTGGGCCATGGAAAAGATCCAGACTTTGAGAACCCATGTGAATCTTATAGGACAGGAGAGAGCAGGCCCAGTCTCAGCACATGCACCACAAACTCAAATCCGCACTCTCACTAGCAGCAGCAGTTACTAGGGGTTCAGTACTGGAGAGCGAGATTATACAGCCCAATCATTTACATAACTTCCAGGTCTGTAAGAGAACCAATCAAACACTTTTCTACCTCTGCTGCAGAATGTACTTGTTGTTATTTCATTCAAAAAGCCCAGGTCTGCGTGAAGCTGCTGGAAACAGATGAGTGGTGCTCATTGCTGATCCCCTGACTTTCTCATTTTGATATGGCAGGAGGTCAGGCGCATTAAATACTGATTATGGAGTGCCTCTGAAGTGTCCAGCACTAAAGAAAAAAGCAGCTAACAAAAGAATTATAGGAGCATGGTTCTTACAGGCAAGCAGCTTAAGCTCTACTTCCACCATGCACTGGGCCATTATGTAACAGAAAATATGCCTTGGCTTGCAGCAGGCACTAGTTGCACATGTGGAACCCACATTGGGTGTGTTCCATGCCAAATCCTCCTTCTCCTGAATGCTGTGCTGTAGAGAACTCTGTTAATGTGGATCTCAGGATAGTCTCTCAGAGGCAAAGCTCAGTCTCATACCTCCCTTCCTTCGTGATCCTACCTATTTTTTCAGCAAGTGGTTTTCAATGAGGGTGGGTGATTTTGCTGTTCATCCCCTTCTAGGGGACATTTGGCAATGTCTGGAGACAGTTTCAGCTGTCAGAGCTTGGAGGAGAGTGCTACTGACATCTCATGGGTAGAGGCCAGATATGCTGCTAAATATCTTACAACGTACTAGACAGACCCAACAACAAAGAATCATCAGCCCCAAATGTCAATAGTGCTGAGGGTGGGAAATACTGCTATAGAACTTGAAATGCTCTCCACTGTCTAGGAGCTGTTGAGGTTCAACACACTTTTATGCAAAAAGACCCCTGTCCTAAGGAAGGAAAGTGACTATAAGAAAAAAGGAGAGCAGATCCTTTGTATTCATATTGGGTAATAGGTAAGGGTATGGCTGTTGGGATCAAACTACCTGGACTTAAGTCCCAGTTGTACCCGTTAACAGCAAAGAGATTTTGGGCAAGAGATATAACCAAGGCTCAGTTTCCCTATATGTAAAATATGAATGACTAATAGTAGCCAACTACCGGTATTCTTGTGGGAAGTAAATGGAACAATGGCTGTTCTAATAGACATAGCACAGTGCCTGGCCCATAACAAACATTGCACACATGTAAGCTATCATTAACTCACCCGTTTCTTCAGGTGAGAATGACAGGAGCATCTCATTCTGCTCTCGGGGAAGGAATGACTTTCTGAGACACAACTTAGTGGCCAATGCCATTCCCTGACTTCGGGGTTCTTCCCTATAGAAGTTTCTGTCTGACTGAAGCCTTCACCTGGCCTCTTGACCAGGTCCTCAGTGTCCCCAGGCTGTCTGCTAGCTCCCCAGAGCCCCTGTGCTTACATTCCATACCCACGCTATTTCTCAGAGGAGCTACTGATCAACCCAAGGTCTCTTAGAACCTAATGAACCTACTGTCACAGGCTTATGTCAAAAACTTCCCGTGGGATACATTTGCATTTAACCAGCGTTTTAATACTTTCACTCAAAAGAGTGATTCTGATGACTGGAGTTTTGGATCACGGCAAGGTAGACATTTGGATAGGGTGGGGGCTGATTATCCTTCCTTGTAGGGATTCTATGCATTGAGATGATCTTATCACAGGGACAGATCACAGGGCCAAAATGTTTACGGGCAGCCTATCCTCCACAGGCACAGTGCACATCAAGGGCCTTTCAGTGCTTGAGGTTCTCTGTGGTAGAAGGGCAGGGCCAAGAGGCCTCCTTTACTATACATCCCTGGATTTCTGGACAAATAGGCATAGGGAGCCCAAGAAGATTTTACTTTACCCCATTCTAATATAAGCCCTTCTTTCATCTAGATTAAAATAAGTGCCTAGTATATATAGGTTCTCAATAAATATTTATTGAATCAATGAGCAAAGATAGGCTTCAAAGAGCAAGAGTTGATCAAGAAAGTTCACTGGATTTTGCCGGGCGCGGTGGCTCAAGCCTGTAATCCCAGCACTTTGGGAGGCCGAGACGGGCGGATCACGAGGTCAGGAGATCGAGACCATCCTGGCTAACACAATGAAACCCCGTCTCCACTAAAAATACAAAAAAAAAAATTAGCCGGGCGTGGTGGCGGCGCCTGTAGTCCCAGCTACTCGGGAGGCTGAGGCAGGAGAATGGCGGGAACCCGGGAGGCGGAGCTTGCAGTGAGCCGAGATCGCGCCACTGCACTCCAGCCTGGGCGACAGAGCGAGACTCCGCCTCAAAAAAAAAAAAAAAAAAAAAAAAAAAAGAAAGTTCACTGGATTTTTATAGCTATGAGTCCTGGAAGGTTTGATGGTTCTTATTAGCACTATAGGCTCTATTTGTGATTACAACAAAATGATATTTTCATGAGAGTAGAAGGGAGAAAGGTGTAATCAAACCAGTCTGCCTACTCAGTGGGGACCTGCTCCCCATATCCTGTCCTCAACATCAAACAGTTAAAAAGTGGACTGTTTTCTGTAAAGATATTTCATGTTTCTACATTGTAGAAAAATAAAATAGCAAAGGATTGGAAATCCCACTGGCTAAAAGTAACAAGAGTCTTTAATGAGGCTCTGCAAACAAGCTTCCTGATTGTTTATATAGCTACATGAAGAAACCAGTTTTAAAAAGGAAATCATCAGTGGGATAGGAAAGAGGTCTGCATTTTGCCAGCAGATGCAGTTTATTCACAAGGAGAGCTTTGTCGTATTAGCAAGTTTGTTAAGCTGTTTCTTCTACTGATAGGAAGTCAGGAGTTGACTAGATCAAAAACACTGTCTTTACGACAGCAGCAAAGAATAGTGAGAATGTCATGGGTTTAAATACCTGGTAAGCCTTTCACCTGCCAGCCCTCCCTGCTTTACTGCCCCTGGGTTCCATATAGTCTCTGGTGTACCTGGTGAGAAGGACAGCCACATCGTGATGAACAGGATTGAGGTCACTCTTGGGATTGATACTCTTCTGCCACTTGCAGAAGCTAGACAGTGTCTTCTCCGCATGATGAACTATTTTAAGTCCTTGCTAGAGAAAGAAGAGGAAGAGATTAGCATGAGTGAGCTCACTGTGTTCAGGGACCATTGCATTAGGCATTCGTCTCCAGAGGCGTCCAAGTTGGATGAATTCACGGTGGGTGCATCAGACATTTGGCAGTCATGTGTCAGAGGCCAACTGACTGCTCTTTACCAATCTTCTGCCTTGAACACTCCCACTCTAATGACCTCCACTAGAAGAACCTGAAGGAGAAAACTCCAAGACAGAAATTATCACTGGGACAAGCAACCCTTGAAGAAAAATTTAAAATATATTAGCAATAACCAAGAACTATTTGAAGGTCTGTTTCTGTGTCTCTCTGCATCCTAAGCCAATGCAATATCAAAGAGGCATTTTTATTTCTAATGCAAAATAAACAGATTTTCAACAAAAGGTTTTTCTTCTCATGAGACATCCTGCAAGGTTAGGATTGCACTGGATGTTTTCTGACCCTTGAATTTTATCTTGGTTTGACACTCATGGGTGAAGGACAGTGGATGACATAATCTCTCCTGGCTGCTGACCACTTAGGAGAATTGGTCATCTGACAACAAGTAGGATGCTGTAGCAGATGCCCCTAGCCTGCAGCTCTAAGAGCTTCTGAGGCCCATGCCAGGCCTGTGGCATCTGCCTTGCTGGTAGCTACTACTGGGGCCAGGAGGGAAGGGATTATTCCAAATTATCTGAATGAACACTTGTTGAATGGGGAGAAGAAAGAGATAATCAGCTCTTTAGGGACTCTGGTTTAATTTGAATTTCTAAAGGAGAAATTACTTTCACTTGCCTCTTTTCTTCAGGGCCTCCACATAGAGCCATCCCTGGTACAGGCTGGATTCCACTAGGAGGATGATTAACCTCCACTGGCTCACTCTCATCTGAGCCTTGCTCTGGGCTCGGTCCAAGAACTTCAGGACAGTCTCTGCATCAAATTATGAGCTTGCTTCTCTACCATTCTGTATTTTGCTGAGGCCCACACCCAAATCATAAATGGCCTGAGGGGCTTCAGTTATGTGTCAGAGGCATTTTCAGGTCTCTTCATCATAAGTAACTATTATAGACCAGTTTCCTTTTGTGAAAACACCAAAAAGTGGCTTATGATGTGTTAAAAGTCACTGAGCTGCTCAGCATAAAGAATTTAGATGGAAGAAATCGACTTCATTATTTTAATAATCTTCATTGTTACATCATCCAGTAGCATGATATATGGTAGAGGAATTCTGGGGGACGAGCTGGGAATGAGGGAGTCAGCCTCCAGTTCAACCAGCCAAGCTGCTGCTAGATAAACAGTCCTCCCCAGATGGGAGCAAATGTGCCCACCGATCATAAAAAACTGGCCAGGTGGCATGAATCAGGAATAAAGGGAAGGGAAAAGAGAAAAGGAAAGAAAAAAAGGAGGGAGGAAGGAAAGGGAGGAGAGAAAGAAAGGAAACATTTCTTGATCATTTACTATGTGCCAGATACTTTTACATATGCTGTCTCTTTTAATTGCATCTACTCAGTATTATCTGTAAAGAAGGCATTGTCATTTTTATTTTATAACAAGGGAAATTAAACCTCAGAGAAGTGAAGAACTAGATTAAGGTCACTTAGCTCAGATATTGAGACAAAGAATATAAGAAAGGTTCCTAGATAAAACTTGGAGTTGCAGCTGGTCACCAACCTCACTGGGAGGGTGCCTCAGCTCCAGCTCCTTCAGACAGGAAGGCATATTATCACATAAAGCATCAACTATGATCAGATATTTTTCTGATCTGTTTTTAACCCTACATTTCTTTGTTATGTTTTGGGAGAGGTCTCTTAGAGAACACTCATTAACTTAACATTACCATTTACAGTTACCAATAGTATTACCACTTGCAATTGTTACAAAAAGTGAAATACTTAGGTATAAATTAACAAAACATATACAGGATCTGTATCCTGAAAATTATAAAATGCTGCTTAAAGAAGTCAAAGGCCTAAGTCAAGAGAGAAACATACTGTGTTAATGGATTTGAAGATTCAACATAATGAAGACATCATCTATGCTCCCAAGCTATGAATGTATAGCTTTATTGCAATTCCAATCAAAATCTCAGCAAGTCTGTTGTAGACACACACACAAGCTCATTCTAAAATTCATATCAAGTTTATTTAAAAGGTTCCAGGCTTCAGATTAGCTAAAGAAATTCTGAAAAAAAAAAATAAAGTGGAATGAATCACTTTACCTCATATTAAGGCTTACTATATAGCTGTAATAGCCAAGACAGTGTGATACTGGTGCAGGGATAGTCACATCGATCAATGAGACAGACAGGGGACCCCAAAAGTGACCCACCTAGACATGCCTAACTGATTTTTGACAAAGGCAAAAAAGCAATTCACTGAAGGAAAGATAGCCTCTTCAATAAATTATGCTGGATAGCAAGAAAACAAATAATCCAATTGAAAAATGGGCAAAGGACCCAAATAGGTATTTCTCAAAAGAAGACATACAAATGGTCAACAGATTATATACATATATATATATATATAAATTCAACATCACTTATCATCAAGGAAATGCAAATTAAAACTACAATATGATATAGTCTCATACCTGTTAAAATGGCTATTATCAAAAAGATGAAAGATAAGATTTGGAGAGGTTGTGGAGGAAAGGGAACTATTGTACACTGTTGGTGGAAATGTAAATTAGTAGCCATTGTGGAAAACAGCTTGGAGGTTTCCCAAAAAATTAAAAATAGAACCACCATATGATCCCACAGTCCCATGGGGTATATATCCTAAGGATATACAATCAGTATGTTAAAGAAAAAATCAGATACCAAAGAGATATCTGCTATGTTCACTGCAGTATTACTCACAATAGCAAGATACAGAATCAACCTAAGTGCACATGGACTGACGAATGGATAAAGAAACTATAAGATATACATATCATATATATTCCATTATATGTATATAATGGAATACTATTCCGCCTTAAAAGAGCAGGAAATACTGCCATTTGTGACAACATGGATGAACTTTGAAGATATAAGTGAAACAAACCAGGCACAGGAAGATAAATACCACATGATCTCACTTATGTGGGATCTAAAAAAATTAAACTCAGAAGCAGAGATCAGGGGCTGGGGGAAGAGCTGGGAGAGGTTTGTCAAAGGATTCAAAATTTCCATTTAGATAGGAGGAATAAGTTCAAGAGATCTATTGTACAACTTAGTGACTGTCGTTAATAACAATGTACTGTACTGTACACTTGAAAATTGCTAAAAGAGTAGATTTTTAAGTAGTCTCATCACAAAAAAGCAAGTATACATGGTAATATATGCGTTAATTAGCCTGATTTAGCCATTCCACAATGTACACATATTTCGAAACATGTTGTACACCAAAAATAAATACAATTTTTGTCAATTAAAAAATAAATTTAAAATGTACAAGAGAGAAAGAGAGAAATCAAGAAGAGGGGCCTAAACAGAAGCCAAAGCCATGGGCAACAGCCAAGAATTACACCAAATGTGAAAGAAAGACATTAGGTGGAAACCATGGATGTTGTGCCAAACCTCTATTAACCTCAATAGGGAAGACACCAGGTTCAAGAGGTGGAGGAAGAGACCCAAGGCCAGCAAATGAGATGCCATGTCTTATTAGGGGCTTACGTGACGGGAGAGAGTCCAGTGGCGGGCTGGACAATGTATCTGCCATCCCACCATCTATCCCTCTGCCTCCCATAAAGATTTATGGGGATCACATCTCTCAGCCGGGAGATGAAGCAGGAACATAAGGCCTAGAGGCAGGGAAAACATAAGGCCCATTCACACTTCGGCTATCACAGGAAATATCCTCTCCCATATCACAGGAAATATCCTCTCCCTGGGCATATCCCATAAATGACTTTGTAACTTTACGTCATCCTCTCCATTTACAAAGGGTGTACACCAAGTAACAAATGGAATCCTCTATGGGGTATTTAAACTGCCCAACATTCTGTAACGGGGCCTTTGGGTCTCTAAGCTCAGTCCTGCTCCCACATTGTGGAGTGTACTTTCATTTTCAATACAACCCTTCATTCCTTCCTTGCTTTGTTTGTGTGTTTTGTCCAATTTTTTGTTTAAGACACCAAGAACCTGGACACCCTCTACCCTTAACATACACAGTCCAGTCGCGCAGGGCTGGCCAGAAAAACTATAACCACCTGCCGACATCATGTAGTCTATATAGTATTTTTTTTTTTTTTGAGACGGAGTCTCGCTCTGTCGCCCAGGCTGGAGTGCAGTGGCGCGATGTCGGCTCACTGCAAGCTCCGCCCCGCCGGGTTCACGCCATTCTCCTGCCTCAGCCTCCCGTGTAGCTGGGACTACAGGTGCCCACCACCACAACTGGCTAATTTTTTTTGTGTGTGTGTGTGTGTGTGTGTGTGTGTGTGTGTGTGTGTGTGTGTGTGTGTTTAGTAGAGACGGGGTTTCACCATGTTAGCCAGGATGGTCTGGATCTCCTGACCTTGTGATCCGCCCGTCTCGGCCTCCCAAAGTGCTGGGATTACAGGCGTGAGCCACCGTGCCCGGCCTATATAGTATTTTCACTTAATAACCTCCTGCTAATAACCTCCACCTGGCAACCTTCATTTACTCCAAAGCTCAGGGCCTCAATCCCCTGTACAGCCTGTGTTCCACAGGATGGGGGAGAGGCTCCGGTGTTTATCATAGATAAGGAACAAATCTCTGGGGTGACTCCTCTGGATTCCCTAGCTTGTAACACACATTCACATGTATCTTCCATACAGGGTCTTTTTTATTTTTTTATTTTTATTTTTTTTAAATTTTTTTAATTGAGGTGGAGTCTCATTCTGTTACCAGGCTGGAGTGCAGTGGCGTGATCTCAGATCACTGCAACCTCCACCTCTCAGGTTCAAGGGATTCTCCTGCCTCAGCCTCCTGAGTAGCTGAGACTACAGGTGCATGCCACCATGCCCAGCTAATTTTTGTATATTTAGTAGACTCAGGGTTTCACCATGTTGGCCAGGATGGTCTTGATCTCTTGACCATGTGATCTGCCTGCCTTGGCCTCCCAAAGTGGTGGGAATACAGGCGTGAGCCACTGCGCCTGGCCACCATACAGGGTCTTTTTAAGGGTATGCTTAAATTATTGCTATTAGGTGTGTTTATAACAGATTAATCAGTTTTTTATATATGTGAGTCCCAATGAGGTTCTACATAATAATAAATCCACATTTCATGCTTAGCACGTTATGGCTTATCAATTACTTCCATACTTTATCTTATTTGATTTTGTGAACAACTGTGTGAAGTATTAATAGTTAGGAGAGTGATGATTAACCCTGTCTACTGATAAGAAGAAAGTTTACTTTAGTAATTAGAATTGATCACTAATGGTTTGCAAGTGGTAAAACCACAAATAGCACATAAAGCTTAAGAGTCATCACTTACTGAAACCCCATCTTTACTAAAAATACCCAAATTAGCTGGGTATGGTGGCATGCACCTGTAATCCCAGCTTCTTGGGAGGCTGAGGCAGGATAACTGCTTGAACCCAAGAGGTGGAGGTTGCAGTGAGCCAAGATCATATCACTGCACTCTGGCCTGGGCAACAGAGTGAGACTCTGTCTCAAAAAAAAGATTTCTCACTTACCAAGACTCACACTTGAAAGAGTAAATATACAACTTCATTAAAATAAGAATAATTCTGTTTGGTTGCAATTGGTTACACCACTGGTTGTATCTGTAGCATTTTCGGCATATTTGCATTTTCCATAGGTCCTCCATTATTTTATATGCACCTCAAAGACTATATTTTCTCTATAACTCTCTACTTTGCTATGGTGGATGGGAGGATATTGAAGCCCTGCTGATGATTAAATGACCTGAAAACTTACCAAACTCTGTTTAGAGCCCCAATAATGCCTAGCATGGTTCTAAAACACCTTATGAATGACAGCACTCATTAAATCAAAGACTTCTAAAGATAGCTAGATAATTAAATATCTATGTATCTTCTATCTTCTAAAAATAATTAGATAACTAAGGATCTCCTCAGTTCTCAGCCACATTCTCCTGACAGCTGTCATTTGAACTGGAGTGGAACTTGGTACCAGTTAAAAAGTCATTCTCTATTACTTAGGCTGCCAGAGGCAAGACAGGGAAGCTCAAAGGCAACAGTTTTGGAAATCATTAAGATTCCCGAGCTCCTTTGAAAGACTTTTCTCGATGAACTTCACCGTACTACTGCACCTGCTTCCAATATCTTTCATCCTAGCATTTGTTTGAATGTGTGCAAGATGCTAGGAAGCAAACCTGACAAATGCTCACCCCAGGCAACAAGAAATAAATGACACAGATACTCCTTGAGTTACAACTGAGTTACATCCTGATAAACCTGTCAATTGAAAATATCGTAAGTCAAAAACGCAATGAATACGCCTAACCTACCGAATATTGTAACTTAGCATAGCCTACATTAAATGTGCTCAGAACACTTATATTAGCCTACAATTGGAAAAAAATCACCTCATACAAAGCCTATTTTACAATAAAGTGTTGAATATCTCATGTAATTTACTGAATACTGTACTAAAAGTGAAAAGATTATATGGGCACTTGAACTATGATTTCTACTGAATGTATATAATTTTCTCAAGTCAAAAAGTCATAAATGGAACCACTGTAAGGGGACACCCGTATTTGTGTTCTGATATTTACTGGTCCTGGCATCTGTTTTCGCCTAGGGATCTGTTCCTTGATGACTGATCTACTGATTTACATTACAGTTAAAACTGCCTTGGAGGATTTTTTTTTTTTTTTTTTTTTTTAAATGAGGCAGGGTCTCACTCTGTCACCCAGGCTGGAGTGCAGTAGCACAATCCTCTAGGGTTTAAGCGATTCTTGTGCCTCAGCTTCCTGAGTAGCTGGGACTATCGGCCTGCACCACCACACCCGGCTACTTTTTCTATTTTTTGATAGAGATGGGGTTTCACCATGTTGGCCAGGCTGATGTCAAACTCCTGATCTCAAGTGATCCGCCTGCCTTGGCCTCCCAAAGGGCTGGGATTACAGGCATGAGCCCCCACACCCAGCCTCTGGAGGATTCCAATCAGATACTTAGATGATTTGTTCCTCCCTCTTACCCTGCAAGTCAGTCACCATTTATCAGACCTGTAACTTTCCCACTGGTGATACAAATTTAGGGCAAATATCTTGATTCAATAGCAACTCAAGTTCTCAATTTCTTTGTTTTTTGGGGAGAAACTGCAGACAGCAAGCAGAGTCAACCCAAAATAAAAGGTGTTCAAACTAAAACAATAATGAAACATGCATTTTAATAAAGATATGTAAGGTAAACAAAAATGGGGCTTTGCATTCATTTGAAAATAGAAAAACAATGGTCTGAATGTAATCAATACAATTAGTTGGTGGACACAAACTTTCGAACAATTGTTAGAAATTTTATTCGAAACTTTAGAATAAAATTGAACATGTGTATGTTCAGCAAATCGTAATTCTTTACAGTCCTCCCTGGATTATTATGGTTATTTCTAAAGCTCTTTTCCATAAAAAAAGAATACTCTTTCTCTAGTCTTTCTCCTGTTTTCTACCACAGTCTTCTGTTTGTTGCAGTGATATCATCCAAGTCCCTGAAACTTTTGACAACGTTTCATGTTGCCCATGAGGATGTTGCCCATGGGGATGGGGAAGCTCTTACCCAAGCCATACTCAATCTGTGAAACGTTCCACAGTGAATCCTGTACCAACAGGTAAAGTCCAGGCATCATGTAGGACATGTTATTAGTTCTACTGTGTGTGTTTATTGTGTGAATAGTATGACCTGGGAATAATTCCATTTGCTTTTGGAATACATCACTATATTTGCACTCTATAATGTAGTAGATCTGTTAAACTTTTACTTAAATTAATATTACGCTTATTCTGCACTTCTTGAATATAAGAGTTGAAGGCCAGAAGGTATAGTATTAAAAGAAAGGCAAAAGTCTTAGATTAAGAAATTCGTAGTGAAAAATTCAAATCCAGATTATAAAGCATTATTTGCACTTGGGAAAAATAAATATATAGTGCTGGAGCAACTAGACATCCACAGGCCAAAAACAAATAAAAAGAGAGAGAGAGAGAGAGAAGAATTTCAATCGAAACCTCACAGCTGGTACAAAAATATTGGTAAGATCATAGACTTAAATATAAAATGTGAAACTGTGAAACTTCTAGGAAAAAAAAAAAAAACAGGAAATCTTAGGAACCTAGGGATAGGCAAAGAATTTATAGACTTGACACTAATAACACAATTAATAAAAGGAAAAACTGATAAATTGGATCACATCAAAATTAAACACTTTTGCTTTGAAAGAAACCTTATGAAGAGGATAAAAAGATGAGCTACAGTGTGGGAGAAAATACTTGTAAACCATATATTTGACAACGGACTTATATTTAAAATATGTAAAGAGCTCTCAAAACTCAACAATAAAAAAAATAAGAAAATAGGCAAATGTTGTAAAGAGACACATTGCCAAAGAGGTTATACAAATAGCAAATTAGCACATAAAAAGATATTCAACATTACTAGCTATCAGAGAATTGCAAGTTAAAACCACAATGATATATTACTCATATTTACCAGAATGGGTAAAATAAAAAATCATGACAACACCCAAATGCTGGTGAGGATGTGGTAAAACTGAATCATTCATGGCCGGTGAGAGTGGAAAATGGTACAGTAGTTATGGAAAAACAGTTTGGTAGTTTCTTAAAAATACTACATAGGTGGCCGGGCACAGTGTCTTACGCCTATAATCCCAGCACTCTGGGAGGCTGAGGTCACTTGAGGACAGGAGTTTGAGACCAGCCTGGCCAACATGGTGAAACCCCTTCCCTACTAAAAGTACAAAAATTAGCCCGGTATGGTGGCGGTATCTGTAATCCCAGCTACTCAGGAGGCTGAGGCAGGAGAATTGCTTGCACCCAGGAGGCGGAGATTGCAGTGAGCCCAGATCGCGCCACTGCACTCCAGCCTGGTGACAAGAGTGAGACCCCATCTCAAACAAAAAACAAACAAACAAACAAAACCCTACATAGGCAATGACCATATAATTTAGCAGTTGCATTCCTGTGCCTTTATTCCAGAGAAGTGAAGACTTACGTTCACACAAAAACCTGTAGTTGAACGTCTATAGTAGTTTTATTCATAATAGTTAAAACCTGGAAACAACCCAAATGTCCCTCAGTGGGTGAATGGTTAAACAAATAGGCACATATCATAGAATACCACTCAGCAAAAAGGGGACAAACTCTTGATACACACAATTTGAATGGATCTTAAGTGAATTATGCTGAATGAAAAAAATACAGTCTCAAAAGTCACATCTGGAATTATTCCATTTATATGACATTCTTGAAATGATAAAAATCATACAGATATATTATTACAGAGCAGATTAGTGCTTTTCAGGGATCAGGTAGGTAGGTGGAAGGGAAGTAAAAAAGGTATGAAAGGGTAGCACTAGGGATGCTTGTGAGGGAACTGTTCTAATGTTAATTGTGGTGATGGTCACACAAACTTATACGTGTGACAAAAATCGCATAGAACTAAATGTATACACACATGGTCATGCGCATGCACACGCCACTGTGTGCATCTGAAGGTAGGTGGCATTGTTGAAATATCACGCTCTGGGTTGTCTTATTGTACTAAGACTACACAAGATGTTACGATTAGGAGAAAATGAATGAAGGGTAAAAGGAATTTCTCTGTACTATTTCTTACAACTGCATGTGAATGTACAATGAACTCAAAACAAACAGAAAAATACAAAAACACCTTAAAAATAACTGGTCTGAACCAAGGCTGCAGGGTTGCAATAGGAGATCTTATAACACTTTCTGGTATGATCCTATGCAGATTATTCACTGATGATATGTGAGAACTTGTACCTTTGAATCGAAGGGAACCTGCAGTCTTTCAGATGAGTTACAGTGTGTAGGAAGAGCCCATGCACTCACACAACCATGCACCCACATACTCACATACCCATACACACCCACATACTCACAAACACACATATCCACATACATACACACACACCCACATACATACACACACATCCACATACTCACATACCCACACACCCACATACTCACATACACACACACCCACATGCTCATATACACACACACGCACATACATACACACACCCACATACCCACGCACCCACATACTCACACACACACACTCACACACATACAAACCCATATACTCACATACACACACACACACTCACATACACACACTCACTTACACACACTCCCACATACATACACACATACATCCACATACATACACACATACACACAGATCCACATACTCACATACACACACCCACATACATACACACCCACACATATACACACACCCACATACTCACATACACACCCCCCCACATACATACACACAGATCCACATACATACACACACATACATACACATGCATCCACATACATACACACACACATCCACACTATGCCACATGCACACACTCACACATGGATACACCCACACTAAAGTTAATTAAGATCCCTAATTAAATAGCCATGAATATAAAAGCTTATTAGAGTTGAAGCAGCTACACAGGCAGAAATAGAGCTCTTGTTCTCCATTAGCGCACAGAGACCTTGGCAAGGGCACGCTGTTGAAAGGGGGATTTTATCAGATCTGAAAAGCTCTATCTTTCAATATTGTCCTTTTATACATTGGCTTGAATCACCGTTTTGAAAATCTTACATTCCAATCTCTGTGTGTCTGTTTGGAAAAAGTGAATGTTGACAAAGGTCCAGTCTCCCACATTCCTGAACCAAATTCAGCGTCAGCAAGGACCCACCTTCATCATTGTGGAGAAAGCAGAGTCATCTCCCAGATGTTGCATTCCAAATGCTGCCTCCAGCGTTTTCATCATAATGAAGAGCCCATTTCCCTGAAGGGCTCCAGGAATTATGCATTTAATAGTCCCATTTAAAGAGTGAGGGACAGTACCTTAGCCAAGTCACAAAGCAGGCATTGGCAGAGCAGGGCTTGGAACACAGGTTTGCAGCTGTGAGTTTAGGACTAGTGGTTTCCAAACTATTGAGGACTTCTCTAAACTCTGCTTTGAATAATTGGAAAGACTTAGCAATTAACCAATGAATGATTATGGCTTATTTCTACTCCTCAACTTCACGATCCTACCCTCACTGAGGAGACAAACAGAAAAGCAGATAACCTCTTCTTTTGAGATCCTTACCTCTGTCCTTTTCTTACTCTCTGTCCACTTCCTGGGCTCCTCTGTGAGCCCTTCTTCTTCTGCCTTTCCTTTGGTTCATTGCTTAGTTCACTCTCAATCAGTCATAGTTTTGGAAATCACTCCAAAATATGATTGTTGGCTCCCACATCTGTATCTCATTCCAAACCTCTCCCAGAGTTCAAATTTATGAACCTAAATCTCCTGATGGTCACCTCCACAGGTACTTCCAACTCAGCATCCCCGAAATCCTTTCCTCCCACTTCAACCTGCGATTCCTTCTGTGCCTTCTGTGGTTGCAGGAACCACCATCAGCCCAGTTGCCCAATCTAGAAATGCCAGTGTCTTGAAAGCTCCCTCTCCTCCCATATCCTGCATCCCAATCTGTCATCATGTGCTGCTAATTTTACCTCCTCTATATCTTTGCTACTTACTGTCCTTAGCCCAAACCTTCATTTTATGCTTGGTTTACAATATCCTGGCCCTTTTCAAATTCATCCTCCTCACTGTTGCCAGGTGGATCAAAACAAAAGTCTGTCCATATCATGACCCATGGCTCAAGATCCTTCGAAGTCTAGCCTCCAGGAAGCTCTCCCTTCATTTGCAACCTCACAGTTTATGCTCCAGCAACAACTGCTTGTATTAGCACTCCCTCAGATCCCCGTCACATACTCCCACACACCTTCCTTTCTTCAATATGTTCCCTCTTCCTAGATTGCCTTTTTCTCTTACCCCCTTTAACCCATTCAACCTCTACTCATTCTTTAAGATTTAATTTGGGCATTTCCAGGAAGCTTTCCCTGCCCCCTAGTCTGGTTTAGGTTCCTGCCAATATACCTTCTTCATACTTGGTTCACAGCACTTCCTGTGCTAAGTCGTAACAATCAAATTGTATGCCTGTTTTCCTCTTAGCTCCTCCAGAACAATAATTGAGGTTTATTCTTCTCCTTGTCTCAAGCGTTGAATATATCCTGGTTTACAGCAGGTATACTGACTGACAAAACTGAGGATGCACACCACCCATGAAGGAAAGGAGAAAAGGGAGAGAATATATCCTTTAGGCCAGGAAAAGTAAAGATTAGGTGAATGGGAGGTTTTGTGATAAACTACCAAAGAGGCATGTTCTCCTATGGGTCAGGGAAGGGGCAGTAAAGAGGCCAGAAGTTTGAGAGTTCAGTAGAAAATCTGCAATAATAATTCCAGTGCCTGTAATAGGAACTGCCAGTAGAAGATTCTACATGGGTGTCTCATGTTTCTGCACATCATCTGAGCAAAGACATAGGTTTTGTTCTGGAGTATCCTTTGAAGGATGTTGTAAAGGAAACAGCCTTAGAAGATAACATTTTTCCAGGGAAAAGGAAAGATTTACTTTATGTCCATAATAACAAAGGTGATGGCTTCCTCTGGGGCGAAAGTTGAATAAGTTTGCTTACAATCTATTTTAAGGGATTGGGGCTTTCTTATTTTGGGGGTCTTAAGCTGGGATAAAACCCACTGTATGCATAGCATACACTTGGGCTGCCTGCAACACCCCAGTGCAACTTATGGGACAAGAGGGACAGGTGCAAACCGAAGCTCATGTCCCATTATGCTGTGAGCAATAAAGTCCTTGGTCTGTGACTCAGAATTTTCATGTCTTCTGCCAGCATTGCATTCATAAAAGCATGGCAGACTAACTTGTTAGCTTGCAAGCAGGGTAAAATCTTAGATTGCTATGGCTTGAATGTCCCCTCGAAAAATCATGTTGAAATTTGATTGCCAGTGTAAAGACATGGGGAGGTAGGACCTTTAAGAGGTGATTAAGAGCCCTTGTAAATGGATTAATGGTTATCATGGGATTTAGTTTGTTATTGAAGGGATGAAAAGGATGAGTTCAATCCTATTTTCTCTCTCTATCTTGGATGCTTGCTTGCCATGTAATGCCTTCCACCATGGAATGACACTCACCAGATGCTGGTGCCATGCTCTTGGACTTCCCAGTCTCCAGAACTATGGGCCAACTAAACTTCTGTTCTTTATAAATGGCCTAGTCTGTGCTATTTTGTTATACAGAATGGAGCAGCAGGTGATGGACTAAAACACAGACCCTGCCTAGTTCTTGACAGGAATAAGGAGGATAACAGAGAAAAGGTGATCAAGCAGTAGTGAGAACCACGTTAAGGTTGGACCACCTAAATATATGGACAGGTCTGCATGGTTGTTGAGATTTCTAGCAGCAGGGCTGTTGGGGAAAGAGTAAAAGAGAGGGAAAGAAGCTGAATAGTAAAATAAAATGTCAACATAGGATATTCTTCTTACATTCCAGTTTTGCTATAAGAGTAATTCTGAAATAACCTGAGAGATAGTCATTGATGAGGGGAAAAAATGCTAGGGCTTTAAGTCTACTCTCAAAATATTTCTTGCTTTCTTCCCATTCCTATTTAAAATTCCTCGTGCAGACAAAGCAAGTGCACAATTAATTGGGTTGATGATTACTTACAGCTTGATACTTTGCCCCTGTGTAGAACTTCCATCTGTAATATGTGACATTTAACACAAATTCAGGGACAGTGTCTTTTCTATTAAATGTCACAGAAAGCTGTAATTGAGCACATTTTTTTCAACCTCTTCAGCGTCTTAATCTCTAAGTCTCAGAAGGGGTTAAGTCCAAGAAACACTCATTTAATTTACAGAATGCTCTCTATCGCAGGAGCCTTGAGAATAGTAATGAGTTATGGATTAAAATGAGGCAGCCCTAAGCACACAAAAAATGCAACAGGACTTCAGAGAGACTATGATGGCTCACAATAAATGTGAGGGAACTTGTGCTAAACATTTTCCATAAAGCATCCTGGAAACTATTTGAGCATGTCAAAACAAACCCCCATTCACACTATTTTTTCCTTATTTCCTTTGCAAACAAAAATAGATTCCTCTTTTTGTTTATTTTTTTTCCACTTCATCTTCTCAAGCTAATCCAATTCACTTTCCACTTCCCCTTTTCTATACATTTGTGTATGTGAATTAACGGGACAGGAAGCTGACCTAGGGGAAATCATAAAAAACTCATAAAATAGCTCCACATGGGAAATAATTTTGCACGAACATGCTTCTGTTATAAATTGTTCTCTCTCTTTGTAAGCTCTCTCTATAATGAAAAAATCTTGTATTGATTTCTCTTGGAATTTTTGATAGCAGTTTTTGACTCAATGCACAATCTGACTATGCTCTGCTAGTCAGACTTATGCTACTGAAAGAAAGAGGATGAGCACAGAAGAGACAAGCTGTAAAAGGTTTAGTCTGAAACTTCTCATGTGTCTAAGGGACAACTTATCTGATTACCAGAGGAAATGATACTTTTTTAAGGTTCAAGACCAGCTTGGGCAACATAGTGAGACCCCATCTTTTAAAAAAAATAGCTAGGCATGGTGGCCAGTGACTGTATTCCTAGCTACTTGGGAGGCTGAGGTGGCAAGATGGCTTGAGGCCAGTAATTCAAAGATACAGGGAACTATGTGCCACTGTACTCCAGCCTGCTTAACAGAGTAAGACTCTGTTCTGTCTTACACACACACACACACACACACACACACACACACACATACACACACACACACAAAGAATAAGTCTAAAAATTCTTTGCCAGTATTTTTGATATTTACCCTGAAAGAACAATACAGACCCACACATCAGCTGTGGGGAGGGGTAAACCACCAGCCTGAATTTTTAAAATCAAGAGGCTTTTAACTCTAGAGTTTCCAAAAAAAAAAGTAGACTCAACACTAAACCACTTTCAGTACACCAAGAAGAATTTCTTTGTGAAAGTGGTTATCTCCTTCTTGCTGCTGTCAGCCCTACTGCTGTACCTTCAAGCCAGCCCAACACCATTAGACTCCTCTGCTGGATGGCATAGTCACCTAGGATGGGATTCACTTGGCTTCATCCAACTCACTCTTATTCCAGTTTTGTCTCTATCTTGTTCTTAAAAGAAGTCTCCAACATTTTATGATCCTGATTTTGTCCTTTAGGTCTTTTATTTTCCTGCAAGGATTTTGAAGTCCTTGTGAAATGAGCATAGTATTAATAAGCTTACAGGGTTTTTGTGGGAGTTAATGACGATGATGATGATAAAAAGAATAAGACTGACATTAACAAGTAACACTTACTGAGCAGTTTCTACAAGCCAGATACTATGCTAAGTATTACATGAATAAAGTCTTTTGATTCTCATGACAATGCTATGAAATACATATAATTATCACTATTTTACAAAATGAGGAAATGGAGACACGGACAAGTTAAGTAACCTACCAAAATTATATGGCTAGCAAGCAGTGGAACTAATGATAAATCTGGTACTCTCCGTGGTGTCAAGCTGCTCACAAGAATTGGAGGGAAGAGTCTAATCCCATCCCTAACCCCCGGGCAAGAGGGAAGCGGGGAGGGAGCATCAAACAAATTGGTTTAAAATGGAAAGGGCTTAGAGGTCAAGTTTGTGTCCAAGTCCTAGGAGAAAATTAAAAGGATAGAATTTGGGCCATAAAATGAAAATCAGAGCTCAATTAAGGGATAGACAGGGACATGACAGGAGTGAGAGCAAACTGGCTCCTATCTGAACCCACTGTCTGTTTTCTTGGCCCATAGTTTCTTAATATGTTTGACACGTCTTTTCAGAACATGGTTTTGTGTACCTCAGTTACCTCAGTTTCCACTACTTTGAAATATGACTATCTAGCCTATGAGAAAGCCTCCAAATTGTTCCAAAGTGAGTTTTACACCCAGTACTCCAATTTATTCTCAAAATGTGATGAAATCCCGTAGTGGTCTTTAGATGGCAGTAACTGACAAACAAGCTGCATCTTTTGTGTATACCCTAACCTCAAAGTCTCTTGAAACTCACCGCAGAAAAATAAAGCCCCAAATTGTGTCACCCATGAGACGTATTTAGAATAAGAAAGATAAGAGTGATAGAAAGTCACTGATAAAAGGAATCTATCTCAGAGACTCAATCTCGGGATTCCCTACCTCACACACTTTCCACAGAGCCTGAGTGATCTCTCTAATTCCATTTGTTGGTTTGGAATAATCTAGAGTCTCCCACAGGATTAGATCCAAAGTCCTTATGTGGCCACAAGGCCCATGGCAACTTGGTTGCCATTGGCCCTGGTTCACTGACAGATTGCTGGCCTCATTTGCACACTTTCTCCTATGTAATATTTGAACAAATATTTATTGAGGGTCTATTATATACCAGTGAGCAACATTAAACTCAACTTCTGCTCTTAAGTCTTACATACTAATTGAGGAAACTGTATCAATCAAATAGATCTAAGATTACAACTGTGAAACATGCTGTGGAGGAGAAACGTACTTTTATGGGAGTCAATAACAGAATCTTACTAGGAAAGGGGGTCAGGAAAGGCTTCTCCATGGAAGTGACACTGGAGCTGTGATTTGAGAGATTAGGCTGTTAACTAAGTGAAGACAAGAAGACAGTCCAGGCAACAACAAGACCAGAGGGAGGCCTTGAAAAACCCTGATGAATAAGACTATTGCTAACTCTCAAGAGCAAAGGCAGGAATAGCAAGAGATGAGAAAGGAAATCAGAAAACCACTGGACTAAACTAAGCCAGGTGTGGGGGTTGCAGAAAGGGTGGCAGGAGAGTGGGTAGATCAGAATACTATTTTCAGATTATCCTGACTACATTGAGGAAACAAGAGGAAAAGAAATTCAACTGATTTTGAGTAGACCAGAAAGTATATACCACTATAGTCCAGAAAAGAGAACACTGTAGCTTTAATTGAAGTGATATAAATGGAGATGGTCAGATAAACGGTCAGTACCTGATAACAGACTTGACATGGGAGGGAGAGAAGGAGGTATCATCAGTGCATCCAGATTTCTGGCTTCTGCAACTGAAAGGATGATAATGTCATGTGCAGACATGAGCAACACGGGACAAACTCAAGTGTGAGTGGAGATGGTCAGGTTTTGATTGGCTGCTTTCTCTCCTGCCTCTAGCACAATCACTTTGTTTCCCTTGTATCACAACAAAACTTCTCAACCTCCCATTGTGTGGTCCAATATCAGTGATATGTCCACTGCCTCTCATATGCATAGTGCTGGCTTAAGAATAAAGCCACTGTCCATGCAGGTCCCTCCACCTGGAATTTCCTTCCTGTGTTAGTCCATTTTCACATTGCTATAAAAGAACTGCCCAAGACTGGGTAATTTATAAGGGAAAGAGGTTTAATTGGCTCACAGTTCAGCATGGCTCGGGAGGCCTCAGGAAACTTACAATCATGGTGGAAGGTGAAGGGGAAGCAAGGCATCTTCACAAGGTGGAAGGAGGGAGAAGTGCCGAGCAGAGGGTGAAGAGCCACTTATTAAACCATCGGATCTCATGAGAACTCACTCACTGTCACAAGAACAGCAAGGGGGAAACCACTCACATAATTCAATTAGCCTTACCATATCACTTCCTCACTAGTTAATTCCTTTTCATTTTCTAAAATCTCATCTTAGACATCCAAGTACCCTTTCCTATTGTAGTACTTTTATACTCATGCCAATCTCAACTTGAATTTTCTATTTTTGCGCTTTTGTGCAGTAGACTCAAAGTTCCTCAGAATCAGGAAATGGGACTTGTGTTCATATTTGCATCCCTGGTGCTAGCACAGGATTTGACATATGCCTGATGATCCACAACTCTCTTCTCATTATGGATTAAGAAAAATGGGCATGGAGCAATGATGTAACTTCCTTAGAGTTGTTGAACTCAGGTCAACTTGCTCAAAGGAGTCATAGCACTGAACCTCACACTCTGCTTCCTGTGCCTGCCATGGTGACATTAGTTAAGGGCTGGAATCATTGCTGTCTGTTGTTGGGCTGCTTATTAGTCACACATGTGAAGAATGGCTTGAGCCGTTTCCTAGGAATTAGGAAAATGAGAATTGTGGACTGCAATTCTGCTGTTAACTTGTGAACCCCGTACCAATTAGAGACTCCATAAAAGCTTGAATGAGGATAATATTTGGCAACTGGGAGGTAGAGAGTCATGGCTTCCTGAAGCAAGCCATGTGTGTCTCTTTACACTTGCAAAACCAGGTTGGTAGAGAAGAGGAGAAACAATGTGATTGTGATGCAGTCAGGGGGCAGTGGCCAATCAAGCTCCTTCAAACAACTTCACTGGCATCAACATGCCATGGAGATGCCTTGGTGACATTATTTCTTGGGAATGAAGAGATGTGGAGTTTAAAGGGGCCTGATCCGTGGAAGCCACATTATGAAATCCTACCAGTGGTGCTGCTGGGACTACAGAGGGTCAAGATTTTTCCTTCTGTTTTATATGACAGCAATTCAAACCCAAGGATTTTTCCTTCTTACGTCCAGAAGTAGCTTTCTCTTTGTTTTTCTTTTTTTGGTCTGAAAATGCTAAATGTTTCTTCACATTTGTATCTAGGAATGCCTATGTGCTCAACCAGTATGAAAAAGAAATTTTTTCTCCAAGGTATCAAAGCATGCTTTTCAAAAGTCAAAAACACAATTCTCATATAAATATATAATGAGCACATGTTCAAGATGTATTTAACTCATTAGTGAGGAGACAGGCAAGATAATTTGGTTCCTTAATGAGGGGATAGGCAAGATGGCAAAGCTGGTTCAAAGGCAGATGCAAAAAACTGATGCAGCTATAGCCAGTCGGGGAGAACTGCTGAATGAGATTGCTAAGTTAGATACAAAATTAGATACCAATTTTTATTGGTCTGGTTCCACCAACCAATAAAACCATCTTCAGAATTATCTTCTCTGCTGGACACAAATCATTTTTGCCTCTACTAGGCAAAAACCATTTGCACCCTAACATTTACTACATGTCAACATCTAACTTTACCACATCTGTGCCCCAATCAATGGTAAACAACCAGTTACATTTTCATAGAGGTGTCTTTAAACATTGAAAGGATATATAGTTTTCATCTTGCCTGTTTTCCAAGTTTTGGATACATTTTCTTAATAAAAGACGACAGGAAGGGAAATGACATACCCATTGGTATTCCAAGATACCCAAAGTATGTTTCAGGTGACAAAGGGAGATGGGGTTATAGGGGAAAGAAGAAAAAATGGATCCCCACTCCACAGATTGTTTTAAAAATAAACTTCTAACACACATGATCATGGAGACTTTTCCTGTCAAGAAAACAATAAGCCTTCCCTTGGCATTTTGACTGCAGGTCTCTTGCTGATGGGGAGATGAATGATGCTGTTCTTTACATATTCCAGCTGCTGGTTAAGCTCTATAGATTGCAAGGGCATTTCGTCAGTTGGCTGGTCCTACCATTCATTACATTTCACTTCATTCATTCATTTGTATCCCAGGCACTGTTTTAGGTGTTGGGGATCTAACAGAAAAAAGACACATGGCTTCTGTCCTCATGGAATTCACATTCTGGTAGAGGTGTGATAGGCAAAAAAAGAGTAAACGAATACAGAGAATCATGATGAATTGTGAGACTGCCATCATCCTGTGATGAAAAGCAATAAGAGGGGTCTACTTTGGATAAATTGGTCACTGAGACCTCTCTGAAGAGGCAGCATTTACGGAGCATTTACAGAGCATGAGGCTTGAGGCATGAGAAGGTGCCAGTCATGTGTAGAACCAGGAGAGGGATGTTTCAGGCATTGGGAACCACAAGTGCATAGACAGTGAGTATGAGAGTAGGAAACAAGGAGAGAGTAACATAAGCAAAGACCAGAAAGGCAGATGGAGGCAAGATCATGAAAGTCTCCACAGGTCATAGCAAGAAATTTTGAATTTGTTCTATTAAAAAAACAGAAAGCCATTAAAGGGTTTTGCGCAGTGCAGCACCGCAGTTTGTATTTAAAATGATCAATTATGGCTGCATTTAAAATGAACATCCATGGAGAATGAATTCTGATGGCAAGGCTGAAAATAGGAAGCAACCATTTGGGAGTTCACTGCAGTAGCCTATGCAAGATATGATAAGGCCAAACCAATGTGATGACTGCGGAGATGATGAGCAGTAGGTGGTTTTGAGATGTATTTTGGAAGTAAGACCACAGTGGGCCTCGCTATTGGATGTGAAAGATATGATAAAAGGAATCAAGAATATCTCCTGGGCTTACATAACCAATGCATAATAGTACTGTTGGGTAAGGTGGTCATTTAGGGAATGGAGGTGGCAGAATTGAAATGATTTAGGCAGGGAGTAATCAAGGTTCCTTTCTGGATTTATTAAGTTTTCAAGACTGAATGGACTTTGACACATTCGGGTGGAGATTTCAAGTAAGTGATTGGATACGAGCCTGAAGCTCAATGAAGACATCTTGGTTGGAGGTATCAATTGAGAGTCTCAGGACATAGAAGACATATAAATCTCTTACATTTATATAAGACTTACATTTATATAAATGTAAGTCTCTAAGAACAGATGAAATCCCCAAAGGTAAATGTGCAGATAGACAAGTAGTCCCAAATCTGAGAGACTTGTGTTAAATATGCAAGAAGTAAATTAATAGTATCAAAGGTTCAACATTTCCATGTTTTTCTTACCTTTTACTGAAACCATCCAACCATGTCGTGATTTAGTCTATTTCTTTTGCAGAACATCTTTGGTGACTGCAGTGAGTCTATGTTTATGTTATTAGATGCAATGACTGTCAAGAGACTCCAACTATGAATATTTTGGAAATGTTATCCATATCTATATCCATATCCCTCTCAGTATCACTGAATTCCCAAGAGAATAACACAGAAATAATATTTTCCTTCTCAATTGACTTCCAAACACTTTCTGATACCCTCTTTCTTGTCTACCAAGAACTCCCCTGAAAAAAGGAGGTAGGAAGTGTGAGGATATATAGCAGAATAGTGAAGGGAAAATGTTACCTCTTCTTCTTCAAGTAGAATGAGCCGAACCACAACGATGTGAATTGCATTGCCAATGCTTGGGTTATGGAACAACCCGGTGACCTAGGGTCAGAAATAGAAAACCATTAGCTCCACATGAAGAGATAATAAACAAACACCAGAGGAGACAATAGCATTGTAATGCACATAAAATAAAGGTTTTCTTATAGGTCAGAAACGTTGGGTGGTGTGCTAAGAAGAGTGAAATGTGCCCATGGCTCATTCCACATTACAATATTTAAAGACAATCTTTCAGGGTGATTGCTTGGCTGTGTGTCTGAGGGATTAACATTTTTCTTTTCTTAACCCAGCCCACAGTATTCTCCTCTTTTATTATCAGTTACTCAGGCAAATACCTTTTCCCATCTCAATAGGACTAACATTCTCTTGAAGGCAGACAACATCAATAATGCAAATAGAAAGCTTTAAATTAGGAGTCATTAACTTTATTCCAATTATATTTCTAACTACTTTGAGGAAATTATGTTCTAGTTCTTTGCCTCAGTTTACCCCTTTGGTTTACTAACATAAACCGATGAGACAAAGCTGCACGAAAAGGATTGAGTCACTTGGTAAATACCTACTAGAAATATGTAACTAATAAATGATAAAATGTTCCCAGGATATACAATTTTAAGGGAAAGACTAATTTATCCTGAATTTTCATCCATATTCATCCTTAGGCAGGTACTAGTTTCACATATATATTTACAAAAATAAGTTAAAAGGACCAAAGAAAGGCCTTTCTTATTTATGTAAGCATTTTTTTTTTTTTTTTTTAAGATGGAGTCTCACTCTTTTGCCCAGGCTGGAATGCAGTGGTGTGATCTCGGCTCACTGCATCCTCGGCCTCCCGGGTTCAAGCAATTCTCCTGCCTCAGTCTCCTGAGTAGCTGGGATTACAGGCGCCCGCCACCATGCCAAGCTAATTTTTGTATTTTTAGTAGAGATGGGGTTTCACCACGCTGGTCAGGCTGGTCTCGAACCCCTGACCTCGTGATCCACCCACCTTGGCCTCCCAAAGTGCTAGGATTACAGGCAAGAGCCACCGTGCCCGGCCCTATGTAAGCATTTCTAATGACATCTCTTCACCAGCTGCCCCAGCCCCCATGTAGTTTGGCATACCATGTTCATGATGGTGAGGATGTAGGACTCCACATTCTCACTCCCATGGTATTCAATCATCTTTGTGTCGGCCACCACCAGTGTCTCCACCCATCTCTCCTTGCTGATGGAACGCCGAGAGCGGCTTCTGCTTGGCAAGTTGTGCCTCTCCCACTTCTCCCGCCATAGCTCTTGCTTCTGGGAGATGTTAACGCTATCTAAACAGTAAACAGAGGACAATGGTCTAACACTGTATATGTCTCATATATTATCTACTTATGTTTGTAAAGATGCAAGGCCATAAGTTTAATCTACTTTCATAATATAAATGCAATGTCTTTACATACATGACTGAAATAGACCAATTTAAACGAATATGACCAAGAGAAATTTGAATCTTACAGAGAGGTTCAAAAAGTACTTTATAAAAATGTTTATTACCTACTACATTAAATGATGTCTTCCACTATTGAAAAGACATAACCAACAATGGGAACTTTCTCTTTCTTCTCCTCCTCTAAATTATTCAGTGCCTACTGTGTGCAAGGCAATATACCAGGCTTTTAAATGCCACATTGTTTATCCTCATGAATAACTAAGGTACATATTCTTCTCTCCATTTTGCAAATGTGGAAACTGATGCTCAAAGTGGCTGATTAAATAACTTTCCCAAAGCTGCGCAGCCCATCAGTCAGTAAAAGACTCAGTATTTTCTATGCCCTAAAATCATGCATTTTTAAAAATATACACCACACTGTTTCCTACAGAGTAAACACGTATAAAACTGTAGTATATATAAGCTGAAAACCTGCAGAAGGTTCCAGGCATTCCACTTGAAGATGGCACAAAAAGAGGTGGAAAAGATCCAAAGAAGGACAGCAAAATTATCAAGGTGACTGACAGATTTTAGTATGAAAATGATTTGATATATGAGGGTCATGGTTTGGAAGATGAAATCTCGGAGAGGCTATAGAATGATAAAGAAAGTCAGACAGTAGCTTCTCGGAATCATTCTTAAAATCCCAGAATACTGTAAGTAGGCAGCACGTTCCAACTTGAAAGAGGTCTGTTCAAAACCAAAATGAATAAAAGGCTACCTCACACATCAGGAAGCAAGTACTTAACCCAAGTGGAAGTCAAGTGTAAAAAGTTCCAGTGGGCTCAGAATGGCTTAGGGTGCCGAGGAAAGACAGGTTGACCGGAAGAGAGTAAAGAAAGAAGCCTGGGCTGATACAGGGGCAGCGCCTGGGTCTTTGAAGATTCCTATCAGGATCACAGCCACAAACACTTCCTGCCTCTCTCTCATCTGCACCCTGGGCCCCTGGCAGGGGCAGAACATCAAAGCAGAGTGGCAAACCTCATGTTCCCTTCCTAATCTTTGGTAATGGCCATCCAGTCTGAACTTGAATACTTCAGCAGGAGGAGGGGACACTCAACAACTCACAGGGCATCTTGTTCTATTGGGAAATTCTCGACTGCATTGAGCTGAAACTTGCCTCTCTGTCATTCCTCCTTGTTAGTTCTGGTCCTGTTCTCTGAAACATCTACAACTACACCCCCTGCTGGGGCCCGGCCTCAGAACCTGAGTTGGGACAACTAACACCATATCCTGCCCTCTCCCCTGGTGCTCTCTAGGCTGTGGGAGTTGCTTACATTGATTTGTGTGTAACCTTTCCTGGTTCCTCAGTTTCACTGCCCATATGAAGTTAGAACACGTTTGGTGATATTGACAAAATAAATGAAACATCATCATAGGTCTAAATAAATTCAAACTCTAGCGTTGTGAGTTTCACTTCAAAATAATAATGCTGTACTTTGATATAACACTTCTGAGAAATAATCCGGGATTATGTAAACTTTGGAGGGAAGTCCTGTGAAGATTTAAAAACGGGGAGATGGTTAACCCCTCATCTGAATGGAACCATTTTCTAGTTTCCTTCTCCACTCACTTTGCATGGGGAAGCATGAATTCCGTAAGAAATATCAAGATTTTATCACTGGTTTCTAACTTTCTGAAACCCCCTCCCTCATTCTCCCATCAGCCTTTTGTCCCTTTTTTGAATCTCACGTGAATGTTTTCAAACCATTATCTGCTTTCAGATGTCTCTGGATAAGCCAAGCAGCCGGCCCCCTTTGAGCCCACGTGGGCTGGTGTTTTCTGAAAGGGCTGTTACAGGTTGGGTTGAGTACAGGAATTGGGACAATGTGGATTCGGTCCCATCTTTCTCTCAGGCCCCTCCTATCTTGCTGGGTGGGGACAGGTCTACTGTAACCAGGAGGCTGCTCCGTGCCGCCCTGACCTTGTGTGTGAGGGTGACTGGCAGACAGTTTTCTCACCCAGTGCCCTCACAAAGCCCTTGGGGCCTTAGCCCTTCTTCTCCCTTGGCCCCTGCAGGCTCAGCCTCCCTCCCCTGGGTGCCGGTCCCCTCACAGAGGCTTCAGCTCACCTCAGCAGGCAAAGACTGTGCGGTGCACAGCCCCTCATTAAAGCAGAACCCGGTGCTCCTGGCTGCACCTCTGTCCTCACCCTCAGAGATCTACTGTTAGGTGCTAGCAGGAAGCTGTCATGGGTGAGAAATACGTAGAAAAAAGAAGTAGTTTCTCTGCTTCCCTTAGTCCTGTCTTTCTTTACTTACTTCTTCTTTACTCTCCCCTTTTTCTACCTTTTATCCCTCAGTGTTGACAAAGAGAGTTGCTAGGCACTCAATGTTTGCATCCTGCCCAGACGCAGATGTTGAAGCCCTAATCCCCAAGGTAATGGTATTTGGAGGTGGGGCCTTTAGATGGCAGTTAGGCTGAGATGAACTTGTGACAGTGGAGCCCCCATCATGGGATTAGTGTCCTTATAAGAAAAGGACGAGACATCAGAGCCCTCTCTTTCTCTCAGAGAGAGGAGAGAGATGAGGACACAGCAGGAAGATATATACATCTCTCTCTCTCTCTCTATATATATATAGGCACTGAAAATATATATACATATATTTATTTACTTTCTCTTTCTCTATATAGGCACTGTGTGTGTGTGTGTATGTATATATATGAGAGAGAGAGAGAGAGAGGTAGATCTTGGACTTGACCTTGGACTTCCAGTCTCTAGAATTGTGAGAAATAAATTTCTGCTGTTTAGGACACCCAGTCTACCCAGTCTATAGCATTTTGTTATAGCAGCCTGAGCTAACTAAGACACGAGTTTTTTTTTTTTTTAAAGACATCTTTAAAGTCCAAGTTACTTTCATTTTTCCAGCAAATAGGTAGTTACTCAGTAGTAAACAGTCATATAGGAGGAAATGTGGAAATGAGAGACGGGGTCTGCTAAAGGCATGTTATCTATTTAAAATTTTTCAACAAAACCTACATTAAGCACTTATTAAAGTTCAGGTCCTATACTAAGCACATAGCACCATACCTCATTTAACCGTGCTGACAAATCTATGAGATAAGCCCTCTTATGATCACCATCTTATAGATGAAGAACTTGAGGATCAAAAAGATTAGGTAATTTTCCTAAAGTCACATAGTAAATGACAGATTCAGTCATCTGTGTGATTTCACTATAGCAACGACAAACATTTATACAATAGGTTTTCTGGGCAAGGCCCGAATTACTCTCCTGAGTAGAGACAAAGAAGTAGGTGATGTGATCCTTGACTTTACGCAACAACCAATCTACTTGTGGGTGATGAGACATGAACACAAGAAAAATTGTCATCATTGGGGTTCAAGTAATTCCCAAAGAGAAATATCAGTTATATTATAGATAGTGCCGGAAGCTTTGCGGAAGTGGTAGGATCTGAACCGGGTCTTAACAGGACTGAGCTGGGGGAGAGGACTGTATATATGTAGACTGACTCTGCAGAGTTCTAGTGAAATCTCAGATTTGATGGAAGAATTGTTTCTACTAAGCAATTTCAGAAAGTACGAGAAACCAGCCCTACACATTTATCTCCAAAGCTGATGACAAAGACAGCTAGTTCTTTGGGTCAGGTGAGGGGTTGATGATTCTGGGAAGCTCGCCTCACTGTTCCCCATCATACACACCACTGCGTTTAGAGACCCCTCTTCTCAGCCGGCATAGCTTCTGGCCACACTTCAATCCGAGTACTTTTTATATTGCCATAATTTCCTGTTATTTAAGGGGCTCTCTAATTAGGTTTTAAGCAACTAAAGGGCTAGAAAAACATCTTCTTTGGCCTTTGCCCCAATCCTAATACCATAACAGGCAAAAGTGGCACCCAGTAAATACCAAATGCACAAGCGAAGAACTGAAGATGAATCAGAACCAATGTATGAACCACACACGAAGAACTGCCAGGTTTGTCAATTTTTTCCATTTGATGACTTTTTTCATTTAAGGAATTATCCCCACTGAGACCATGACGTGCTTGTTTCAAGCAGAGAAATCCAGTCAAATGGGCAGCTTAAGTAAGGAAAATTTCCAGTGCTGAGAGAGGACAGAGAACTGACTTTCCCACATGGAAGCTAACAGAGTACAGATGTCTGTCTGGCATTGGCTGAAGTGTTCAGTATACCTGAGCACTAACAGAACAGAAGTCCTAGAAGATCCCTGGAAAATGCAATTTACTGAGTACTTTTTCCTTCCCCAAGCACTGCAGGCAGCTCTTCACAAAGCTCTCTCTCTTTAGGGATTTTGCAGGTAGCAGAGCCTTCACCTACTGCTGATCTCTGAGTCCGTGTCCACTGCAGCCAGGCAAGGATCATGCCTTGATGAAGCCACACGGAGGAACCTGGAGTAGTGTTAGGGAGCAAAGAAAGTGAACACAGATGGCGGAAGACTCCGGAAATTACAAAGTTTCCAGTACATTCAGGAGTGCTTTTTAACGTGCCAGTAGTTTCTAGTTTGAGCAAGGAGGCTTCCTATTCTACTTAGAAAATTGCTCAAGGCTCTGCCTCCAGCCCAACCCTTCCCTCATCTGGATTCTCTTCTACAACCTTATATCAGATTTCCAACAGAGAAGGATTTCTGCCCAGTCAATGCAGGTTGACCACTAACTGGAAATTGGCCACTAATTACTACTGCCTTGTTTGAGGTCCAGCTTCTCCCAAGATGACCTTCTCAAGTTGATCTTCTCCAGCCCACACTGCAGCTTCCAGACAAGTGAGACCTAGTACCCTAACTGTCCCACCTTTCTGTCACCACCTCTGCAAGGTTTCTGAAACATGACACCTGGGCAGCAACACAGCAACACAGCCACTAACAGCCACCTGGGATCCAGTGCCTATCAAGAGCCCAACTGGTGCTAAACACTCTTGGATTTGATCATTTATCTTAATTCTCACAATAAAAACATGTAGTAAATATTATTGCCATTTTAAAATGAGAAAGCTGAGACCCAGAGAGATTACAGAGTTTATTCAAAGTCTCATAGCCAGTAAGCAGCAGGACCAGCATTTTAGCTGGGTTAGTGTGAATCTTATTTAACTTAGCAGCATGGAGATGGCGATGGGATTTCCGGGATCACCTGCCTAAAAATTTCAGCGTGAGGAATGGAAAGGATCAACTAAAAAAAAAAATCATCTATAGAAGAAGTTGGACCCCAAACCAGCTGAGTTCTAGTCCTCCAGGTCCCCACCAGTCTTCAACAATGCATGAAGGACATTTGTCTAGGAGTGCAGTAGGAGGTAGGTGACCTTTTGATACTAGATTTCTGGAGACAATGTCCTGTTCTTTATATAACTCAGACAAGTTCTACTCAGGGAAGATGTTGTGGACCCAGTGTTGAGGGCTGGAGAGATGGTATCAGGAAAAAAGAAGGAAAGCATCTTAAGACTAATAGGTCCTATCCAGGCCCACTATTGATAGCTGCTCACTCCCCATGCCTACTGGCCTGGCCCAAACCACCTGTGACCTTGGACAAATATTACTATCTCTTCCCCTGTCTAATGAAGAAACTGAATTGAATTCCTATTTTTGTGAGTCATGGAACCTTTCCTTCATACAAAGATTATGCAAAAAGTAAAGAAAAGAATGAACCCCAAAGTTGCTGGGGTCATGGGGTGTGGTGGGTGGCTCCAAAGGGGATTCCACATGGCACATCTTTAAACCACCAGATGACACCATCTCTGAGGTTCTTCCAGTTCTAGTGTTCTCTGAGTTGGGCAAACACACCTTTCCACTGCCAAGGCATAATTGTGAGCTATCTGCTGCATGCTAGCATTTACTTAGGGCTACCACACACTTGCACCCAGACCCTCTTCTTGGCAGGTCATTGTGGCCTTCCCCAGCAGAGTCGAACACCAATGCAGGTGTGTGCATCCATTAGCAACAACGGCTGAGCAGCCCGAGGGGCCCAACTCCCCAGGCCAGCTTTGGGAAGATTTGAAGAGTCTCCGTAGGAAGTTCATTTTTACTCCACAAAAAGTTTACCTCGCTAACTGTGAACAAAGAATTTTTTTTACACTTAAGTAATAGACTATCCATTTCTCAAAACTGGCCACTGTTGAAGTATAAATAGCTGCCTTTAAAGAAAGCAAGCAAGCAACCTGAGTCTAAGTATTAGAAACGGCTAGATCCCCAAAACAAGTACATCGCAGCTTAAGGGTATGGATAAAAAGTATAAGCACCTGAAAAAAGAAAGAAAGAAAGAAAGAAAGAGATGTATTCCCAAAGGCTGGATGGTCCTGCCTGACACTGCACTCACTTCATTCAGAATACGTCAAAAAGATGGAAATGGCAGATCATTTGGGACACATGACTCTTCCCAAAATACCAACATAATTACATCAAATGTAAGTAAAAAGGATGTTTGAAGATCTTTCCAGAGAGTCAATAATCTGAACGAGTCGAGAATTTATAATGAATTTATATTAAATCCATTGTTATTTATATGTTTATATTAGATATAATAATAGATTTATATTAAATCCATTACATTAATATTAAATCCATTATTATTTTGTTAATTATCTATTTAACATTTGTAATGCAAAGTAATTCCACTGATTTGAGGTCTGACCCCACACACTTTTCTGTTCCACACTCTCTCATAGAAATGTGCTGATGCATTTCTCACAATGAAGACCAGATGTGGAGGAGGCTTCTGGGGGCAGAAGTAAAATAAACAAAAAATGAAGTAATCAACCAAGTGGATAATGAGTCCCAGCATGCTTAGACATCGATAGAACTCTGCTGACACACTTCCCTTAGCTTCATGACTGAGGACTGGGGAATAACTCAGGGACTTTCACGCTTCACCCAAGCCTCCCAAAACATTTCTTACAGTTTCTATGTCCATGTCCTCAATGGTGAGCTGGCCATTGCTGTAAGGGTTCAAAAAGAGTTTACTCCTGCACAGTTACATTTCATGTAGGGTATAAAGTTTCTACCAGCCTGTAAAAGAAAGACTACCTATATTGTGACTCTCCTGCTGGGAAATTTAGTACGTGTTTACAAAGCTCTCTAGACAATGAGTCTCACTCTGTTTTTAGAGGTCCCATTAATACCTAGTGTTCTGAGGAATATCGCTGAAAAAAATACAACTTTTAGGGGATACTAGCTCAGGAAGGAAGTGAGATTCAATGAATACTAAAGTCTTTTCATATTATAAGCCTGTCATTCTATGATGATCTCTATGGAAATGAAGGGGAGCAAAGTCTTATCCAGGAACCATAGAGTGGGAACACAATGCTTTCTTCTTAGGGTTCTCCCTGGTCTTAAGGACAGTTTCCATCTTGCCGGACCAGAAATACTGTTAGTTAAATAGAGCCACTAGGGAAGCAGGTGAGACATGGAAGAGAGGTCTCTTGGGAAACGGAGTTATCTTCCATCTGTGGAAAGATAGGTGATGGACAAGCAGGGAGTCATGCTAGCATTTACTTAGGGCTGGTCCTGAGCTTCAGCAGGACCTTCCAAAGACAAGACCATGCTGGAACTCCACGTATACCTCCTTACACATCCTGGCAGCACTTTTAGAGATTCTCACTAAGACCTACAAGTATAGTATGTGCTCAATAAATACAGTGCAAACTGCTTGAGAGGCTTTTCTTAACGTTCACACCAACCTAAGGCTAACTATTGACCTAAGAAAAAAAGATGAATTAGTGCTGTGTAAATAGATCTGGACTATCCTAAGGTGAGCCCCCTCTCAGTGTCCCTACCCCACTGGCCCAGACCCTTCTCTGTTGTTTGTATCAAGTCTTTAAAACTTACTAGGTCAAATATTGAACATGCCTGAGGCAATTTGTGCCTTCCTTTATGATGACTGTGTTAGACTGCCAGTTGTCCTCAATATTTGTTCTTCCTCTCTTCCTCTTTCTTTTTCTGGGTGCATGGCTTCCTAGAATATAGACTAAAGTTCCCTGCCCCCTTTGCAGTTAAATTCTGACCAATAAGACACAAGGGGAAGGGCTACATGTAACTTTCAGAATTTAAAGGGAAGGCAGAGCCCCTTCTCTTCCTTTGCCTCCTTCCTGGCCTGAATGTGGATGGTTTCAACAAAATGGATGCCAGATATTGAAGAAGATGGAATAATATAGAAGACAGACAATAAAAGGATCCTGGGTTCCTGATTGTGGAGATAAAACCTGGGATGTTTTATTTCCAAATTCCATTTATATGTGAGAAAAATAAAAGTATTTTTCAACTTGAATAGAAGAGGGCTGTCTTATCTGTTTTGTTCACTCCTTTTACCCCCAGCACTTAGAATAATTCCTTCTACTCAGTAACAATATTTTAAATAAATCAGTCTTACGTGGGATTTTCTGCCAGCCAAAACCCATATTATTCTAAGTAAGTGACATGATGACTTAACTCTCCCCTTCATGTTTGGAGGCACTATCTCTTCTCAGAGTCTGTAATCCTAGGAGTGAACTGCTTTCATCTCCAAGTGACAGCATTCGATCTGTCCCCTCAGATCAGCAAGTTGATTATGTATAAATAAACAGTGAGTTCTCTTTTACTACCTTCAGTCTGTTAACATAGGAATAAGACTGATTTCCCACAATGGCTTCCAAAAATAGTATTTTCAGAGAAGTCACATATTTACTCTTGTTCTGGAGAAAATAGTCCCATGAGTCCTATGTGTATCTTCTTAAGAGAACTGAAGGTACCAAGGTTTAGTTGAGAGGGAAAGTGGACACTATTTATGCTTGGAAACCTCATATGTACTTTTAAATGAAACAAGAAAATTCTGGGTGATTCCCACTGGACTGCTTATTTAGTAACACTCTCTCCACTGTCATCAAAGGGTCAGCAAGTCTGTTAGTCGGAAGCCTGCAATTCAAATATCTCTGTTACTGCTACACCCAGCTCACACATAACTGCTTGATATTTCATTTCACCAACTTGACTGCAGGGCATAAATAGATTTAAGTTCTTCCCATACTCCCAGATTGACAAATATTAACTTGGTGAGTCAACAATAATCAAGCTCAAAGTCAAGAGTGAAAATTCTGTATAATTAAAGAATATATCATAGAGACCTTGAGAAACCATCTGCTCTGTCTTTCAACAGACAGCAACAAAGTAATTCCATACTGATGAGACTTCAATTTTAAAGAACATGAAAGAGATCATATTTACATATGGCTATATTTACATATATACAGGTTTATTGCATACCTGCGTACACATGAGCATATTTACAGTTCATTCTAATTATCTAATTTCATAAAAATACAATGTCCTACATGCCAACTTATTATAAAAATAGTATTTATATTCATTCAGCTTTTAAAATGTTCTGTTTGAACTAAAACCAAAACACACAAGATCAACTCCATAGATGCAGAGAAGGCTTTTGATAAAATGCAACATCCCTTCATGTTAAAAATCCTCAACAGACTAGGCATTGAAGGAACATACCATACAATATAAAGAGCCACCTATGATATATCCACAGCTAACATCATATCAAATGACCAAAAGCTAGAAGCATTCTCCTTAAGAACCAGAACAAGATAAAGATGCTCACTCCCACCAATCCTATTTAACATAGTACTGGGAGTCTTAGCCAAAGCAATCAGTCAAGAAAAAGAAATAAAAGGTATCCAAATAAGAAGAGAGGAAGTCAAACTCTATCTCTGTTTGCAGATGATATGATTCTATAGCTAGAAAACCCCACTGTCTCCTAGATCTGATCAATGACTTCAGCAAAATCTCAGGATACAAAATCAATGTACAAAATTCAGCATTTCTATATACCAACAACATCCAAGCTGAGAGTCAAATTAAGAATGCAATTCCATTCACAATATCCACAAAAAGGATACAACACCTAGGAATACAGCTGACCAGGGAGGTGAAAGATCTCTATCACAAGAATTATAAAATACTGCTCAAAGAAATCAAAGATGACACAAACAAATGAAAAAGCATTCCATGCTCATGGATAGGAAGAATCAATATTCTTAAAACGGTCATACTGCCCAAAGCAATTTAAAAATTCAAATTTCGTCTCCAATTCTTTTATTAATGTCTGACCTCATAACATAAAAACTAAGGGCTATTCTCCCAACTATCTAAATTGCTCCTCTAGCAAGAGCAATCACACAGTAACCTATATAATTACTGAGAAAGATAAACCTATGCAATTTGAGTTTTCACTGATTTCTTGGTTGTTTAAAAGGCAGAAAAGTAGACCTAGGGAAACATGCAAAATCAAGGAGAGAAAAATTACCCTTTTGGTAATAAGGGTTACTACCCTTTTGGTAATAAGCCAGCCATTCTTCTATGATGGTACCTGACAGGTAAAAAGGTTAGAAAATCAGAGCCAGCATTTCTATTAAGGAACTACTGACATATAAAGTATAAAGGGAAAGACTGAACGCAGAGAGCCACATGAACACACTTTCTGGCGAAAGAAAGAACACTTTGGTCTAGAGAAGTCCAGACCAATATGGTGGCTGCCAGTTACATGCAGCCATGGAAGCTTGAAATGTGCTGTATACAAAATGAGTTGTGCTGGCTAGATTTCAAAGACTCGATATGATAAAAAAGAATGTGAACTATCACACTAATAAGGTATATTTATTACATGTTGAAATAATAATATTCTGGATTATCTTGAGCTAGGAAAAGTATTAACATTTATTTCACTTGTTTTTTCCTTTTCTTCATTTGGCTAGTAGAAAGTTGAAAATTACTTATGTGACTTGCATTGTGACTCACATATTTGTATTGTAGAGCACTGGTTTAGAGCTCAAGACACTTGGATATCCATCTAGGGTCTCCTAGTTATTTAGTATTTTATCTAAAGTCAGACTCACATAATTACTGTAAGAAAGGAGTCAAGCACCTTACTTGCCACATAGTAAAGTCACGGTATTATTATTCTGTTTTCTTCAGTCCTGTCTGCACTAAAGAGATGAAGTCCATAATAGATCAAAACTCTAATTCCTCTTGTTTTCAGTTCAAGTTTATTTAATTCTGATTAGGGACAGCCTTGTCTTTAACCAGCCTGGCTGTTTTATCCTCACCCTCACCTTGTGAAATGGCTGCCTAGTTCCTCACCCACTAGAACAAAGTGACAAGAAAGCAGAATTCAATTAAGAAATTTTTATCAATTATTTTTTCATTCTCTTTTTTAAAGAGAGAGGGGAAGAAATAGAAAGAGAGAGAGATCAGTAAATTGTGACATAGAGATTTAAAGAGTAACTTCCTGTCCATAAACAAATAAATAAAATGTCATATATACAATACAATGGAATATTGTTCAGCCTTATAAACAAAGGAAATTTGGACACATACTACAAAATGGATGAATCTTGAGGATGTTATACTAAGTGAAACCAAACAGTCGCAAAAGGACAAATACTGTATGATTCCATTTACATGAGGTACCTTGTGTAGTACAGTTCACAGGGGCAGAAAGTAGAGCTCTGGTTTCCAGAGGATGGGAGTGGGGGAGGAAAAGGGAAATGGGAAAAATTGTTTAATTTGTACACAGTTTGGGTTTGGGGAGATGGAAAAACTGGAGAGGGATGGATGGTGATGATAGTTGTCTAACAATAGAATATACTTAAAGCCACTGAACTGTACATTTAAAAATGGTTCAAAAGGTAAATTTTCCGTTATGTATATGTCACCAAAAACTTTTAAAACAACTTTCTAAAAAAGTAACTTCCATGGTAGATGGTGGATGTCGAAATGAATAGATTCATCCAATTTCCTGCACTTTAATCGCTGCATTGACAAGTCCCATAGTGTCCCTAAAGAAACTCAATCCTTAATCACTGATTCACAATCACTAACGTGATTATTAAGGTGTTAATGTTTCAGTACTTGTAATTGGAGTTATCGAAATCAGGGTTTTCCGACTGTCAATTAACAAATTATAATTAGCCAGAAATTCCATTGTCCAAAACCTTTCAGTTGTCCAAAGCATTCCAGTTAAATGAGGTTTGACAATAACACAAGTTGAAGATTCCTTTCCAGGACCCTAACTGGATCCTTGATGGCAGCGTGATTGGTTTTTCCCTCATCTAATTTGAGATGGAGGTCAGGGATAGTGTCACAGCTGGCAAGGGCAGCAAGAGTCTCCTGACATCATGCAGCTGGCTTTCCACGAAAACCAAAGGAAGGGAAGTCAGTCTGCACTGGGAGGCTGCTTTCAAGACTAGAAAAACTATGTAAAGGCTCAAGTTTGAGTTGACTTTTTCAATAGAGATATTTACTAAAGCTTCATAACCTCTGTGATGTTATCAATACTGACAAACCAGTCTTGGCTTCACCTATGGGCCTCCGCCCACTTCTGCCCCCTTGAAGCTATTAGAGTCTCCTAGGCAGTTCTTTTTGGCTTAATATGGTCAATGTGAAATGCTGTTCTTCACAGTTCAGCTTGCTTTTTTGGACTATACATTTTAAGCATCTAAATTTTGTTGTCTAATTCTTTCACTCCATTAATTCCTTGTTAGCCCAAGAAAAAAAGCTTTTTATTACATATCTCCCTCTCTAACTTCTCTCTAACATGTGGTTTAAAGCCTCCAGTCTTTAAAAATAGGAGTTCTGGAATGTCCTCTTCTCAAAAATGGGATAATGAATTCAATATACTTAAACTGTGATATTTAATTAGGCATAAGGTGTGTATGTATTCAGAAACTGCCGGGCTCTCTGGGGAAAGGTAAGGTACAAATAATGCCTTTTAATCTCAAGATATTCTCTTGTTTATTGGAGAAGACAAAAGTCATACGTAAGAAACAGAATCACACAAATGATAAATGATTAAATGTCACTAAGAGCGAAGAGAGGCATTTAAAGGGAAAAAGAGATCAAGGTAAACTGAATTCAATGAGCACCTGTTTGTTTCCTGTTGCCATGCCAGGCTCAGAAATTACAGAGATGAGTAAAAGCAACTTTACTGGCATTAAGGGACTCACTATCTAGAGAAGCAGATTGTGGGATATGATGAGGTTTCTCTTCAAATAACCCGATCAATCTTTTATTCTTTAATTCATAGTACCCCCTCCTTTTTCCTTTTTTCTCCTTTTTTTCCTTTTCGCCTTTGTTAGATGCCCAGGCCATGCCACAATACCAGGCTTTATCAGTACCGGCTAACATTCCTTTCCTTATATGGAAAGAGGACTTTCTAGCTTATCACAGACGCCCCTTCCCCTTTCCTCTCCACTTTCTTTTATGTGCCCACCTTATCTAAAAAAAAACAAATGTTTAGCCAACTGGGATTAGTTTAGATTGTACAGCCTGACCCCGGCCAATGGGGAAAGGGTAAGGGACAGGACTTGCTTCAGGAATAAAGGCTCTCGTGCCCCTTTGTTCGGGTGTGCTCTCATGGCGACTGGGTAAGGAGGCACCCCTCTGCGCAGAAGTAAAATTGCTTTGCTAAGAATCCTTTGTTTGAGTGTTGAATTTCCTTAGGATTTTGAGCGTTATTCCTAACAAGATGGAATAGCTTTACTTCTCAGGGTGGTAAGCAGGTCTTTTGGGATGTGCAGAATGCAACTAGATGGAGGAGAAGGGAGAGCCAACTGAGTAAGCAGGATGAACAAATGTGTGGAGAGAAGAATGAACGTCTAGCTTTTTGAGAATTCAGAATAGCCTGGATAATTCCAAACTGCCCAATTCTAAGTTATTTCTATTTGCCAAGTGACCAGGGGATATCAGCTCTCCTTTATAATGATGTCACATTTTGCTTATTAAAGTCATCTTATCTTTCTTATTTATTTATTTTTTAAATTATACTTTAAGCCCTAGGGTACATGTGCACAACATACAAGTTTGTCACATATGTACATATGTGCCATGTTGGTGTGCTGCACCTATTAACTCATCATTTACATTAGGTATATCTCCTAATGCTATCCCTCTCCCCTACCGCCACCCCACGACAGGCCCCAGTGTGTGATGTTCCCCTTCCTGTGTCCAAGTGTTCTCATTGCTCAATTCCCATCTATGAGTGAGAACATGCAGTGTTTGGTTTTCTGTCCTTGTGATAGTTTGCTGAGAATGATGGTTTCCAGCTGCATCCATGTCCCTACAAAGGACATGAACGCATCCTTTTTTTATGGCTGCATAGTATTCCATGGTGAATATGTGTCACATTTTCTTAAACCAGTCTATCATTGATGGACATTTGGGCTGGTTCCAAGTCTTTGCTATGGTGAATAGTGCCACAATAAACATACATGTGCATGTGTCTTTATAGCAGCATGATTTATAATCTTTTGGGTATATACCCAGTAATGGGATGGCTGGGTCAAATGGTATTTCTAGTTCTAGATCCTTGAGGAATCACCACACTGTCTTCCACAATGGTTGAACTAGTTTACAGTCCCACCAACAGTGTAAAACTGTTCCTATTTCTCCACATCCTCTCCAGCACTTGTTGTTTCCTGACTTTTTAATGATTGCCATTCTAACTGGTGTGAGATGGTATCTCACTGTGGTTTTGATTTGCATTTCTCTGATGGCCAGTGATGATGAGCATTTTTTCATGTGTCTGTTGGCTGCATAAATGTCTTCTTTTGAGAAGTGTCTGTTCATATCCTTTGCCCACTTTTTGATGGGGTTGTTTTTTTCTTGTAAATTTGTTTGAGTCCTACAAAAATCATCTTATCTTTCTGAATCTACACAAGCTGGGATGATGAGAGGAATCCAGCAAGCCTGCAAAACGTCTGCAAATACAGGCTGGGCAGGAATCCTAACTTTGCTGCAAAGTTTCCATACAGTGGACCATTCTCATGTCCCTAATTGAGCAGTAACTCACTCATCATAGTTCCCAGAAAACAAATATAAAAATTGAAGAATGCCAACGAGATAAGCTGAAAAAACGTAAAGGCAGAATGAGTGACATCTCTATATTCTTCTCAATAGTAATATATTACATTCAGATATTGCTTTACAGCTCACAGCGCCAATGCCTTTAACATAGTAGTTGCTTCTTCTAACAACCTAGGGGTAAGAGAGCAGATATTACTAGCTCCATTTTTCCCCAATAGGTCCATTACATTTTTAAAAGCTTAAATTAAGCCCAGGCACAGTGGCTCATGTCTTTAATCCCAGCACTTTGGGAGACCCAGGTGGGCAGATCACCTGAGGTCAGGAGTTTGAAACCAGCCTGGCCAACATGGTGAAACTCCGTCTCTACTAAAAATAAAAAATTAGCCAGGTATGGTGGTGCATACTGCTAAATGTCTTTTGGAAATAAACTCACTTGCTTGTTTTAAGTAAGTTAAAAATATGTGGCTGGGGGTGGTGGCTCATGCCTATAATCCCAGCACTTTGGGAGGCCAAGGTGGGTGGATCACCTGAGGTCAGGAGTTCAAGACAAGCCTGGCCAACATGGTGAAACCCCGTCTCTACCATAACTACAAAAATTACCCTAGTGTGGTGGTAGGCACCAGTAATCCCAGCTACTTGGGAGGCTGAGGCAGGAGAATCGCCTGAATCCGGGAGGCGGAGGTTGCAGTAAACTGAGAGCACACCATTGTATTCCAGCCTGGGCAACAAAAGTGAAACTCCATCTCAAACAATAAAAAAATAAATAAATAAAAATAAAAAGCTTAAGTTAGGAGGCATAGACATATAGATTAATGGAACAGAACAGAGAACTCAGAAATTGACCCCCACAAAGATGCGTAACAGACTATTGACGAATGTGCAAAGCAATTCAAAGGAGAAAGGATGATCTTCTCAACTAAGATGTTACAGTAATTGGGAATTGACAGGCAAAAAACTTTAAAAAAAAACCTTGAACTAATATTTACTTCTTATATAAAAATTAACTCAAAATGGATTATGAACTTAACCATAAAATATAAAATTATAAAAAATTTTAGAATAAAATATAGGAGAAAATATTTGGGATGAAGGACTAGGCCACGAATTCTAAGACAGTCTATAAAAGAAAAAAATAATAAATTTGACCTCATCAAATTTACAGTTATTTTCTCTGCCCATGTGAAATCTGGAGTTTCATTGTGGATTGATAAAAAGCTCTAAAATTGATTTTGGTGGTGGTCGCACCACTCTGTGCACACGCTAAAAACCACCAGATTGTTGTACACATTAAAATAGTGAATTGTATGCAAATTATATCTCAAGAAAGCTTCTACTAAAAAGAAAAAGCCCATTTGAGGAGAATGAAAAGACAAGCTACCTACCGGGAGAAAATATTTTCAAACTATATATTTAACAAAGGACTAGTATCAATAATATAAAAAGACTTTCCAAACTTAAGAGTAACAATACAAAAACAAGGAAAATACACAAAGAGAACTGAAGAGGATATCCAGATGTCAAAAAAGCACATGAAAAGTTAGTCAACATCATTAGTTATCAGGGGAATGCAAATTAAAGCCACAATGAGATATTGCTACGTATCTATCAGAATGGCTAAAATAAAAAAATAGTGACAACACCAAATGCTGTTGAGGATGTGGAGAAACTGGATCACTCATATACTACTGGTGGAAATATAAAATAGTCTAGGCACTCTGTTTTAACAAACAGCTTGGCAGTATCTTATAAAACTACACATTCAATTACCATTCAACTCAATAATTTTACTCTTGGGCATTTATCCCAGAGAAATGGAGACTTATGTCCACATAAAAATCTGTAGCAGCTTTATGCATAATAGCTAAAACCTAGAAACAACCCAAATCTGCCTCAACCAGTGAAGGATACATTCATACCGTGGAAGATTACTTGATCATATAAAGTAGAACAAACTCTTAATGGACACAGCAACTTGGATGACTCTCCAGGAAATTATTATGAGTGAAATGAGTCAATCCCAAAGGGCTACACATTTTATGATTCCATTTATATAACATTTTTAAGTGACAAAATTTTAGAAATTTTAGGACAGATTAGTGGTTGCCAAGGGTTAGGATGGAGGGATGAGGGCATGATAGGGAGGTGGGTATGGTTTTAAAAGATCAACATCAGGGATTCTTGTGGGGCTGGAGCTGTTCAGTATATTGACTGTCAGTGGATGCACAAAAATATACTTGCAATAAAACTAATTACACACACACACACACAAGTACAAGTAAAATTGGGGAAATCTGAATAAGACCAGGGGATTGTATCATTGTCAACATCCTGGTTGTGATATTGTACTACTGTTTTAAAAGATGTTATCATTCAGTGAGACTGGGTGAGGGGTACATGAGATCTCTTTGTATTATATCTTACGGCTGTATGTGAATCTACAATTATCTCGATAAAAATCTTATTTAAAAGGTATATGTCTAGGCTCATACAATAATAGCTTAAACAAAACCTACATGTAACTCCTCAAATTTCTAGTGCAGAGCCAGTGGTGAACTACAACTCTGGCCCAGACAGCCCTTCTGAGCTCCAGATCTGTATTTCCCTCTTGAGTGGACTTAGCACCAAGGATAGCAACTTCTGAGGAATGGAGATGAGGGAGGGAAAGAGAAAGTGTCCATGACAAAAACAGCATATGCAATATAATCCCAAGCCGGGGAAATTATAGATATGAGCATAAGTAAATGAAAACAAGATAAGGTTAATCAAATACAATTAGCCTATGAAAGGGCCTACCGGGGCTGTCATCTACTAAGGGATTTTTTTCCAGGTTCTACTCCCCAGCATCTGAGCACCCTTAGAACCTATGTCCACTTGTGGTTTCCCTGGTGCTGCAGAGCTACTGCTGTCTTCCAAAATCTGTTCTTTCCTCCTTCCTGGCTGCCTGGATATTCTTTTCATTAAGTATGAGCCAATGAATTCCATCTGCACTAATTATAGACTGACCAGGCCAGTGTTCACTTCTTTCTCTTGAGCTTTCCCTGCAGCTCAAAGGGGACTGCCATTGACAACCACCCCACCCACCCCAGCATAGTTCCTGGGAGCAGATCTGAATCAATAAGAAGTTACTCAAATCCTAACATCTAGAATTACTGAGAAGTTCTCTTCAGATCTTAAATGGTCAAAATATAAAATAAAATTAAACAAAACAAGCAAGCTCATCCGGGCCATGGCAAAGGTGTCTTGAGACTGCCATATAAAGTCAGAAGAAACCTAACAGCCTTGGCCTTCTAAATAACTACTCTCAGAGTTGGCAATCCAGGCAGGGTGGACCCTCGTCTCCCAAGTGTTTTGCAAACTGGAGGCTTAACTTGTGGGATTCAGCTTGAAGATACAAAGCCCATATAACCTTCAGCACAAGATCTTTCCCATTGCCTACCTTTAGCCGTTTGAAATGAAGATGGAAAATTCCCCATGGTCACAAATCCTAAAACATCTTCATCATTTTCCTTTTTCAAGTTTCCTCTTAATGTGAACTTAAAGGAGAATGACAACTTCTGACAGTAATCCTTAAGGGACTCTGGTGGTGCACGCACTGGATCAACTGGATTTTCTGTTTCACAGATGGCTAAAAACTAGTCTCCCATAACCCGTCCCATAGAAGAAGAGTGTCACTAACACAGCACTAAATGACTGTGTTCACAGAACCTTAACGGGCGCAAAGCTCAATTTAATACACAACTAGAAAATCATTCCTCCCATTAGACACTTTTACAAAAGAGGGGAAATTGACTAAATGATAAGGTAACTGATGTTAATTTATATAAAGCAACTTCCAGCACTGGTTCTAGAATCAGCCTAGCATCTCTACCAGGGTATTATTTCTTCTGCTGCAGCATTACCTGGTATTGTTGGTGTTCGTGAGTCTTTGAAGACTTACACAGGTCTTCCCAATCATCAAAGGAATAATTGTGCCCATCTGAGTTCTCTTACTGAATACTTTCCATCATCTCCTGTGTTTTTAAACAATGGGAATGTGTGGTGGTAGAGACAGGAGTGTGAGTCAAACAGAAGGTGTAACTTCCCTGATCTTTCATTAGCTAATATTTTTAGATAAATAAGAGTCTACTGTACGATAAGCTTCAAATGAACTGGCTCACTCAGTACAAAAGCGCCCATGAATGGCAAATGGCACTACATCTATTTTTTCAACTCAGTCACCACAAACTCTACTTAGATGAGAGTTGGCTTCTTTATGAATCAACTGTACATTTTTTTTTTCATTGACAAAACCTGACCTTTTATTAAACATTTATTTCGAAAGCAGGCCCAGGACAGTTCATACAACTGTGAGCTTGATGGATTCTACCTCTTGACTAGAAATTTCTCTTGAGGGAGAAGTAATGCTATTTCAGATGTAGGACCCTCATGCCTTGGCATTAGGCAACCAGAAAGCATCCTAACGAGTGGCTGGAAACAAGACTGTCTGTAGATGGTACCTCAGTGCCATTCTACAGGCACAGCCATGGGTCTCACTGGATTCCTACAACCTGTTCATCCACCGGTGGGGAGCACCTTGATGATACCCCATTCCTCAAACTTGAATACCTTGAATCTTACCATTGAGAATCTATTTTGATATGCATCACGTGACTAGCAAGTCTCTCATTTCACCAATAAAACCATTTCTGACATTCTCTGTGCTAATTTTCAAAGCCTCTGGTGATGATTAAGATCTGAAGAGTTATGGTCTTTCTAATATAATACCAGCTGACCACCCCTGGAGGATGAATTTTCTTTTCTTTTGAACTGTTTTATTCAAATAGGCTTGACACACGAAAAGCTGTACATATTTAATGTGTACAACTTTATGTGTTTAAAGATAAGTATATGCCCATGATACCATCAAACCATCATCACTGTAAGTGTCATAAACTCATCCATAACATCAAAAAGTTTCATTCCACCCCCATTTGTGGTAAAAGCACATAATATAGGATTTGCTTTTTTAGAAAATGTTTAAGTATATAATACAGTATTGTTAATCATAGGCCCTATGTTGTACAGATCTCCAGATCTTACTTATTTTGCATAATTGAAACTTTGCCCTCTTTGACTAACACCTCCCCATTTCTTCCTCCTCTCATCCTCTGGTAACCACTGTACTACTCTCTGCTTCTACAAATTATTTCAGATTCCACACATAAACAAGATCATATGGCATTTATCTTCCTGTGTCTGGCTTATTTTACTTGACCTAATGTCCTTCAGGGCCAACCATAAGGTCACAAATGGCAGTGCTATCCTTTCCTCATTTTTAAGGGTGAAGGGTGTTAAATAAAATTTATAGGAGGCATTGGTTTAGGTTGAGCTTCTGCACTAGGCCCAAGAAACCAAACCAAAATGGAGTCACTTATGCTAAGTTCCATGCCATTGAGACAAAACTAAGTTGTTACCTGATCTTCCGTGAAATCAAGAAAGAGAGCAATAAAAGCCTAATCCCCAGACAGGCCAGTTTTACCTAGTACAATAAGAAGGCTCTTCTGCTTTAACCTTTACAAGGAAATTAACTTTCAAATGACCAATTAAGTTTTTTGTTCCCTGTTTTTTGCATTCTTCAGCACTTTTCTGCTTATAAAGTCAAACTTCTTTGCACAGCTTATGGGAACACCCATTCTATTCTATAGAATGAGTTGTTGTTTGATCCTAAAATCACAAATAAAAACCAACTAATATCTTTAAACCAAATCTGTTGTAATTGTGTCCTTTGACAACAGTATTCCATTGTATGTATATACCACATTTTCTTTATCCATTCATCTATTGATGGAAATTCAGATCACTTCCATATCTTGGTTATTGTGAATAACACTATAATGAACATGGGAAAGCAGATATCTCTTGAAGATCCAGGTTTCAATTCCTTTGAATCTACACCCAGAAGTAGGATTGCTGGAATAAATGGTAATTCTATTTTCATTTTTTAAGGAACATTTGTATTGATTTACGTAGTGTCTGCACCAATTTACATTTCCACCAAGAGTGTAAAAGGATCTCCTTTTATTCACATCTTCACTAACATTCATTTTCCTTTGTGTTTTTGATAATAGCCCTCCTAATAGGTGTAAAATAATGTCTTACTGTGGTTTTGCTTTGCATCTCCCTTATGATTAGGAATGTTGAGCACGTTTTCATATACCTGTTGGCCATTTATATGTCTTCTTTGAAGCAATTCCTATTTAGGTCCTCTGCCTATTTTTTAAATGGCTTCTATGTGCTATTGAGTTGTAGGGATATATTTTGGATTTTAACCGCTTATCAGATATGTGGTCTGCAAATATTTTCTCTCATTCCATCAAATGTCTTTCATTTTGTTAATTGTGTCTTTTGCTGTGCAAAAGATTTTTAGTTTGATATAGTCCCACTTGTCTATTTTTGGTTTTGTTACCTATACTTTTGGTTTTATAAGCAAGAAATCATTTCCCAGTCCAATGTTTAGAAATGTTTTTATCCTGCATTTTATTCTAAGAGTTTTATTGTTTCAATCTTGAGGGTTTTTTGTATATAGTGTGAGATAAGGGTTCAATTTTATTCTTTTGCAAGTGGGTATTGCTTTTTATCCCTTCCTGTCTACCAGCCTTCCTCCGAGACTCCAAAGTCCATTGTATGATTCATATGCTTTTACATCCTCATAGCTTAACTCCCACTTATAAGTAGAACATATGGTGTTTGGTTTCCATTTCTGAGTTACTTCACTTAGAATAGTGGCCTCCAACTCCATCTAGTTGCTGCAAATGCCATTATTTTTTTTCTTTTTATGGCCAAGCAGTATTCCATGGTGTGGGGGTGTGTGTGTATATGTATATACATACACATACATATATACATATATATACACACATACATACATATACATACACACACACACACCACATTTTCTTTATACATTCCTTGATTGATGGGCACTTGGGCTGGTTCCATACCTTTGCCTTTGCACAATTTTTTTTTTTTTTTTTTTTGAGGCGGAGTCTCGCTCTGTTGCCCAGGCCAGAGTGCAGTGGCCAGATCTCGGCTCACTGCAAGCTCCGCCTCCCAGATTTATGCCATTCTCCTGCCTCAGCCTCCTGAGTAGCTGGGACTACAGGCGCCTGCCACCTCGCCCGGCTAGTTTTTTGTATTTTTTAGTAGAGACGGGGTTTCACTGTGTTAGCCAGGATGGCCTTGATCTCCTGACCTCGTGATCCGCCCATCTCGGCCTCCCAAAGTGCTGGGATTACAGGCTTGAGCCACCGCGCCCGGCCTGCCTTTGCACAATTTTTAATTGGATGTTTTTTGCTGTTGAGTTGTTTGAGTACTTTGTATATTCTGGATGTTAGTGCTTTATCGGGTGAATAGTTTGCCCATATTATCTCCTATACAACAAGTTGCAAAGACATAAAAATCAGTCATTTTCTTATATGCTAAAAACGAACTAGCTGGGCTGGGCATGGTGGCTCAAGCCTGTAATCCCAGCACTTTGGGAGGCTGAGGTGAGTAGATCATGTGAGGTCAGGAGTTTGAGACCAGCCTGGCCAACATATGAAACTCTGTCTCTACTAAAAATACAAAAATTAGCTGGGCGTGGTGGCGGGCACCTCTAATCCCAGCTATTTGGGAGGCGGAGGCAGCAGAATTGCTTGAACCTGGAAGGCGGAGATTGCCGTGAGCCAAGATCACACCATTGCACTCCAGCCTGGGCAACAGAGTAAGACTCCATCTCAAAAAAAAAAAAAAAAAAAAAAAAAATAATAATAATAATAAACTAGCTGAAAAAGAATTCAGGAAGGCAATCCTCCTTAAATGGCTACAAAAAATATAACATATCTGGAAATAAATTTAACCAATGTGAAAAATCTCTACAAGAAACTACAGAACACTTATGAAAGAAATTGAAGAGGACACAAACTGATCTTCCATGCTTATGAATTGAAATAATTAATATTGTTAAAATAATATGATTAACCAAAGCAATCTACAGATTCAGTGTAACTCCTATCAAAATACCAATGATATTTTTCACAAAAATAGAAAGACAATCTTCAAATTTTTATGGCAACATATAGAGTCTTTTTGCATGCTGTTGTCTGCCTGGAATACTGTTCCCTTCCCCCTTCATCTCATGAACTCTCATGAGATGTTTGGTCCAGAGCTGAGTTCAAGTCCTGAATATCCCTGTTAATTTTCTGTCTCATTGATCTAATATTGACAGTGGGGTGTTAAAGTCTCCCACTATTATTGTGTGGGAGTCTAAGTCTCTTTGTAGGTCTCTAAGAACTTATTTTATGACACTGGGTGCTCCTGTATGGGGTGCATATATATTTAGGATAGTTAGCCTTTCTTGTTGCATTGATCCCTTTACCATTACATAATGACCTACTTCTCCTTTTTTGATCTTTGTTGGTTTAAAATCTGTATCATCAGAGACTAGGATTGCAACCCCTGCTTTTTTTTTCTTTTTTTCTTTTTTTTTTTTTTTTTGGCTTCCTATTTAGTTGGCAAATATTCCTCCATCTCTTTATTTTGAGCCTATGTGTGTCTTTGCACATGAGATGGGTCTCTTGAATACAGCACACCGATGGGTCTTGACTCGTTATCCAATTTGCCAGTCTTTGTCTTTTAATTGGGGCATTTAGCCCATTTACATTTAAGGTTAATATTGTTATATGTGAATTTGATCCTGTCATTATGATGCCAGTTGGTTTATTTCAATAGATGCAGAAAACACCTTCAATAAAAGTCAACACCACTTAATGCTAAAAACTCTCAATAAACTAGGTATTGATGGAACATACCTCAAAATAATAAGAGCTATTTATGACAGACCTACAGCCAATATCATACTGAATGGGCAAAAGCCGGAAGCATTCCCTTTGAAAACTGGCACCAGACAAGTGTGCCCTTTCTCACAACTCCTATTCAACATAGTATTGGAAGTTCTGGCCAGCGCAATCAAGCAAGAGAAAGAAATAGGGCATATTCAAATAGGAAGACAGTAAGTCGAATTGTCTCTGCTTGTGGATGACTTGATTGTATATTTAGAAAACCCCATCATCTCAGCCCAAAAACACCTTAAGCTGATAAACAACTTCAGCAAGGTCTCAGGATACAAAATCAAGGTGCAAAAATTACAAGCATTCCTACACACCAATAATAGACAAACAGAGAACCAAATCATGAGGAAACTCCCATTCACAATTGCTACAAAGAAAATAAAATACCTAGGAATCCAACTTACAAGGGATGTGAAGGACCTCTTCAAGGAGAACTACAAACCACTGCTCAGGAAACAAGAGAAGACACAAACAAATGAAAAAACATTCTATGCTCATGGATAGGAAGAATCAGTATTGTGAAAATGGCCCTACTGCCCAAAGTAATTTATAGATTTAATGCTATTCCCATCAAGCTACCACTGACTTTCTTCATAGAATTAGGAAAAACTACTTTAAATTTCATATGGAGCCAAAAAAGAACCCAGATAGCCAAGACAATCCTAAGCAAAAAGAACAAAGCTGGAGGCATCATGCTACTTGACTTCAAACTTTATTACAAGGCTACAGTTACTGAAACAGCATGGCACTGGTACCAAAATAGATATATAGACCAATGGAACAGAACAGAGGTCTCAGAAATAACACCACACATCTACAATCATCTGATCTTTGACAAATCTGACAAAAATAAGTAATAGGGAAAGGATTCCCTATTTAATAAATGATGTTGGGAAAACTGGCTAGCCATATGCAGGAAACTGAAACTGGACCCCTTCCTTATACTTTATACAAAAATTAACGCAAGATGGATTAAAGACTTAAACATAAGACCTAAAACCATAAAAACCCTAGAAGAAAACCTTGGCAATACCATTCAGAACATAGGCATGGACAAAGTCTTCATGACTAAAACATCAAAAGCAATTGCAACAAAAGCCAAAATTGACAAATGGGATTTAATTAAGAGCTTCTACACAGCAAAAGAAACTATCATCAGAGTGAGCAGGTAACCTACAGAATGGGAGAAAATTTTTGCAATCTATCCATCTGACAAAGGGCTAATATCCAGAATCTACAAGGAACTTAAACAAATTTACAAAGAGAAAACAACCCCATCAAAAAGTGGGCAAAAGATATGAACAAACACTTCTCAAAAGAAGACATTTATGCAGTCAACATGATAAAAAGCTTATTATCACTGGTCATTAGAGAAATGCAAATCAAAACTAAAATGAGATACCATCTCATGCCAGTTAGAATGACCATCATTAAAAAGTCAGAAAACAACAGATGCTGGAGAGAATGTGGAGAAATAGGAATGCTTTTACACTGTTGGTGGGAGAGTAAATTAGTTCAGCCACTGTGGAAGACAGTAGGGAGATTCCTCAAGGATCTAGAACCAGAAATACCATTTGACCCAGCAATCTCATTACTGGGCATATACCCAAAGGATTATAAATCATTCTGCTATAAAGACACATGCAACTGTATGTTTACTGTAGCACTATTCACAATAGCAAAGACTTGGAACCAACCCAAATGCCCATCAATGATAGACTGGAGAAAGAAAATGTAGCACATATACACCATGGAATATTATGCAGCCACAAAAAAGGATGCGTTCATGTCTTTTGCAGGGACATGGATGAAGCTAGAAACCATCATTCTCAGCAAACTAACACAGGAACAGAAAACCAAACACCACATGTTCTCACTTATAAGTGGGAGTTGAACAGTGAGAACATATGGGCACAGGAAGGGGAACATCACACACCGGGGCTTGTCAGGGGGTGGGGGGCAAGAGGAGGGATAGCATTAGGAGAAATATCTAATGTAGATGACAGGTTGATGTATGCAGCAAACCACCATAGCACATGTATACCTATGTAACAAACCTGCACGTTCTGCACATGTATCCCAGACCTTAAAGTATTAAAAAACAAACAAACAAAAACAAAAAAAACAAATGAAAAACAAAACAAAAACAAACAAAAAACAATACTATGGTTCACCATATTAAAAAGAAATTGGGCAAAGAACATGAAGACACTTCTCAAAAGAAGACATTTATGCAGCCAACAAACATGGAAAAAAGCTCAACATCACTGATCATTAGAGAAATGCAAATCGAAACCACAATGAGATACTATCTCAGGCCAGTCATAATGGTGATTATTACAAAGTCAAGAAACAACAGATGCAGGTGAGGCTGTGGAGAAATAGGAATGCTTTTACACTGTTGGTGGGAATGTAACTTAGTTCAACCATTATGGAAGACAGTGTGGTGATTCCTCAAAGACCTAGAACCAGAAATACCATTTGACCCAGCAATCTCATTACTGGGTATACACTCAAAGGAATATAAATCATTCTATTATAAAGATACATGCACATATATGTTCACTGCAGCACTATTTACAATAGCAAAGATATGAAATCAACCCAAATGCCCATCAATGATAGACTGGATAAAGAAAATGTGGTACATGTACACCATGAAATACTATATAGCCATAAAAAGGAATGAGATAATGTCCCTTGCAGGGACATGGATGGAGCTAGAAGCCATTATCTTCAGCAAACTAAAGCAGGAACAGAAAACCAAACACTGCATGTTCTCACTTACAAGTGGGAGTTGAACAATGGGAATACATGGACACAGGGAGGGGAACAACACACATGGGGGGCTGTTGTTGGGGGGATGTGGGGGTTGGGAGACCATCAAGATAAGTAGCTAATGCATGCTGGGCTTAATACCTAGGTGATGGGTTGATAGGTGCAGCAAACCACCATGGCACATGTTTACCTATGTAATAAACCTGCACATGTATTCCAGAAGTTAAAATAAAATAAAATAGAAAAAAACTGAAGTCAAAATCCAATCTACCATGAAAACAACATATAAAAATAAAACAAATATTGTCTGAAAAAATGTAGTAGAGTAAGCAATCCATGTAAACCAAGTGTACCAGATTCTAATTCCAGCTACTCATTAATAAAATAACTTAAACTCTTTGAAGCCAATTCCTTATCTTCAAAATAGGTTTAAAATTGTGTCTTTGTCCCTTCCCAGTACTGTTATCATAACCCAAAGATATGCTCGGTATGACCATTCCATAAAAAGTGTTGTGTATATGGGAGGAATTAGTAACTTATATTATTTCAGAACTATTTTTAGAGTTTTAAATTTGGAAAATAAAAATTCCTGAAGGCTCAAGCAGCTTGTTAGTGTTTTCCAAGGCACTAATCAGATAAAATTTCTGCTTCTACCCTTCAACCATTGCCATATAAGAGAGTCTGAGAATCTGCATGTAAAAATGATCCTGAATCCAGTTTCCGCCACTGGAGCATGTTGTCAAGGCGGCCAAGATTGTAGGCTGGAACTCATCACATCACATTTTAGAGGTTCACCACATCTCCCTTTTCTGATCCGAAATCGTCGAGTCTTCTTGCCACTCTCTCCCTTTGAAACAAATATTTATTATGCATCTGCTATGACCTAGTCATTGTACTAGAAATTGAGAAGGTATCAGTGAGCAATAATGACATGGCTCCTGGCCTCATGGAGATTGGAATTTGATGGTAAAGACCTACAACAAACAAGTAAGACAGTCACACTTCTCAAAAGTTAGAGGTTGTGCTATGCACTATGGAAGACACAAACAGACTGCTTAAACAACTGCGTAGGGAAGAATGCATTTTAGATAGCATGATCAGGAAGCATCACTTTGAGGGTGTGCCATTTAAGCTGAGACCTCGATGACAAAAAGCCTATGTGCAGACATACAGAAATAATATTTCAAACATAGAAAAGAGCAAGCGTGGAACTTCTATAGCAGGAAAAATCTTAATGAGTACTAAAAATTTTCAGAAAGAGGATTGGTTGAGACACAGTAAATGTGGGGCAAGTGGTCTAAGAGACTCCCCTGCACGGATAGGCAGGGCCAGATGATATACCGTCCTGAGGGATGGCAAAAATAAGAATGGAAATTATGTGGTCATTTCTTCCTCTTCTCTCTTGCAGTGGAAATTCCAACAACAACTTTCAGCACCACCATTTTCAAATACCATGTCCCACCCCTGGACCAGCTTTATCACCAGCTCGGGACCTAAACAATGTCTTTTACACAGAAATCACAACCCAGAGAGTGACTGACTAACCCCACTCAACTTACTCCCAGAACCCTGAATCTCCTCTCCTCTTCCAGCCACATCCCCACCTTCCCATCCAAATTAACGTGGTGCTTTCCAAGGCTCTGTTACTGATTTCTCTCAGGGGTGTCAACCTTTGGTGACCCAGCCCAGTTGCTAGATATCATACAATTTTTACAGCTGACTGGCTGTTTTTACTTCCTTTTCAATTATTATTTTGAAACACATAAGAAATATTTTGGAATCACAAGTGGCTCAGGAAATTCTAAATTAAAGGCCTTGCAGGGCTGCAGCTGGCCCAGTCAGGTCTCACATCCCAGGGGATACACAGCACAAACAGATTTTGGTGTCCTTCCAAACTCACTGCATGATGCTCCAGGCACCACTCCCTACTGTTACTCTCTTAAAGGACAGAACTGTGCAAACAAACACACAAGCAACATCCTCCCAAAGAAGAAATATGTACAATCAATGTTAATAAATGAGCATGATCATCGCTTCCCTCATTGCTCTTCTAATATTCTCTCTGAAAATGTCTGGAGTTAGAACTGTCAAATTTATTGTCTTTCAAACTCAGAGATACAATTACTACTTAAACACAGGGAATATAATGGATCCTGGAGAGAAGGAGGGACCCTAAGGATATGTGCAGAAAGCAGATCACTAATCACTTAATATTAGTTGTATTTGGAATCTTCAAATATCTGCTCAGCCTCTTACACTTGAGCTTGTAATTTGAAGAATAGTATTTCCATATCTTCTGAGGATGCAGTAGGTTACCACTGAAGGCAGGATAGAATGATGTCTGGGCACAGTTTCAAAGTCAAATTAGTACTGCCTCTTAGTAACTCCTAAGTAACTTTGTATAACTTACTTGGCTTTGCTCTGCCTCAGCTTCCTCATCTGTAAAATGGAGACATATTGGAATGTATCTAATGAAATTCTGATGAGGATTAAATAAGTTGATGCATAAACCATGTATAACAGTAGCAGGCACTGTAAATACTTACTAAATGTTAAATATTACTATTAATAATTGATCTAACAAATAAAAACTGGCAGGAAAACACAAAAAACCTCATTGTTAATTAACAGCCAAGGCAGCATCAGGACTTTGAATGATGGCAGCAGGTCTCAATATATCCCCCAAAAGCACATACTACTCCCAAGAGGTAAAATGCTTTCAGTGCTCTTTGGAGGCAGGTTTCAAATATAGACAAATAATGAAGCTTGGGCAGGGAGAAGAACTGAATAGATAGGAAGAGCAGCAAGTTGTGAGAAGGAAGTTATCAAACCCTCATCTTTGCAGTAGATTTGTCTCTTGCAGGGGTGGATGTGTTTGCAACACTAAGCCACAGAGATTCAGCTGAAGGTGCTGAGTGAAGTAGTTACTATAGGTTTTAGGAATGACAGAGGTGGGGAAAAGAGTTGATGAGGTTTGACAAGTAAAGGATAGAGAAAAGGCTAAGTGCAAGTTCACTGATGTAGTTGAGAAGCTGTGATGATCTACATAACAAACTGGCAGAGATGAACTAGTTTGGCCTCTCCATCCAAACCTCACACCTCTTCAGCCTCTTAAGTCCTTCTTGTACAAAGAGGTGAAGCTGGTTGAGATGAGTTAGTACAATGCTGTCTTCCTGAACACTGGAACTTTAGTTTCCTTGATTCAACATCTGGCTTTGGGGCTGCAAAGTTGCCTGTAAAAAAATCAGTGGGGTCATGGCCTAGATCCAATAGCAATTATTTAGTGGCAGAATATGGGATTTGGCTAGAGTCTGTGTACATTGGCCACATTTTAAAATAAATTTAGGACTTTTTAGGGATTTGTATCTTGATTTTAAACATATACTGGACAAATAAACCAAACTCCACACTGGAGATATAACTGTGGAAGGCCAGTAATCTGAGGCCTTAAGCCTCTGAATGGAGGTTTCTGAAAAGAAGATGTTTCCCAATCATTTCTTAGAGTTTGGTTCATAATGTGAAATGCAACAAAAGGAACAATCAGTGTTATTAAAAGGGCCAATCAGGGAGCTATACTTACACTCCTCAGCACACATTGTTTTATCAAGATTTTTTGTATGTAGATATGCCCAGTCAGCAATAGCAGGAGTGTTATTAGCTCACTGCTGAGGAAATCAAGTTCTAGGGAGCAAAAACAGAACCAAGTAAACAGAAACCACCAACATACAAAGTAATGTCCTCATCAGTTCTCAAAAGTTTTAACAAGGGCTTTTAAAAGTACATATTTAAAAACTAGAACAGGCCGGGCGCGGTGGCTCAAGCCTGAAATCCCAGCACTTTGGGAGGCCGAGACGGGCGGATCACGAGGTCAGGAGATCGAGACCATCCTGGCTAACACAGTGAAACCCCGTCTCTACTAAAAATACAAAAACTTAGCCGGGCGAGGTGGCAGGCGCCTGTAGTCCCAGCTACTCGGGAGGCTGAGGCAGGAGAATGGCGTGAACCCGGGAGGCGGAGCTTGCAGTGAGCTGAGATCCGGCCACTGCACTCCAGCCTGGGTGACAGAGCGAGACTCCGTCTCAAGAAGAAGAAAAAAAAAAAAAAAAAAAAAAAAACTAGAACAACTTTTCATTGCTGGTTTTAAAGCATTTTTAATCCTCAAAACCACAAGATATCACAAACAGAAATTTGGAAATGGACCCAGTATGGGCGTTTGATTTATATATAGCCTGCTTTATTTCACAAAACAACTAATGTGGGTTCCAAATATAGACAGGATGGCCAGATGACTTACATCAGGAGACAACAAGAAAAAAAGAGAAAATTGATGAGGAGAAGATAAAATAAACTCAAAATAATGAAACTAATGAAAAAAATGGGTCACCATATTCTGTCGATTCACTTGTTTGGTTAGTCCACAAAGTTGGCTCTAGTTCTTGCCACTACTGAGAAAAAGGCAAATGTGATTAATTCTCAAGTCAGGCTGATTATATGACAAGAATCTACTGTCAATAGAAATAAATCTATTTTGGGGACATGAAAAAACCCAGTAAGAACTAGTTATTCTGGTCATGATCATTCAGAGTAAGAGTCTTAAAGATCTCATTTCTGACACCAACCTTCTTTTACAGATGAGAGCACAGTAGTCTGGGTTGGACCCCTGCCCTCCAGGAAGAACCTGAAATCTTCATGTGGGCTTGTGATACTACTTGCTTTTATTTGAAAGTCTGGACAATTCAACTCAATTAGAGTCTTTCAGGAGTTGGTGTTTCTTTTAGAGAGTTTTACAAATTGGGGAACCATAGATAGGAGATAAAGTAACAGCCAACAGCTGCCTATATGTTACAGGTGAAGAAGGCGAAAAGCCCCTTTAAACAAATTTAGGATGAGTCAATGGGATATCATCTCACCCCAGTTAGGATGGCTATGGTCAAAAAGACAGAAAAAAAAAATGCTGGCAAGGATGCGGAAGAAAAGGAACCCTCATACACTGTTGGTGGTAATGTAAATCAGCAAGCCACTATGGAAAACAGTATAAGGTTTCTCAAAAAATGAAAAATAGAACTACCATATGATCCAGCAACCCCACTACTGTCTTTTTATCCAAAGGACAGGAAATCAGTATGTCAAAGGGATGCCTGCACCCCATGTCTATTTCAGCACTATTCATAAAAGCCAAGATTTGGAATCAACCTAAGTGTCCATCAACAGATGAATAGATAAAGAAAATGTGGGATATATACACACTGGAATACTATTCATCCATAAAAAATGAATGAAATACTGTCACTTACAGCAACATGGATGGAACTGGAGGTCATTATGTTAAGTGAAATAATCCAGGCACAGAAAGACAAAAATTACATGTTCTCACTCACATGGAAGCTAAAAAAGTTGATCTCACGGAGGTAAAGAGTAGAATGATAGTTATCAGAGGTTGAAAGGGGTAGAGCAAAGGCAGGGTATGAAGAGAAGCTGGTTAATGGGTACAGACATACAGTTACATAGAAGGATTAAGTTCTAGGGTACGATAGCATAGTAGGGTGACTACAGTTAAAAACAATTTGTTGTATACTTCAAAATAACTAAATGAAAAGTTTTGAAATGTTCCCAAAATAAAGAAATGATAAATCTTTGAGGTATTTGATATCCTGAATACCCTGATTTGATCACTGTACATTGTATGCATATGTCAAAATATCACATGTACCTCATAAATATGTACAATTATTATGTAACAATAAATAAATTTAGAATGAGTGATGATCCATTTTCAGGGCGTGCTGACTTGAAGAGGCTCTCTTTTTTTTTTTTTTTTTTTTAATTCCAGGCAGGAATGTCATAATTGAGTTAAATTTCATTTCATCCCATAGGACAAACCCACAATTATGGAACAAGGGTTGAGCTTCATATGTGGAACTAATGTTTACAAAATCATACTTGGAAATCAGTATGTGTCTATTTTGTGACTTATAGGCAGTAGGGAGGAAGTTTGAAGACTTCCTAACAGTCTTCAGACTTTAGCAAGTTTGGGGGTACCCTAAGGAGAGAATTCATATGCAGTTGTGGGCATTGTTGGTGAATCCTGGATGGAAATACGTTTTTCTTAATTTTGTTTCTCTAGCATTAGAAAAAATAAGCATATATGAGTGATTAAAACAAAGAATTTAAAAAAAACTTTGGCTAGGGGAATCTCTAGAATGATAAAGGTTATTGAGATGCAATCCTGGATTCTTTACAAACTCTTCAGACCAAGCTAATTATTTGGCTTTTGTAGTTGCTCGGCTTCCCGTGGCTGTAGATTTACTGCACTCTACAACAGGAGGGTAGCATGTGTTCTATATGCTTCTCCCCTGTAAATGAATCCCAGAGAGAACACAAACTCAATGAAACCAGCCTTTTTTGTGATAAAGAATAATTGTAGGAGACTTTATAATCACACAAGGAACTATTTTTAAAAATTAACCAAAACATGGGAGAAAGGCAAAAAGATGACTGTGACACCTTTGTTGTCAGGCCAGGGAGTTGTCTAGCCAACCCCACCCAAGTTTCTTCTGACTCTCTCTAGGCTGGGGACTATAACTTTGTTTGACTCACAATTTACTGTTAATAAGGGCCCAGGCATTTTACAGCTCTGTAAAGATAGATGTTAACTTTTAGAAACATGATAAACTACAAATAATTTTTGTCCAGTAGATAAGATGTGATGATCCGAATTTTTGTGCCCTCACAAAACTCATTTGTTGAAACTGAATCCCCAGCGCAGAGATATTGAAAGGTGACTAGATCAGGAATGTGGGGCCCTCATAAACGGGATTAGTGCCCTTATAAAAGAGGCCTGAGAGAGCTTATTTGTGCCTTCTACCATGTGGAGACACAGAGAAACGGTACCATCTTTTAAGCAGAGACCCAGCCCTCACCAGACATTGAATCTACCTTCACCATTATCTTGGACTTCCTGGTTTCCTGAACTGTTAGAAATAAATTTCTGTTATTTATAAATTAGCCAGTCTAAGATTGTTTTCTCATAGCAGCCCAAATGGACTAAAGACACAAAATAACTCCAAAGCTTATGGTTTTATTGTCTTGTAGAAAATCAACCAATTGTGTATCTATCTAACTCAACAATCTTACTACAGTTTCTTTTTTATTGCAGTGCTTATTTTGGTTTTTCCCTCACTCAAATACACATTAGTTTCTCCTGTCCTATTGAATCAGCTTTGTCATCCTGCTGGTTCTCTCATTATTGAGGTAATTAAAACCTGACACATATTCAGTATGATTTTTATCAGAATTGTGTTTTTTATTTATTGAAAATTAAATTTCAACATGACCAAAGGAACATAGTTCAGTCACCAAAAAAATACATTTTGAAAAAACTTGAGTAGTTTTCTTGCAATGATGGATCACTGGATAAAGATCATTTTCTTAAACTCACAAGATTCTTCCAAAATCCCCTGAAAAGCCTCTTTCCCCAGCCCAGGCCCAAAGGCTTCAGATTCTCCTCTGCTTTCACTTTTCTCCTAATTCTACAGTATAAAATAAAGTATGAGAGAACATGTCTAATAGGACTAAATCCTACTCAGAGGACAGCGGGAGGGGCATTGAACTTTCCAAAGCAGAAACCTTATTTCATTGGTTTGGGAAGGGGAAAAAGTAGGAACATGCATACAATAATAATTTGATCCTACCCTATAGAGTTATGACTCTTATCAGTTTGGAAGCTGGAAAATTGGTGTGAGTAGAGATTGACTGAGAAAGAAATTGCTTTTTTTTTTTTTTTTAAGCTCTTTTTGTGCTTGTCACAGGAGAGAGGTATGGGGCAGGGCAGGGAAGACTGTCTCATGTCCTGGCATCATGACGGATTTGCATGACTTATCTTTCCTCACTGACGTCTTCCCAGATGGGCCATAAGGAGGAAGAAAGAGGCCCTATTTTATGCTATTCACTGCGTCCATCAGATATGTGAAAGACTGAGGCTCATGTGGTTAATATTTTGAAATAGGTAAGACAAATTCTGCACCCATTGCTTGCCACTTTCTTTCAGCACCATATTGCCTATTTGCCAGGCAGAAAATCTCAGTCCTCACAAGTAAACCACCCCTCTCTGCATCCAAATTTCATCTGGTCTTCTAAGGGGAACTCAGAGTTGACTTTCCAGCCTCTTTTTCAATGGAATAGTTAAGTGAAAAGTATTCCAGAAGCAATAAACAAATAATGATGGCCCAGTGCCAGATCCTATCAGAAGTGCTTTGCATATATGAATTCATTTAATCCACATAATAACCCTGTAAGATAAGTACTACTATTACCCTCATTTTACAGATGAGGGAAGTGAGTTTCTGGATACCACACAGATAGTAAGTGGCAGAGCAGGGATTGAAGCAGCCAATTTGGCTCTTCACCATGGCACTATATGTCTCTTTTAAATACTCTCCTTCCCCACCAAACACCCTGCACCAAGTAAAAGGCCTTGATCACTGTGAATAATTTAGTGACTCTAATCTTGATATCTTTATTATTTCTACATGTATTCCTCAACTTACACAATTGTGTATTCCAGAAGTTATTATGAAATTAAAATTATGATAAGCCCAAACCCATAAATGATGAACAATAACTGATGAATATATTTTTCTATTTATTTTTGTCTACACTGGATTGAAATAAAACAAGTCAATGTGAATAATTTGCAATAGTAAGAAAAGAAAATGACATTGGAAGTGAAAGTCATTTTGCCATAGCTGTGACCCACGCTACTCCCTAGTTCCCCATACTTATCTCCACAACAAACTTCTGTGTATTCTGTGTGTTCCCATTTGTGAGGCAAAAGTTTTATACAATCCTCACATTTTAAATTGTGCTCCTTATGTAGCAGGTTGAATTTGCCTAGGCTGAATACTGTGCTATCTGAGTTTCAGCTGTAATAATGTTGGCAAATCATATTTAAAAGTATAATACAGTCTAACATGGACCACAGAATCACAGATTGTGATAACTAGGGCACTAAAGATCATCTATCTCCATATGTATGATTATATTAGATTTTGTATGAGGACATATTAAGCAAATGTCCTTTGTCCAGATAGCATGGCTTCTGAGAAAGAATTTAGAAAATTGCTGTAAAGCAGGGGCCCCAACCTCCAGGCCATGAACCAGAATGGTCCATGGTGTGTTAAGAACCAGGCCACACAGCAGGAGGTGAAGTGGCAGGTGAGCAAACATTACCATCTCAGCTCTGCCTCCTATCAGATAAGCAGCAGCATTAGATTCTCATAGGAATGCGAACCCTATTCTGAACAGTATATGTGAGGGATCCAGGTTGTGTGCTCCTTATGAGAATCTAATGCCTGATGATCTGAGGTGGAACAGTTTCAACCCAAAACTATCCCATCCCTTCCCAGTCTGTGGAAAAATTGTCTTCCATGAAATCAGTCCTTGATGCCCAAAAGGTTGGGAACTGCTGCTGTAAAGAATAGATGGTACTTAATGCTAGAGCTAGAAGAATGCCCACATGCGATGACTGCTTTTCTGGTAAATGAGGCCACTTTCTGGAGGCCGTCTCTATACTTGATTCACTATACTTGGTCACTATACTTGATGCAGGCTCCTTTACATGTCATAAAGTGATGAGGAAAGAGTCATTTAGTACAGTACAGCAGTAAACTTTCTAATGAAGGGCCCCTGAAAATATCACACGCACTTGCCTAGGTACTTGATTTATGATTGGCTTGAACACCGGAGATCAAGTCAGTCAGCAAAATGCTTATTCTACACTGTGTTGTATTAATGGAAGCATCAGGAGTGGCAAAAGTAAGAAAGTCTCTGTTCAGCTTTCTGTGCCTCTGTGTCTATTACAAGCCAGGCAACACGACGAGAATTTCACATGCCTTGCGGCATTTAATCTTCCTCACAGCCGTGTGAGATGGGTGTGATTGTGCTCATTTTGTCACTGAGGAAATTGAAGTTCTGCCAGCTTAACGATCTACTTAGGATTTAATTCTTAGGTAGGAAGGTAGATGGGTTGTGTGAATGGAAGAGGAATAGACAAAGATATTTGCTGCAAAATATGCAAGATATATGCCACAGAGAAGAAAAAGATAGATGCTAAGAAAATACAGAGTGCAGTCATGAAGGAAGTGCTCTGCAGGGAAACCAAGAGGACGTTGTTTCTCACAAGAGGTTTTAGAAGAAGGAATAAGAGCAGGCACCCTCATACACTCTGGGTTGGGTGAAAAGTGATACAACTGTTTTTGGACCTCAATTTGTCAATATCTGTAAAATGTTCACACTTAATTACCCTTTGACATAGCAATTCCATTTCTTTCTTTCTTTCTTTTTTTTTTTTTTTTGAGACGGAGTCTCGCTCTGTCGCCCAGGCTGGAGTGCAGTGGCCAGATCTCAGCTCACTGCAAGCTCCGCCTCCCGGGTTCACGCCATTCTCCTGCCTCAGCCTCCCGAGTAGCTGGGACTACAAGCGCCTGCCACCTCACCAGGCTAAGTTTTTGTATTTTTTTAGTAGAGACGGGGTTTCACCGTGGTAGCTAGGATGGTCTCGATCTCCTGACCTCGTGATCTGCCCGTCTCGGCCTCCCAAAGTGCTGGGATTTCAGGCTTGAGCCACTGTGCCCGGCCAATTCCATTTCTTAAATTTAGTTAAGAAATACTTCATGTCTAAAACACCAAAAGCAATGGCAGTAAAGGCCAAAATTGACAAATGGGATCTCATTAAACTAAAGAGCTTCTGCACAGCAAAAGAAACTACCATCAGAGTGAACAGGCAACCTACAGAATGGGAGAAAATTTTTGCAATCTACTCATCTGACAAAGGGCTAATATCCAGAACCTACAAAGAACTCAAACAAATTTACAAGAAAAAAGCAAACAACCCCATCAAAAAGTGGGCAAAGGATATGAACAGACATTTCTCAAAAGAAGACATTCATACAGCCAACAGACACATGAAAAAATGCTCATCATCACTGGCCATCAGAGAAATGCAAATCAAAACCACAATGAGATACCATCTCACACCAGTTAGAATGGCGATCATTAAAAAGTCAGGAAACAACAGGTGCTGGAGAGGATGTGGAGAAATAGGAACACTTTTACACTGTTGGTGGGATTGTAAACTAGTTCAACCATTATGGAAAATAGTATGGCGATTCCTCAAGGATCTAGAACTAGATGTACCATATGACCCAGCCATCCCATTACTGGGTATATACCCAAAGGATTATAAATCATGCTGCTATAAAGACACATGCACACATATGTTTATTGCGGCACTATTCACAATAGCAAAGACTTGGAATCAACCCAAATGTCCATCAGTGATAGACTGGATTAAGAAAATGTGGCACATATACACCATGGAATACTATGCAGCCATAAAAAAGGATGAGTTTGTGTCCTTTGTAGGGACATGGATGCAGCTGGAAACCATCATTCTTAGCAAACTATCACAAGAACAGAAAACCAAACACCGCATGTTCTCACTCATAGGTGGGAACTGAACAATGAGATCACTTGGACTCGGGAAGGGGAACATCACACACCGGGGCCTATCATGGGGAGGGGGGAGGGGGGAGGGATTGCATTGGGAGTTATACCTGATGTAAATGACAAGTTGATGGGTGCTGACGAGTTGATGGTTGCAGCACACCAACATGGCACAAATATACATATGTAACAAACCTGCACGTTATGCACATGTACCCTAGAACTCAAAGTATAATAATAATAAAAAAAAAAGAAAAAAAAAAAGAAATACTTGCACACATGATTAATCAGATCTTCTGACCAGAGAGCAACAAGATGGTTGAGTGGCTCAGCTGTCTAATGATTGTCTACTGAGTAAAGTTATTTCACAGCATCATCACTATATAAGAATCTTAAGGGGGTTCATCCTGCCAAGTGCATTTAAACTCCCTAAGCCTAATGTTTTACCCATAGGACAACTCAACTCCTAGACACTGACTTTTGTCATTTTTACTTGCTGGAACTTAAGTCTATTTATGAGCTTTATGGGAACACGGAAAGTAGCAACCTTATTAGTTCTCTTAAAAGTGAAGTTACTATAACAGATGGATGCTATATACTTTTTAAAGGCCTTTCTGCCCATAGTCTAATCCAAAGAAAAAATTGTTTTAAAAATTATTGAAAAATGGAAACCAAAGGGAAATACTTGGTGGGGGTTGCTAGGGGAGGGATTCAAAGCACTCATGTGTATCTACTTTAAATACCTAAATATTATTTGTTGGCCTAATTGTATGGTGACCTTATGCATCTGTATCCACAATCTCAAACCCAATATCTTCATTACAGACATTTGCCAAACATTCCACAAAAAAACATCCTCATAAAAACATCCAAATAGACATCCATGATCGAAGCTATCCAGAGACTCAAAATTGCGACCAATTCTCATTCCATTGGACAATGGGGTTAAGAGAAGTTTATTGGTAAGAATTAAAGGAATTTTTGGTATCCATGTATTATGTTTTTTGAATAAAATTTTAATAGTTTCCATTCACTCCTCACACACACACAGACACACATACACACATGATTGCCAATTTCAAAAAGTGGTGTTATTTTCCAATTCTATTAAGTATTCTTTTTCTGGATTCAAGAATAAGCATTCCAAGTTCATTTCAAGTTCAACCATAAATAGGTCATGGAAATTCAATTATTTGATGGTAACCATCAACAATAAACGCTGAGTAGAAAAACCAGAACCAAGAATTTCACCTGTGTTTATATCAATAAAGATTTGCTGGCTCAAGGAAGAAAGATGAGATAAATCTTGCCAGACGGAGAGCAGCTGAGGTGAGCAGCAACAGTATCGGTTCTGCTTTGAAAATAATGTTGTCACCTATTTAAGTGGGATTACATATCCCCTGTTATATGTGCTTATGCCATGTGCAATTTGTCATGCTGGTCCTAGGATCAAGGGAGGCAAAATTGAATGGAGACCAACTGAAACTCTTATATACTGCTGTTGGGAGGGTAAACTGGTACAACCATTTTGCAAAACTGACAGTTTCAACTAAAGCTTAACATATGCATACTATATGACCCTGCAATTCCACTCTTACAGATGTGTGTGTGTGTGTGTGTGTATGTGTGATGTGTGATGTGTGTGTATTCTCAAAAGCATGTACACATTTTTACCAAAAGACATGTACTAGAACATTGATAGCAACACTAGTCTTATAGCCCAAATGAAAAATACCCAATGCCCAACAATAGAATGGATACGCAACCACATCTAATAGTATGGATGCAGTTGCCAATGTAATGCGAGAGAAAAAAACAGACACGAGAGAGTGTGTATTATTTCACCCATATGAACCACCAAAAAGGCCAAACTAATCTATTCTGTTAGAAGTCAAGGTAGTGGTTAGCTCTGGGGAGAGGGATGACTAGAATGAAGAGGCCCCAGAGGGTCTTCTGGGAGCTGGTCATGTTCTGCTTCTCGGTGTCGGTGTCAGTTACATGGATGTGTTCTGTTTGTGAAAGTTTACAAGCTGTGCACTTATGATATAATAACTTTATCAGTTGAATAATGAAAAGTACATGAGTAAACCCCCTCCGAATCCAGTCAAACAATTGGAATAGGTGGTTGGATCAGGAGACAGAACCAATCATGAGAGGGATTATTGGTTTTTCCCCTCTCTATAGCTCCAACATGGCTGGAGAAAAGGTCTCCACGGTCTCTCAGTGTGGGAGGGTCCTTTTTCCTCGATCTGAATTACCACTGCAGAATTATAAAAGTTGATATTTTAAAGGCTGCAAGCCTGCTAGTGCATACAAAATGGCCAGAAGATATTGCTGAGCTGGCATAGCAAATGCTTGCCCCGAGCCTTTCCTGCCAATGCCAGAGTAAATATTTTAATCCTGCATCCAGAGTTGGAGTTGGATTTATCTCAGCTTTCCTGGGTCTATTCCACAGCCTCTCCCTTCACCACCTGCTTCTTCCTTTATTTGTTTTCAAGGTTAAGTTTTTGCTGAGAGCGACACTCGGCAGCTCAGCCCGCCATCTCACATGGATTGGACTGGCCTTCTTTCAATAGTCCTCAGAGCCTCTGAAGGGCTAATACCAAATGCCATGGTCTTTGTTCACAGTGATCGGAGCCTGAGAGTTCTTTATATAAATAAGCAGCAGGATCAGTATGTGAGGACGTTTCCTTTCATTCTGATGGCAATTTGACAAGGCTTCTTCCTTATCCTGGCTTCAGTCAACTTTCCTTTATAACTTGACATAAAAGCACTCCTCTGGCCACAAGGTTTCTCTTGGTAAGAATATCAAACTGCAATGTGACTAACAATATGATCTGTCCAAATCAGATCATACATTTTTATATTTGGACCTAAAGAAATGCTATTATAACCAAAAGAGTAATATAGTCCACCAGTAATTGTTTGTTATCAGAATAAAGCAACACAGTGATATAGATCTTTCCAATGGACCAATAGTCAAACTTTTACTACTATTCACCCTGTATTGTGTTGTGTATTTAATATCAATAATGATGATGGTAAACAGTTATATTAGTGTTAGTACTGTTCTAAGTGTTTTTACATTATTCCTTTTAATGCTCAGAATCACCCTATAAGGTAGACATTATTATATGCCGATTTTACAGAAGAATGTTAGGCACAGAGACATTAGGTGATCTGTCTAAAATCTCAGAGTTGATTAGAGGTGAGGCTGAAATGTGAACCCAAGCAGCCCTAATGACTGTCCTAAGAAGAATGATCTTCTTAATATTTTCTTAGGCCAAATAACAAAATGAGCTTGTTTCCTTTAAGCACAGTTTGGCTATGCAGAAAAGAAGACCATCTTTAGCTGAAAGGGTAAAAAGACTACACAGGGAACATCTACTCTACCAACAAGCCAGGCAGTGACCACTGTAGTCTAACTAAATTGGAGCAGCAAACTGGCTTACAATGAGGCATGAGAGGGCTTTGAGCAGAGAGAAAGTGCCTGATATACAGCTGCAGAAACAAGGAGGGAAGGAGAACAGACCATGGAAGCCCAGGAAAAGCAGGGAGAGTGGGCATGAGGATGGGGAAGGTGACAGAGGCAGCTCAGGATCAGAGGTCAAGGCAGGACAGTGCTGTGGCCCTGATGGATGTCTTCGAAAGCTCAGCCTCTCCTGTCATGCATACCTGGACCCTCTAAATGCCTTGCTCTCCTCCTATGCCCTCAGCCTGGGCAGATACCTCCCCTCGCCATTTTACTGTCATTTGTTACTCTAACCTCAGGTCTCGTGTAAAGGTTTTGGGAAGGGAACTTCATTTTTCCTTATATTCACTGTCTATAAAATACTCTCTTATTCTCCCCTTTGTAGAAAAGGAAGAGAAATAATCCCATCTTTTTGTTAACATTTTAATCCTATTTATCTTTCTAAGACCTCAGTCATCCTTTCGAACCCAAACACCTCGATTTCTTCTTGTCCTTCTCTTCTTGCCCCTCTGTCTCCAATGTGCATAGATCTCTCCCATCTCATAATAACCGAGCTTGGCCCCATGGTTCCCCATATTGTTCTTTCTCTAACATGGTAGGGGAGAAACACAAGCACTAATCTTAAATCAAAAGAGCTGGGTACAAGCATTGGCCACATCAGTTACAACCTGGGTGGGATTGGCTAAGTCATTTATCCTCTCTGCTCTCGCATTTCCTCCTCCAGAAACTGAACAATAAAAGCAGTACAGCAGGGAGTGGTGTGTGAAACCCCAGCCCTGGGCAAGCAGAGGTACTTGGTACTCCCCAAGTGTTTCATGTACTCCCTTCCATTTCTTAGCACCCCTGTTGTCAGATTGGGGCCAATGGCCTGTGCATGGATGTGCCATGTGTTTTTCAAGCTGAGGCAGTTCACAGCTGGTGTCTTCTTCCCTCCCACTCTATCGCCATAGTACTTTGGAGAACACATGTTTCAGATGGTAAGGATGAAAGATGTAGGAAGCTGCCTGGCCCCTTCAGATGCAATGCAAGGAAGACAGACATATTTACTGGGCAAAGCTCCTGAGATTTTCATGGTGGTTGTGGCTCTGTCTAGCATCATTGTCCTGAATATCCCAGAACAAGCACAAGCTAGATCCTGAGTGAGCCTGTACCAAACTCCCTGGTTCTCTCCTATGCTATTGACCAACAGGGTGATCCTAGGCACATCTCATCACCTCTCTGGATTTCAGTATTCTCTCTTCTATTATAAATAGAGATTTTTAAACAGTTCTGGATTTTGAGCCCTTTTAAAAACATAAAGCCCTTACTTTAAGTAAAATCTGATGTAGACGCCCAACACAGAAAACAGAAAAGTGTGGAGAAATTGGTTGATTGGGAGGCCAGGGAGGGGCAGAGACCCCACACAGTCAGCCCCGCTCCCACCACTTTCATCCCTGAAAATGAAAACCAACATAACTCCCTTTATTTATTTATGCTAAATAATACTGGAAACAGACATACTTTTCTGTCCATATCTTAAACAATTCTGAGACCAAGCGAGAATATATTACCCATGTGTTCTGAACATACTGTTACTGAAGAACAAGACTGAGGACCTTGGAAACAGCTTGGTCATCAAGGCTAACAGTTTCTTATCAAAATCCACTTACTTCAAGGCTCTCACCTCGTTGAGCCAACCAATCCAAAGCTATTTCCAAAAACTCTTTCCAATCCCAGCCATTTCCTCCCTTATCCCCTATAAGACCTGTCTTGAAATGACCCAGCTCAGGTCCGGAAACCCTATACCTTCCCCCTGACTTCCCCATTACATGATACTACTAAGGCTCTCTTGCTACCAAGTTCTCCCTCACTGCAGCAGGCTCATCAGCTTAGCTCTGCTTGATGAACAGGTGTTTCCGGTAGCCTTTGGAATTGATAATTGGCATCCCTGAAACAGCTCGTGACATGATTCTGTAGAAACATTGATTTCTTTCAAAACCACTGAGCTGGGTGATCTCTAAAGCCCCACCAGCTTTAGCATTCTACTTGAATTCCAATCACGATCTCCTTCCAGTTCATCCTCTGGGTTTCCTGGCTCCCTAGACACAGTCTCTCTTTCTCTGTTAGGTTAAGGTCAAATATTAAGGGAATACATCGGTGCAAGAGCCAGCTGTTCCTCCCCTGCCTGATCGTCTCATTCAGCCCCAAAAGAGTGAGATTCTGCATTACCCAGAACTTTCCCCACTTATGATACTAAACTCTGTTGCCATCCCAGAGCATAGAAACTTTCTGAAGTCTTTAAAGTTCTGTGTGATAAGCTTGCCAAACTAGGGAAGGGAGGAAAGAGGGGCTGAGAGAAACCATGAGGAAGCACCCAAAGTAGATCACAATGGTCAAACAACAGAACCGGGACTTGGGCACAACCGAAAGCCTGCAAGGAAACAGGCACACAGCTGCAGCTGGGAATGGCCTTGCCAGACACATCGGCGAGGAAGCCCTCACGTTGTAAAGTTCGCAACCATAGCCACACCTCAGCTTGAAGACTTCGTGAGAAGAGTTATCAAAGTAGGCTCCCAGGCAGCATCAGAATCCTCCGGGAATATGTTATAAATACAAATTCTTGGGTTCCACTCAAGGCCGATTAAACCAGGACTCAAGTGGGGACAACACTCAAAAGTCTACAACTTAATGAATTCCCCAGGGGATTCTGATGTACACTCTCGTGTGAGAACCAGAGTTATCTTAGAACATACATCCCTCACTCTTCTACTGTATAATCAAGGAAACAAAATAGAGGCCCAGAGAGGCTGAGTCATTTGCTCCAGACCACACAGCTCATTAGTGCCAAGGCCAGGTCAAGAATCCAGGTCTCCCATGTCCTGTTCTGGGTCACATTCCACTATGTGGCTTAAGCAATGGCCAACAAAGATCTGGGTGTCCAGGATCACCAGAGATTACTCTTGCTTGTAAGGCTCTACAAGCAAGAGCCTTAAATGCAGCAATCTGGTAGGAAGGGAAAGTGTTCAGGGGACTAGTCATGCCACTTCCTTGCCTTGGTGAGTACACTGATGTCACTTACATTGTAGGTACAGTTGAGGAGGCCTGGGGCAGAGGGCTGCAGATATGAGCTCCTAAAAAAGCTCTGTGGCTGACCCTCAAGTCTCCAGCCAGTCAACTCATCACCAAAACTCATCAATTTGTCTTTATTATTGTTAAAAGAAAAAGCTTTAGACAAATTAAACTTAGCAGAGTTTAACTGAGGGGGAGAAAAAAAAGATTTGCAAATGGGTCAGCACTCACCCAGAACAGATTCAGAGAGACTCTGGACCTGTTCACAGACCTGTCACATGGTCAGATGACATTTATGGACAGAAAAAGAAAAGCAAGTACAGAAACTGCTGGATTGGTTACAGCTGGCATTTGCCTCATGGGAGCACGGTTTGAACAGTTGGCCATCTGTGATTGGTTGAAGTGTGGCCGCTGTGATAGGCCGAGATTCAGCTATTGTTACTGAAGCTTACTCCTAAGTTAGGTTTTGAGTTGTGAACATATTAGATTGCAGTTCAGACTTAAGAATTCAAATATGCAAGTGCAGAGGCTTTCTTAGGTCAAATTCAGCTTGATGTAACAGTACTATCAGAATCCTCCTTAAATGTGTGTGGGCCCCGCAGTTTATAAAGTGCACTCACTCTGAAGCCATGTGAATCCATCCTTTTGGATGGCCAGGTCCAGGAAACTGCCTGTGCAGATGAGGCATCTCCTGGGCTTGGATCTATGCCGGCTGCAGTTTGTCTCCTTCCAGCTCCAGAAGAAACTCCTGGGTGAATCAAATCTCTAGTCAAGTCAGCTCACCGCCTCCAGCAGGCTCTCACAAAGCTTGCTCTCTCTCTCATTTCACCTCTCCTGGAGGGGCGAGGCATTGCCACCTGCCCTATGCTGCTGGACACTGCACAGACAGGATCACCAAGCACAAAAGCAAGGCAGGCTTGGCCCAAGCACGATGAATTGTGGCTGCCACTGGACCTCTGAGTCTGGGTCAAGGTCAGGCCTCACCACCAAGATCTGGCCTGGGTGAGAGATGCGTGTATCTCTTTGCATGTCTGAGTGAATTCTCGGTTATTCAAGAGAAGGTCCGTTGGGCTCTTGCCTCTTTGTTTCCTCTCCTCTGTGGAGGCATTTCATCGCTTGGCAGCTGCCTCTCCACAGGAGGAAGTTAACATGGCTGTTTTCTGTGAGCAACTCTGCTTTGAAGTTAGAGCAAACCCAAAGCAAACGAAGCATTAGCTTTACAGACTGTCCTGAGGCCTCCCTTTCATAGGCATTTTCTGTTTTCCAGACTTTCCAAGGGCTTCAATTGTTGTCAACACATGAGTGTTAACTCCGTTTAATTCAAAGGTGCTCTTGGCTCTCTTTCCAAGCTTATTCCCTTTATTGTCACTCTGGCTTTCATTTAATTCCTCAAACAAGCCAAGTTGTTTATGCTTGAGGTCTGTATACATCCTGTTCCCTGGAAGACAGGGATTTTGAATGATTTTCCTAGATTTTGAATGATTAGCTCTGGTTCATTTGTCCATTTTCAGCCTAAAATTCCTAGGGACCATCCTATTGTCTCCTTTGCCCTCTGGTGCTTCATCCCACTAATTCCGTTCCTGGTATTTATTGGTTTGCATGTGTTTATGTTTACTTATTTGTAATTATTTGTTTCTTTACCAGTGTTCCCATGAGGCAGTAAGCTCCCCGAGAGCATGGTACCTGTCATATTCACACTCTACCCTCAGCATCTTCAATGCAAGCCCTCGATAGATACACGCAGATTGAGCAAAAGCATCAAGATTGCAACTCCTCTTATTTTCTAAGGAAAGGAACAAATATATTAAACAAAAATTGGCTCAACACCCTGGGGTGTCCCTGAAATGCACAGGCGACAGTTAAATGACTCTTGAACATCCTCATCTCCCTTCCAGGGCAGCAACGAGAGCATCCTCCTCCCCCAGAAGGAGGCCCAGTTTTCTTCTGTGCTGCTGGATTCTCTGAGGCAGAAGGACATTATCCCACTCGGGATGTTCACTGAAATGAGACATTTCAGCTGAAAATGCACAGGCTATGAGAGAAGTGGAAAGGGGGAGGAGAAGAACAGTGTCAGAGCATTGGACAGGAAAGGGACGCTCTGAGCAAAACCTGGAGTAGTTGGCTTCCTTCCGGGACACTGTTGGCTGTGGGATGAGACCTTGGTGGCAGGTGTGACTCCCCTCCTGTCCGAGTCAGCCTCTCAACTCTGCCCCTTGCCTCCTTCAGACTCGCAAAGCCCTGTTTCTGGTGGCCCTCACCATCCTCTCAGTGTGGCCTCTAGTCATGGGCTGTCACTGGGATCAGCCTGGCCCTGGTCCTCTCTGCCAAGGCCATTTGCCCTTTAAGCCTTACCTCTTCTCAGGGAGGGAAAGACAGTGCTCCTTCAGACCTCAGGCTCAGGTGACCACCAGCCTCTTCCACAAAACCCCTTAGCACCCCAGCCTGAAGGCCAGCTACCCCTGTGGAGAGCTCTGACTGTGTGCAGGAAAGGGGAAGGCCATCAGAACAGTCATGGAGAGAAAAGATTTCTAGAATCAAACGACTAACCAGTAATGTCAGCTATGACTGAACTCATCATTTCACCTCTCAGTTGCATTAATCTCATTTATAAAGTACATTTCATTACAAAGTAGCATGTATCATAGGTATATATGCTTATATAAATGCACATACATATATGTGTATATGTACATGATGTGTATACATGTTTGCACATATGTGTAGGAAAACTGATGAGCATCAAATATGAAATATTAACAATATTAGCTTGGTACCATGATGAGAGTATACTGATATTTTATATTCTTTATACTTGTATGAACCTTCCAAATGTTATATTATACAAACTATTAAAAAGGTAAACTGGGACACAATTACATTTTAGAGTTTACTTGAGCAAATATTGATTCATGAATCAGGCAGCCCCAAACCAGAAGTGCTTCAGGGATTCCACTGGAGAAACATAAGGGATAAGCTTTTACAGAGTGAATGTGGAAGTCATGCAAAGAAAACATTTGATTGGTTACAGGTATAAAGTGGCCATATTTGATCTATCTCACTGGAAAGTTCCTAGTTGCATAATTACAAGTTAGCTGGCTGCTTCTTATTGGTTGAACTTAAATTGTTTCGCTCTAATACAAGCATTCACAAGAAATAGCCCAAATTAAGTCTCCTTCCCATTTCCAATGTAAGCAAAGTTAAGGTTTGTACTGTTTAAAACAAAAACCAATACAATTATAGATCTTTATTCATCACTTTAAGATAACGAATCAACATTCTATAGGAAAAAATAAAAATAGGCATTTAAACTATATTTTAACCATGTAAAGGAACAAATACAAGAGGAGAAGACACAGGGAAGGAAACAGAAAAAGGACAGCTTTTGTGGCCCCTCCTGCCTCCAGTCTTCCCCTAACCCATCCTCTTCCAAAAAGGGATCAATCTGACCACACACACATACACACAGAAACACACACACAAAGACACAGACACACACACACACACACACCCGCTAATGGACTCTGATCTCATAATAGCACCAGCACATTATACGATAGTGATACTTAACACAATGCCACACGTATGCTGTTTTTGCAACTATTGGCATAAACTGTGTCTAATCCCATGTCACACGGAAAGATTCAGATTTCATATTTGATCTGCAACCTGTACAAGGAGGGTCTCCTTTCTACCCGTGGGTGGATAGTAAAGGACTTCATCAAGAGCCTCAGGGTGGAAGAAAGAAGCCTTCTAATGTATAACTTTTGCCTTGGAGCTCCAGAGTGGACATCAGCATAGTCCCCAAAAGGATTTTTAGCAATGCTTAATTGTTTGCTCCTTTCTGCCTTTCCTGCTGTCCTAAGATTTGACCTCTCATATTGGTAGACACGACTGGCCCTTCCTGTGGAGCTGGAGTGCACATCCCAGCCTCTGCTGGCTGTCTTGCCTCATTATCATGCATACCTTTTCAAGGCATCTGATCAAAACCATTCCTGAGCACATCTGAATGAAGCTTAGGATTGCCATGATGAGGCAACAGGAGAGGCTTCTGTGCTGTGTATATGGCTGTGGTCTTCAACACTCACATTACTGTAGAGAAAAGAAAGGTAAGGTCGGGTACGGTGGCTCATGCCTGTAATCCCAGCTACTCGGGAGGCTGAGACATGGGAATCTCTTAAACCTGGGAGGCTGAAGTTGCAGTGAACCGAGATCACACCACTGCACTTCAGCCCAGGGCAGAGAGTGAGACCTTGTCTCAAAAAAACAAAAAAACAAAAAAAAAAAAAAAAAGGAAGAAAGATAAGCAGAGAAGAAACTGGAATTTATTAATTCATAATAGCAGTGATTAGAAATAAATTATTTATTATATGCATGACATTGAGCTAAATCCTCTACAAACATCCTTTATTTAATTCTCCCAATAACACACTGAGACTGTTTTTAATATCCCTATTTACAGATGGAGAAAGTAAGGCAAGTCAGAGATCTCCCAAATAGTTAAGTGTGGCTGGGATTTGTATCTGGGTCTGTCCGACTCCTGAGCTAGTACCCGTTATTCTCAACCCTTCTGCTGTCTCTGCCAAGGTAGAGATTTCTTCATTGCTGAAGAACTTCAGAACAATAATTGGGTTATTCTAAATGAGCAAAGTTAAAGGACCATGCAAAGTGTTGCCTGTCTTTTGTGGTCCAGCTGGGAATTTGTGAAAACATATCAACGGAGTTAATATTACACCAGTGTGGAAACAGTAGATAAAGTTGGGGATTCCAATGAAGCAATCCTAATTAAGTGAAGGAGGACTCTTTCTGTCTTTTGACACTAGCTTCCTATAGGTCAATGGAGGGAAGCTGCCTTTGGAAGACCACTGACTCTTAATCATTACTATATTTGGAAAATGTTGGGTGGTTTAGTAAGTAATATTTGGAAAGCCACATGCTCTGTATCAGTGATTCATAATCCACACACAAATTGATTTCCAACCCTTTTGCTCTGAAGCCTGAAATTGGGTGTTATCAATCTCAGCCACTGCCAGTGTCTCTTCCTTAATTTAGAGAGAAACTTTGGGACACTCTGCCACTTGCCAACCCATAGGGGCTGCCTGACCTGCCCGTCTCCAGCATCCCAAATGTTCACTCGGGTGATGCCTCTGATTTTTCAGAACCCTTCAGAGTACCATCCCACCAGGGCTCACGTCGACCTCTGAAGTCAGAGGTCTGGAAATTATTTTCTTACTAAACTCTTCTCCTAATTATGTAAGTTATGTCTTGTTAAAGCAAATTAAAATGGAGGCCACAAAAACTCCCTGAGCAGACAAAGCCAGTTAGGTCTTGAAAATAACCAGAGGCTGGGATGTGCACTCCAGCTCCACAGGAAGGGCCAGTCGTGTCTACCAATATGAGAGGTCAAATCTTAGGACAGCAGGAAAGGCAGAAAGGAGCAAACAATTAAGCATTGCTAAAAATCCTTTTGGGGACTATGCTGATAGGATCTAGAATTAAGGCCAGTGTGAAAAGGCAGCACTCAGGAACACGATGCTCTGGCTGAGGCAGAAGCTGTCCACTAGAGAGATGCCAAAAGTCTGCTGATGGCTCATGACCGTGCCTAAGAAATGTTAACATTGCATCTTACTAGACTGCATGTGTTATTATGGACAAGACTATAAATTATTCCATATAGATAGAAGATTTATAGGGTGCTTAGGATTTTTAAACTGGACATCCTTATTGTCAATATCAGAGAAATTTCTTCTTTTGTAGAGATGGCAAAAAGGTGTAATCTCATGTTCTACCTCTGACCAGCTGGTGGTAGCGAGACCTGGAACTGCCTTGAGAAATATTCTAGGGCTGCACCCAGGCCAAGCAGAATAGGGTGCTGGCATAGATTAGTGATGTCTACCCAGCACCAGGGCTGCATCCAAGCTGAGCAGAATAGGGTGCCAGCATAGATTAGTGATGTCTGTCCAGCACCAGGAGCCAGAAGAGGCAATACATGTACCACATATTCACCATCTCCCTTCTCATTCAAAATCCAATTGTAAACCAAAGAGAAGTGCTAAAAAAGAAATGTAGGTGAATATTTATCTGACACTAGAATGGAAAAGGACTTTGTAAGCATAAGAGGAATGGAGGAAATCGGAAAGAAAACATCTAAATGAAAATCTTAAATAGGAAGAGATAAAAAAAATTAAAGATGAAAACAAAGTATTTTTCCACAAATATGACAAAGATGTTACATACTTAATCTCTTAAGTACCTTTATGAAAAATTAAGAAATTGCTAATAATCCTATTAAAAGTGATCAAAGAACATGGAGAGATGGTTCTTAAGGAGGAATTATCAGTGGTTCAAAATCTTACAACTGTGGATATTCATATTCACAGAAATAATTAGGGCACTCCTGAGATAGCATATTTTGTACAACAAATTAGAGAAGATTTAAAAAATACATTGTCCAATGCTGGCAAAAGTAGAGTAAATGGATACTTTTTATATGTTGCTTTGGAAATATAAATTAGTGTTACTTTTTGGGGGAATTCTTAGAAATATTTTCAGTAATTCATTTATAGGACTCTAAGATATTTTGAAATGTGGGCCAAATTGGTGGTACAAGAATAATAATCACACAGAGTTTTATAATCACAAAATTTGTGGAAAAAAATCTAAAAGTCCAACACCAGGGGAATGTATAAATAAATTTTGATTTTATTCAACAGTAGGGTTTTAAGTGATCCTTAAAAATGTTTTGAAATAGTCTTTTATAACTTGGGAAAATATTCACAATATAAACCGTGCAGAATGAATTTACACATCCCAGTTGTGGATTTTATTATATATTATATTTGTATCCAATATAACACTAAATTATATTATTTCATATCATAGAAAATGTTACATAAAATAACATATTCACAAATAGTGGCTATTTTTGGCTGTGTGATTATGAGTGATTTTTATTTTCCTCATTATATTATTCTGCATTTTCTCAGTTAAAAAATATATTGTTATTATATTTGGTTATTATAATAACCAAGTTACATAATAATACACGGCTACTATTTTTTTAATTTAAAGAAATTTAAATCCAAATTAAAACTGTTACATAAAACTTTCTTCAAGAAAACCAGTTGTAGGAAAAAAGTCCTAGGGCGTGCTGGTCCAGAACACAGAATCTTTAGTGACACAAACCTTTGTTACTTCTAACAGTGTGAGCCTGAGCAAGTCAGTTGATCTATGCCTCAGTTTTCTCATCTGTGAAATTGGGACAATAACAGCCTCTAATCACAAGATAGCAAAGAATCTTAAGTAAGAGACATTGTTAAATTGCTAGTATCTTGCCTGGAATAAGTGGTCTTCAAATACTGATAACTAGCTAGTCTGAAGGGAGCTGGAAACCAGCTTTGAATGGATTGGTCTTGGCCAGTAAAAGTGGCTGCAGCCCCTTGGGTCCTTATACTCCAAAGAAACATGGCCATGCTTGGTGCAAATCCAGGTGGCTTTGCAGTTGGCTGAAGCACCCTTGTGATCTGGAGTTTCCTGAGAAGGATCATAAGTGTCATTTTGTAAACCATCATTCCATGTGGCCATGGAGACTCATCAGCGAGACACGGGGGCTGCCAGCTCTGATAACAGAGATCAGTACTTAACATGCATGCGTCGTCTCCAATTCACACAGACACAGCCAAGCAAGTACTATGTGCATTTTACAGATGAAGACCATAAGGCTCAGAGAACTTCAGAAACACTCAAGGTCACAGAGTTGTTCAGTGCAAGAATTCACACCCACACCCATCTGATGTCAAAGCCTACACTTCCCCACTACACACACACACACACACACATACACACACACACACACAGAGAGAGAGAGAGTAAGCTCTTAGCCTCAGGATGTCTCTGGAAAAGCACTGAGCACACAAGGAGGGATGCAGCCCCCAAGTAGTGGCCAAGCCATCAGTAGGTAAAGAGACAACAATACCTCCTTTCCTCCATTCTAAAACCAGGAACGTGTTCCTTGCCTCTCCTGTTCCCAGCTAGAGACCAAACCCCACTCTGCCTCTCAAGAGACGTGGTCATACCCCGTCACTTCTGGTTCTTTGGAACAAAAGCTGTCCAGGTCAGAGGTGAGGACACAGCTCTGCAAAGCCTGCCTTCAGGAATAACAGCCTAGAAGGAAAAAACATGAAGTACCTGAGGAAGAGCAGTAACATTAGCAGAAACCATTGCTGTCCAAAAGAATTTGTGGCTTCTCTTGCTGTTAACCAGTTGGAGACATAGTTATCACAGGTTTTTAAGTAACTATTATGAATTTAAAAAATTATAACAAGGAAGGCAGCTAACATGTTTTCCACATTTAAGTTACTGTGCTAAACATAATGTAGCTTCTAAAATTCCTTACAAAGACTCAGTCCCCTGAGAATGACTTTTACTACCCTGATTTACCCAAATGATTCGTGGATAAAGTATGAGTACTTATGCTCCAGGTTAGCAAGGAAGTGAGAAGCTGCAGCAAAGGATGAAAACCCCAAGGGCCTGAGAGGAAGGGGCTATAGCCAAAACGGCAGGTGGGGGAGCAGGCTGAGTGTTCCATTGGAAGAAACATCAGCTGGGGTGTCTGCTCAGGGCTTGGGAAATGTGCCAGAGCCTGGATGAAGGAGGATCTTATGGGCCACCCTGACAGGGTCTGTAACTCTTTGGCACTCAAATTTCTAGACCAGCACTTCTGATTCCCACCTGGGCATACCTTGCTGCAACAGAGCTTGCATGTACCTTAATGATTCTTGCTAGAAGTTCAGGTGTCTGGTAAGGTCTTTCTTTCTTTGTTTTTTTTTTTTTTTTTTTTTTTTGAGACTGAGTCTTGCTCTGTCATCCAGGCTAGAGTGCAGTAGTGTGATCTCGGCTCACTGCAAGTTCCGCCTCTTGGGTTCACGCCATTCTCTTGCCTCAGCCTCCCGAGTAGCTGGGACTACAGGCTCCCTCCACAACGCCCGGCTAATTTTTTTTTTTTTTGTATTTTTAGTACAGATGGGGTTTCACTATGTTAGCCAGGGTGGTCTCGAACTCCTGACCTCGTGATCCACCTGCCTCGGCCTCCCAAAGTGCTTGGATTACAGGCGTGAGCCATCGCACCCAGTCTTTTGATATTTAACTAACCTGAGGCCTAATAAAATGCTCTTTTTAACACTAACACATTTGAGATAACAATAACTTACATTGGGCATTTACCTTAATATGTTTTAAATGTTTCAGCTGTTAAATTCTCCCAACCCTTACTGATGAAGAAAACCCAGCACAGAGAGGTTAAGTAATTTGCCCAGGTCTTCTTTTTTGAAGGAATAAAGAAATGGCTCTCAAAAGTTAAAATGCAGATACTGTGCCCCACCCTAGGGTTTTCAATTCAATAAAGTTAGGGTGGGTCCTGTAGATTTGCATTTCTTATAAGTTCCAGGGTGATGCTGATGCTGCTGGTCCAGGGACCACACTTTGAGAACCGATGGTCTAGACCAGGGATCAGCAAGTTTTTGTTATCATTAAAGGGCCAGATAGTAAATGTTTTTGCTATCTTGTATGATTTGCAGGATGAAAAATAAAATCGAGGATATTATATGAGTACTTATACAACCATCTAAAATGTAATCACTTAAAAATGTAAAATCCATTCCAGCTATCAGGCCGTAAATAATGGGTGGCACGCTGAATTTGGTTTATGGGCTGTAGATAACTGGCCCCTCATCTAGACTCTAGACCAACTTCTGGTCTTGATCCCAACTGCCCCCTGACACCACAACTGTTTTCTTGTTTTTCCTGAGGTCCCAGCTACCTAATGGCCTAATCAGGGAAGTACACCTTAGCTTCAAGCTGCTGGAAAGGTCAATGAATGTCCAGCACGGACCATGAAATACTCGGGACAGTGGTAGAACTGCCACTAAGGAAAGGAAACCTCTTCTGTCGCTGGCTCCAAACCTCTGGTGCCCAGGAGCATCCTGGTCACTATGAAACTGAAATGTTCCATGTTGATTGATGATGTTGGAAGCTGATCATGTGTTTGATTTTTTCCGGGGCCAGATAACATTAAAAGTGTTAAACACTAAACAACATTTAGTGTTGTTTTCTTTGAGAATAAAGGATTCTTAGAGCTTTTAAAATGGTAATGATGATAATAAAGGCATCCAAACTACTGTAGTTTCTTTTTTTTTTTTTTGGCTGGGTTTTTTTTTGTTTGTTTTTTTTGACGCAGAGTCTCACTCTTGTCACCCAGGCTGGGGTGCAACAGTGCAATCTCGGCTCACAGCAACCTCCACCTCCTGAGTTCAAGTGATTCTCCTGCCTCAGCCTCCCAAGTAACTGGGAACACATGTGTGTACCACCATGCCTGGCTAATTTTTGTATTTTAGTAGAGACAGGGTTTCACCATGTTGGCCAGGCTGGTCTCGAACTCCTGACCTCAGTTGATCCACCCACCTCGGCCTCCCAAAATGCTGGGATTACAGGCATGAGCCACCACGCCCAGCCTGTAGTTTATTTTTAAAACATAAAATTGTTGGCATATTTTCCATAACCCAAAAGTAGAAGTTCTGATACTAAGGTTATTTTATATTTATCAGGAGTGGTCCTTCAGAGGATTTTGCATTCTGCAGAATTTTTGTGTTCATGGGCTTCCAATTCTGAAGGCATCCCGTTTCATTCTTGGTATTTACAAACAGGAAAAGAAAGCACAAGCCTCACGCAGAAAGTAACCTCAACATTTCCCCAGGATGTTTACGGAATGCGCAGTGTGGAGAAGACATTCCAATAATGATGCCTGACCACTGTCGGGTTTTTCAATAACAAGTCTGTGTTGTCCTTTCACTCACACACATTATGAAACTCATCAGGAATTCCCTGTCTTATTCCAGTTATAGGGAACATGATTCAGAACCGGTCTCCGTACTGCGATCTGCTGGGGAACAGCAGGGTTAGCCTTACTGCTTTCCCGAAGATTCCTAGAGAGTTCTGCAAAACGGATAAATCTGGCCTTCAATGGCTTCCAGCAAGTTCTAAACAGACTGTCAGCATCTTCCCCACGAGTTCAGTCTGCATAAAGGTTTTCATGTCTTTTCACTGTAAAAGCATCCTACATCATGGTCCCTGGAATGGAAATAAAAAGTAGATGCCAGAACCAGCTGCCCACATGTGCTCTTCTGCTTACTGAGAAAACCTGAGATCAAGGGAATAACAGAAAAGAAGGTGAAGGTATCCAACATCCCGTGCAAGTACCTGCATTCTGTTTGCTCTGGTAAGAATCCAGTGGCCCTTGTTCTTGGTACTCTGACATCTTTGACAAAAGGGCACCGATGTTGGGAAGCAGTGTGCTGTGGTCGACAGGCCCCTGTAAGATTGGGAGAACTCCTTCTTCCAGGATCATCTCGACAGGCGGCGACTCTATCAAATGTTAGCCATTCCCTTCCCTAATTAAGGTTCCTAGTCCTTTATCTGAAATGCTTGTCAGGCCAGATGTGTTTTGGAATTTGGAATTTTTGCAATTATAAAAGAAATTTGGAAAGTGAAATAGTGGTTGCCAGGGGCTGGGGAAAGGGGGAAATAGGGAGTTGTTGGATAGGTACAGAGTTTCAGGTTAACAAGTAAAAAGAATTCTGGAGATTGGTTGCACAACAATGTGAATATACAATCAGTATTGAACGGCACCCTTAAAAGTGGTCAAGATAGTAAATTTTGTGTTATATGTATTTTACCACAACTTTTTAAAAAAGTCATTTAATTCCTATATTCTATGCTTCAAATACCTGGGTATTTTCAGGGTAGTGCCCTGAAATCAAACACGTGGATATTTCTGCAGCAAAATGTGCAACTAGTCTCACTAGCTGAGATTTACAAAATATCATAAATTGCCTCGTATTAATTCAAGTCAGTTTTGCCACCAAGGGAGTTTGCTGAACATTCACTGAAAGACTTTTGGTTTTCAGGGGGCTCTGGAATTTGGAATTGCAGTTTTCAGGAACTGTGAGCCTGCAGCTGTCACTCACCCACCCTACCTTTGTGCAACATTTTCATTACCCACAGTTTACAGAGGAGAAAATAGAAAGAAGAAGTAATAGCAGTAGGAAAGTAGTCACTTGCCCAAGGACAGCCAGCTCGTCGGAATCCAAACTTCCTGGTACCACTGTTAAGCCCTCACCTTAACCGCAGGCTACCGTGAGCACAGACAGGCTCACCCAACTACAGAATCTTAAAGAGGTCTCTTGAAGTTTTAAGAGAGATGCCAGAGGATTCATCCCAATATGGGCGCTAGTAGAAAGTGTGTGGGATGGGGCTACCTGGGGGCTTTGATAATGGCCTCCCCATCTTAGAAGGCCATAACGCTGCCCTCTCACCAGTCCCTGATAAGTGCCATTCTCCGAACCAGGAGCAGGAGTGGATAAACTACTTCTCTGTGGCTGTTGGCACTGCCCTTTGACTTTTTTTTTTTTTTTTTTTTTGGTTACTCAGGCATAAAGTACAGAATCTCACCAATCAGGTGAACTTTTCCAATGCTAATAGCTGCTTTAGGCTGGAACTGTTCTCAAGAGATGAAGGTATGTAAATTAAGTGTCTTTGATGCCTCCTGTATATTCCAGGGGAAATGAGACCAAAAGAGTTCTAAAGTCCCACAAAGAGCTAATTAGAAAAGGCTTTCAGCTTTCACCTCTCATGTCACGGGTCACCTGCCCTGTCCTTTGGTTAGGAATGGTTCCCAGTTGCAGATATTGTATCAAAAATTGATCTTTCCACCAGACCTGCATTTGTAATGCCTGTCTTCTGCACATCAACATCAGTGCCATGGGAAACCTACTAAGTTGGTCAGTTTCCGCATCATGGCACTGCCCTGGCTCAGGAAGGATGGAGCCAGTCCTCAAGCCATCAGCACTGCTGATCCTATTGGAAAGGAGCTGAAGAGCCAAGGCCAGTGTTCTGGAGGAGCTGGCACAAAGGCTGGTTCCCCGTGCAATGTCTTTGAGAGGATGGAGTGGGGAGAAGACGTTTCATGAGCCTTCTGCCCTTTCTGGTGTCAATTTAGCAGCAGTAATTCTCTAAGACATGTGGCCAGTGTGCTGGTCAGCTGCTGGTGGGGCTGACGTTGGCTCTATTCTTAGCACAACTTCTCCAGCAAGGGAAAGCCTTTTGTTCGGAGGTGTTGGGACTCCCTTGCTAGTTGGGTTAAACAAAGAGCTCCTCTGTTGACTGAGAGAATACCTCAGGCTTTCAACATGTTGCCTTTAAAGAGAACAGATAGAACTTCCATAAATCCCTGAGTCATCACAGTTGAGCAAGCCATCTTTACCTCCTGGAGCTGACAGTGTGTGGCATGACGAATGTTTAAACACACACATACACCCCACACATCAACACACACTCTTTCACACACACATAAACACACACACATATAGGCAAACACATATACCTTCTCCATACACACACACACACACACACACACACACACACACACACTACACACACATCCCCACTGGGCTGAGTTTAGCTGAAACGCTAGGTCCTGAACTTAGAATAACAGCCCTGTTGTATTTGACACTACTCAAATGCATGTGGAGTCTTTTTAACCAAATACCACATTTCAGAAGAAATCGTGTATATGTGCATGTGCATGCATGTGTGCGTACGTGTGTGGTCTTACACATCTGATGCCAGGATAAGGAGCCATGCCCTGGATAAGTAGGCACTCAAATCTGTCATATTCTCACCTCTCTCCCTGACAGATATTAGGGATCTTGCATCCAGACTCAGTTTCTAGGACTGCCACTTCCTCCCTTCAATGTTCTGATGTGTGATGATGAGCTAGACACATCCACTCACCCATAACCCTGAAGTTCTGCCGCCTCTTTTGGTCCTGGCTGTCCCTTCTGGGTCAGAGGCAGAGTGCCAGGAGCAGTGGGCCTGTGCTTCTAAGTTTATGGCTGTTAGGGATGGGGCAAGGGTGGAAAGAAGGCAGAAGGCCTGGTAGGAGAAAGCACCTGAGAGACAGATGTCGGGGTTACCAGAAAGATGGGTCAAGATCTTCCCTTTTAGATGTGAGATGCCAGTGTGTACAAGCCCACTTGATGGGCTTTAAACCACATTAGTGTGAATAAAGAATGCCGAGATTGCTTTGTTTCTAGATATTGCAGAATCGAACCAGAAAGACTCATAACTTACGAAAGTTAAGAGAATTCCAACCCCTTCATGTAACTGATGAGGAAAAATAAGGGTGGGATTTATGTAACTTGCCCAAGTCAGAGAATGACAGAGGTGGTACCAGAACATAATTCTCCCAGTTTCCAGTTCATTTATCTCTCAACTCTAACGTGAAGAAGAGAGAAATATGTAAAACTCATTTGACTGTAAATAAGCAAGACTAAAAAGAATAATAAATAATCATTGCTTTTCATCTATGGCAAATCATACAGCAATCTCAGGTATATCATTAATGTGTGTCAGATTCACCTCCATTTTTTGCAAGTAAAGCAACCCTAATCCTGGGCACAGCTACATAACTTGTAGAACACAGTGCAAAATAAAAATGTAGGGCTCTGGCCTGGGGTAGGGAGGTCAGTCTTCCCCTCGCCGAGGGGCCCACCACTCCAGTCCACCACAGATGGGCGGCTCCCAAAGGATTGAAAGCTCTGCACAGGGATGTGTGTGGTACCTGGATGATGGGGCTGTGGGGGTGAGAGGTCCCCTGAGTCATCTGCCAAATGCCATCTTGGGATGGGGAGGATGACTGCCATGTCCCACTCTAAGACACTGTGGGGCACACACCCAATCCTGACCCTCCCCATGTTTGCACTCAGGCTCCTTCCAGGGGCATAGAGGGATAATGAAGCATAGGCCTCCCTGCTTCCATGTGACCTGGTCACTGCCCAAGACAGGGAGTCCCAGTGGTAGTGGGATTGGAGCAGAAAGGGAGAGGCCAGGTGGGGCTAGGGAACCAAGGGGCCAGGGAGAAAGTGACAGAGAACCCAACTCCAGAAGGCAGGAGGTGGGCCGTGAGTGAAGCCATGTCCCAGGCTGCAGCCCATGCTCCACTATCTCCTCAGACTTCACCTACAAAGCGGACATTCGAATATTAAAAACACTAAAAATTTCAAGACGCTACCTCAAAGCACTACACCCCAAGCATGGAACTCTTTCTAGTGTAAGGCCTTGTGTGGCCTCTAACCACAGTCCCATGCAGCCAGCCCTGACAAAACCTCACTGATGTCTGTGTGTGTAGTTTCCTGCTGCACACACAGCGTAGCTAAGCGCTCCTGGGTTGGCAGAAGTAAAGGAGCTCTGTGCCGGCAGGATGGCCAGTGGATGCTGTGTTCATCTGCTAGGGCTGCCATGACAGAGTGCCGCACACTGGCGGCCTAAACCACAGAAACAGATTTTCCCACAGTTCTGAAGGCTGGAAGGCCTAGATGAGGTATCTGAAGGTTGGGTTTCTCCTGAGGCCTCTCTCCTCGGCTTGCAGATGAGGCTCTCTGTGTGTCCTCATGGGGTCTTTCCTCTGGACATGCTTGTGTCCAAATTTCTTCCTCTTATGAGGGAACAGTCAAAGCCCACTATAATGACCTTATTTTAATTTAATTAAGTCTTTAAGACCCTATCTCCAAACACAGTCACATTCTGAGGTCCTGGGGGTTAAGATTTCAACATATGAATTTTGGGGAAGACACCATTTAGCTCCTAACAGACACCACTTCTCAAGTGCTGGATACCAGTAGAAGCAATCTTGGAAAATGGCTCCCTAAGAATCCAAACCTACTTTTTTTTTGGAGACAGAGTCTCACTCTGTCACCAGGCTGGAGTGCAGTGGCACCATTTCGGCTCACAGTAACCTCCGCCTCCCAGGTTCAAGTGTTTCTCCTGCCTCAACCTCCCAAGTAGCTGGTATTACAGGCATGTGCCACCACACCCAGCTAATTTTTGTATTTTTAGTAGAGACGGGGTGTTTCACCATGTTGGCCAGGATGGTCTCAATCTCTTGACCTCATGATCTGCCCGCCTCAGCCTCCCAAAGTGCTGGGATTACACCAAAACCACTTTTGTGGCTTATTTTGAGGAAACATTTCTAACCCTCCTAATTACATTAATTCCTCTGTTAGATACTCTTATAGCATTTGTCACCATGTTCATGCATATGATTTTGTGATTTTTTGTTTAAGTTATTTTTCCACTAGACTGTAAGTCTCTGAGGGCAGGGCCTAATCTGACAGGTTCAGAGCTGTGTCCCTTAGTACCTGACAAATTAAAATTTCTTGAAAAAAGGAGGTCAATCAATGACACACAAAGCAATGTAATTAAAGGTATTGAACTTTCTTATTTTTGGCTTACTGGCCCAAAAAGTGCCCTAGGGGATTCATTAATCTGCCTTTGAAGGGAAGGATTAGAGCATAAAGTACATTGATAATTTCCTCAAACATCCGATGTCAAATCTAACAAGTAAACTTCCTTCCCCATTAAAGGATATCACCACATTTAAAAAAAAAATGTGGTGATGTATGAGACTTCCAGCTGCTGCACAGAAATGGGACACTGTGGGGGTGGGAATGCTTGTTTTCCCAAACATTGGCATTAATCAAGCTGTGGGACACATTCATAGTTAACATTAATTGCTGCCAAAGAACACATTTGCCTTGCCTCAGTGGTTCCCAGTGCTTTTGGAATGCTGAGACCCTTGCCCCAGGTAAGACTGATATCTACGCACACCCGCAGTGCCACACTGCAAACACACATCATTTGCTCATGCAATTAATTAACAGACATTTGTTAAATAATTAGTATGCATCAGATACTAGGCTTGATACTTACAATACAAAGATATGTCTACTGGTGGAAATAAGATCCAAGTTCAATAGGATAATCACTAATGAAGCTGTAATTCACTCATGTATTTACTCATTCATTCATTCATTCATTCATTCATTCAGCATTTACCAGATGCTCACGACTATGGCCAGCTCTATCTTAGGCAACTGAAGGATACTGCAGAGAACAAAAGCGAGAAAGTATTTGCCTGGATGGAGCATATTTCTGGTTCATGGAAGACAGATAATAAACCAATAAACAAATAAGCAGCTAAAATAACGTCGGGTGATGACAAGTGCTGTGAAAGAATAAAGTAGGATAAAGGGCTTGCAAAGTGATGGAGGGAAGCCATCTCAAACAGTGGTCAGGGAAGGCTTCTCTGGGTATTTTGAGCTGATTAGCATGAAAGGGTGAGCCATAAAGAAATTTGGGAGAGGAGTGTTCCAGGCAGAGAGAACAGCCAGATCTTGCAGTGAGCCCACTTCAGGGAACACTGAGGAGGCAGAAAAGGAAAAGGAGAGCGGTGAGAGACGAGGTAGATGATAACAAGGGGCCACATCAGAATGCAGATTGAGCTCAAGAAACGGTGGGGGCTAGCAGGCCTCGGAGGCAGTCTAGGGTTGGGGAAGGCGGCACTATTTGAAATGAGACTGGAAGAATGCCAGAAATCTACTTAGTGGACTGGACAGAAATCTGCTTGTCCTCCCACTGCTTACAGGAAACTAAAAACTATGCATGCTCTAGGCTCAGGGAGAAGCACCCAGTTTGCTAAGATTGCTCTGGCCAACTGGCCGGGTCTCAGGGCCTCATCTTCGGTATCATCCTCCAAGGCTCCTGCCTCTTTTGTATCTGCCTAGAGAACACACCTGCTCCTCTCTACCCAAGAGCTCTCGTAGGTCTCCATCTCTACATTCCTGCCTGCTTCAATATTTTGTTCACCCTTGTATCCTAAGTACCTGGTGTCTGGCACAGTGTGAGTGTGGGAGCTCATTAAGTAAATGAAATAACTTTCTTTCTTTTCCTATCTGCGTCTACCCATCCATCTATTCATCCATCCAACCATCCATCCATCCATCCACCCACCCTTCTTTCCTTCTATCCATACATAAATATATACACAATCTGCTTTTCTCCAAAATAAAGATTTTAAGGAGTCCTTTTATTTTTAACTACACCCTCAGGCCACAAGTCACAACCTTTGCCACATCTTTCTCTCTGGTGCACATTCCTCTTTAGGAGTGAGGTAAGTTGCAGCTACTGCTGGTTTGCAGGCCATTCAGAGCACACACTAAATTCCTCCAGGAAAGGGTGGCTATCCTCAGGGTTTAAACTGGCTCCATATAGGTAAAATAGAAGTATCTAATAAGCTATAAAATGCATCACAGACAGTAAGTTCAATACTTTAGTTGCACATATTTAAGTTCCTGCTGTATCCAGGAACTCTGACAGATCTTGGGAACACCCCTGGGCATAAGCAGACATGAATCCTGTCCCCACTGAGCTTCTTGTCTAGGGAAAGACACAGGCAGATACTCATATGATAGAGCCTGTGGTAGGGTATGAAATAGGTAGTGTTCTAACGGAAGTCATGCGCGGGTCCTACAGAATAAGTAGAAGTCACTCAGACAGGCATTTGCAGAGAATACGTTTCAGGGAGAAGAAATCTAAGGGCAAGGGGTAGCGGTGATGAAAAGCAAAGCTTCTTTAAATAATACAAATGAGGTCAGGATGGCACCAGGCTATATTTGGAGTGACAAGAGAATGCGCTCCCAAAAGGTACTAAAAGAGCTGGGTCTTTATCCTGAGGGTAATGGGTTCACTGACAGGCTTTAGTCATGGGAAAAATATGATCTGATTTGTGTTTTAGAAATATTTCTCTGACTTCTAATGGGAGACATCAAGGGCAGGTATACTAGTCAGGAGGCTGCTGCAATCATCCAAGTGAGAGGCGACAAATGCTGGGGCACAGTAATGACACTGGGGAAAGGCAGACAATTTAGAAAACTATTTAGGGAGGCAGAAATGACAGGACTTGGTAATAATGTGAGTTGGCTGAGGACATGGATAAAGAAGGCCAACCTCACCAGGGGTTTACTTGCCACACAGAGCTTTGAAGCTAGAAATTTGGTAATTTGTTTTGGGTTTTGTTTCATTTTTTTAAAAAATGAAAGACAGGGTTTCACTGCCACCCAGGCTGGAGTGCAGCAGCATGATTATAGCTCACTGCAGCCTCAATCTCCTGGCTCAAGCAATCCTTCTGCCTCAGCCTTCTGGGCAGCTGGGACTACAGGTATGCACCACCACTTCTGGCCAATTAAAAAAATTTTTTTTCTTTGGTAAAGATGATGTCTTGCTATGTAGCCCAGGCTAGTCTTGAACTCCTGTGGTCAGTCAATCCTCCCACATAGGCCTCCCGTAGCAGTGGCGTTGCAGGCATGAGCTGCTGTACCCGGCTCCTTGTTGGTTTTCGTTAGAGTGAATCTCACTTTTTCATCAGAACTTCTGATGACTCTACGGCTGAGGGGTAGAAAGCTCAGAGGCCCTCTCAGGCCTTTGCAGGATGAAGCCAGAAGGTGGGTCAGAACAGAACAAGCCTCCTCCTGCCTCCACCCAAGGCAGATGGCAGCACAGGAATGATGAAGGGCAAAGCTCGAAGCTACTTATTCATTGCCCTACAGAGTTGTGGGAAATGCCAGAGAGCTTAGATAATGAACACATCAAGTAACATTTCTTTAGCATTAGGACATTCTGTCCTACAAAAGAACCATCTGTCAGGTGAAACTGATCCTTTGCTCATATTGATCCAAAGGCCCCTCCCACCCCAGAATGCCTCCCACGGCGCTCTTGGCAGTTCTGAGTTCAGTTCCGCACTTCAGTGCAGCCTCCGCCACTGTGACAGCACCGGCTCAGCACGGAGCATCCTGGAGGAGATAAGACAAGCAGATGTTGTGTTTCCAGGGAGCCGTTTCCTTTTCGGGGCATGGAAACCCAGGCACCTGAAGGGATGAAGGAACATACGAAAAGAATATCCAGTGCTGAGGAAATGCAAAGAAGATTATCTGCATGAAGGCTGGTTAATGAAAAAAGGCTTAAAAAAAAAACCAAACTGATTATCTCAGAGCTACAGAGAAACTCTGCTGAGGCCTCTGGCACTCTGAGTAACTAAAGTAACTAAAGTCTAAACTCGAATTTTATCAAGCAAACAAAACTAATAAGGTTATTATTTTATCTCCCTATACATTCATGCATTAAGCATTTCCCCAAATTTTCACCAACAGTCTTTTCATCCCTCTCATTAGTAAAAACTTGAAGTGCTTTATCAATCCTTCCACCAGTCCTTATAGCAGATAATAATAATATATATACACATGCCACCCCTCCAAAAATAGAAGAAACAATAAAAAACAAACGTAGAGCAACAATTAAAATGTTCACTACCTCATAGCAAAGCAAAGCACAAACTACTGTGGAACCACCTCTATTCACAAGGCAATCAAGCAATCAAGAAATTCAAGACAAGACTCAGGCAGGTTGTGTCAAGAAATGTTTGCGTTAGCCAAGGAAAACAAATAGTACCATCCATTGAGTAAATGTCAAACTCAGTGTGGAGTATGGTGGTCACTTAGAATCTTCAACTCACTAGATTTCCATGAAATCGGAACAAAATTATAAACATCCCCCAAGTTTATAACTTTGTTCTGATTTATCAGATTGGTGCTCTCACAAGCTAATAAATTCCAAGGAGCTAGTGTTAATGGTATTGTACCATTGACATTTATTTATATTTGAGCATGTAATTTTCAAAAGCAACTCACAATTTCCGAATGTCTTAGATAAGCAGTTCACTTGAGGCTTTGATTTCTTGCAATAGACCAGATATTCTTAAACATGCTCCAGTACTAAGCCCCTAACAATAGTAAAACATGAAAGAAAGAAGAAATCCTCAGAGGCCAAAAGTAGAAAAAAAAATTAAGCAAAACAATTCAGACGAAAAAGTAAAAGATGCAGCATGATGATCTTTACGTGTCAACGTGGTTAGGCTGCAGTCCCCGTTATTCAATCAAACACGAATCTGGGTGTTGCTAGGAAGGCATTTTGTAGATGTGATTAAAGCCTATAATCAGTTGGCTGTTAGCAAGGAAAATGACTCCTCATAATGTAGCAGGCCTGATTTAATCAGTCAAAAAGCAGAACTGGGTCTAGAGCAGAGCCGGGATTTTCCAGAAGAAGAAATGTTGTCTTTTTTGGGCACAGCGGTTTCAGCCTGTGCCCGAGAGTTCTAGCCTGACCTTTTGGCTGGCCTGCCCATGAATTTGGGACTTGCCGAGTCAGCCCCCACTATTGCATGAGCCAATTTCTTACAATGAATTTCTTAATATATTTTCCTACTGGTTGTTCTTATCTGATTGAACCCTGACTGGTACATGGCACTGGTAGCTCATCTGGGATATCTGTTGCTCCCTATTTTTGCTCTGGGGAAAAAAGACATTAGAACTCATAGGGTGAAAAGTCAGTCTAGGGACTAAGTGAAAAGGGAAACCAGAAAACAAGCAAACAAAGTAAGTAAACTAAGCAAACAAAGTGGGCCTTGACTCTAGGTCCAGGGGAGACAACTATTAATTAAGAATCTATAGCCACAAGCCTTAGATTTAGGGCCCATAGATTAGGGCCCAAATTCACAAGAGGATATGTGTGATTTTAACATTAAACATATTGAGATACCACTTCATATTCACCAGACTAACTACATGTAAAAGTGAGAATGCCAAGTACTAGATAGAATATGGAAAAATGGAAACTCTTGTTCACTGCTCTTGAACAATTTTGCATTATCTGTTAAAGTCATAGACATATTTATCTTATTGGTTACTAATTTCATTCCACTACTGGGTGGAATGAACCCAGTACTGGAATATCTATGAACCTGTGTACTAGGAAATATGGACAAGAAGGTTCTTTTCAACATAATGTATAATAGCCCAAGCCTGCAAGCAGTTCAGATCTACTCAAAGGAGACTGGATCGAGTGTGAAAGAACCATGAGATGGAAATTCTACAGAAGAGAAGATGAATGAATTATAGCTACATGTCCTAGCAACCCAATATTGTGTAGCAAAAAGTACAAAACTGTCCTTAAGATTCCAAATCTCTTGTTGGTCTTACTATATATTATAAAGATAAAGCCAGGACTAGATCTCTACTTACTCATGTCCTATACCCAAGCTGTCAGTGCTTCAGACAAAGAGCTATATTCTATTTACAATTCTACCCAAACACCCTAGGAAAAACCTGGTGCAAAGAAGATACCTCATGGATATTTGTTGAATGAATGAATATATTTTGGACACAAGCATGTATGCCAGGAGCCAGACCCTGTTTTTCTAGCCTAGAGTCCTAATGCATGAAATCCCAGACTCCGACCTTACCTGCCAGGACCCTTTTCTGCCATAGATGACCCAGTATCTGTTCTCATCTGATTGATCTGACCAGTGTTCATTCTTCTTCCCCAGATTTCTGGAACAAAAGTTCCCACAGAGACTTCCATCTAACACCACTCAAATCCCAGTGTGATCATGTTCTCACCAAAAAGCCTTAGAGAAAGGAGCTTGTCTCCACTGATAAAACGAGGTTTTGAAATTTCCCCTGGATTTAATTCAGGCAAGCTATATTTTCCCACTGTTTACCGTAGATTCTAGAAAGTCGATCTTAGAGGAAACAAGAATTTCAGCAGGGCTTACCAAACATAAGGCTTAGAAAAGCAAACAAAGCTAGCATAACAACTTAAGAAAATGTAGCTAAAATTGAGCAAATCAAAAACAAAATAGCATCACATTAAAGGCCTGAAAAATAGAAATTAAGTCACATTGATAAGGGACATATTGTGACACTTGGGCACCTTTGTGTGTGGGAAATAAAAATGAGTGAAAGGACAGATTTTAGGAGAAATGAATTGATGTTTTTTCTCTCTTGAAGCACTGGGGTACTTTTAAATTACATCTTTCTTCAATATCTAGAGTGTTCCTCTTTGAACATTACAAAAGAAAAATGCTTTATATATGGTAAAGGTGATCTTTTCTTCGTATAATCACAGTGATTCAGTCTGGCAACATCAACTGACCTGCATGAAACGTGCTTTAATGTTGGTTAATGATACCACTACTGTCAGTTAATTCTGTCCTCTCTGCAGGGCAATATAGTATAAGAACACTGCAATTACCTGGTTTAGCAAGGCCAAGAACATTTCATTATACCAAGATTTAAACATTTTAAACGTCATGTGTGGTTTAAGAATAGTCACAAGCACATTAGCAATTCTTGAATCTCTACCTACTGTTCAAACAGTAGCTATACATTACACGTATTGTCTGAGGAAGAGAAATGATCACACACAGTTGATACTTCCTCAATATTTGGAAAAGGCATGTTTCTTTTTTCTTTCCATGAGTGACATATATATTAGACACTAATACACTCTAGCTTCACCTTCTTGGCTATGAAATACCCTTTGTCAGTTCCTTTTTGATGACTTACTGAATTCCTACTTTGCACTGAACCCTCTGTTACACACTGACTGGGGAGGGAATACCTATTCTAATAGGGCTTGTGAGAATTATTGATGAAACAAGGTTTATATTCAAGGAAGACTTAAAAAGTAAACCGGAGACCGTATAAAGCTTCAGGTAGAATAGAACTGTGACTCGTGAGCTTGGCTATATTCTGGCACCAATTACTCTGATGCTTTTGACAATTCTCTCCCTTCTCTGAGACACAACTATCTCTTTGGTGAAAGAAGGAAGGAAGCTACATAAGGCACCCTCAAAGGTTCTTCTAGTAGAGCTCTTCAATTCTTAGTACCCCAGAGTGTACTGGGGTACTAAGCAGATGTAAGAGAGTGTCTTTTTTGTGAATTTCTATACCAGATACTCTCTCATACTTGCTTAGTACCTCAAGATACAAAGGTGGAGAAATTACAACTGGTGGAAATTCTATCTGGTGGAGAAATCCCATCTGGTGGAGAAATTAGCAAGGCAAAGATTGTATGGCATTAATCAGAGAAGGTTCTTTAGAAGTGGAAAGTCTTGAGACTGGCCTAGAAGCACAACATGAAATGGGATGACAAACGTTGTAATTGTGGAGTTGCCCATGCCTTAATAGGGGGCCTTGATATTTGTAAACCCCACTCTTTTCCCATCCATCCCTTCTGTTTTCATGACTAAATATTTGCTATTCTCAATTCATTTGTAATTAACTCTGCCTCAATAGGGGAGTTGTGAGAGAGCGGTGTTCAAGGTGGGTAGATGAGGAATAGCCTCACTCATTTCACAGAGCAAGGATGCCTACAGGAGCGAGTGTCCAGCCAAGTTCACTCACTATGCTAGTAACTTTCTCCACCGTATTGACATTCTAGGGATTTAAAAGGTACCAGATCACAAAGTGTTCCCCATCACCCAGAGTGTAATAGAACTGGGCAATTATCCAGGTGATAGATCAACGACAAACAAGAGGACGCTAGATATTCACATTGAGACTAACTTATCTGTATTGATACCTTTATCACTCAAATCAGCCACATGATCTATTTCATCCCTTTTCTTGATACTTGTTAGAGGATTTAGCCAGTAAGTTATCTAATTTAAAACAAAGCTGCAGTAGCTTAATCAAGTTAACAATTTAAAGCAGTTGTCTGTTTTTGTGTACAGAAAACATTTTAGACTCAAAAGTTTCTTATTGCTTACATGCTCGGCTAAGATGATAGAAGAAACTCCCAAGGAAGTTGCTATCTGGCATAGGGTCTGGGTGAAGTCTGTAGGGAAGTCGCTTGTCCCCTTGTCCTTTCATTCTCCTATTTGCAAAGCTCCAGTTCTGAGTCCCTCCTGCCCTTTTCAGAATCTACCTTTCCTCACTCCCTCATCATCTGTTTTCCCTTTGAGGTCTACAGTTTCCAAATCCTCAAGACACATAAATAATGTTAGGGATTCCTTTTGTTAACGGCCCCTCTGGCATTGTTTTCTTCTCTGAAGAAAGGAGATATTATATAATATTTAAGAAACTGTCCCGATTCCCAATCGTGATAAACGAATGCATAGTTTATTATCTCCTACACACTAAGAAGAATGTGGGAGTTGCAAGGAAGTGACTTGCATCAGTTTACTTCTGAAAACTACCTGAAATTATTTGGGACAAGGCCAAGAGGACCAATTCAGATCATTCTTGGGGCTTAAGGACAGGGAACGCAGCTCAGCAAACTGCAGACATGACACTGTGTAGCCGAAAGAGGCTTTACTGAATTCATCATCTGACAATGTGTTGATAATTTTTTCAGTTTTTCTTCACACATTATTATCAGCATCATCAAACATTTAAATCTGCCTTCCATATGCAGATGTGACAAGCTGTCTGGTAATATTCTATACTAATGTATTATAACACTGCTAATACTGAAAATCATTACATCTTTATTTTAACTATTTTCCTCTACACTATTCAGAAGAGTTTTTTTTTTTTAAATTCATTATAAATGTCTTATAAGTATCATCAATTAATGTGGCAAAGATGCTTTCATTTCCTTCTCATTAAGAATATGCAGAGACTCAAGTATTGACAATTGAAAGGGTTTATACAACCAACAAGAATGTACACTTTCTGGCAACAGAATACACAAGAGATTTGAATGTCATGAAGATATTTAAAAAAAAGAATACAGAGGAGATAAGAGACTTGAATAAGAATAGGTCATGTTTTAATAAAACAACCAAAACAACAAAACAGATTCCTCAATCCAGGAGGACATGTGAGTCACAATACCGTTTAATCCACAGGTTGGCTCCTTGGTTTCTGGAACTTTCTGCCTCCTGTAAACGATGTGCGGGTGGTACCCTCCCTCAACCAATGGGTGCTTCTTCACGGGTTCAATGAAAAAGTCTCCATGTGGTAGTTGGAAAAATCCAGTCTGTAAATACATTCAACAAGAAAGTTTATTTTAACCAATTCTATACACATACAAAAAGCAAAGTGAAAAATTCTACAGCTTATGAGTATCTCTGAAACTCCTAAGACCAGTGCTTTCAGAGTCTGCTGTTTGATCTCATAGAAGAGTTACATGCAAATAATTTAGTGAAATACCTTTATAGTCATCATTACTAAATATTTGGGAGTCACAGATCCCTTTGTGACCTTATTGAAAAAAGTACACATGTACACATGAATCCGAAATGCAGCCTACAATTCTTTAGGTTCACAGATTCCTCTAAAACCCATTGCTGGGTATCTATGGATCCCAAATGAAGATCCAGTGTTTCCCAGTTGTTCTATTATGGAGTTGGGACCTATGTCCCACACTCCATTGACAACTTTTAGAACATTTGCCTGCATGGGTGTAGCCCAGCCACATATTCACACAACTGAGTGTTTAATGGCACTCTTCACTCAAGAAAACGAAGAAACATAATACAAAGTCCTTGATCTGAGACTGAGTTTCAGGGGCCTACGGCAGAAAGCCCTCTGTCAGTTTCTAGGGAAAGGGGGACGTTCTCATTTCACAGATATGAAAATCAGTGACATGCTACAGAACACTGGCCAAAGAGTAACTCCTTTTAGAGGTCAGGTCTAGATGTGCTCTAACCTACAACTCTCTTGTCCTTTCAGGAAAATGTTTAGTGCTCATTTGAGGTGCTTAGAAAACTGCTTTGTCAATGATCTCCTAAGAATCCGGGTTTAACTCTCAGGATCTCAACGCTAAGTCTATGTAACAAAGGAACTGACCTAGACGGACTGCTTGGGGCATCACATTAAAGTGATCAGGAGCTCAGACTAGGGAATTAAACTGGGTTCAAACTAAATAACTCCTCCATGCAATAGGGAGCAAGTGACTGGCTGAGTTTTTAATTTCTCAGCTGAAAAATAGGATAAATCAAGGGTTGCTATGAAGAGTAAATGAGTTAATATAGGCAAAGGTCTTAGAAGAGGGCCTGGCTCATAGTCTCACCTACCATTAGGCTCTTTCTGGATCTCTGATTCTATGTCAGTTTATTGCAATAGGGTCTCCAGAGTCAATATAGCAGTTCAGTAAATGTTAAGGTTGCAAAACTGAACTTGGAAACATGGGGGCTTAAGGAAACTGCACAAGGCTTTCAAGGTTCAAGCTCCTTTCACTATTCCTCAGTAACTCAAGGCTTCCTGCTCTGCAGATGAGTCTGAAGACAAGCTGAGGAGCCCCCACAGTCAGGAGGCAAGAGGGGCACCAACAAAGAGGAATGCTGGTCTCCACCGGACAGCTCTAGACTTGGGAGTCTTTCCAAAATGTGTGCTTCACTGTAGACAGTAATGTAACCAGATCTTAACACAAACCTCACAATCGGCTTCCTATTTTGATTGCTGACCTTGGAATTTATTTAATAATAAGCACCATAGAAAAAAATAGAGCACTTTACTGGGAGTAATAAGAACAGCTGTGTGACCTCAAATGGGTCATGCAAACTTTTTGAGGCACAAAGCCCTCTTCTGTAAAAGGGGGCAACACCTACTACCTCATAGGGCTGTTAGGGGAATCAAACGAGGTGAAGCTTGTAAAAGTGCCATGCAAACTGCTTTATAAATGCAGAGGGGTAATACTTTAACTACCAGCTCCAATAGCAGTTACATCTGACACAATTTGCTTTTATGCTGACATTGCTGAGAAAACAAGACATTTTTTTCAGTATCTGTCTCTGAGGAAAATCTCTGGAACAGGAAGGAAGAATAGACAAGACCCAAAGACAGTTGTGAAATAACTGCCATAAAATAGCGGGAAACAGACTCTGTACATTACTGAGCTTTGGTTCCATTTCTCTTCTGAGTCAGAGACCAGGCACAAGAGGAGAATGTGAACCTGTTGTCAGAAAGCTCATTTATTCCATGGAAACAAAGCAGAAGTCCAGGAGTCCTCAAGGATGACTGGACCTCGCGGCCCTTAGTGCACCTGCTATCAGCCCAATACTGATGTCCTTGAAGGAGAAAAACTACAAAAGATACCACCAAGATGAAGGAGTTATTGGTGTTTCTTCAGTCTCAAATTTTGGACCCGACTGGCACAGAAGAAACAGATGGGACTCCACTTGAGGACATAATAACCATTTTACACGCAACATGAATGAGAATGCCTGAGAACCAAACCAGCATCTTCCTAAAGGCTTACTCCATTTGCATTCCTCCACTAGGTGGTCTTGCCAGGGTGCACGTGGAAATCACCTATTCAACCTCAATGTTTCTCAGAAGCTACCTGGACACCTGTGAGAGCTGCTGACTCATCCGCTAGAAGAGAAGCCGGAGATCTGCTGACATGCAAGTAGGCTGCTGGTCCCATGATCCTGTGTGTTTGTCATGGAGAAGGGAACAGGTAGGAGAGGGGATGAAGCAGCTGTGGGGAGAGAGAGGTGGGGAATTCCTCAGCTAAACTCTGTACCTCTTCTCTCTCCCAACATATAAACGCAGAGCTTTGTACATCTAGTACCCAGGTGAGCCCAGTTTATTGGTCTCCTCTCATCTAACTGGAGCTAGCGTCATGCTAGAAAAAAATCACCCATGGTTTGCTTTCCAAAGAAAGGGCTGGCTCCTACTTTCCCTGAAGCAAATTGCCCAAGAGAACCACCTTCTTCGGTTACCAGGTCTGTACCTGAACCAAAGAAAATAGTTTCCATTTCGGTCTTCTTTGCAACCTGCTCACTTCTCTTACATCTTTAAAGGAGAATGGAAATGGAATTGAGGAAAAAGTATCCAATTTAGTGTGGACTTACACTGGGCATTCAGAAGAACCTGGGCAGGATGAATCATAGGCTAAAGCTCCAAGATAAACATGCCCCTTCACCCCCCATGTCATCTGCTCTTCTCCCACCTGGTATCCAGGAGTCTCTGCATACTGCTAACTCTCTTCTGGAAATAAACTCACCTACCTGTTTTAATTAAGTTAAAAATATCTGGCTGGGCACGGTGGCTCATGCCTGTAATCCCAGCGCTTTGGGAGGCCAATGTAGGTGGATCACCCAAGGTCAGGAGTTTGAGTCCAGCCTGGCCAACATGGTGAAACAGCATGGTGAAACCCTATCTCTACTAAAACTACAAAAATTAGCCAGGTGTGGTGGCACACACCTGTAATCCCAGCTATCTGGGAGGCTGAGGCAGGAGAATTGCTTGAGCCTGGGAGATGGAGGTTGCAGTGAGCCGAGATTGCGCCATTGTACTCCAGCCTGGGAGACAAGAGCGAACGAAACTCCGTCTCAAAAAATAAAATAAAATAAATAAATAAATAAATAAATAAATAAATAAATAAATAAATAAAATAAAAATCTGTGAATGCTTCCCAAGTCCACTAAAAACTGTTTAAAATAAACTTTATTTTGAAGCATTATAAACATATGGAGAGATGTACAAAATCCTAATTGTAAATCCCCATAAATCTTTTATAAAAGGAACACCTAGATGCAGAGATAGAACATTACCAGCAGCTCAGAGACTCCCTGTTCCTTCTCCAGATCAATGACATCCCCCATGGGTAACAATGATCCTGATTTCCAATGTCAGTTTTGAGCCTATTTTGAATTGTTTGGAGGAAAAATTATGTGATATACACACAAACACAAAAAGGCTACTGGTTCATTTCAAGAGTTAGGGGCTGACCAATAAAAAATATTTTGTTACAGGGGTTGAATTTCCCCTGGCCTATTAAATCAGACTCTTCATATTGCGTTAGGAGAAATACAGCAAGCCCAGATGGTGGGGATAAGACCAAAGGCTGAGATGCATTGGTGTGAGCCAGCTGGTATTTGACCTCCACTGCTCTTTAATGAGGAAGGATAGGGAAGGATTGTCTCACTCTTCAGAATAGTCCCAGAGTGAGAAGAGTTGCCCATAATCTTTCCTCCTTCCCTTCAACTTGCATCAACATATTAGTCATCTTGATGTATGTGATATTTACTTCAATTAGTGACAGTGATCTGGGGTTTAGTGGGAAGCTGGCAGCATCTTATATGGAATTTGTGAATAGAATGTTCTAGAGTCACAGAGACTAGAGACCTTGAAGAGTCACCTACCCCATGCTATTGTGCCTTCTGGAGTACCACAGGTAAAGCCCGAAGGGTAAGAGCCAATGATAGTGTAAAAGACACATGAAGGCACCCCCTGGACTTGTGTGATGGAACTGTGCTTCCGAAACCCATCACCCTGCCTTGAAAATTCCTTTTACTCATTTGAAAATCACAGATGTTACCAGATGAATTTGTTTATTCCTGTAGCGATAAAGACAACACAATACATTCTGAAATCAAGAACAGAAAAACTAATTGGGGCTAAAGAGGTACCCAAGGTACCCAATTATAGTATATGAAGCACTGGAAAAGACATCACCTGTTCCCCATCATATAGACAAGAAAAAGGATAAAATAGCACCCCAAATATTTCTCTTACAAAGTATCAATCTATATCTATCATAGGATCAGCCCTGCGCTGAGAGGGCTAAGAAAGGTACTGACCCTGCCCTCAAGGTTTATATACAATCCAGCCAGGAAGACAAGGCTGATATTCATTAACAAGTAGGGAAGGGAACAGCAAAGCCCGGGGTAATTTTATGCTGAAAAGGACTTAGTGTTCACACAATTCAAGAGGCAAACCCATGGCCTCTGGTGGCACTGAGCCTAGAGCCCAGACCTGAAGTCCTGTGTCACAGAGCCCTTCCCCACAGAACACAGCCCTCACGGGAGCGGTTCTTCCATGGGTGCTATGGATTCTAGCACTGTGTTTCAGAGGCCAGTGAGAGTGGCTGCTTTTAGACAGTGAAGCCAAGATTGAACTTCTACAGACTCCGGAACACTTGGCACAGTCCTAAAGCCATGAGAGGCTCTCTGAATTACTATTTCTTGTTGCTGGTTTGCAAGAGACAGTTTTTTTCTCATGTAATACACAGCCAAAATCATAAGCCAGCAGAAAGGATAAGTCAAGAGATTACAGAAGCCTCAGAATAAAGAGAGGTGGGAGTAGGATCACTGGGAAGACTTCCCCCAGCACACCCTACCCTCTGCTGTGATGCCTAAGTGGCCTCCATGAAGCCAGTGAAGACAGTGACCAACGATGTCATCAATTCATGAAGATTTTGCATATGAGTCTGGGCAGCCCTAGTAACTCATGTGGTTTCAGGAAATATGGACTGAAGCCAGGAAGACATTGGTGTATCCGCCTGATAGTTACCACGTGCCAAGCAGGTATTAGGGATACAGCAACACAACAGAGCTGGTCCCTCTGCCCTAAAACAGCTCTGTCCAACAGAACTTCCTGTGGTGATGAAGACGTTCTCTATCTGCAATGTCCAATTTGGAAGCCACGAACCCCATGTGACTGTTGAGCACTTGAGATATAGCCAATGCAATAGAGAAGCTGAATTTTTAATTTTATTTAAATTTAATTAGCTTAAATTTAAGCAGCCACAGGCAGTTAGTGGCTCCAATATTGGACAGCTTATTTGTAAAGATTGGCCAAGTAAGGAAAGAGAGAGATTCATAATCATAAGCATATTCATCTATAGTGATGAGAGCTGTCATCAGGGCCGGCCAGTTTAAGCACTTGCCTTAAAAGAAAATGAACCGCAAAAATGTGACCTACTTCACTATAATGGTTTGGTTTCATGAGCAAATACATCAGGGGCCAGACTGGGAACAGCCGTGTACTGCACACAGACTTGAGAGAATCAATAGAAACACCTGGATATAAAAAAAATGCAACATTCACAAAAATTCAAATGAATCATTGGGAATAAATGTAACATGATAAGGGCTATGGGAGGGGGCTGCCACTGTCCCGAGGACAGAATGGAATGGCAACAGATGTTCTAGTAGGAACCTGGGACTGGGGCTGTGATCATGCAGAAGTGGAAGCTGGGTTCCACTTCTAGAGGGAGTTGTACCCTGAGAGCCCTGAAACATCAACATCCCTCTCAGTTGCTTTTTGAAGGAGCCTAATACAACCCTAACATACACAAGACCACATCCACTGGCTGGCAGCTCAGAATCCAAGTGGTGGGCAAAAATATCCCTTTGTTGGAAAATGGACAAAATGGATTCCAAAAGAACAAAGGATCAAAAACGTATGATAGGGTTTAACAGAAACAGTATGAGGTGTGTGATCTTGGACCCACGGCATAACACATTGAGCCCCAGCTGTCTCATCTGTAAGATGGGGCAAAATCTATTTTAACTTGCAGCGTTATGACTATCAGAGACACTATATGTAAAATGCCTAGCAGAGGTTTTGGCATATGGTAGGTGCTCAATAAATGCACAGTTTCTCATTTCATCATAGCATCATCTACGGCAAACACAGTATAAAGTGGTGCTTTGAAAGCAGGTACTCTAGAGTCCATTTGCTTGACTCATCTCTTAGCTGCAAGTAACTGAAGCCTAGGCCTCAGTTTCCTCATCTGATAAATAGGAATACTGATAGTAACTTATTAACTCATTAAAGGATTTCATGTGTATTAAACGAGTCAGTGTAAAGTGCTTGGACGAGTATCCATACATAGTAAGTACCCGATAAGTGTACTGCGCTATTAGCTCTTATGCTAATATGCTACCATGATATTAACTACTGTGATAGTCTAAGGGATGCCTGGGCCACAAGTTAAGGGTTTCTGTAGAAATGGACAAAGACATTTTTTAAAAAGCTATCCCCTGCCACACTGGAGAAACTCAAATAGGCAGAAAGGTGCTGCCTACACAGTCAGATGGGAGGACTGCCAGGCTGATCCAGAGCCATCGCTAGGCTGCAAGAAGGGGCCACACTCTGACATTCAGCCTCTGGGCATAATGAACAAAAGCAAGACTCCTTCAGCAGAAGTAGGAAGTGAAGTTGATGGCAGGCAGGCAATGGAGTAACAACTGTTCTCAGAAAAACAATGGCAGTGGGCTTGCCTGAGGGCTGAAGAGAGAGGATGTGGATTTGTGCAAGGGGGTAAAGCGTTCCCACAAAAGTAAAACTAAAATTTCCAGATGTCAGTGTCACCAAAATTCTGAGCAGAAGGAGGAAGGTGTGAACCGATGGACAGGGTAGGCAGGATCTGATGGCAGAAGGGTAGAGAGAAGGAAGCAAGATGGAAAAGATTGTTAGTAGTTGTCATAGGGATTTGTCAGACTCTGAGTTGACAGAGCCAGGAGGTTGGACATACTCCAACATGCCCAACTCATAGTCCAGATTCAGATACTGGTGGGATAAGAAGGCACTATACATGTTAACTCCAACTCTCTCTCTCCTCATGGCCACAGAGGCAACTTTCTCACAACTACAAAGCTTGTGGGTCTCACCAACAAGCAGGGAGGGGAGGAGAATTGTTCTCCTCTAGGAAGAGGCCTGCCCTTAGTTAACACAAAACAGATCAGATGATACCCCACTAACTTAGGTAGAACCAGTGATGACGGAATCTGGAAAAATCTGAGCAGGGACAGAATTAATCAATTTCTCTTTTTTCGTCTTTGATAGAGTCTTAGAGCTGGAAACCATGGCCGAGGCTTCTAATCAAGCCTCCAGCACATCCCAGGTACCTTCTCAGCCTGAGAAATTGGTTCTTAGGGCATCTTACAGGCAGAATCAAGCAAATTCCCAAATTGAGATTTCTTCAAAAGAATTAGAGCTGAAACCTTCAAAAGACTTCCTTTCCAAGTCTCTAAATCAACCATGGATGCCAAGTCCGGGCCTGCTGTATTTCCTGCTGGAAGCAGATTCTATAGCATGGTTTGTTTTTCTCTAGTAAAAGATGCCAGACTTTGGAGACAGGCTAAGTTCAGCACTCAATTCCAGCATTAACAAGCAGTGTAGCTTTGCACAAGTAATTTTGTTCCTCTGAGCCTCAGTTTTCTCATCTGTAAAATGACCATGACAAAATGGTTTTTGCTGACAAGAACTAAATAAGGTAATTCATGAAAAGGACCCCAAACAGTGCCAGCCTTCAGTCAATCTGCTGTCTCTGTGGATGTCCTCATGTTGATGGACAGCATCTCGACTCTTCCATGACTAAATCAGTCATTTCCTTATCCTGAAGTATGGTTAAAACAGTTGTTTATTTCTGGAAATACTCAGTTTGTGGTTTTAGAAGAAAACCCTCTGCTCACATAAGACTAGAAAAGTTGCCTTTTAGTTAATTATCTTTGTTTCTCACTTAATAGCACTTGGAAGTGAGTACATTTATTTCATTTTAATTCCCAACAGCTGCTCCCACAAATTCACAAACGATTGTTCCTACAGAAAGAAGAGTAAGTCATTGATAGACAGCCATTCAGTCCAATAAAGTGGATCTTTAGAAATAAAAAATGCAACCACCAAAGAGAATAAGGCATTAATTAGGTGACCCGCTAGTCCAGGGGTTCCCTAGTTTTAATGTGCAAAAGAATCATATGAAGAGCTTGTTAAAAATGCATATGCCCAGGAGCCCTGCACAGAGATTCAGTAAATCCAGTGTGAGGCCCAGGAATCTGCACTGTAGCAAGCATCCTGAGGTTTCTGCTATAGATAATCCATGTACCACCCTTTTGAAGGCACTGCATTCTTCCATCATGTGGTGCTTAATTGTTTTCACCTCCCACCTCCCACCTCCAACTGGCATAGCATTAAGGATATAGAGAAGTACTAGTAATGGCCCCAATTAACACTTAGTTAACCTTCCTCATCAAAAGAAGTTCCAACTGTGACAATTGTTGATTGCAGTTTGTGAAGACAATTCCCCTGAATTCAAGGTTCACAATGTCTATAAGATTTTGGCAGACTAGGACGATAAAAAGATGCCAAAAAAAAAAAAGATTTGAAAAACATTCCAGTAGGCAGGTACCCTGGCTGAATAAATGTTTTGCATTTGAAATGTAAAATAAATGTGAATTTATTTCATGTCAAGAAGAAAATGGGCATTCTGAAAGAAGCTGGACTGATATACACGCTGAAGAACTTGACAGGGCTTCTTGAAAATTAGGAAAGGAATTTTCATGACATCTCAAACCATGAATTTCTGGACAGCCAATGAAATCAAGGAGCAGCAACTAAGAGACACTGTAGCATCCAAAAAGCTCATCAGAACTTCTCTCTAACACTGTTCTCAGGGACATGGGTAGGAGCCCCATAAATGACATCACTGAAAACATGGTTCTTTGAAGCCCTGAGCAATGCCAGAGTCTTCTGGTCATTTCTTACTACTTATCTTGCACCCAATAATCTTCTATCAGAAAAGTTTTCTGCTTCTCATCATTTCTGTCTTTGCTTTGTGTGTGTGTGTGTGTGTGTGTGTGTGTGTGTGTGCGTGTGTGCTTCTAAGCAGCAATCCACAAACCCAAATTTGCCATGTCTCACCAGAAAATAGTGTCCGACTAAAAGGAAGAGGAAAACTTGCTAGCACATGGGGAGCCCAGGAAACATGTTATTAGGGAGAACAATGGGAGAGAACCGGCTTCCAGGAGTGAAAGCACTTTCCCCGGGGGAGGCAAAAAGCCATTATGGTAGATTTAGCCTTGACACAGCACTACTTTTTCATAATACCCCAGTAGCTCACCATTTTCAAACCAGAAACCATTCTTCAATGGAAGGACACAAAGCCCTTCCGAGGCTGAGGAGAACATGTCCCTGGGCCGCCTTCTCCCACCCTGATGGGCAAGGATCCCTGATGAGGGAGTGCTGCCACCTTGGAAGGAGGAGCAGCCAGGCAAGGCTGTTGCCGTGGCCATGTAGTGACCATCCTCCTTACTGTGAAGGCCTCACACACAGCATTCCAGGTATGTTTCACAATGATCTGGGATAGAGGGGAATATCATCTCTGATGGCTTAGTGATGGACATAGGCTAACCAGGAGGAATTTGGTAGTGTTGGTCTCACCGAGAGTCACAGCAGAGAAAGGGTAGCAAAATGAAGAGGAGATTGAATGAGATGTTAGAGACATAAATGAGGACATTAATAAATATTTATATCTGCATCATGTCTCTAAAACAAAAAGGCAAAGAAAGATTTGACTTACCACAGGGTCTTTCTTTACAGAATGTGCCCACACCCACTGTCTCCATTTTCTATGGCCCACTAATATCATAATTATAGCAGAATAAATTCATTTTAGTTATATGTAATGCCCCACTACCCTGCAAGGAGAATAGGTCTGAGTAACTGTAGTATTTTTTGGCTGGGGGCAAGAAAAATCTTCCCACTTAGTCTAATAGGCTTTCACATCCTTGAAGACAACATTAAAGGGGTGGTGGAGAGGAGCTGAGAAAGTCTGAAATAATCATGTTTAAGAAAGAACGGGGCCAGGCACAGTGGCTCACACCTATAATCCCAGCACTTTGGGAGGGAGAGGCAGGTGGATCACCTGAGGTCAGGAGTTTGAGACCAACTGGACCAATATGATGAAACCCCATTTCTACTAAAAATGCAAGATTAGTCAGGTGTGGTGGCATGTGCCTGTAGTCCCAGCTACTCAGGAGGCTGAGACAGGAAAGTCGCTTGAACCCAAGAAACGGAGGTTGCAATGTGCCAAGATCGTGCCACTGCACTCCAGCCTGGGTGACAGAGTGAGTGAGACTCCGTCTCAAAATAATAAATAAATAAATAAATAAATAAATAAATAAATAAATGAAGAAAAAAGTTAGGAGGCCTGGAAATAACCCACATACAAAGAAAGGGGTGAGCTGGAGATGACGAGGCTAGAAGGGAAAAGATCCATGGAGGGAGATGCAGCAGCTGGCAGCCAAAGTGAAAGGTTCACAGGAATCTTTCCTATCATAGAGCATGATAGGAAATGTACAACATAATCTCCTTTACAAATGTACAACAAAATGTACAAATGACATCTTCAGTTAACTATTCGTTGTTCTCTAGTACTTCAGAGTGACTAGCAGTGCTGTGTCCTCCTTCCAGGATGGCACAGGGAGAAAAGACAGGACGGGAGCTGAAGCAATACACACTAGGAACCTCTTTTTCTCTTTAAGTATGAGGTAAGATCATCTGCTTAAGGCAAGTAGACGGGCATTTGGGAAGCTGCTCTGACGGATGGGAGAAGGAACTGACCTTTTATGCAGCCAGGTTAAAGGCTTAGCTGAGATTGTGAAAAGCAAGTCAAGGGAAATGACAAAGAAGGCAAATGCAGAGGAAGGGGTGGTCAGAAAGGGGACTGTTTAAGTTTGAGCATTCAGAATTTGTAAAGCAAGCCTGGTGTGGTAGGCTGAATATAGTCCCCCAAAGCTGTCCACGTCCTAATCCCTGGAACCTGCCAATATCTTACTTTACTCAGCAAAAGGGAGTTTGCGGATGTTAAAAGTGAGACAGGGCAACTGTCCTGCACCATCAGGGTTGATCTATGTAATCAGAAGGGCCCTTATAAGAGGAAGGCAAGAGGATCCGCACAAGTAGGAGATGAAGTGACAGGGGCAAGAGGTTGGAGTGATGTGATGAAGGAGCCAGGAGCCAAAGTGACTCTAGAAAATGAAAAAGGCAAGAAAACAGATTTTCCCCTGGACCCTCCAAAAGGAAGGCAGCCCTGGCAACACTTGATTTTTGACTTCTGACTCCCAGGATTAGAAGAGAATAAGTGTGTGTTGTTTTATGTCACTTTGTGGTGATTTGTGAAAGCAGCCCTAGGAAACTAATACACCCTAGGGAGTGGTCATGGAAATGGATCAACAAAGTAGACCCATTCAGGGAAGTCCAGGAGGCCAAAGGACCATGACATTAGGGCATTGGCTGTGACCCACAGTATAAAATCCATTTCATATCACAACCAGTTCACGTGCAAACAAATGTTGCAGGAAACAATGCTTCCACCTTTTCCTATGTGGGAGAGATTCTGATATATTCCATTCTGTGTCACTCTATTTCATTTCTTTTAAATTCTGGTTCCAGATTCAAAACTATTGATATGGAATGGAGAGCTTGGGCTTTAGAGCTAATGTGGATCTGAGTTCTTATACTGATTCTGTGTGACCTTGGTCAAATGGGTTGATGGCTGAGTCTCAGACTTTTCATAGGAGAAACAGGGAATGCATACTTGATACAGCTGTTAAGAACAAAGGAAATATTATGAGGAAGCACCTACAGGGCTATAGTGCCTGGCACATAGCATTCATTAAGAAACAATACTGGCTTCTTCTATAAAACCAGATAATCTTAGCACTGTAAGACACTGCAAGGGCTCTGTTTTCAGCTGATACTGGAGCTGCCTCCTCAAATATGCTCGTCTACACATACAAATGCATTTCCAGCAAGGAGCGACTATTTCTCAAGTCATCTATGATTGTTAAACTACTTTAATTAGAAATCTCTTCCCTTTATGGCATGATGAAAAATCTGTTTCCTTACAATTTCTGTTCATCATCTTAGTTCTGCCTTCTGGAACTATACCTGAATATGTCTAATATCTTTTATACACAATATATCTTTAAATAGATTGGATGACATTTATCATGTGCCACTAAGATTTCTCTTTTCACGTTAAATGCTTCCATTCCTTTTGACCATTTGACATTTCCCACTGTGCTAATTCTTCAGCAGTCTGGTCATTCTCCCTGAAACATACTGTAGCTTGTTAATATTCCTCTTGAAATAACACCAGACTGAATATTGAGAGTCCAGCACTCCAATGCCATCAGCTTTGGAAAAATAAAATAGTGGAAAAAGAATAATTTTTTTCCTTCACAAGAATTAAACTCTTCAGGGAAGAGACTGGTAAGGCAAAACTTCAGTCTAATAAGGACTTACTTCTTCTGGTAGGACTTAATCAAAAGATCTACTTTCTCCATGGTAGATGGGGTGGGGTCCAGGAAATGAGCTTTAAAATGGGAAAAATATATAGTGACAACATTGAAGATAGAATGGCTAAGTGCCTCCTAAAGTTTGATGATTTTTTTTCTGAAACAAGGCCCTAAATTGACGAGGCAACTTCATTAGAGTTCAACTCCCACCCCTACCTGCACCTCCGATTCTTACCATTCTCTCAGCATCCAAGTTGCCTACAAACAGTTTAAAGCAGTGCTATTCTGCATGTGAACATAACACACCAAAACCAACCCACTGCAAACAGTCCCAGTCTCTCTGCAAGCTAGGCAGGGAGGCCTGGGTGTTAAATTACAGGGGAAAGGTTGATTTAAAGAATAATGTGAATGATCTTTTTTCTTTTCCCAGTGTTTTATTTTGCAAAATTTTAGCATTTAAAAATAGACGCACATATGTCCGCCCTTAGATTCAACAAGTATTTTGCCAACTTTGATTTCTAACATATATTCTCAACCGTTTGAAGGTAACTTGCAGACATCATGGCAAGTTAGCCCTAAATACTTCATCAGGCAAGTCTTAAGGAGCAGACATTCTCCTGTATAACCATAGTTCTGTTACTTCCCCTGAGAGAATTAGTAAATATGCCACCATTAAAATAACCTTATTTTCATTCCATGTTCGAATTTCTCAAATTGTCCCCAAAACATCTTAGTTTTGCATTGGTTCTGCCTTTGTTTGTAATCCAAAATCTAATCAAGTTTAACATATTGCATCTGGATACAATTTTTAAAAATAATTTCATACTTACTTCAAGCACATTAAAAAGCAGAATATTTCTTAAAAGTAAAATGTACCCTCCATTTTTCAGTAACCTTAACCCTGATCAAGGCAATGTTGTTGGAGATGAACTTGCTGGAAGCAAATGACAGCCTGTCTGACACTTAAGTCATGACCCCCAGATCGCTAATGAAGAGCATTCTTAAGCAGAGCACAAAAGTATAACCAATAAACTCTGACCACAGAAAAAAACATAAACATAATGGTTCCTGCCTCTTTTATGCTTTTTCTATAATTTCTATATTTTTTATAAACAAAACAGTTATTTAAAAAATATTTGCCAGTGGTTATCTCTATGTGACACACTTAATTTCATAAGATTAAAGTACAGATGATGTGATTAGTGCGGTTTCATGTAATTTCCAATTTCCTACTTTATAGATTTGAAAGACATGTTTGTTCTTCATTTCTTCCCTTTATTTTCCTTTCTCTTGTCCATCTTTTCAGATGATTAAATTTCAGATGATGTGATTAAATGCTCACTGTCTTTCAGATGATGTGATTAACTGCTCACTGTCTTGAGTATCTTTGATTTAAATTTAGATATAACAGGAAACACCACTTTTTTTTTAGCCATAGGTTATTACAATCCGGTAAATCTTCAGTTGTCATCTATACTTCCTAAGTCTGTAAGTCCTAAGTCTACATCTGAAGATATCTAAAACATCTTCCTGTACAGAAGAATTCCAAGTAGTTTAATATTTCCCCCAGGAGGTGGAACTTAATTGTCCCCTGTGTTTAGTGACTTGGTTTCAAAGAGTAGAGTATTAAAAGAGAAGGAAAAAAGTTACTTTACAATGAAGAAACATGGCAGGCACTACTTCAACCACGTGATCAAGGTTAGCATCAAGTCTTACTGATACATGTGTCCTTGATATGACATGATGAGAGTGGCATTTTATTTCTGCTGTGTTCTTCTCCAAAACCCATAACCCCAGTCTAACCATGAGAAAAACACTAGACGAATCAAATTTAGGAATATTCTACAAAAAATCTGACCAAGACATCAGGCTAAGGAGAGATGACAATTAATTGTAATGTGGTGGCCTGGATATTCCTAGAACAGAAAAAATGACATTAGGGGAAAACTAGTGAACCCTAAATAAAGTGTATAATTGAGTTACTAGTAACATACCAATGTTGGTTCCTCAGTTTTGACAAATATAATTTGATATCATAAGATGTTAACAGTAGGGGAAACTGGATATCAGGTACACAAAGGCTCTCTCCATACTATCTTTTCAGCTTTTCTGTAATTTTAAAAACAGTCTAAAATTTTTTAAGTGTAGTTTAAAAAAAAGGTACAAAGAACTCATTCTTTTTTTATTAGTATTAAAATTGACAGAAGGTGGATCCCAGTCAAAGTTGGAAATGAAAATTTAAAATTATCCCCTAGTAAAACTGTGCAATTACTCTATCAATCTGGCAATGTCATCATATCGTGGTCAAACAGACACTGTGGCAAAGTGAGGACTGCATCTGCCTTTCAGAACAGTATGCATTGAGAGCCTCAGAAATACATACTTTTGATCTCAACACTCCATCTGTAAAATTCCCTCTGAAAGAACTGATCCAAAATAAGGAAGTCAGCTTGTGCACGAAGATACATATCCACCACTGCATTATTGATAATGATGAATGCTAGGAAACAAACTAATGACCAATAATAATTGCCTGGCAAACAAATTGCACATCTACACAATGGGATGTCATGCAGCAAATCAAAAATGTGTTACATTTTTAACGACATGGAAAAATGTTCATTATATAAACTTAAATGAAAGAAAATTGTGTGTTCAACATGATTCCAACTTTGTAGAAATATATAGGAAATACAGGAAAGAAATACATATGTTTTAATATTAATCATAGTCGTTCCTGAATGGTTGGATAATGGTCCTTTTCTCTTTTATACTTTCAGTAAAAATTCTGAACTTGTCACATTAGATATATATTTCTTTTATACTAAAAATAAAGTTATTTTTGAAGCATTTGCTAGTGCGTTTCTTTGCATAATTAGATTACAATTAATTTTTATTTTCCTCTTTGTGCCTTTCTGTATTTATCCAATCTTTATATTAGCTGTGTTATTTTTTGTAGCCAGATAGAATGTATTACAATATTTTATTATACTTTTCTAAATGCAATGATTTGAATGGTAACATGTTTTAGCAAAAAAGAATTTTTTTTTTAGGACACTAAGTGATATATACAAATAGCTTGGATGTTTTAGGGATATTTGTTCATGTGGGAAGCATGATTTTAACTGAAGTTTTAAGAAGTACATTCTGTTCCTAACAGCCAGTCATCAGTTTGTGCAATTATGTTGCTAATTAGAGGTCCCCAGGTAAAGTGGCTAAAGGCAGGGAAGAGGAGGGAGAGAAGATGATAGGGAGGAAGAGAGAAGGAAACTATACCAGAAAAAGAAAAGACGGGGAAAAAATAACAGGAGAAACGGGAAAGGTGAGACAGGAAAAGATGGCACAAGAGCAAGGAAAATAAAGGGAAGAAATGAAGAACAAACATGTCTTTCAAATCTATAAAGTAGGAAATTGGAAATTACATGAAATAAACTCACTAATAGGCAACAGTACAGGGTGAGAGATGATCATAATCAGTAGATAAACCAACAGAGTTAGAACTGGCACCTATTTTTTCTAAAAAGTTTTAAAGCTGTTAAAAAAATGCCCTGGGGAGGCAACCATTCATGCCGAGGCTAGTTGATAAAGAACAGCCAACAGGAGTGCTGTGCCGGACAAGAGGTCATCCAGGAGGTCTTCACACTATGGAAGTGGGCTGTGCAGTTCACTGATGTTGCTCCGGGCCTCTGGTTCCAACCGTACTGCCTCTATTCAGTCAGTCACATGTTTACTTCATTCACGGCAAAAGAGGAACACCAGAAGAGGAAATAATTTGTGAAACGCATATCTCTAAAGCCAAGGGGGTGATTTTTAATGTCTCTGCTAGCTACAGAGAAATAATAACATCATTAAGCTTTTAGAGGCATAGGGGTTATCAAAATCACTGTTTCGAAAGCCCTTTTAATTCATAAGGAAAATTCTTATTATTTTATAGATGTTTGATTTGCCAGGATATTAGTTTTCAATCATATTTAGATGATGCAACAGAATTGCATTTTACATGTTTTTAAATTTTAGGTATATGGAAATATGTAGTGATTGTACAGAACATGGCTGTTTTATAGGACTTATAGCTTCATTTTATTATTCCAAATAACTTACAAGGTTTTTAATGTCCATGTCTTTTATAGTATTTGTGGGTTTTTTTTTTTTTTTTTTTTTTTTTTTTTTTTTTTTTTAGGCGGACTCTGGCACTCCTGCCCATACTGGAGTGCAGTGGCCCGATCTCGGCTCACTGCAAGCTCCGCCTCCTGGGTTCACGCCATTCTCCTGCCTCAGCCTCCCGAGTAGCTGGGACTACAGGCGCCCGCCACCTCGCCCGGCTAGTTTTTTTGTATTTTTTAGTAGAGACGGGGTTTCACCGTGTTAGCCAGGATGGTCTCGATCTCCTGACCTCGTGATCCGCCCGTCTCGGCCTCCCAAAGTGCTGGGATTACAGGCTTGAGCCACCGCGCCCGGCCTAGTATTTGTGGGTTTTAGCTATAATTTATTTGGCTCAAATATTCTTTATGGAAAAATAGATTCCCACTTATTACCATGTTCAGGAACATGTAGTGGCATGATAGGAAACTACTCAAATTGTTACATACCAAAATGCATATTGTTAAATAAAAGAAAATAAGAGAAGGTATGTTTGGTAGGCAAAATAATAGCCCCCTCAAAGAGGTCCAAAGAGGTTCTAATTCCCAGAACCTGTGAATATGTTAGATTACATGGTAAAGGAGAATTAAGGTTGCAGACGAAATTGAAGTTGCTAATCAGCTGACTTTCAGATAAGGAAACTAGCCAGGATTATCAAGGTAGGCCTGACTTAATTGAAAAGATAACTAGAAGACAGAGGCACAACAGAAAGAATCAGAGAGATGGCAGTATGAGTAAGACTTGGGCCAATGTTGCTGGCTTGGAAGATGGAGAAATGGGGCAAGTGACCTTTAGAAGCTGGAAAAGCTGGGAAAGTGACTCCCAAGAGGGTCTCCTTGGAAACTCCCAAGAGTCTGCACAAGAAAAACAGCCCTACTAACACTGATTTTGACTCACTGAGACCCATTTCAAGCAACTGATTTCCAGAACTGTAAGATAATAAGTTTGCGTTGTTTGAAACCCCACAGCTAAAGCAGCATGGTTACATACATCGAGTGCAAAAGGAGGGACCGTGCCAACCAGAATTGGGTGCCAGCTCTTAATAGAAATGACCTAATCTAGACAAAAGTTAGTGTCCAGCTCTGGGAGGAATAAAAAGGACTAACCTTGCTTCCTGGAAATTTTACCCACTTAATCCAAACTAAAGCCTCTGCAAGACTTAAAATGAGTCCATTTTATTCACTTACATCAATTACAGGCAGTGATGTGAGTCCATCTCAGTCCCAAGAGTTGCCAAAATCAGCCCAAGAACTACTTGGAAGAAAATGCCAAGTTTGGCAAGGTTGAAATACAGTTATTTTTTCTACTGGGAAGAAAAGTCAGAACCAGAAAGTCTTAAGATATTTTGTTGATTTGGGACACTTGGGTCAAATGCAAGGCATGACCAAAAGGAATTTGGTCAAGCAATCAGGAGATGCAGAATTGTACCCTGATGTGAGACCTTACACAAGTCACCAAATTTTGGAGGTCTCAGGTTTTGCAGTTGAAAAATGGAAATTATAACACCTGTCCTGCCTTCCTCCCATGGGTATTGTGAAAGGCAAATAAAACTATATGCATGACTCTACAAGTAAAGTATGTATATATCCTTCTATCATTTTCAGCTTCATAATCACAATAAACTGTTTCATTGCAAATCACAATGATGGTGTACGAATGATTTTCTTTTGAAAAATCTCTTGTCTGGGGATGGTGAGTAGTGGCTTTTTAATAATATAATGGTCCCACTAACAAAGTCTCACCATCCATGGACAGCATGAGCTCCTGGTTTGAAACATGTCTTCATTCCACAGGTTCCAAAGAGTCCTTCCCAGAACAGTCTGATCTCAAGGGCTTTGAAGAGGAAATGGCCTTATGTGCTGGATCCTGCTTGCTTCCAATTTTGAATTGAGTACAGAAAAACTTGAAATCTGTGGGGAGTAAGAGACCCCATTTGGATAAAATTTCAACCTTTCTGGGGTCTACTGGGAAAGAGTGGGGAAAACTCCATTTTTTCTATTTATTAATTTGTAATTGGCACACAGTTTGGGGATCCGGGAAGAATATTTAAGAATAAGCTGTGATTCAGCTCCTCCAAGGACAGAGCAGGAGCTTTAAGTAAGTCTGTCTTTCATCAGCTATACACCCACAGCTTTATCTGGAGGTTTTGTGGCAATATAGGAATGTTTTTAAAAATGTTTTTCAAATTCATCTGAAATATAAATTCAGAAAAATTCAGGGGTCTAAGCAGAGAGTTAGTGTTGCTTTAGGCCCAGGAGAGGATGATTGAAATGTTATTTCAAGGTCCCTATCCTCAAATTCTGCCCTCATCCCTCACCCTCAGGTACATGTACACTTTTGATGTCACCTTCTAGAAGGTCCTTCCCTGATCACACAATCAAAAATGTTCAGAGCTCCCAACCAGCACTCCTTGTCCTCCTTGCTTTCCTCCTCCTCCTCTTCTTTTTCTTCTTCTTCTTCCTCTTCTCCTTCTCCTTCTTCTCCTCCTCCTCCTCCTTCTTTTTTTCTTTTTAAATCTTTTTGTAGAGATTCTGATCTTGAACTTCTGACCTCAAACAGTCCTCCTTTCTCAGCCTCCTAAAGTGTTGGGATTCGAGATGTGAGCCAGTGTTCCTGGTCCTCATTACTTTTTTTAAATTTTTCTTTAAAGGACTTAATATTATAGATAGGCATATATTTACAGGTTAGTAAATGTCATTAATGTCACTCTCTGTATGAGAATTTCCGTTCCCTGATGGGTAGGGCTTTCATCTATTCAACACTATATCTATTAAATATATTGCACAGAATGCTACCCAACACATGATAGACACTCAACAAATGTTTGTTTAGTGATGACTGCTGAATAAATGATGCTGAATATCCATAACTAGATCTTTGTTCCTTTAGTTTAAAGTAAAAAAAGGAATCTGTCTCCTGAAAAATAATTACAGTGGCTTTGGAAGGAGTATCATAGTAAGGTTTTTAACCTGTATGAATGAGTGGGTACCAGTTATTGCCTGGGAGCAGATCTCAAAAAGTCAAAGAAAAATGAGGTCGCAGCCTTGATGATCAAGAGAGATGTTCATCAACACATTAATGGTTCCACTCTGAATGAGGTTTTCCTTCTTTTTTGTATTCTTGGATATTCTAAATTTCCTATAATTATTAATTTCTTTTATTAAAAAGAAATATCCATCCAGCAAAAATAGAATTTGTTTAACAGACAGTTTTAGTTTTGCAATATGAAAAGAGCTCTGTGGATGGATGGGTATGGTAGCACAACAATGTGAATACACTCATGTCACTGAATTATATACATAGAAATGGTTAACATTGTACATTCTATATATTTATTGTAAACAATATTAAATATTCACTATCCTTAAAATGCTAACACTGTGTAGTAAAGTTATGCTGCATACTTGATGTCCTTGTGGTCTCCTCATCTTTCTTTTCTTTCTTTTCTTTCTTTCTTTCTTTCTTTCTTTCTCTCTCTCTCTCTCTCTCTCTCTCTCTTTCTTTCTTTCTTTCTTTCTTTCTTTCTTTCTTTCTTTCTTTCTTTCTTTCTTTCTTTCTTCTTTCTTTCTTTCTCTCTTTCTTTCTTTTCTTGACAAGGTCTTGCTGTCACCAGGCTGGAGTACAGTGGCACAATCTCAGCTCACTGCAGCCTCAAACAATCCCCTGGGATTAAGCCTCAAGCAGTTACTTCTGGGCTCAAGCAATTCTCCCACCTCAGCCTACCAAACAGCTGGGGCTACTAGTATCTGCCACCATGCCTAGCTAACTTTTTTACTTTTGTAGATATGGGGCCTCACTATGTGACCAGGCTGTTCTTGAACTTTTGGCCTCAGGTGGTATTCTCTATGCGGCCTCCCAAGGTGCTGGGATTACAGGCATGAGTCACCATGCCCTGCCATGTGGGCCTTTTCAATAAGTATATTCTGTGAAGTTTTGATTCTAGACTCTCAACAGCAGTTTCCTTGCACAAGAGCTACCATAAGTAATTCATCCAGACCAGAGACAGCAAGAATAGGACACTGTCATCTGCCTCACCTATCTGGTCCCATCCTGTGCTCACAGCAGACACTGCCATTCATCCTTGGTGCTCTCACCTCACACCTTCAACCATCTCACAGTCCTGAACAAGCAGTCCAGGCATCTTCTACCAGTGGGTCCAACTTAGCAATGTGAGATGAAACTAATTTACCGTGTGATTTAGACGCAGCACTCCCAAGCTGCTGTATTACTCACTTGGAAAACATCCAGGAGGTCAGGAGATCGAGCAAAAATAATGCCAGGATTAAGAAAAGAGAAGAAGACAGTTTCCCCATGTGCCTGTATGCATACATAATAAAGCATATGCCAGAATGAAAACTGAGATACTTCTTTTCCACGTTTCTTGAAAAAGAGCAATTTGGCTATGCTTCATATACCCTTAGCATAGTCAGAGTTTCTGGGTTAAAGACAGATCTGCACCACTCTTAAAAACTGAGCTAATCCTGGATGAGTTTTCACTGGATTTAATTTATTTTAAGCACCACTATTTGAAGTTCATTGAGATAAGCACACCACATGTGATGTGAATAAGGCTTGGACCCTGCCTTCTAGACACAGGAATGAATAACTCTAATATGAAGTGGGCAGTGAGAAGGAACAGATCCCACACTGTGGATGCACAAAAGAAAAAGAAATCAATTCCATTTGGGAAGGCTTCAGAAAGAAGTTGTTTGTGATCTGGGCCTTGGATAATGAGTATTACTTTAGAGTTTGGAAAGGTAATCTTTTAGACAGCTGCAAAAACTTTGCAAATAACCTGCATATGGAAGGTGCAAGGCAAAAATAACCAGGATTCTTGAATACATGAGCTGTTCTTGATGGAATCTTTTGTTTTTATTCTTCCTTCTTCTAAGAAGTGCATCTGCTGCTTATCTTTTTTTGTTAAATGACTTGTTTCTTTCTGAATTCAGGCTCAGACAGTAAGTCTCTGGACACTCCTCAGTATCAGTCTACTCGACACTTAGGCCATGTTCTTGATATTTTGATTAGAGCTTCATATAACAGATAGTAGGCAGAGAAGTTTTCATAGCCTTAAGAACCACATTCCCTTCCATTTTCATTCTTCTCACATAGGGTATTCACAATGAGAACTGGCTGCTGATGACTGCACTATGTTCTTTATAAAATGAAACCCTGCTGCCAGTCTGTGGCCTGACATGTGCTCTAAGCATGGGCATGTGTCATCTACGGAGCCTCCTTCATGGCTGGTCACAGCTCCAACATTATGGCAGTCAGGATGATAAACAAGGGTCTGTTTTCCTCTGTGAATTCTTAGTTATTGGACTCAAAATTACCCTGACTCCCAGAAGTAGCATGAACCTAAGTATGTGAATAAACTGGGAAGAAGAATGATCATATAGATCAGCTTTCTTGCCTAATCCCAAGTAGTGTTGATAATGTTGAATGTCTTCACTCCAGGAGCCTAGCCCAGCACCACCACATACCCTGAGCTACTGGAATAGTTGCTTTTTGAGGTTGATTATGATTGATTTGTTTTGCATACATACATATGACTTTCAATTCTTCATGTTGAAGGTAAAAAAAAAAAAAACTGAGTTGGCCCTTCATTGAAAGAAATATGGCCAAGAAGCCACTGAATGTCAGAGGCTGCCCAAAGAAAGCAGCTGGCTGAGTTTGCTCGGAATCTACTGTTAGGTTGGTGCAAAAGCATGTACACACACTGCCATCCGCCTCACCTACAAAAGGTGGCACCTCCACTATTGGGAGTGTGGCTTTTCAGGAGGTTACTTCCATTTAAAGTAATGGAGAGGTTACTTCCATTTAAAGTAATGGCAAAAACCACAATTACTTTTGTACCAACCAGTATATTCGACTTTTGTTCCACTTGACCCTAACCTGGTCTGAGATAACCACTTTCATCCATCGAAACAAGAAGCATTTATTAGGTGAGGTGCTTCCTGTGTGCCAGCTTCTCTATCAGAACCCTAAGAATACAGCCCGTAAACAAACCAGGCATTCCTGCCCTCATGGGGTTTACAGTCTGGTGGTAAACACGGACAATTAGAATTCCTGACAAAGAAAATTTAAGAGGGGAACCTGGGGGTCCCAGGAAAGGATCTCTAGAGGAATTGAAATCTAAGCTAATCTGGCACCAAATGTTTTGGGTTTGCTTATATACACGTGAACTATACTAGTTTTTTCTAAGCATGATTGTACATGGTGTTATGGGAAAAAAAATCCAAAACTTTGAAATAATGCAAAAGGATGAAAGCATGCCCTTTTGGCTTCATACAGAACATTGTGTAACAGGCCCACCCACTGAAAGGCTAATTCTCTGGAGGACTGTACTCTTATTCCAATTACCCTTGACCTTTGATGACAGTCCAGAGTTTGTGAAGTTAGAATTAACTTGTAGAAGATTGAAAAATTGAAAATTATTTTTGTCCAGTAGAAATGCAAATGACTATTATCCAATGGAAAAGATAACCCTGAAAGTTAATATTTATTGCTTTGTACAACATTAACCCATTTTGTATCTGTCTTGGCATTCTTATCCCAGTAGCCTGTCTTTCATTAGCTGTTACTCATATCCTGCTTTGCCCGGCTTTATTCTCCTGCTGGTTTGTTCTTTAATGAGTTAATTAAACTTTCCCAAGTTTCCACTATGTTTATATGAGAATCACATTTTTCACTTTTTGAAAATGGTATTGTGATGGTGAAAATCATCTAGGTAGAGGGAAGGGATGAATGTGGTAAAAATACAGATTCTTAGTCTCCAGTTCAAATCTACTGAATCAGCATCTCTGGGTGTTAGGGCCTATGCATCCTGATGTTTTTAAAGCTCCCCAGGTCATTCTGATGCAGAAAGTCAATGTGACAGTGTCTGGGAACCACTGGAAGAGAAACACCAAGAATGTCCAAATATGCGGAGAAGACCTGCTTGGCACAAGCAGACATCCCATCAACAGAGACATGCACCCCTTATCTTAGGGCTTTGAGCCCTATAAAAATACAATTCTCTTTTGAAGAGTAATAATTAAAGCTATTATGTCACTTATACTTTGGGTTGTGGAAGGACAGGGCAACAAACGGAAGAATATAAGAGAATAGGATTTCTGAGGTGGGTAAAGGACCATGGAAAAGGCGGGGAAAGCTCAAAACAGAGGAAAGGAAGTTCTTGAACTTCACTATTTTGCTCATAGCCCTTACAGACAGAGCATGACTACTTTTAGGAATAAATCATGCTTAATTTACATACTATCAGAGTCCAAAAATATTCAAAGTTTCTTCCAATCAAAGATGTCTGGAGAATGATATGAACAAGGTGGTGGAACAGGACTTTTCAGTATGCATTTCCTCAGAGAAACATCACTTTGGAAAACTAGCCACTAAAGAAAATACTTTTATAAGAACTAAAGAATCCATGCGAGAAATTATAACACCTGGGTGGAGTGCAGAAACATGAAAAGATGCATTGAAGAGGGTAGGAGGACAGCTCCACACGATCCACATCAGCCTTCCCTAAGCCTGCAGCCTGGCGCAGAGAGAGACCCTCCATGTAGGGTGCTGGGGTCTTGAATATTTGTGTCTCCCCAGATTCATCTATTGGAGCCTAATCACCAATTTGCTGGAATAAGGAGGTGCACCCTTTGGCGAGGTGATTAGGTTATGAGGACAGAGCCCTCGTGAATAGGATTAGGCCAAAGAGAGCTCACTATCCCTTCTGCCATATGAGGACACCTTTGACTTTAAGTCAAAAACTGTCACAAGAGAGGAAGAAGGTAATTATACAACAATAAAGGAGTTAATTCATGAAGAAGACATAACAATTGTAAATAAATATGCCCCTAACATCAGAGTATCCCAGTATATGAAACAAATATTAACAGAACTGAAGGAAGAAATAGACAACAATACAATAACAGTAGGAGATTTTAATGCTCTTCCTTTAATATGGATAAATCATTGAGACAGAAAATAAATAAGGAAATGTTGAAACTGAACAACATTGTAGACAAAATGGACCTAATTGATACATACAGAACATTCCATCTAACAGCAGCAAAATATACATTCTTTCAAGTGCAAATGAGACATTCTCCAGGATAGATCATATGTTAGTACACACAGCAAGTCTTAACAAATTTAAGATGACTGAAATTACAGCAGTTATCTTTTCTGACCACAATGCTATGAAACTGGAAATTAACAACAGAAGGAAAATTAGAAAATTCACCAATATGTGGAATCTAAACAATGCATTCCTGAATTCCTGAACCCATGAATCAAGATGAAATTAAAAGGAAAATTGAAAAATACCTCAAGACAAATGAAAATAGAAACAGCATACCAAAACTTATGGAATGCAGCAAAAGCAATTCTAAGAAAGAAGTTTATAGCAATAAATGCCTCCATTAAGGAAAAGAAAAATCTCAAACAACCAACTTAGGTGTATACCTTAAGATATCAGAAAAAAAGGAACAAATTAAGTTCAAAGTTAACAGAAGGCAAGAAATAATAAATTTCAGAGCAGGGATAAATGAAATAGAAACTAGAAAAATAATAGAAGATAAAAAAATTGGCAAACCTTTGGCTAGACTAAGAAAAAAAGAGAAGACTTAAATAATAAATTCAGAAATGAAAGAGGAGCCATTTCAGTTGATACCACATAAAACAAAGGGTCATAACAGACTACTATAAACAATTACACTCCAACAAATTAGAAAACCTAAAAGAAATGGATAAATTCCTAGAAACCTACAACCTGCCAAGTCTGAAACATGAAGAAACAGAAAATTTGAACAGACCAATAGTGAATAAGGGATTGAATCAGAAATCAAAAACCTCCCAACAAAGAAAAACCTAGGACCTCTTGGCTTCAGTGCTGAATTCTTCCAAACATTTAAAGAGAAATTAACACCAATCCTTCCCAAACTCTTCCAAAAAATTGAAGAGGTGGAACAACTTCCAAACTCACTGTATGTAGCCAGTATTACCCCGATACCAAAGCCAGACAAGGACACTATTAGAAAAGAAAATGACAGGCCAATATCCTTGATGAACCAAGATGCAAAAAATCCTTAAAATATTAGCAAGCCAAATTCATTGGCACATTAAAAAAAATCATACAACATAATCAAGTAGAATTTATCCCTGGGATGCAAGAATAATTCTATATACAAAAATTTTTTAAAATACGATACATCACATTAACAAAATGAAGGACAAAAATCATATGATCAGCTCAATAAATGCAGAAAGAGCATCTGAAAATATTCAACATCCTTTCATGTCAAAAACTCTCAATAAATTGGGTATAGAAAGAATGTATCTCAACATAATAAAGGCCATATATGACAGGCCCTCAGCTAACAGACTCAATGGTAAAAAGCTGAAAGCTTTTAAGATCAGGAACAAGACAAAGATACCTAGTGTCACCATTTCTATTAAATATGGTGCTGGAAGTCATAGAGCAGTTAGGCAAGAAAAAGAAATATGAGGCATCCAAATTGTAAAGGAAGCAGTAAAATTTTCTGTTGCAGATGACATGGTCTTCTATATAGAAAACCCTAAAGACTCCACCAAAAAAAAAAAAAAGAGTTACAACTATTAAATTAATTCCATAAAGTTGCAAATAAAAAATTAACAGTCAAAAATTAGCAAGATTTTATATAGTAACATAGAGCTATCCCAAAAAGAAGTTAAAAAATCACATTTATAATAGGAGAAACAAAAATAAAATAATTAGAAATAAATGTAATCAAAGAGGTAAAAAAATATATGTACATTGAAAACTGTAAATCACTGGTAAAAGAAATTGAAAAAGACATAAATAAATGGAAAGATATCTCATGTTCATCAGTCAGAATAAATGATATACAAAAAATGTTGGTACTACCCAAAGCAATCTACAGATTCAATGTAATCCCTGTGAAAATTCCAATGCCATTTTTCACATAAATGGAAAAAATTCTGAAATTCATATAGAACCTCAAAAGACCCCTAATAGTCAAAGCTACTTTGAACAAAAAGATGAAGCTGGAAACTAAACATTACCTGATCTCAAAATATACTACAAAGCTATAATAATCAAAACAGCAGAGTACTGGCATTAAAAAAAGACACAAAGACTAATGAAACAAATAGAGAGCTCAGAAGTAAACCCACACATTTATGGTCCATTGATCTTCAATAAAGATGCCAAGAACACATGCAATAGGGTAAAGGCAGTCTCTTCAATAAATGGTGTTGGGAAGACTGGATATGCACATTCAGATGAATAAAATTGAACCCTTATCTCACACCATATACAAAAATTAACTCAAAATGGATTAAAGACTTGAAACCTGAAAATAAAACTACTAGAAGAAAACTTAGGGAGAAAACTTTCTGACATTGTTCTTGGCAAGAATTTTTTTTTTTTTTTAAATATGAACTCAAAAGCACAAGCAATAAAGGTGAAAAAAGAGAAATTGGATTGCATCAAACCGAAAAGCTTCTGCACAGCAAAGAAAAAAAAAATCAACAGAGTAAAGAGATAATGTAGGAAATGGGAGAAAATATTTGCAAAGCAGATATCTGATAAGGGGTAAATATCCAAAATACATAAGAAAGTTAAACTCAATAACAAGAAAATGAATAACTCAATTAAAAATGGGCAAAGAACCTAAATACATATTACTCAAAAAAACATACAAGCAGCCAAGAGCTATAACACCACTAACCATCAGGAAAATGCAAATCAAAACCACAATGAGATACCATCTCATACCTGTTAGAATGGCTATAATCAAAAAGACAAAAGATAACAGATTTGAGAAGGTAGGGTGTAGAGAAAATTAAACCCTTGTACACTGTTAGTGGGGATGTAAATTAGTACAGCCATTATAGAAAACATTATGAAGGTTCCTTAACAAATTAAAAATAGAACTACCATATAATCCAGCAATCTCACTTCTGGGTATATATCCAAAGGAACTGAAATTAGTATGAGACAAAGTCTTGCTTTGTTGCCCAGGCTGGAGTGCACTGGTGCAATCTTGGCTCACTGCAACCTCCACCTCCCAGGTTTAAGTGATTCTCCTGCCTCAGCCTCCCGAGTAGCTGGGATTACAGGTGCCCACCACCACGCCCAGCTAATTTTTATATTTTTAGTAGAGATGGGGTTTCACCATGTTGGTCAGGCTGGTCTCGAACTCCTGACCTCAAGTGATCCACCCGCCTTGGCCTCCCAAAGTGCTGGGATTACAGGCATGAGTCACCACGTTTGGCCTGAAATTACTATCTTGAAGAGACGTCTGAACTCCTATGTTCACTGCAGCATTATTCCCAGTAGCCATGATAGGGAATCAACCTAAGTGCCCATCAACAGATAAATGGATAAAGAAAATGTAGTGTATATGTACAGTGGAATATTATTTGGCCTTTAAAAGGAAGAATGGATAAAGAAAATGTAGTGTATATGTACAGTGGAATATTATTTGGCCTTTAAAAGGAAGGAAATCCTGTCATTTGCAACAACATGGATGAACCTGAAGGACATTAAACTAAGTGAAATAAGCCTGGCACAGAAAGATAAATACGACATGATCTCACTTATATGTGGAATCTAAAACAGTTGAACTTATAGGAGAGAGCAGGATGGTTGTCACCAAAGACTGGAGGATGGGGGCCATGAAGAGATGTTGGTCAAAGGGTATGAAGTTTCAGTTAAACAAGATAGGTAAGTTCTGGAAAGTTAATGTGACTATAGTTAATAATAACTATAATAACTATAACAGTGACTACAGTTAATAATATTGTATTGTACATTTGAAATTTGCTACGAGGGTAGATCTTACATGTTTTTACCACAAAAACTGACAACTGTGAGATGATGGATATGTGAATTAGCTTAAATATGGTAATCATCTCACAATGGATACAAAAACATGTTGCATACTGTAAATACATACAATATTTATTTGTCAAAAAACCTCAATAAAGCCGTAGGAGGGGAAACCAACCAAGAAGTCTGTTAAGATAAGGATAGAAAATTAATCCATAAAGAGGACTAAAAATTTACCTTAACAATTAAGCGTTATTTCTATTCAGAATAAAGTTTGCCTTGAGATTTCTGTCAGTCAAGGTTAAAAAGGAGATCAGGTGAGTTATATAATTCTTATTCTCTGAAAAAAACAAATGCACCAAATTTTCAGTCATGAAAGACTTTTTTTGACACTAAAATTCTGATCTCATCATACAAGGTATGAGATACTTTACAGATAAGGGATTCAATGATATTTTTATAAACAAAAGTGTGCATGATCTTCATATGGCTGTTTTCTGTCTGCCACCTCTCAATAAAAACCAGTGGTGCCTCCTTAAGGTGAGGCGGTTACAGAGATTGGAAGCATTGAATGGAAATAAGCTAAGGTGGTTCAGGTAGATTGACGCGAAAAGAAACAGAGTTGGGCATTCCCTGTGTAAAAGAGCTTTTACAAAAGAGTCAACTTTTGTTTATGCCGCCAAGTAGTGATTCTTGTCCCTTATCAGGCTAGTATTATATTCAAATTGTTTTCTAATCGTATTGCTTCAAGAGAAGAGCAGCCAAGTTCATCCTACTGGGTCAAGCACCCCTTGCTTCCTAGCCGACTCCTTTCCTTTTATAGCTCTCTCCTAAGAAGAGTCTAATAAATGTGAGATTGGTCTTTCCCCTTCTCACTACTGGCAACATTTCAGAAGCTCCTGATGGTCATGCAGCAGGAGTGGTCTCATCAGGGAATCTCAGCGGTGGGATGGCATAAGTTTCCAGGCAAAAACTGACAAATACATTCTCTTTTCTTTTTCTTTCTTTACTTTCATGAAGAATACTATCATAATAGATATGCAAAATGGGTTGAAACAATGTATTAGGAATAATAAGTGTTTTCTGGGATTAAGCGAATAGCACAGCTATTATAGCTGAGTTCTTGGTGGACATTTATTCTTTTAGACTTCATGCTGTAAGGTAAGAAAATAGACAGCTTCAATTCATACATACATAGATATAGATAGATATAGATACAGATATACACACACATGCAAATGTCTGTGCATGTGTATAATACAGATATGTGTGTGTTTATATGTATACATATCTCAATGGGTCTTAAAATTATTGAACTAAGAGAAATACCAAGAAGTCATCTAACTTAGTCCTTCTCACACATTAAAGTACATGAAAATCATGTAGGGATCTTACTAAATGCCTGTTCTGATTCAGAATATGTGGATGGGGGTTGGAAGTCTGCATTTCTCACAAGCTCCTTGAGGATGGCCATGTGACCAGACCAGGGACCACACTGAGTGACATAACTCACACTGACCAGGCCAATCTGTCAGTGAAAACAAAGAAGCAAACGAAACAGCTGCAGCAGCTGCATATCAGAGAATAGAATCTGCTGAGACACTGGGAGTCACCGACTATAATTGAAATGTCAGTCAGTAAGTTTATCCTGCCTGCCCTTGCATTCTTTCTTATCAACCTGTAAACTCTTATTTATCCATTAAAGCTCAGCTGAATTATGGCTTCCTGTATCTATACCATAACCTCATCTTGAATTGTCTCTGCTTGAGTACACAGCAATAAATAAAGATCTGAAATGATAAATATAACATTTTTCTACTTTCTTCTCTTATTTTTTTAAAAAGCCATAAGTATATGGAAAGCAACAATGCCAACAGTGTATTAATGGATTTAGAATTTATATAGATATAATATATAGAAAATAATAGCACACAGGTGAGGGAGTAAATGGACTGACACTGAAGCAAAGTTATTATATATTACTGAACCACCAAAAAGAAAATAATTTAAAAATATGGTTAAAAGTCAACAGAAGAAATTACATGGCACATTAAAAAATATTTGGTTAGCACAAAGCAAGGCAGTAAAAGAGAAACAGAAGAAGAAAAAGACCTGAGACATGAAGAAATAAATAGATGTAAATCCAACCAACATCAATAATGACATTAAATGTGAATAGAATAAACATTCAATTCAAAAAACAGAGATTGTCATATAAAATAAAAAAAGTAAGACCCAACCAAAATCTGTCTATAAGAAACACACATTAGATTCACAGACATGGAATGGTCGAAAGCAAAAGAACTGAATAAATGATAAATCATGTGAACAATAATCATAAAAGAGCTAGGTTGGCTACTTTAATAACAAAAAATATTCTAAGGCAAGAAATATTAGAGAAAAATTGAGACATTTCATAAAAATAAAGAGATCAATATATCGAGAAGATATAGTAATTATAAATGTATATGTACTTAACAGAACCATAAAATACATAAAGCAAAAATCTGGCAAAATTGAGGGTAAAAATTATTCAAAATTATAGTTTCATATCTCAATATCTCTCTTTTAGTACTCCATGGAAAAACTTGACAGAAAATCAAGAAAGAGTTAAAAGACTTCAACAATGCTATCAACTTGACGTTACTGACACTTATAGAACATTTCACCTCATAAAAGCAGAATACACATTATCTTAAGTGCATGCCAACTATTCTCCAGGGTAGACCATATGCTAGGCTATAAAATAATTCTCAAGAAATGTGAAAGAGTTAAAATCACGCCAAGTAAGTTCTCTGAAAACCAGAATATTAAATTAGAAATCACCAACAGGAATAAATTTGAGAAATTAAACAATAAACTTCTAAATAACCAATGAGTTAAGAAAGAAACCAAAAGAGCAACTATAAAAAATACTGAATTAAACAAAGGTGGAAACAAAGCATATGAATTTATGGGTTACAATGAAAATGATATTTAAAGGGAAGGTTTCTAGCATTAAATATTTAAATTAGAAAAGAAGAGAGCTGGGGGGACCTGGTTCCAAGATGGCAGACTAGGAACAGCTCCAGTCTACAGCTCCCAGCATGAGCAATGCAGAAGACGGGTGATTTCTGCATTTCCAACTGAGGTACCGGGTTCATCTCACCAGGATTTGTTGGAAACTGGGTGCAGCCCACAGAGTGTGAGCCAAAGCAGGGCAGGGCATCACTTCACCCAGGAAGCACAATGGTTCATGAAATTCCATTATATAGCCAAGGGAAGCTGTGACAAACAGTACCTGGAAAATTGGGACACTCCCACCCTAATACTGTGCTTTTCTAAGGGTCTTAGCAAACAGCACACCAGGACATTGTATCCTGTGTCTGGCTCAGAGGGTCCCACGCCCACAGAGCCTTGCTCACTGCTAGCACAGCAGTCCAAGATCGAACTGCAAGGTGGCAGTGAGGCTGGGGGAGGGGCATCTGCCATTTCTGATGCTTGAGTAGGTAAACAAAGCGGTCTGGAAGGTCAAACTGGGTGGAGCCCACCGCAGCTCAATGAGGCGTGCCTGCCTCTGTAGACTCCACCTCTGGGGGCAGGGTATAGCTGAACAAAAGGCAGCAGAAACTTCTGCAGACTTAAACGTCCCTGTCTGACAGCTTTGAAGAGAGCAGTGGTTCTCCCAGCATGGAGTCTGAGATCTCAGAAGGGAATGACTGCCTCAAGTGGGTCCCTGACCCCCGAGTACCCTAACTGGGAGACATCTCCCAGTAGGGGCCGACTGACACCTCATACAGCTGGGTGCCCCTCTGAGACGCAACCTCCAGAGGAAAGAGCAGGCTACAACATTTGCTGTTCTGCAATATCTGCTGTTCTGCAGACTCCGCTGGTGATACACAGGAAAGAAGGGTCTGGAGAGGACCTCCAGCAAACTCCAACAGACCTGCAGCTAAGGGTCCTGACTGTTAGAAGGAAAACTAACAAACAGAAAGGAATAGCATCAACATCAACAAAAAGGGCATGCAAACCAAAACCCCACCTGTAGGTCACCATCATCAAAGACCAAAGGTAGATAAAGCTACAAAGATGGGCAGAAACCAGAGTAGAAAAGCTGAAAATTCTAAAAATGAGAGCACCTCTTCTCCTCCAAAGGAACACAGCTCCTCATCAGCAACAGAACAAAGCTGGATGGAGAATTACTTTGACAAGTTGACAGACTTAGGCTTCAAAAGATCGGTAATAAAAACTTTTCCGAGCTAAAGGAGAATATTCTAACCCATTACAAAGAAGCTAAAAACCTTGAAAAAAGATTAGATGAACAGCTAACTAGAATAAACAGCATAGAGATGACCTTAAATGACGTGATGGAGCTGAAAACCATGACACGAGAACTATGTGACGCATGCACAAGCTTCAGTAGCCGATTCGATCAAGTGGAAGAAAGGGTATCAGTGATTGAAGATCAAATGAATGAAATGAAGCAGGAAGATAAGCTTAGAGAAAAAAGAGAAAAAAGACACAAACAAAGCCTCCAAGAAATATGGGACTATGTGAAAAGACCAAATCTAGGTCTGATTGGTGTACCTGAAAGTGAAGGGGAGAATGGAACCATATTGGAAAACACTCTTCAGGATATTATCCAGAAGAACTTCCCCCAACCTAGAAAGGCAGGCCAACTTTCAAATTCAGGAAATACGGAAAACACCACAAAGACACTCCTTGAGAAGAGCAACCCCAAGACACATAATTGTCAGATTCACCAAGGCTGAAATGAAGGAAAAAATGTTAAGGACAGACAGAGAGAAAGGTTGGGTTACTCACAAAGGGAAGCTCATTAGACTAACAGCGGATCTCTCAGCAGAAACCCTACAAGACAGAGAGAGTGGGGGCCAATATTTAACAATCTTAAAGAAAAGAATTTTCAACCCAGAATTTCATATTCAGCCAAACTAAGCTTTATAAGTGAAGGAGAAATAAAATCCTTTACAGACAAGCAAATGCTGAGAGATTTTGTCACCACCAGGCCTGCCTTACAAGAGCTCCTGAAGGAAGCACTAAACATGGAAAGGAACAACCAGCACTAGACACTGCAAAAACATGCCAAATTGTAAAGACCATCAATGGTAGGAAGAAACTGCATCAACGAATGAGCAAACTAACCAGCTAACATCATAATGACAGGACCAAATTCACACATAACAATATTAACCTTAAATGTAAATGAGCTAAATGTGTCAATTAAAAGACACAGACTGGCAAATTGGATAAAGAGTCAAGACCCATCAGTGTGCTGTATTCAGGAGACCCTTCTCATGTGCAGAAACACACATAGGCTCAAAACGAAGGGATGGAGGAAGATCTACCAAGCAAATAGAAAGCAAAAAAAAAGCAGAGGTTGAAATCCTAGTCTCTGATAAAACAGACTTCAAACCAACAAAGATCAAAAGAGACAAAGAAGGCCATTACATAATGGTAAAGGGATCGATTCAACAAGAAGAGCTAACTATCCTAAATATATATGCACCCAACACAGGAGCACCCAGATTCATAAAGCAAGTCCTTAGAGACCTACAAAGAGATTTAGACTCCCGCACAGTAATAATGGGGGACTTTAACACCCCACTGTCAACACCAGACAGATCAATGAGGCAGAAAGTTAACAAGGATATCCAGGAATGGAACTCAACTCTGCACCAAGCAGACCTAATAGACATCTACAGAACTCTCCACCCCAAATCAACAGAATATACATTCTTCTCAGCACCACCTCACACTTATTCCAAAACTGGCCACATAGTTGGAAGTAAAGCACTCCTCAGCAAATGTAAAAGAACAGAAATTATAACAAACTGTCTATCAGACCACAGTGCAATCAATTTAGAACTCAAGATTAAGAAACTCACTCAAACCATACAACTACATGAAAACTCAACAACGTGCTCCTGAGTGACTACTGGGTAAATAAAGAAATTAAGGCAGAAATAAAGATGTTCTTTGAAACCAATGAGAACAAAGACAGAACATACCAGAATCTCTGGGATACATTTAAAGCAGTGTGTAGAGGGAAATTTATAGCACTAAATGCCCATAAGAGAAAGCAGGAAGGATCTAAAATCGACACCCTGAAATCACCCTAAAAGAACTAGAGAAGCAAGAGCAAACAAATTTAAAAGCTAGCAGAAGGCAACATATAACTAAGATCAGAGCAGAACTCAAGGAGATAGAGATACAAAAAACCCTTCGAAAAATCCATGAATCCAGGACCTGGTTTTTTGAAAAGATCAACAAAATTGATAGACTGCTAGCAAGACTAATAAAGAAGAAAAGAGAGAAGAATCAAACAGACACAATAAAAAATGATAAAGGGGATATCACAATTGATCCCAAAGAAATACAAACTACCATCAGAGAACACTATAAACACCTCTACACAAATAAACCAGATAATCTAGAAGAAATGGATAAATTCCTGGCCACATACACTCTCCCAAGACTAAACCAGGAAGAAGTTGAATCCCTGAATAGACCGGTAACAGGTTCTGAAATTGAGGAAATAAATAATAGCTTACCAACCAAAAAAAGTCCAGGACCAGACGATTCACAGCCAAATTCTATGTGACACATGTACACCATAGAATACTATGCAGCCATAAAAACGGATGAGTTCATGTCCTTGGTAGGGACATGGATGAAGCTGGAAACCATCATTCTCAGCAAACTATTGCAAGGACAGAAAACCAAACACCGCAGAGGTACAAAAAGGAGCTGGTACCATTCCTTCTGAAACTATTCCAATCAATAGAAAAAGAGGGAATCCTCCCTAACTCATTTTATGAGGCCAGCATCATCCTGATACCAAAGCCTGACAGAGACACAACAAAAAAAGAGAATTTTAGACCAATATCCCTGATGAACATCGATGCAAAAATCCTCAATAAAATACTGGCAAACCGAATCCAGCAGCACACCAAAAAGCTTATCCACCATGATCAAGTTGGCTTCATCCCTGGGATGTAAGGCTGGTACAACATAGGCAAATCAATAAACATAATCCATCATATAAACAGAACCAAAGACAAAAACCACATGATTATCTCAACAGATAAACTTTGAGAAACTTCAACAGCCCTTCATGCTAAAAACTCTCAATAAACTAGGTATTGATGGGATGTATCTCAAAATAGTAAGAGCTATTTATGACAAACCCACAGCCAATATCATACTGAATGGGCAAAAACTGGAAGCATTCCCTCTGTAAACTGGCACAAGACAGGGATGCCCTATCTCACCACTCCTATTCAACATAGTGTTGGAAGTTCTGGCTAGCGCAATCAGGCAAGAGAAAGAAATCAAGGGTATTCAGGTAGGAAAAGAAGAAGTCAAATTGTCCTTGTTTGCAGATTACATGATTGTATATTTAGAAAATACCACTGTCTCAGCCCAAAATTTCCTTAAGCTGATAAGCAACTTCAGCAAAGTCTCAGGATACAAAATTAATGTACAAAAATCACAAGCATTCTCATACACCAGTAACAGACAAACAGAGAGCCAAATCAGGAATGAACTTCCATTCACAATTGCTTCAAAGAGAATAAAATACCTAGGAATCCAACTGACAAGGGATGTAAAGGACCTCTTCAAGGAGAACTACAAACCACTGCTCAATGAAATAAAAGAGGACACAAACAAATGGAAGAACATTCCATGCTCATGGATAGGAAGAATCAGTATCGTGAAAATGGCCATACTGCCCAAGGTAATTTATAGATTCAATGCCATCCCCATCAAGCTACCAATGACTTTCTTCACAGAATTGGAAAAAACTAAAGTTCAAATGGAACCAAAAAACAGCCTGCATTGCCAAGACAATCCTAAGTCCAAAGAACAAAGCTGGAGGCATCATGCTACCTGACTTCAAACTATACTATGAGCCTACAGTAACCAAAACAGCATGGTACTGGTAACAAAACAGAGATATAGACCAATGGAACAGAACAGAGACCTCAGAAATAATACCACACATCTACAACCACCTGATCTTTGACAAGCCTGACAAAAACAAGAAATGGGGAAAGGATTCCCTATTTAATAAATGGTGCTGGGAAAACTGGCTAGCCACATATAGAAAGCTGAAACTGGATCCCTTCCTTACACCTTATACAAAAATTAATTCAAGATGGATTACAGACTTAAATGTTAGACCTAAAACCATAAAAACCCTAGAAGAAAACCTAGGCAATACCATTCAGGACATAGGCATGGGCAAGGACTTCATGACTAAAACACCTAAAGCAATGGCAACAAAAGCCAAAACAGACAAATGGGATCTAATTAAACTAAAGAGCTTCTGCACAGCAAAAGAAACTACCATCAGAGTGAACCAGCAACCTAGAGAATGGGAGAAAATTTTTGCAATCTACCCATCTGACAAAAAGTTAATATCGAGAATCTACAAAGAACTTAAACAAATTTACAAGAAAAAATCAAACAACTGCATCAAAAAGTAGGCGAAGGATATGAACAGACACTTCTCAAAAGAAGACATTTATGCAGCCAACAGACACATGAAAAAATGCTCATCATCACTGGCCATCAGAGAAATGCAAATCAAAACCACAATGAGATACCAACTCACATCAGTTAGAATGGCGATCATTAAAAAGTCAGGAAACAACAGGTGCTGGAGAGGATGTGGAAAAATAGGAATGCTTTTACATTGTTGGTGGGAGTGTAAACCAGTTTAACCGTTGTGGAAGACAGTGTGGCAATTCCTCAAGGATCTAGAACTAGAAATACCATTTGACCCAGCCATCCCATTACTGGATATATACCCAAAGGATTATAAATCATGCTGCTATAAAGACACATGCACACATATGTTTATTGCAGCGCTATTCACAATAGCAAAGACTTGGAACCAACCCAAATGTCCATCAATGATAGACTGGATTAAGAAAATGTGGCACATATACACCATGGAATACTATGCAGCCATAAAAAAAGGATGAGTTCATGCCCTTTGTAGGGACATGGATGAAGCTGGAAACCATCATTCTGAGCAAACTATTGCAAAGACAGAAAATCAAACACTGCATGTTCTCACTCATAGGTGGGAATTGAACAATGAGAACACCTGGACATAGGGTGGGGAACATCACACACCGGGGCCTGTCATGAGGTAGGGGGGAGAGGAGAGGAATAGTATTAGGAGAAATACCTAATGCAAATGACGAGTTAATGGGTGCAGCACACCAACATGGCACATGTATACATATGTAACAAACCTGCACACTGTGCACATGTACCCTAAAATTTAAAGTATAATAAAAAAGAAAAGAGGAAAACTATAAATGCATTTATATAAAAATATTAAAAAGGGACCAAATAAACTCTAAAGTAAGGAAAAAATAAAGATCAAATTAAAAATTAATAAAATACAAAAAAGAAAATCAATAGAAAAAACGTCAACAAAAAACCAAAGGCGGGTTTTTTGACAAAATCAGCAAAATCAATTAGCTAGAATAACTGAGCTACAAGAAAAATAAAATCCGATTACTAAAAACAAGAATAAAAGAGAAAACATCACTATCTGCCTGGCAGAAATTAAAAGAATTACAAGGGGATATTAGCTATAATAATGTGCCAACAAATCAGACAAATTATATGAAATAGAAAACTCCTAGCAAGACACAAATTACTAAAATGACTCAAGAAGACAAACTATAACAGGCTAAAAAACCAAATCAGCAATTTAAAAATCTTACCATGAAGAAAAACCCAGGTTTAATAGCTTCACTGATAAATTCTATCAAATATTTAAGGAAAAAATAACATCAGTCTTACACAAACTCTTCCAGGAAACAAATTTTCAGATAAAACTTTCCAACATTTTCTGGAGGCAGTATTTCCCAGACATCAAAGCTAACAAAGACATTAAGAAGACACCACAAGAAAACCTTCAGACCAATTTTTATATGAATAAGGATATAAAAATTTTCAACAAAATAATAAAAACCAAATTTAGCAATATAGGAAAAACAATATATATGATGATCAAGTGCGATTTACCCATGAATGCAAAGTTCATTTAAAATTTTAAAACTCCAAATTAATAAAATAAAGAACAAAAACCATATGACCCTCTCGATAGATGTAGAAAAGTCCTTGACAAAAATCAACTACCTATATATAATGAAAACTCTCAGGCAACTAGAAATATGAGGCAGAATTTTCAACCTTATAAAATATATGTTTAAAAAATGTCTACAGCTAACCTCATAGTTAATGATAAAAGACAGAATGCTTTCCCCTAGGATTAAGAACGAGGCAAATAAGTCCCCTCTCACCACTTGCATTCAACATTGTATTGATGGTTAGCCAATGTGATAAGACAAGGAGAAGAAATTAAAGGCATGCAAATTGGAAACAAAGTAAAACTATTCTTTTATAGACAATACATTCTTTATTTAGAAAATCCTAAATAAGCTTCAAAAAACTTACTAGATGTAACAAGCAAATTTAGCAAGGTTACAGGATACCAGATCAGTATTAAAAAATTGATTGTATTCTATACCAGAAATAAACAACCCAAAAATGAAACTAAGAAAGTAGTTTCATTTCCAAGATAACCAGAAAGAACAAAATAATTACAAATTAATTTTTAAGTCAATGTGCAATATCTATACCCTGAAATGTACAAAACATTCCCAAGATCAACTAAAGAATTTCTTAATAGTTACAGAGCCATACCACATTCAAGGATTAAAGACTCAAGTTTGGGAAATTCTCAAATTGATCTATATATTCTACATACCAAAATTCCAAGTGGCTATTTTGGTAGAAATTAACAAGCCGATTCTAACATTTATATTGAAATGAAAGACTTAGGATATTCAAAATAAATGTTATTTGAAGAACAAAGTTGCAGGACTTTCACTACCTAATTTCAAAACTTATTGTAAAGTTGCAGTAATTAAAAGTGTGGTATTAGCATAAGAAAAGACATGCAGATCAATGGAAGAAAATAGTGAGCAGTTAACCCTTGCTCACAGGTTAATTTTCAACAAAGTTGGCCCAGGCAATTTAATGATGGAAGGGAGAGGAAAAGTGAGAAAGGATATGACACTTTTCACTGGATACCCACATGAAAAATAAAGATGATGGACACCCATCTCATACCACTCCCAAAAATTCACTCAAAATCGATCATAGACACAAATGTAAGGTCTGAAACTATTAGAACTATGAGGAGAAACTATACGACAAAATCACCATACCTTGGATAAGGCCAAAATTTCTTAGATATGATACCAAAAGCACAACTTGGAAAAAAAAAAAATTGAACTTCAACAAAAGCACAAACTTTGCTCTTCAAAAGATGTCTTAATTGAAATGAAAAGATACAATGCAGACAGGGAAAAATATTTGCAAACCATATATCTGATAAAAGACTTGTATTCAGAGTGTGTGTACGTATGTGTTTGTGTGTGTGTATGCTCAAACTCAAGACAAACCAATTACAAAATGGGCAAAAGATTTGAATAGGCACTTCAACAAAGAAATACTGAAAAGATATGCCACATCATTAATTATTAGGGAAATGCAAATTAAAATCATAATTATATACCACTACAAACCCATTTAAATAGCTATAATCTAAAAGATTAGCAATGCCAAATGTTGGCTAACATATGGAAAAACTGAAACCCTTGTACATTGCTGTTGAAAATGTAAAATGGTACAATTATTTTGGAAAACAGCTGGGCAGCTTCTCAAAAGACTAACATAAACACTTCATATAAGCAAGCAATGCCAATCCTAAGTATTTACTTAAGAGAAATGAAGCATATATCCACACAAAGATCTGTGTGCAAATATTCATAGCAGCATTGTTTATAATAGCCCCACGCTAGAAACAATCCAAATGTCCCTCAGCTCATGAATGGATAACAAAATGTGATACATCAATACAATGGAATACTATTCATCAATGAAAAGGAACAAACTGTTGATAAATGCAACATAAATGAACCTCAAAATATTATGCAAAGTGAAAGAAACCAGATACAAAAGACTACATCTTGTATGATTCCGCTATATGACATTTCTTTAAAATGCACCTAATGAAGGACAAACAAGATAACAATATTTGCGTGGGGCTGGGATAGGAATGCAAAGTGATTGCTAATAGGCATGAGTGAACTTTTGGGGGTCATGGAAATATTTTAAAAGTGTATTGTGATGATTCTACAACTGCCTAAATTTACTAAAAATCATTGAACTGTGTACTTAGAGTGAATGAATTTTACGGTGTGCAAATGATACCTCAATAAAGCTGTTAAAAACATTTTCTAAGAAAATAAAAATAATTTCCTTTCTTTGGGGTTAATGGTTTTCCAACAAGGGTAAAGGGCAGAGATGGGGAGGGAAAGGGAAGAGGACAGAAGGCAGCATATTAAAATCATCTAAGAAGATTTTTTTTTTTAACACACACAGACTTCCTCCTCCCTAGAATAAATATTGAAAGTTGAAGAATACAATTTATTATCAGGAGGCTGTACATACTTTGAAAATGTTTCCCAGATGATTCTGATATGCATTGCCTCCCAAGCATATTACCCCTGAGAATCTCGCTTGATAGATTGGGTCCTAGTAGTCTGTTTTCAATAAGCAAAGCAGTGATTCTTGTGACCAGATAAGTTTAAGAAGCACAGCCCACGTGTGCAACAGTAGGAACTTTCAGCGCTGTGGCAGTGCAACGTGGGATAAATATTACTCTAGGAAAAACTATTTTCTGACCGTTTATTCACATCTCACAGTCCCCTGTCAGTGCCAGACACCAGGGATAGCAAGTACCTTCCCAATCCTTATAAATTAAACCAACAACTAAGATTCCCAACTCCCCTGTCTTTGGTGTGGATTCTGGTCCATCAAAAGGGATCCCCCTCTTATATCAATAGCAAAGGGCTACTCATTTTATTACAGTTAGGACCAAATCATACTCATTCTACAGATGAGTCATGAAATAATCTGCTAAGTGGATGCCCAGATGTAGTCCTCTGTGGCTGAAAAGTGCTTTAGTTCTTTCCAATTCAGTGATTATAAGACTATACCTACCACCCTTTAAAAAGTAATGTTTTTTTCTTTGAAACACATTGTCATTCTTTACTCAGTGGGAGTTTTTCATTCTTGGAAGAAGGTAGGAAACACGAAATAAAAGCATTTGTAGTCACCTCCTATTGATTTATTTTACTGATTGTCAGGTTTACCCCTGAAAAAGATCAGATTGCTGATGTAAAGGCTAAAGCTTCCTACGGTTGTTAGAAGAACGACAGCTTCGTAGATGGGAGAACATGGAGCTTCATGAAAATTAAGGCAACTATCCATTGCAGGGTCATTGTCCACTTTTCAAATGTCAACAGTATTCCTAAACCTGCCTAGCAAATTGCTTGAAATTCCTCATATTTTCCAGCATTTGTGGACAAAACCCTCAGCATTTCTATAAAGACATGTTCATCACGAGAACGTGTTTCTTGAGAGAAGAAGGCGACTACAGGCACTTTAGTTGCCACATATATGAGGTTGGTTTGGCAGTGACACTAGTGATTGAAGACACGCTCCTGGTGGGAGCCACGTGCCGGCACAGGGGCTGCAGGAATTGAGTGCTTGAAGTCTACGGGCTACCTGTCCACAGCGGTCCATTCTTAAAAAGGCCTACCCCGGTTTCCACATCAGCTTCCCACATACCCACTGCCCCCACCTCTTTGATGTTCCATCCTTGGGGGCCTCTGAGGTATGACTGGTTACAGAACAGTCTCCCATACAGAAAAGAGTGCTATTTCTTCAATACTTTACAGAGGCAAAGTAAAGCAGGATAGGAAACGGAGCTGTTTTTTCGTGACTCTTCCACACAAACATTTACTGAGCACCTACCATGTGTGAGGCAATGTTCTGGGTGCCAGATAATTGAAGACAAACATACCACAGACCCTGCCACCAGGAAGGGCACAGCCTTGCTCAAATGGCAGGGAAATGGCAACACTGAGCCACCCACCATAATGACCGTCTAAGGATGCCAGTGAGTTCCAGCACAGATGGGCTCCCTTGCCCTGCCTGGGTCACCAGTGAATGTGAAGCATGCCCAGCCCCTCGAGCTACAGTCTTGCTCTGGAATATGGATGTCTGTGCACAGATGGCTCCTTCTGAACAGCCAGTAGGGGTTCCTGTCACTTTTCAAACCTTGGAATAATGTATCTCTTCTAACTGAAACAAGCAACTTCAACTAAAGGAGGTACATTAGTACATTAACCATCTTTTCTTTTCCTCTTTTTTTTTTTTTGCCTGTCCAATAAATATGCATAAGTTCAAGGTGAGAAATTTAATTAAATTTCATAATAACTCACTGGAATCATAAGCAAAGGTACCAAGAGGGAATGAAAGAGGGGAGGGATGGGAAGGGAAAGGAAGGTAAGGGGAGGAGATGGGAAGAGAGAGAAAAGAAGGGGAAAGAGAAAAAGTAGGACTGCTAAAATATGCCAGGTTCAGGTGCACCAAAAAAGCAAATGTTGTCTTTCTCTTCTTGATAGTTCCACGGAATCTCATTTTCTCAGGAATTCAAGTGAGTTGGCGAGGAAAGGAATAGGGCATGATGAGGAGAAACACAGGGAGCAGGTGCACCAGGAAGCTATTTTGAATTTCTGTGGTCATGAAAGGATCCTTGGATTATAGCCTTGAGAAAGAGAGGGGCTATTAAAAAGGAGGAAGTGGTTTTCACCATAAGCAAACCTATTATCAAAAACCCTACCTGCCACCTGTAGACCACTTGGCAGTTACTAAAGCGCATGCGTACACAGTCACCTTTGTTCTCCCCATAACTGTAAAAGAGGCCGGGCAGGTATCCCATCCTCTTTTGTTCAGATGCAGAAACTGAGTTTCCTCCACATCGTCTGGCTGCTCCCACAGCAGTTTTTCCACAGTGCTCAGCAGAGGTTCTTCCCTTCCCAGGGGTCTAAGAAACTCCCTCTCTAACAGTGAAATCCCAGCTGGCCAAAAATGTGAGTCAGGGTATAGAAATCTGAACCACATCCACACACTCAAGATCACACGAATTCTGTACATCAAAGCATGATTTTCCTCTCTGAGTCATGATTAGGATCTATGAGAACACGGGAGGTTTCATAGGCTGTGGACGTTGTGTGAATTCCCTAGGGGACAGAAAGGTCTCACACACTCAGCAAGGGGACAGCCTGACGGCTGCTGTGTCCCAGGCCCAGGGCCTCAAAGCCCCAGAGAACCAGCTGCTGTCCCACCGTGGGTGTCTATGAAATAGGGACACAGATACAGCTGCCAATGCAACTCCAGCAGCAGACGCTGCCCACACATGGCCTCCTCCAGGGCTGAGCCATCACCAAGGAGAGGTTGGAGATGGAACAGCAGCCATTGCCCATGCCTCATTGCTTAATACACAGCCTGCTTTCGGGGCCTCTAGACCGCTCTCGGGGGCTCTTCTTTATTCTGTCAGAGAAAAGCCAAGGGAGGTTTCTGTAGCTTCCCTCATTGGTCTCCCCAGAGGAAAGCAGAAGCTAATAACCCTGTCCAACGAGGAGGAAAATGGCTAGAGGCTGTGGAGAATACATCAACAGCAGTCCCAGGAGGTTTAAAAATAAACGATGAATGTGTTAGCAGCATCGGTGCTTTGATAGAAACACAGACAGGGTTCTTGACAGCCATTGACACTTCAGAGCTGTGGCTTGCTTTTCTTTAATTTTGAAAGTACTTACTGTCCCTGACAAATGAACCAACACAGGGGAAAGTCCATTTCCCCATAGTGCTCTCAAGTCTGTTCCTGGCATGGAAGCACCATGTGGTCTGCAGCCTCTTCTTTCTAAATGGACAGCCCAGGCCTGCCTCTCATGGATTTACTTTGCCTGAGAATACAGCAGTGTTGATTGCCAAAGTATTTTAAAGCAAATCCACTATCTCATGTCATTTCACCCCAAGACTACACTATGAATCCTTAAAATTACGGACCTTTACAAACATAACCATAATATTATTATCACACCTAATAAGGTTATAGAACAATTCCTGGGTGTTATCTAATAGATTATCAAATTTTGTAGTGTTCTTAAAAAAAAAAAAAAACACTCTTTACAGTTCATCCATTTGAATCAGGTGCGGCCAGAGTCTGCACATAGTATTTGGTTGTTTTTTCTCTTTAAGTCTGTTTTCTTTTAGAGCAGTTCCATCTCCCTCTTTTTCCCGCTATTGGCTAATTGCAGAAACCAGTTGCTTGTCCTTTAGAATGTCCCACATCTGGCCAGGTGTGGTGGCTCACACCTGTAATCCCAGCACTTTGGGAGGCCAAGGAGGGTGGATCCCGAGGTCAGGAGATCGAGACCATCCTGGCTAACACAGTGAAACCCCATGTCCTACAAAAAAATGAGTCGGGCACGGTGGCAGGTGCCTGTAGTCCCGGCTACTCAGCAGGCTGAGGCAGGAGAATGGCGTGAACCCGGCAGGCAGAGCTTGCAGTGAGCCGAGATCACACCACTGCACTCCAGCCTGGGTGACAGAGCGAGACTCCATCTCAAAAAAACAAAAAAAACAAAAAAAAAACAAAAATTAGCTGGGCATGGTGGCATGCGCCTATAGTCCCAGCTATTTGGAAAGCTGAGGCAGGGGCATCGCTTGAACCCAGGAGGCAGAGGTTGCAGTGAGCCAAGATCATGCCACTGCACTCCAGCCTGGCAACAGAGCAAGACTCCGTCTCAAAACAGAAAAAAAAGAAAAAAGAATGTCCCACATCTGGATTTATCTGTTGCTTTCTCCTTTAACCTTTTTCTCCTGTAAGCTGGTCAACAGAGCTAAAGGCTTTATTAAAGTGTGTGTGTGTGTATGTGGTACGCACACACACATGTGTGCACATAGAGATTCAGGTATACACACACAAACACACATATACCTGACTCTAATCAAACTTGCATGTTGATATATATATGGCTAAGGTGCAGACATCAGCTACATGTATATGTGTATATGTAAGAATACTGAATAGGTGGTGCTGTGTTCTTCCTGTTGCATCCCACAGGAGAAACCCCTAATGTCTGCTTCTTGCACATTTAATGATGTTAACATTGATCAGAGGCTTGCGTGGTGATTGCCAGTCCCTCCACTGTAGAGCACGGGGTCACACTGTCATGATGAAAGCAATCTAGCCAGATCTGAAACCACTCCAGGAGATGGAGGACAAGGCCTCTGCGCTAAGCTCCACTCCTGATTTCTTACCCCACCCAGGTCACAGCTACTCACATGCACAGCGGCATGGCTGGCCTGTACCTCTTGACTCCCAGCAAGAATTAGCTTTCCGGTAGTTATTGGGTTGGATGTTCAGGCTTAAAATATAAAACTCTCCAATGAAAACATCCTGGGCAATATGAGGTACTGGGAATTTTGAGATTCTCAACCTGACCCTGATATTAATATGCTCTGTAATATTAGACAAGTCACCTACACTTTTCTGAATCTCCAACTGTAAAACAAGGGAGTTGGTCTCAATCTCTCCCAGTTCTAAATTCCTGAAAGATTTATTTTATTAATCCCTTATACATGTATCTTTGCTGTGCCTAGAGGCCTTAAAAATTTTTTTAAACAAAACACACGGACTACTAAATAAAAAAAGAACTAGGAAAAGTGTTTATCCAAGCCAATCAGATTTTTATCGCCTGGGAATTAGAAATTTGCACTTCTAGGCAGTGACCTATATAATAGGCAGCTAAGTCACTTTAACAGAAATTCTCTAGAGAAAATGTCCATGAATGCTTGTTTCTTTAGTCCCTGAAATTTCTGAGTCTTAGTTGTTAAGTCTGTCTGTGGTTCCTGGAGATACCCCAGATATCCTTCCAAACCACCCAATCAATTCCTCTCTCTCTCTCTTTTTTTTTTTTTCCTTTTCTTTTTTTGGCCTTAGGATAGCGAGGTTGGTATCTGTCATTTGATACCAAAGGAACCTTTGCTAATACCCATCCTCCAAGCCCAGCTCAGATCCCTACACTCCTTGAAGACTGTTAGGCAGCACTGACCACAGCGATGTTTCTTTGCCCATAGGTCCTGGTGCTAATTATTCTTAGCTTAAAATGTGCATTCACACATTTTTTTTTTTTTTTTTTTTGAGACGGAGTCTCACTTTTTCATCCAGGCTGGAGTGCAGTGGCGCCATCTTGGCTCACTGCAACCTCTGCCTCCCAGGCTCAAGCGATTCTCCTGCCCCAGGCTCCCGAGTAGCTGGGATTACAGGCGCCCACCACCACACCCAGCTAATTTGTTTGTTTAGTAGAGACGGGGCTTCACCACATTAGCCAGGCTGGTCTCGAACTCCTGACTTCAAGTGATCTGCCTGCCTCAGCATCCCAAAGTACCGGGATTACAGGCGTGAACCACTGTGCCCAGCCTGCTTTTACACCTTTAAGTCCAGTAGATTGGTAGCAAAGGGACCCTGTACTACAGAGTCAATTGCTTGATACCATGAATGTGCATGTCATGTAACTGGCTCCCCTACTTCATCCAGGGCCCATCTGAGAAAATTAGATAGGACTAAAATTCTTACTGTCTGAAAAGTACTGGTTTTCCTTGACCTTGTGATAATATCCCTACAGTTTTACATAACTGACATCCAATTATTGAATTTGGTGGGTTTATTATACTCTTTATCCCTCAAAGAGCCAGGCACAAGTGTCAGGCACAGGTGATGTTCAACAGATATGTGTTGATTCAGCACCTGCCACTGCAGCTATCTGACCCTGTGTGGAGCAGTGATTGGCAGAACAGACTGACACTTGGTTATCAGGCTGTTTCCATAGGGATACACCAAAACCAAGAAAATAGCACCCTTGAAAAGCCAGCCATAGCCTCTTCTCTATACTTGCAGTCCTGCACATGAGGGACAACTTGGTGAGCAGAGTGTGAGTCGAACTCCAACTCCACTCAAACTTTGGCTGGTGTTTTTGTTCAGTGCACAACCTGGACAACTGAACACGGTTCACTTGTGGTTCCCCTGGACTGGCACAAAAGTCAATCTCCCAAAGTAGCCTTCTGAAAGGAGCCTGTGTCCTCTGTTGTCTCTCCCGTAGCACTCCCTATACATCAAGCACAATAGCAGGCACTGAGTTCTGGGAACCAGGATTAGTGTCCGTGAATTTGCCTTCATTTGGGATGTGTGCCACAGCAGACCACTGGGGCTTCACCTGCCTCAGGACTTTGGCCTCTTGGCCACCTCGGTTCTTCCTCAATTACAGCTATCCAGTTTATCTCCAGTGTGTCTCAAATAAAGCACTAATCTTATTTTATTCCTTGCTAAAAATTTCTGTTCACAAATACAAACAAGAAACATGAGCTCTCTTTGGGACTAAGGACAGATAAGCTTTGTGTGTAACGAGGCTGAACACTTAAAATCATGGGTGAAGGTCAGACCCTCCCAACAAAATGAGAATCGGTTCAAAATGTTAAAGCAAAATATCAAATGTTCGCACAGGATAAACTTTGTTTTTCTCATTACTTAAGAATAATATTCTGAATCGTTTAAAATCCTGAATTTTATTAAGCATCCAGGTACAGATGCTTTAGAGAGTTAAGTTTCTTAAAATCTGGATGGACTACAAATATTGCCATAAATGGAAAGTTATCTAATCACATTTTTTAAATTGAATTTAAGATTTTTTGAAATGAGAGACTGTATTGGATTATTTTACCCAAACCTTTTTTTTTCTTATTTTTTAATGCATTTCCACATGAAGCTCGATATCCACATATTCAATTTAATATCCACAGCAACTCAGGGAAGTAGGAGAAAGCCGGCAGTCACAGGCCTCACTCAGCTCCCATGCAAACTGAAGGGCCAATCTCACTCCCACCGTGCCCCCACCAACAACCCCAGTCTGTTCCCAGGCGAAGGGCGAGATGGGCTTGAAAATTTGCCCGAGGCTATCTTCCTCCCAGCTGTGAGAGAAAAGGGCTTTAGTTGTTCCCTCAGTCTGTGAAGTCTGCATGCCCGATTTGCACTTTCCTGCAAGTTCTGGTCAGGAGGCTTCTCGCCGCCTTCAAGTTGTTACAAAGTTTAGCTAGAGAATTCCTCCTGCCTGTGGAGTTTTACCCCTGCTCCTCTGGCCACCCTCCCGATGAATCCCTGTGGTGCGAGGCAGGAATGGGCTGTTTGGGGACCCAGCGAGCTCCCAGTGCCTTCCTGCGGCTTCCTCTACCTCTGTATTTCGCTTGGCTTTCTAACTGGACTCAGTTCCAGGTAAAGTCGGAAACTTCTCCGCATACAGACCTTCGGCTTCTCCAGTGGGGGTGTGTGTTTGGGAGAGGAGGGTCCCCCTTTCCCACTTCCACAGTTGGGGGACTCACAGTATTTGGGGTCCTGCAGGAGCAGTCCGCTTTCTTCAGAGGGTCTGTGGGGCCTCTTGGGATTGCTGGTTTGTTCTTGCAGTCGATCTGGAGCTAAAATTCCGGTCCTCATTATCGCAAGAGTGGAGAGTGGAGGTTGCGCGCGCAAGCAAGCAAGATGGTGCCGACCTGGTGAGCGGAAAGCCAGCTGCATGCCTGGGGAGATCCTGGTTTTCTGCACCCAGTCTGCTGCAGGAGCTCCTTCGCATCCTGCTCCACTGACTTCTCTCTGTATAGCTCTGCCACTCAAGTAAATCAAATATGCACTGTCTGCTGGCAGTGGGGACGGAGGCGCAGGTGGGCAGTGCCTGCATTCTAGTTACGGCCCTTCCTACTCTCCATTGTCCTTGGAAACCGGCACTGTGGATGGTACATCAGTAGCAGAACCAGCACAGCTGCCTGTTAAAATGTGAATGTATCTCAGCAGCCCCTGATACGGCGGGCATCTGAGTATACACACCTGAGTATCTTTCTCCATCTTCAAGGGGCCAGCGGGGGAGATCGCTGACTCCAGAACTTGGAAAGAGCACCAAAGCGGGATGATCTCCAGCACTATGAATCACATCCTGAGCTGTCATCTGTGAAAAAAAACTCCATTGGCAGCTTGAAATACTCCTCAAAGGACAGCTCCCTCGTGATGTTCTTTTTCTCCCAGGGACACCATTATTTACATCTTTTAAAAATTAATTTTAAAAGACCAAGTTTTTTTAAAAAAGACACGTGAAAAGTTCGTTCATTTCAAGCAACTGGTCACAAGAACAGACTCATGTGTACAGCAAAGTCTGGATTTTATTTGGAAACTCTAAATGCATAGCAGAGGAAAGCTGGAAAGAATTTTTCTATAGTTCTGGCTGTAAAAGCATCATAGGACCCATGGGCTGAAAGATTCCAGTAAATCTAACCTGCAAGGATCTGCCCTGGCACCCAGTGTGCTTACAAATGGCACTGCCCTCCCAGTAAAGAGACGGGAATCATCAGGCTGGCGAATTCAGTGATTGGAAATGTCTCAATATATTATAATACACCAACCCAGATAGAAATCCCTGTAGGAACAACACCACCAAGAAGTGTTGCTCTCACCAAATGCCCCATGATGTAGTGCACTAAAAAACATGAGAGACACGGAAAAGGTGGCAGGAATATTAAAAAGTACCAAACTCCAGAATCCCTAAATCAAATGAAAAAAAATTGAAAACAGGAAAAATAAATCTATTCACGTAGCACTGAAACTAGGAAACAGTCTCATTTCATACCAACAACCTTAAGAAATGTCATTCAGAAACACAGTTTGGAATAAAATCCAAAGGGACTCCAGCAACTATGTTCCTCAGAGGGGTGGTGGTGAATAAACAGAGTCCTCAAACTCCTGGCTATACTCCCACCGTGGAGGAATGGGGGAGCTGGGATGTGGGAGCCCCTCTTCCTCTCTGTCAGTAAGAACCACCTCAGTCCAAATGTGGAGGGTTCTATACTCCCCATTGGTAGAAGTAAAGGCTGAAGAGAATGGAGGAATAAAGTGCCTGAGGCCAATTACTTCACACACATTTAAATGCTGGCCTAAGCTAAGAACAAAATCCAGGGAAAAAAATACTTAGAAATTCCATTTGGAGAGCCCCACTCAGAAGAGTCCATTCTCTCTTCCATTGTGATAAACAGAATCTTTCTAGGCACATGAAGAAATGCTAGAATTTGCAACTTTTATTTTCTGCTGTGGGTACAAGAGAAAAAAACTCAGGTAAGTGCCCAAAGATGTGTGTGCAACAATGTTGCCCATGGCATTGTTTGTAACATCTAAGTCTCATCTACAGGAACACCAATAGGACAATAGATGATGGCACATACATACAGTGGATATGCTGCAGAATGTGCCATGCAGGACTGCCATGGCCATCTTCTTCACTCTGGCACCCCGCATAGAACCTGGCATACTCTACCCACCAACGGTCACAGAGTTCATCACCAGTAGCTGCTGGGTGATACATCAGTAAAGGAGAGGGACACACAACTGTACAAACTTTAAAACAAATGCAACTTACATACTGACATGGAAGGATGTCAAGGTATACCGTTGCATGAAAAATACCAAATTATAGAACACAGTATGACACCGTTTTTATTGTTAGTGATTTTCTACACATTTATTTCTTCATACATTTCATTTTAAAATTATGTATATTAATATAGGTATGTAGCATTTATATACACCCACAGTGCCTAAAAAAGTGCTGCTCACTGACATCCAGAACTTCTCTTCTTATAGGTAGATGGAGAGCTGAATTCCCTGGCCCCTTGTGGTTGGATCGGGCCTCATGTCTAGTTTTGGCCAATGAGTTGTGAGAGTAAATGACACGTGTCACTTCCAGGCCAGACCATTTACATACCAGCATGGGCCTCAGGGTTTCTTCCCTTTCCTAAGTTTATCTCGAAAGTATGTATGTGCTGAGATCAAGTCTCTGGCAACCTGGATCCTGGAGGGTCTATGAAGAACAGGAAAAGAAATGGTGCAAGGAGCAACTTCAAAAGCCTCCCCCAAACCAAACTTCGCCCTCATCATCATTTGATTTAAAAACATGAAATTATGTACTTTCAAATCAGAGCTGTGGACTCCCTAAGTCCAGCCTTTGGGAATGGAAGACTGGATGAAGAACTCGGTGATTGTTGATAGACAGAGACTCCTTCAAGGAAGCTTGACTTCTCTTCAACTACTGATCAAAGAATGTTCAAATTGAAAGGCAAAAAACTAACAGAAGGCAGGACTGAGAGGACTCTGAGAAACCTTCTTCTATAAAGGCATCTCTAAATCCAGGCATGAAAAAATAATATCCTGATAACAAGAATGTGAACAAGCAACTCTTTACATCACATCAACACATCTAGATGCCTAGCCTCCCACGGCCCCATGCCAGTTGCTAGCAAGAAGAATTTAGACTTCACTTTTATACGCTAAGAGTGGTCAAGGGTCTGTAATCTTCCTGGCCAAGCCTGTTGAAGAGGACTCCTGCCCTGTAAAACGGGAGGAAATGCCACTGACATTGGAGTCTATTTAAATGCTATCTCCCGGAGTTACAAGAAATAGAGGAAGTTAGTAAACACTGGGATTAAAGAAGTTGTGAACAGAGTGTGTAACTGCTAGCACTTTGATAACTCTTTTCTCTAAAATAAAACTCTCATACAACCAATCTGAAACACAGGAGAAAGATTCCAGGATCCAGAGGGACACAGCAAGATTGACCCTGAGATGACCATAGCTGAGCGCAGAAGCCAAAGTAAGCTGGCTTATAATGTCAGAACTTAGTGATGAAGGCTCCCCACAGAGAAATTCAGTACCTTCCCAACCACTTAAGACTATGTTTGCATTCCTTATAAAATATGATAATAATACCTTACTTACTTGGGTTGTTGTAAGGATTAATGGAATTTCATTTGTAATTATTTCTAGCACAATAAATACTTATGTATTTTCTTCTTCTTAAAAAATGTTACTATGAATATTTCTCAAGCTATTATGGAACCTGAATGAATATTAAATAGGGAGCATAGCCCAACTCCACAAATACGCTACACAAACATATACTAGCTACACAAATATATATATATTATTTAAATTGCAATTTTCTAATGTCTGTAGCAAAGTACTAACATAAAAAGTGAACATAAAGGCTTATAGCAAATGTAGACTTGGAGAGGTTATTTCATCCATCCTACTGCCCCTTGGTAGTTAAGACATCTAAAAATCTCTTTCCTCAGGATCCTTAGTGATGAATTCAAAGAACTGACTATCCTGCTCGTCCCTAAATATGAAGAAAATTTCTGAATAAAACAAGTACATCGTAAGTTATATTTTGAATATAACTTAAGTATATTCAAAGAGTATCTACTACATGCCTACTTATACTCTCATGATTTTTTTTTTTTTAATTTCCAAAGGTGGTATATTAGTCTTTTAGGACTGCCATAACAAAATGCCACAAACTGGGTGGCTTAAACAACAGAAATTTATTTTTCACATTTCTGGATTCTGGAAGTACAAGATCAAGGTGTCAGCAGGCTTGATTACCCCCAAAAGCCCTCTCCTTGGCTAGCAGACAAGCCTTGTCTCTGTGTCCTCATGTGGTCTTTTCTCGTGTCCCTAATGTCTCTCCTTCCTTCCTTCCTTCCTTCCTTCCTTCCTTCCTTTTTCCTTCCTTCCTTCCTTCTTTTTCCTTCCTTCCTCCTTCCTTCCTCCTTCCTTCCTTCCTTCCTTCCTTCCTTCCTTCCTTCCTTCCTTCTCTTTCTCTCTCTCTCTCTCTTTCTTTCTTTCTTTGATGGAGTCTCACTGTGTCCCCCAGGCTGCAGTGCAATGGCACGATCTCAGCTCACTGCAATCTCTGCCTCCCAGGTTCAAGTGATTGTCCCACTTCAGCCTCCCAAGTAGCTGGGACTACAGGCACCCACCATTATGCCCAGCTAATTTTTGTATTTTTGTAGAGACAGGGTTTCACCATGTTGGCCAGGGTGATCTTGAACTCCTGACTTCAGGTGATCTGCCTGCTTCAACCTCCCAAAGTGCTGGGATTACAGGTGTGAGCCACCACGCTTAGTTGCTTCTTATAAGAACTGTTGTTCTATTGGATTAGGATCTCACTGTTATGATCTCTTTAATTTTAATTACCTCTTTAAAGAGGTATATTTATATATTTGGAGGCTCTATCTCCAAATATAGTCACATTGGGGGTTAGGATTTCAACCTATGAATTCTGGGGGACAGTTCAGTTTGTAACAGATAGCATCACCTTAGAAGGGCCCTGTGGCATCTGCACAATCCCCTGCTCTCTTCCTGTGTGAGCTTCAGTGGGAGACATGAAGAAAGACAAGACACAGCTTTGTCTACCTGGAGCTCATCTGTTTGTGGAGGAGACACTTTCCCCATGAACACGGGGCTCACAGGGCAAATATACAAGCCGTGGCTCAAGGCAGCACATGAGGGATCACGCAGCCAGTGCCGTGCACTTAAAGATGAGAAGGACCAGTGTGGGCATGTGTGCTCCAGAAGCAGCACTGGACCCCATGGGAAGTCAATGGCCTGTTCATTAACCATGTCCCTCAATGTTGCTATATTGATTGATTTTCTAATTAAGCGCAAACACAAAACGTCTACCACTTTAGCAAATAAAATCCCACCTTGTTTCTATTCTCCCACAGGGCCTACATATACATACCACCAGGCCTCACTGAGACTCATTCTACCTCACCCTTTCCCAAGGGCTGCTCATACTTCTAGTCCCACCACACTCTCCCTCCTGTGTGTGCAGGAGTTGCTGGGCAGAGTCTTCCCCACTTCAGGCTCTGCAACTGCCTGGAGTGCAAGTTCTTTCCATCCATTCATCAGGCAATCTTCATCCCCAAACCATTTATTGACATGCTAACTGAACCCCTTATGTGGCTTTGAATCTCATCATCTATAAAATGGGAATTATACCCATTGGCTGGGTTGTCAAGGGAACTAAGTAGAAAACTATGTTGTAAACCCTGTAGTCCAATGCTGACACATTGTACTGTACATCCTTAATTAATGTATTTCCCATCTCTTTCTTTCTTTGCTGGTCGAAACAGTTGAGTGAACATCTGAAAGCGGGATGGCAGAAGCAGGGCCAATAGCACTGAATCCAATCAGAGGCACAGGAAGGGGCCTCAGAGTGCCACATCAGGCTCACAGAGAGTGGCCCTCTTATATGAGACATACACCGTCTTCTCCTCAATCCAGATAAGGGCAACTGAGACAAGGTTATTAAATGAAGGAGCAAAGGAGACCAGAAGGTCAGAGTATTTTCTGGGTTAGTGGAGAAGGGTGACCAACATTCTTGGAAATGTTCATAGGTCTGGGACTGTGGCCTCCTCTAAGGACTCAGGTAACACAGGTTGTGCTAATCAGGCACTTAAGCCAAAGGGAATGCCAATATATACTGACTTTGATGACTTCAGCAAAATACAGAGGCAGTTCTAATTTTCACTCATTCAGTAGACTTATTCACCACTAAAATCTGGTGAATAGCTCAGTCTATTTATAAATACCAAAATAATTGTGGAGATGTTAAGTTCAAGGCACCATACCAGTGTTGCAGGATGGGAGAAGGGAAAAGGTTGGAGTTGTAAGGGCATATAACACATGTCCCTGCCCAAAGACCTTAGTCTAGTGAAGCAGATGAAACAAAGAACATGACAAATAAAAATCAGGACTGGAAGACTTGAGCTGAGGGGAACACTCAGAAAGTGAGTCACTGCGGATGTGTGGGCTTTCCAAAGAGCTCAATCTATGCAAACTTGGTCACGATCCACAAGATTTTCTCACAGAACTGAGTTTTGACCATTTCCCATAGCCTTTTACTATTTGTTTCTACCACAGTTCTCACAATTTGAAGGTTTTTCCTAGAAATAAACAATCTGAGTGGTTTTGCATTAATCAATTTTGGAGTTGTCAGATTTCTTAATCAATTCGAAAGTATTTTTTTGAGCTCTAGTTTATACAAGCTTCACCAGACTAAGGATTGTAGAGGATACAATTAATTGGTAGCCTCAGTCTTCTCCTACAAGAAGTTTACATTCAATGGTGTACTGGAGCCCCCATGTACTTGCTTGTAAGGACCATTTGCTAAATATCCAGAAATTTTGTGAGCTGGTATTAAACAGAGATGTGGTTGCTTGAATAATGGTATATATGTCCTAATCCCTGGATCCTGTGCATGTTAACTTATATAACAACAAAAAAAAAAAAAAAAAAAAAAGGATTTTGCCGTTGTAATTAAGTTAAGCATCTTGAGATGGAAAGATTATCTAGGTGGGTCCTAAATGTAATCACATGTATGCTTATGAGAGGAATGCAGAAGATTTGACACACACAGAAGAGGAGAAGCTGCTGGAACCATGGAGTCAGAAATTGAAGTGATGTAGCCACAAGCCAAGCAATGCCATGAACCACTAGAAGCTGGAAGAGGCAAGGAGCATAACCCCCCAGAGTCTCCAGAGGGCATGTAGTCTTGCTAACATCTTGATTTCAGTCCATGAAACTGATTTTGGACTTCAGACTTCAAGAACTAAGAGAATATATTTTTGTTGTTTTAAGGCATCAAGTTGGTGGTAATTTGTTACACAGCTGTAGGGAACTGATACAGGTGGGTAGCCTGAAATCAGCCATGGTGGGAGTATCTACACCACAGAAATTGGCAAATGCTACAAATCAGGGCTTTTAGTTTTAGAGACCTGGTTTGCTCACATCATAACTGAGTAAATCAGCCTTAAACAACTAGCAAATGTCACTTCATGGCATGACATGACAGGATGTGTTGTGATATGACATGATATAATGTGATGTGACATGATACACTAGGAAACACACTCAACTTATAACCAGGTTCCTCGTTCTGAATCTTCCCCAAACAGGTTCTGTCTGTTATTAGGCAGGTCTCTTTTCTTCTCATTGTGGTTTGGTCTCCTTCCAGAAAAAACAAGAGCCTCAAAACAAACTCATTCATTCTAGAAACATTTACTAAGCACTTACAATGTAGCAGAAATGGTGCTGAAGGTACAAAGGTGAGCGAGTCCCAATGCCAGTCACTGAAGAATGAATACTCATTGTGACATCAGACGGCCAACCAACAAGAAAATGCTGGTGTGAGGTTGAAGATTAACGGTAACTACTGGGGTGTTTCCCATCTTTGTGATTTCCACTCTTTGTGATCCCAGTGCCAAATCATTGACATATTAAAGTTGAGCTTTCAGTGGAAGATTGCTATTGTCTGAAAGTTTGTGTCCCTCCAAAATGTATGTTAAAAACCTAATCACCAGTGTAATGCTATTAGGAGGTAAAGTTTTGAGAAGGTGATCAGGCCATAAGAATGGAGCCCTCATGAATGAGATCAGAGCCTTATAAGAAAGGCCCCAAAGAACTGCCTCCTCTTTTGACCATGTGCGGTTACAGTGAGAAGGCACTATTGATGAATTGGGAAGTGGGCCTTCACCACCAGTCACTGAATCTGCCAGCATCTTGATCTTGGACTTCCCAGCCTTCAGTACTGTGAGAAATTAATTTCTGTTATTGATAAGACACTCACATATAGTAGTTTGTTATAGCAGCCCAAAAGGACTAAGAGAAGTTCTCCCACACTAATCAAACAGCTTTCTTTGAAAGGGGCTGCGTTGAAAAGTTGTTTCTCTGTTGAACTCAAGCTCAAACAACTAAGCAAAGCTAAGCTGGGCCAAGTACAACATTGGATCCTAATCATAGGCAGGTAGCATTTGTCAAACAAGATGACACCACCCACGATGTCACAGAAGTGGAGTTGGTGCTCATCATCAAAGATGCCACTGCTCCACGGGATGCACCACCCACTGGTGCTGTGGTAACAGCAACATGCAAACCACTGCTAGGATGGCCTCCTCATCCCTGTTCTCTGCATCTTCCCCATGACTCCTGTTAAATGCCCTCACTGAGTGCTCTGCTTAAAGTTTTAAGATTGCAGGCAACTTCCTCTTCCCAGGTGGCATCTAAAGTTAACATCCAGGGATAGCCAACAGAAAACCACCTAGCCTTCCCTTTTTAAGACACCACATCTCAGGGGCCCTACTCTGATCCCCAAGTAAATTCTTGGACGTCCTTTCAAGCTACAGATGTTAGCAATAGCAGTCCTCTATGGGAGACGTAATACAGTTGCTATTATTAGGCAATTTGCACAGGGTAACAAGTTTACTGTTCCAGATGTGGGAACTATTTGGGGCAAAATTCTGTTTATTCCTTCATGTAATAAATGCTTATTGAGGAGCTCTACATGCCAGACAATTAACTAGGTACTGGAGATCCAAACACAAGTGAAAACCAACCCCTGCCCTCAGAAGGAGACTTACCCATAATCAGCAAGTGTCACTGGTATTATAAGGTAAGGATATCCAGGGAACAGCGAGACACAAAGGAGGCAGTAGACAGTCTCTCTAGAGGGCCAGGAAAAGACTCATACATGATAAGGTACATGGATCCAGGGAAGATGAAGGCAGTGTGGGATTGCTTTTGAAGTTCTCCAAATTCCCCCATAAAAGCAGACAGACAAACTAAGAAGACTAAACAAAAAAAAAAAACCACAGACAAAACTATTACAAACCCCAAAAGAAGTGTGGTGGGAACAAACATCTGACAGAACCAGACACATTACTGGTGACTGGACATAAGCCCTGTTAATGAGAAGCTTACATTTAGAGAGTCAATTAAGCACATGCTATACGCAACCTAAAGTGGTAAATGCTACCTTGGTCATTCGAGTTCACTGTTACATGCCTTGAAGTGTGGGGTGCACTGGCCTGAACCATTCTGGTTGGGTTTGATTCCTTAGGATGCTACCAGCAAATAACATTGAGAAATACCCAGCCACTTTCATGTTCTCCAATGGCAGCCCAAAGTGCAATGATCTCTATGATTCATGGGAGGTCAGATGAAGAGTGAGAAAATTGTATTAGTCTGTTCTCGCACTGCTAATAAAAGCATATGCAAGACTGGGTAATTTATAGAGGAAAGAGGTTTAGTTCTCCCAGTTCCACATGGCTGGGGAGGCCTCACAATCATGGCGAAAGGAAAAGGGGAAGTAAGATGCATCTTACACGGCAGCAGGCAAGAGGGTGTGTGCAGGGGAACTGCCCTTTTATAAAACCATCAAATCTCATGAGACTTATTTATTATCACAAGAACAGCATGGGAAAAACCTGCTCCCATGATTCAATTACCACCTACTGGATCCCTCCCACAACACGTGGGGATTATTACAATTCAAGGTGAGCTTCGGGTGCAGACACAGAGCCAAACCATATCAACAAGGTAGGGGAAGAAGACAAGAGCCTAGCTGTGCTGACTATTGGCTGGACATCCTTTATCAAATGTCTTTAACTTTCCTAGGCCTTAATTCTCTCATTAAAACTGGAGAAAGATATAACACACACCTCATAGGCTATTATAAGAACCGAATGGGATAATGCATGTGGGTGAGTAGAAGTCTTTGCAAACTAAAAACTGCTCCAAAATACATTATCTTCATTCATAGGCCACAGTAGATTAGGTTATTCATATATATTCCCTTCCTGTTCCCCCATCTCCATGTGCAGAGTAGAGTTCCCTGCCCCTTGACTTTGGGCTCATTCATGTGACTTCTTTTGTTGGAAGGGATGTTAGCAAATCCACTGCAAACAAGCTATGAATGCACTGTGGTGCTCACCTTCTGCACCCCCATCCCTGCCATGGGAAGAGCCTCCTGCCAACCTGGCATTAGAAGGAACACATAGGGAGCAGACCTGGGCCCAACCCCGCATGAGGGGTCAAGCCCAGCTCTCTCACAGCTGGAAGGAGAGCTAGCCAGCCAACTCCTGACTCACATGCAGGTTTGTGAGCAAGAATAAATGATGGCTGTTTTAAGCCACTGAGTTTTAGGGTGGCATTCTCCAACACGTGCTGAAAGGTACATAGCCCATCACTTCCCTCCTCAGCCTAAGAGGTCCTGGGAAATTGACAGCGTTGTAGAAACCATTTTGATAAAATATTTGCAATGCAATTCACAAATGAAAAGAATGATATAGCCAAACGGAAGAACTAGCCTAAGGCAGTGAGGTAGGTGAACGGTGGCATCAGAATCATTCAGAAATTTCAAATTACATATACCTGACCTGCTCACCATCCCCATTCCGTTCATTCCTGTAGATATTTACCAACCTAAGAGTAAGGAGGTGAAGAGATAGAACATTGTACTCCACTAAATCATAGTAAGAAAACCCTGCACTACAAAATAAAAAAATACGTGAAAGCCAATAGGGATCAGCACAGCAAAGATGAAGTTCCCATTCATTCCCACTTTGCACCCCCACCACACAAACAATGCCTGACTAGTGCCAATGTACTCATGAAAGCAGGCGTCATGAAGTCTGTAGTATACTGGAAAATATTCCAGTCTACTCAGTGTGATATTATGTAAGCATCACTTAATTTTAATTTAAATTCTAAGATTGGTCAAGCTAACAATACGCTTTATACACAGCCCTGGGGTGGTCAGCTAGCATTACAACAAAAAGAGCCACCCTCCAGGAGGGGTTCCCCAAATACTTCTACTACCTGGGTCAACATCAACAATCCACAGCTTGCTAATTATTACATAACAAATTTAAAAAATTATTGGTGAAATTAGGGTCTTGTTAATTAGCATATTAGCATAATGAATACTAGACATTTAGTCTCACTAAAGAAATTAAAGATGTTGGAGATGCATAAACTGCCATGGTAGTTGAGCAATATTCTCCATTTCGTGAGCAAGGTATGAGACCCCAGCAAGGCTCAAGGTCTGTATAGGGCACTTGAGGCTTAATTCTCAATCAGATCCATATCCAACAATTGATCACATTAGGAGGATCACTGACTGCACAGCCTTGTAATGTGGCTATGGCTGTGCTGAATCTGCAGACCATCCTAACGGAGTGAGGTCTCCTAAGGGGAGAGAATGGAGGCTTTCATCAAGCTCACAGAATAGACCTGTGCACTATTTTTGTTTCTACCTTGATAATGAATATTTGTCTAATAAATGTATGTGTGACAGGAGAAAAGAGGTTATGATACGTATGCTGTGAAGGAAAAAAGGGCTGGGTGCAGTGGCTTATGCCTGTAATCCCAGCACTTTGGGAGGCTGAGGTGGGAGGATAGCTTGAGCCCAGGAGTTCGAGGTTACAGTGAGCTGTGATTGTGCCATTGCACTCCAGGCCAGGTAACAGAGAAAAATTTTGTCTCTGAAAAGAAAAGGGGAAAAAAAGCTGCCTCTCATTTGGAAAAAAAAAAAAGACTTTATAAAGAACATAAATTGCAGAACACTTAAAAGTAAAAAAGTAAAATTAAACTTTATTATGTTTAGAGTCTGCTGCTAAGTGGTAAATAAGTGTAAATATCTAAAATTAGATACTTTTTTACAATTTCAAATAAGATGAATAATTATTTAAAAATTCATGATTTATTCTTCCATCTACTAGCTACAAATCTGTTGTGAATTTCAGCTTACTCATTAGTTATAGAAGTGATATGTACCTTGAAGGAATGTTGTAAGTATTTAATGAAATGAAATTAATTTAACGGGGCTTTTCAATACCAGTCTGTGGAATGGAACGGTGTTGGGCAGTTATAGCAGAAAGAAGTAACTTCTATCATCCTTAGATGGAAAAGCAGAAACATCAGAACCTAATTTTAAACGATTCAATGAAATCCAAGTCAAGGAGTCTCAGCTTTGGTCCAGTGATGGAGCTGATGCCAACAATCCCTTTCTCCATGATTCCTGCCGACAGTACATTACAGGCTCTGTCTGAGCTTCTTGATGTGCAAAAACATGTTACCGAGGCCAAAACCTAGAAACTTTCATCTAGATTCTAGATCTTCTAAATGTGTTGGTTACTCTAGAATTTAGTGGGGGGGGGGGGTTACATTTCTTTTAAGAAAATGAATACTGTCATGTTTCAGATTTCCAACGCATCCTATTTATCCTGTTCACTTTGTCTTTGAAGTTTTCTCCTGATGATGGCTGTCATCCATCCGGTTGCCATCATCCCCATGCAGCCACCACACAGTAACTGCTGATGCCAGATGGCTCCTGCCCACACTCTAACTCCTGCAATCCACTTACCATTTGACTGCCTCTATGATAGGTTAAAAATGCATATCTACTCGTGTCATTCCCCTGTTAAACCCATTAATGGTTTTCCATGCTCTTAGAATAAATTCTGAATTCCCACATAAAGCGTACAAGGCCCCTTCTCCTCTGGCCTCTCTGTGTGTCTCTAATCATTCTTCTCCTTTCTCTGTCTGTTTCAGCAATATTAGACTTTTATCTCCTCCAGGGTTCCACATTCCCTTCAGCCTTTGGACTTCTGTACTCACTGCTTTTCATTTCTCTCTGCCTGATATAGTCATTTTACAGATAAGAAAACTAAAGTTCAGAGAAAGGAAGTGACTCAGCCACAGACACTTCATCTGTTTCTTCATTAAGGAAACATCCAGATTTCTAAATACAGGAGAGGAAGACAGTAGCATGGCTCCAGAATCAGAGAGACTCAGCTTCAACTTTTAGCTTCATCATTTACTAGCTGTGAAATCTTAGTCAAATGACCCAACTCTTCTGTAATCTTTGTTTTCCTCATCTATAAAATAATGGTAGAGCCTATATCATTGGGTACCGGTGAGGATAAACTGAGATGATAGATGTAAAGTTCCTATTTCAGAGTCTGGCACACAATAAGCTTTAAATAAAAATCTAGTAGTGTTGATTTAATTATTGTTTTCATAATCATTGGTTGGCTTGATTCTTGACTTTTCAGATTTAAATTTAATGCAGTCATAAAAATGAAGGCATAATTAATTCACCCAGAAATATGGGACCACTTCAAGAAGAGAGAGTAAATTACTTGCATCAGATAAAAGATCATTACATACATACCTGGGCAAGTGCAAATGAAACTTGTGTGGAATTCAAAGAGAGCCAAAATGAATAATGGTTATTCAAAGTTAGTGGGCAAAAAGAAGCAGATGCAGAAGGCAGAGAGCAGTTAGTTGATGAGGAGTTGGAGCTGGGATGCAGCTAGTACGTGTGGGCCTCTCAGGAAGTTTCATTACAGAAGAGGAAAGAGCTTTTTGTTGTTTCTCTCAAGTGATTAGAGCATGTTGGAATGTGTGCAGGATGGAGTTAGCAGTAGAGGACACAGTGAAAATGAAGGACAGAAAGGTGGTAAGTGATTCTTCAAAGTTCTCAAGGAAGGAGAAACAACAGGATCAAAGGCTCAAGGGAAGGGTAAGCATGAGCCGTGTACAGAAAGAAGGACTTCGGTGTAGTCAGAAGGAATTAGAGAAGTATGTGTCTTTACATACACTAGTGCAGTTTTCTGCAATGGCTGTGGGGAGCAGGACCTGGGAAAAGCTATTTCCAGTTGCAGAGATGCCTTTGGTATATGGAGTCTCTGTCAACAGTGGTTCTCAAAGTTGGCTCAGCCTTGGACTCCCTGGGAAGCTTTGAAAAACTCTGATCTCCGTTATGCCCCACGCCAATTAAATCAGTATCTCTGTGGTGGGACACAGGCATCATTAATTAAAGCAAAACAAAACAACAGCAGGAGATTCTAATGTGCAGTCAAGTCTGAGAACCAGTTATCTAGAGGTATTACATGAATGAATTATATATAGTTAGAATAAAATTGTGTATGGTTAGAACCAAAAATAACTTCAGCAAACGTTTGGTTTTGTCTCTTTAAAATCAACACTACACCAGCAAATGTATAAAGGAAATAGAATAGAAAATATGAGACTGCATTGCATATAAAAGGGGAAAGCATAATTTTGATAAGCATGTCTATTTACACACATTCATATGAAAGAACTGGGTACAGATATAAAATGTTTTTCTTATTAGGTCAGGGTCAAAAAAGCTTGAAAACCACTGATCTAGATAAACTCCTTTCACGGATGAAGAAACTGAGGCCCAAGGAGATTAAAAGCCTTCCTTAAAGTTACACAAACAAAAAGCCAATTCTGGACAAGAATGTAGTTTCCCTGACTACTTTCAGGGTGCCCCTTGACCCTCTGTTTCCTGTGTGTTTTGGTTTCCTCTTCTCAGCACTATGATAAACTTTCCGAAGGCAAGGATTATGTCTTCAATTCTTTAGGGTTACCCACATTTACCCATTTCTTTGCTTTCCACATCCCACTTCTCTCCTATGGATTCCATTTTTTTTTCTTATTGAAGTAATTTTTCCGCAAAGCTCTCTTTTGTTCTTTGCTTGAAATTGTTTTGTTTTGGTCTCACTTTGAATGATAGTTCACCTCATCAGGGATTCTCAAGCTGTAATGAGCATTTAAAACACCAGGGAGCCTGTTAAACTGCAGACCATGATGCAGTAGGCCTGGGGTAGATTCTGCATTTCTTACTCACTTCTAGGTGATTCTGGTGCTGCCGGTCCTTGGACCACAGTTTGAGTAGCAAGAGTTTAGCAGATTCACAATTCTATCTTGACAGTTACATTCCACTCTTCCCACCCTGCCCCCAAATGCTTTGAAGATATTTTCTTGTCTTGTGGCTTCTGTGATTGCTAATGAGAAATTTTATAACAGTCTAATATTTGTTTTTAAGAAACTTCTCAATCCCTTTGATTACTTTCAAAATTTTTATCTATCTTTGGTGTGTCCTAATTGTGTTGTGATGCACCTAGATTTATGTTTATTTATCCAACTTGGGATGACTTCTTCAATCTGGGCATTGAACCTCTCGTCACTTCTGAAAATTATCAGTCATTACTCCCTGCAATATGGCCTTATGGATCTTGCATTCCAGCAGGAGGAGACACACAATAAGCAAAAGACATAAATAAGTAAAGTGATCACTTAAGAGGTAAGGGGTGCTAGGGCCAAAAGAAAAGGCTGCTGTGGGTGGGGATGGAGGTGCAATTTCAAATATGATGGTCAGGGTTGGGCTCACTGGGAACGTGGCATTTTAGTAAAGACGTGGAACATGCTGGGGAGAGAGTGTTCCAGGCAGATGGGAGGCAGTACCAATCCTTTAGTAGAGACTGGGGGTGGGGGTGAAAGAGGAGAGAGGGAGAATCATATAGGGGCTTAGCACAGAAGGAGTACCAAAGAAGTAAAAGGTATTTTAATCCTTAAGAAGTTTAACTGGGGAAAAAAAAAAAAACAGATTAGAAGCACTGAAGATATGATCCACTGGAAAATATTGAATGACAGAGTCCTCAGAGTGCTCAGGGGAGAGGCAGGAGTGGAAGCACAAAAGTGGTCCTGCAATGCAAATACTCCTCCCTGAAAACCCCCGGCCCAAACATAATGCATTTTACTGTCTAGAGAATGCTACTGGGTAAACAGAACACTCATCTGGTAGCAGAAAAAAAATGCTTGAAATTAGGCCTGTAAAAATAAAAATCCACTCATGAATTTAATGCCCTTTCAATAGTATTTTTGTGACAGGTTCCTCTTGGATTGTATCCCTCTAAAAATCTCATGTTTACATAACCAAAAGTGGGGCAAGTTTTAATCAGGCATAACAACTACTTTTCATTTTCTCTTCCATTTGCAGGATGATCAGAAGTAAATATTCCAATTGCAGTAAATCCACGCAAAAAGCTTTTTTGGCTACTACACCCCACGCCCCCACATATGCGATTTATCTTTTTTTTTTTACACTATTGGTCCTATTCAATATGTGTCTTTTATTGTAAGCAATTTCAAACCTGACTGGAAGGGAAGTTGTGGAAAAGAGTACAAAAAAATGAAGTAATCTCTAGAAATCTAGACTTGATTCTTACATGAATCCCTGGGATAGTTGAGAGCCCTAAGAGTTCTGTTGGTATCAGCAAAACAAGGGATAAGACAGCATCATCCAGCAATTTTGCCCTGAAATTGAGAGGAAAGGTTTTTCTTCTGCCCCACTTCTAGTCTCAGGACTCAGAATAAAGCCAAGACTGTCTTTACTTGACTCAACAATGGCCCCTGGAGACAGTGGGCTAGTTATCCCTTAGCCAGGCTCTGTCACGTACATGTCCATACACTCCTCAGCTATCTTGCTTCATATCTAAATTAAGTCCCGGTCACTCCCTGTGCTCCTTGTCCCACCTCTTTGCTGGGTTCTCTCCAATGTATCATCTGCCTTTTAGTTATAGTCGTTTGATGTGGGGGATGATGTGTCATGGCAGGAAAAGCACTGGCCTTGGAGCCAACTCCTTGAAGACCAAACTACAAGTCTTGGCCCTGCTCATGACCTTGGACTCTAAGCCCTAGTTTCCTCATCTGATAAGCAACAACTACAAAAACGTGGGGGCTAACAGTACATACTATGCCAACTCAGAGAGTAAAATCAAACTCAATAACGATACATAAGAGCACTTTGTCAGCAGGATGATCAAAACTAGAGCTTCCCAAACTTCAAATTACTTCAAAATTCCCCAGGGAGTTTGTATAAAGGGGAAAAACTGATAATAAACATATTAAATAAGGAAAATATAGATAGTTTGTTAGAAGGTAGTCAGTGCAAAGGTGAAATTCAAAGCATGGCAGGGCAATGCAGGGGAAGGGTGACTTCAGTTAGGGTGGTCACAGCAAGTCTCATTGAGAAGGTGACATCTGAAGCCTTATTGAGAAGGTGATGTCTGAAAAGACTTAAAAGGGGTGATCATTATGCCGATATCTGGGAGAAGAGTGGTCAGGAAGAGGAACTGGAACAAGAAGGGCAAAGGTCCTTTGGGGAAAGGGTGCTTACTGTGTTCAAGGAACAAGAGGACCAGAATGGCTGGAGGAGAAAAGATTCAAGGAGACTAGAGAGAAAATGGGCCCATATCCTCCAGGGCCCCATAAGTTGCAGTAAGGGCTTTTGACTTTTACTCTGAGTGAGATGGACACCACTGGAGGAGGCCATAAAATGCCTTGTGTTTTGAGCAGACATCTGGCTGTGGCACCAAGAACAGCCTGTAGGGGAATAAAGCAGAAGCTGAGAGTTAGGAGATGACAGCATTAACCCAGGTGAGACAAAAAGGTGTCCTGAACCAGGACAGTTCTGGCGGAGGAAGAGAGAGTGGCTAGAATCTAGACCCGTGCTGAAGGCAGAGCCAGCCAGATCTACAGATGAACTTGGGAGGTGACAGGAAGAGAGGGTGAAGTCAGGGATGATACAAAGGATAGGGAAACCACCAACTCAAAGATTTGTCAGTAGCCAGGTGTGGTGTCTCAAGCCTATAATCCCAGCACTTTGGGAGGCCAAGGCGGGTGGATTGTTTGAGCCCAGTAGTTTGAGACCAGGCTGGGCAACAAAGAAATATCTCATTTCTATAAATTTAAAAAAAAAAAAAATAGCCAGTCTTGGTGATATGTGCTTTTGCTCCCAGCTACTTGGGAGGGTGAGATGGGAAAATCACTTGAGCCCAGGTGGTCAAGGCTGGAGTGAGCCACGGTGCAACTGCACTCCAGCCTGGCGACAGAGCAAGACTCCGTCTCAAAAATAAAGATCTGTGAGTAGTGATTGTGAGTAGGACAGATGTTGATAGGAGAATTAGAAGTTCAGTTTTAGGCAAGTTGGTTTCTTAAGCTTAAATGAATATATGGAAAAACGAACACATTTTAAGTGGGCGGCTCAATGAATCTATACGCAGAGAACATACCAAGTTACTCATCCCAAGATCAAAAAGAGAACTTCCTCTCCCACAGAGAAGCTTACCTCAAACACGTCTTGGTCATCACCCATCCCAAAGATAACTGTTATTCTGACATTCATAAACATAGATTAGTTTTGCCTGGTTTTCAACTTCATGTAAATAAATGGAATTACACAATATCAACTCTTGTGTTTGACTTTTTTCATTCAGTATTAACTTTGTGAGAATCATTCACATTGTTAAATATAACAATGGTTCATATATTTTCTGTTGTTGTGCATTATTCTATTGTTTGAATACATCACAACTTATTTATCCATTCAATTGTTGATGGATATTAGGCTTGTTTTCAATTTGGGGCTATTACTGATACTGCTGCCATGAGCACTCTTGTACATACTTTTGTCACACATATATGTGCATCTGTCCTGGGTATATATCCATATATACATATGTCTGATGCATCTTTTCATTTAGAACCTAGCCAAGATGCCATAAGGAAGCCCAGGCAGCCATGAGGAAAGACTCATGTGAAGGAGAATCAAAAGTCAAACACAAAAGAGTTTATTTTGTCTAATTCTATTTACATGAAGTTCAAAAACAGAAAAAATCAATTCATGTTGAATTCCCAAGTGATAGCCAGTATCAACTTGCAGTCATATGGGTGACTTGCTGGATCATGCAAAACAGGTTCCCAGCATTGTACACCAACTTGAAGTCCTACCAGCAACATTTAAAGAGTCTATATTGCTTTGCATCCTCCCCAGTAGTTGTGCTGCCAGGTTGGTTTGTCTGCTTTTTTCATTTTAGCCATCTTGATTGGTATGTGATGTTATGTTGTAATTTCCTGATAACAGCTTGTATTTCTCTGATAACACATGGCGAGCACATTTTTATACCTGTTGGTAATTTGAATATCCTTTCTTTGCAAAGTACTTGTTCAAGTTGTCTGTGAATCTTTTAATTAATTGCTGTGGTCGATTAAAGGTGGCTACAAGTTCTTTGCAGCAATTCTCATACACTCTGAGTGGTGGAATAGATTTCTCTAGCCCCTTGAATCTGGGCTGAGTCATTGACTACTTTGATCAGTAGAATACAGTGGAAATGATGCACTGCCAGTTCTGAGCCTAGGAGGGCTGACAGCTGCTGTGTCCTCTTACTTGGAACCTAGCTACCATGCTACAAGGAAACTCAATAAATAATATGGGAATGCCCATATGGAAAATAATTAAAGTCTCAGTCTAACAGCTCCAGCTGGATTCCCAAGTGACAGCCAGCACCAATTTGTGGGCAATGTGAATGGTCAGTCTTGGAAGTGGATTCTCTAATCCCCATCAAGCCACCTCATCTGATACCATGCGGAGCAGAGACATGCTGTCCCCTCTGAGCTCCGCCCAAATTGCAAAACTAACAAATTGCTCAAATTACAAAAATAACATGGTTACTTTTTTAAAAACCACTAAGTTTTGGGGTGGTTTGCTATTGGGTATATATCCATATATACATATGGATAAGTATGGTAATAGGTAAGTAAAAATAGCTTTCTGTCTTTTCTTACTGATTTTCAGGAAATTGTTGCATATACCGAATATGAATCCTTTGTTGCAAGTATGTTCTTCAAATACTTTCTCCCAATCTGTGGCTTGCTATTTTCCTCCCTTAATAATGTCTTTAATTATAATGAAATCCAATGTATCAATCTTTTCCTTTATCTTAGTGTTTTAACGAAGGAACTGCTCCTTGTTCCAATGTTATAAATATTTTCCCCTGTATTATATTCTAGAAATTGAATGATTTTCTTCTTTATACTAAAACCTGAAATTAATCTGGAACTGATTTTGCTTATGATATGAGATATGGGTTGAGATTCACTTTTTTTTCCATATAGATATCTAATTCACCATCGCAATTATTGAAAAGGCCATCCTTTTCCTGCATTGTAATATTACTCTGCTCCTAAATTAAGTGATTGCATGTGAGATCTGTTTCTGGACTTACTGTTCTGTTCCATTTGGATAAGTTAAATTTAAATTTCCTGTTAGCTCAATTAAGTGGAGTGGTCAATTAAGCAGTTAGATACATGGCTTTGAAATCCAAAGCCGATATTTAGGATGAAGATATAAATTTGGGAATCATATGTTTATAGGTTTTCTGAAAAAGCCAATCTCAATGAAACTGGATGAAATCACCCAGGGAATATAAGTGTAGATGAGTAGAGGGGAAAACCAGGCATTGAATCCTAGGATCCTTCAACATTAAGAGGCTGGGAAAAAGAAAGAACTAGAAAAATGGAGAGGCAAGTGTACAATATGCACACTAGAAAAAGTTCTTCACGGAAGCCAGGCATGGTGGCTCATGTCTGTAATCCCAGCACTTTGGGAGGCTGAGGCAGGTGAATCACCTGAGGTCAGGAGTTCAAAACCAGCCCGGCCAACATGGTGAAACCCTGTCTCTACTAAAAATACAAAAAAAAAAAAAAAAAAAAATAGCCGAGTGTGGTGGTGGGCGCCTGTAATCCCAGCTACTCGGGAGGCTGAGGCAGGAGAATTGCTTGAACCCAGGAGGCAGAGGTTGCAGTGAGCTGAGATAGCACCACTGCACTCCCGCCTGGGTGACAGAGTGAGACTCTATCTCAAAAAAAAAAAAAAAAAAAAAAAGTTATTCACGGAAGACAAAATGATAAACTGCGTCAGTGATTATGACAAGTCAAGTAAACTCAGGACTGATAATTGCTGTCGACTTTATCAATGTGGGGACTATTGTGACCTGGACCAGAGGAACTGACAAGACACTCTTGAAAAGAGGAGTGATGGAGACAAATTCTCGATTTGTAGAGTTTAGGAAAGAATAGGAAAAGGAGTAATGAGAGACAACGAGTTTTGTTGCAAATACTGTCAGTAGTTCTATTACAGATGTGGAGCAGAGATTGCCAGCTCAGGTGCTGGGCTTGCCAAGAGAGAGCTGCTGTTGTTATTGTTGTTAAATATGGAAGAAATAACAGCAAGATGGTGCAATGAAGAGGAAATTAACAATTAGGAGAAATAATTTGCTATTACACCTCTGCACTGATTACTTTTGCAGGCTAGCATCTCTTCCCTTGCACCCTCTGGGTCTTGGAGACTGGCGCATGGGTCAGGGAAGTTGTTACAAACTGAATGTTTCCGTTCCCATTAAAGTCATAGATTAAAGCCCCACTGTGATAGTATTTGGAGGCAAGCCTTTGGGAGGTAATTATTAATAGGTTTAGATGAGGCGCTGAGAATAGAGCCCCTATACTGAATTAGTGCCATTATAAGATGAAGACACACCAGAGTTTCCTCCCTCTGCTGTGTGAAGATGCAGCAAGAAGTCAGCCAGTGCCTGCAAGCCAGAAAGAGGGCCCTTGCCCTGAACCTGACCATACTGGCACCCTGATCTCAGACTTCCAGCCTCCAGAACTTTGAGAAAGGAATATCTGTTTTTTAAGTCACCTAGTCCACAGTGTTCTATTATAGAAGCCTCAGCTAAAAAAGATTTTAGAGAATTATGGGGAACAAACTTAGCTAGGACATCAAAGTTAAAGATGTTGCACAATGAGCAGGGCAGATATCCTGGGGTCCTGGCAAATGACGGAGAGAGGAGGGGATGGTCCTGAAAGCAGGAAAGGCAAGTTTTACCCAGATCACAAAGGTATCCAGGACCAGTCCTAATTCCATCTCCTCTAACTATCCAGGAAGGATTCCTCTAAAGTTCTGATGATATGAACGGAGACCTTCTTTCTTCTCCTTCCTTTCACAGCTGCTGTGGACCAGCATCCATCAGTTCCCATACCAAGAAAATGTCCAGATGGATGTCCTGTGCTCTCTCATGGGTATTCCTGGTCTCCGTCTGCAAATTCATTGCCAATTTGCCATCCTTCAAACAAAGAGTAGTGTGATTCTATGGAAAGATGATGAGCACCCAGGTCTGGTCCTGCCATAGTGACTAGGAGCAAGTCAGTGGGCCTCCCTCGGTTTCAGTATCCTTAGGTGAAAAATGGGCACTGCCTCTCAGATCTTTTCCTGTCTTCTGATTCTATTTTCCTCACCTTCAGGATTTTTTTTGTATTATAAATGAATAGTTTATAATTGTGTAAATTTATGGGTATAAAATAATGTTATGATTTATGAATACAATGTGGAATAATTAAATCAAGCGAGTTAACACATCCATCATCTCAAATACAGTACTTAACATTTTTTGTGATAATATTTGAAATACACTGTCTTAGAAATTTTGAAATGTACAATACTCTATTATTAACTATATTTACCATGCTATGCAATATAATTCAAAACAAGAAAAAATATATATTCCTCCTGTCTGAGATTTTGTACCTTTTGACCATCATCTTTCCTTTACCTTCCCTTCACCCCTTAGCCTCTGTATCCCCAGTCTTCCCTTCACCCCCATTCTACTCTCTGAGGATTATAACCTTTATTTGTTTCCATTGACATTTATCTAACATATCTAATCAAGAATTACTATTTAACACTTACGCACTTAGTGCTGTGCTAAGTGTTGAGGTTACAATAAACAAAATATAGGCTAGTGGGAGGAGGCCAATGAGAATGAAAGGAATCACAAACCAATGGAAATGACAGGTGAGGAAAGCACAGGGTTGTTTTGTAGTACATCAACTGAGGATGAGAAGCTGAAGAACAATTTTGTTCTAAGAGTGAGTAGGATTGTTCTGAATCAGATTTCAACTTTGTTGCCTATTTTTTCATCTTTGCCTCAGATACCTACAACTCTAGCTCTTTATATACTGGGTCTCTGTTGATACTGAAACTTTTCCAAACAAGTTTCCAAGCAACATAAACTATTGTTTCCCTCAGTAAACGTGTAGTTTACGGTGCTTCCTCTCCAGGGTGCAGGGGTCAAAAATGAGAAACAAACAGCTTCTCAGTCTATGAGCTGATCACTCAAGCTGTATCCTTAAAAAATATTAATCAGACTTCTACAGAAAACAGCTGCTTGGAGGACAAAAGGAAGGTTCAATTCTGCTGTTTTGGAAAGACAAGTCACACAGCAAGGTCAAAGCATGTGGTACAACGTTGAATAAACAAGTAAGAAACCCTAATCTTGAAACCTACAGGTAGTAAGTAGTCTATGTTTTACAAGAGGCATTAACTTGAACTTTGGTGGAAACTGCCTTGCACTAGAATTAGAAGAATCAGGTTTGGCTATCAATTTATTCATACCTACAATTTATCATTTAGTCAGTCAAGAAATATAATTTATGATACCACAGAATGGAATTCTCCTCACCCTCTTCATTCTTCCCTCTCTAAACCCTGAATACTCAAGGGTCTTAAGTTCCTGCCTTTTCCATTAAACATCCTAATAGGAGTTCTTTAGATTGTTGTTATGGAAAATGCCAAACATTACAAAAACAGAATGGTATAATGAACCTCCAAGTACTCCTCACCCACTTTCAGCAATGATCAATTCTTGGACAATCTCATTTAATGTATACCCACCCACATCCCCCAAACCACATCCGGGATTATTTTGTGGCAAATTCCAGACAGCAGATAATGTCACCAGAAAATATTTGAGTATATATCTCCAAAACCACAGATTCTTTTTTTAAAAAAATACAACTACAATGCTATTTTCATGCCTAAAGAAATTAGCCACAATTCTTTACTTGTATCAAATAGTCATTCAGTATTCAGATATCCCTGATCATCTCATTATTTTTTAAAATGTGACTTTTCCCCCACTTTTCTCTTTTCTATTTAACATTATATCATGTAAATCTTTCCACAGTAGAATATAGAGATACTTAAAAGATCCTTATCATACAAATAGGGCAGTGAGGTTTTCTCATGTGAAAAGAGAGCAAGGTATGCATTTACTTGTCTTTTTAAAAATAAACGTTATTGTGTATATTTGAGGTTTACAACATAGGATATATGTAGCTAGTAAAATAAATCTATAGTGAAGCAGTTTAACATATCTATCATTTCACATAGTTACTTTGTTGTGACAAAAGCAGGTAAAATCTACTTATTTTCTACAACAAAAATCCCTAATATTATATAATTTTATTAATTTTAGTCCTCATGTTACTTTAGATCTCTAAACTATTTCATATATATGTGCATATATGATAGATATACACATATAAGATATATGCATAAGTATATATATATTTTTTAAAAATGTGACTTTTTCTCCACCTTTCTCTTTTCTATTTAACATTATATCATGTAAATCTTTCCACAGTAGAATATAGAGATACTTAAAAGATCCTTATCATATAAATAGGGCAGTGAGGTTTATATATATATAAAATGTATATTCACATATATACATGTATATACATATACATGTGTGTATATACATATGTGTATATATGTGTATATGATATATACATGTGTATATATGTGTATCTATATGATATATACATGTGTATATATGTGTATCTATATGATTTATGTATATATGTGTATATATAAGATATATAATATAGGTGTGTGTATATACACATATATATGTATATATAAGATATATATACACACATATAAGATATATATGTATATATGATATATATGTGTATATATATCTTATATATCTGCTGCTTTGCATCCTTTGACCTACAGCTCCATATTTCCTCTCCCCCATCCCCATGATGACCACTGTTTCATTCTCTGGGTATATAAGCTCTTTCTTTAAAATACTCCACACATAAGTGACATCATGCAATTATTTTTCTTTCTGTGTCTGGCTTAACTTAGCATAATGTCCTCTAGGTCCAGCTATGCCATGGCAAATGGCAGGATCTCCTTTTTTAAGACTGAATTGTATTCCATATACACACATTTCCTTTATCCATTTTTCCGTTGATGGATACTTAAGTTTTTTCCTTATCGGCTATTGTAAGTAATGCTGTAATTCACATGCGTGTAGAGCTCTGTAAGAGGTGGTGATTTCCTCTCTTTGGGATACACTCAGAGGAGGGATTGCTGGGTCACATAGTAGTTCTATTTTTAATTTCTTTAGGAATCTCCATATTGTTTTCCATAACGGCTGTACCAATCTACATTTCCACCAATAATGTATTAGGGTACCCTTTGCCCCACACTCTCACCAACTGGTTATCTCTTTTCTTTTTGGTAACAGCCAAACTTAACAGTGTGAGGTGATATCTCATAGTGATTTTAATTTGCATTTCCTTGATGATTAGTGATGTTCAGTACTTTTTCATATAACTGCTAGTTATTTGTATGTCTTCTATTAAGAAATATCTATTCAGGTCCTTTTCTCATTTTTTTAATCAAATTATTTTGTTTTCTGCTATTGAGTTGTAAGAATTTTAAAACAAATTTTAGATATTAACCTCTTATCAGTTATGTAGTTTACAAAAAATTTTTTCCCAGTACATAGGTTGCCTTTTCATTTTGTTGATTGTTTCCTTTGCTGTGTAAAGCTTTGTAGTTTGATGTGGTCCTATTAATTTATTTTTGCTTTTGTAGCCTGAGCTTTTGGTGTGATATCCAAAAAAAAATCATTGCCAAGGCCAATGTTCAGGAGTTTTTTCCTTATGTTATCTTCCATGAGTTTTACGGTTTTAAGTTTTACATTTAGATCTTTTATTCATTTGGATATTTTGTATGATGTAAGACCAAATTTCATTATTTTGCCAGTGGAAATCTAGTTTTCTCAGCATCATTTATTTAAGAGACTATCCTTTTTCATTGTGTCCTCTTGATGCCCTTGTTAAAAATTAGTTGGTTAGGATTTATTTCTAGGCACTCTGATTTGTTCCATTAGTCTATGTTTCTGTTTTTATGCCAGTATCGTACTGTTTTAATTACTGTAGCTTTGTACTATAATTTTAAATTTGGACATGTGATGCCTCAACTTTGTTTATCTTTCTCAGTATTGCTTTAGCTATTTGCAGGGTTTTTTTGTTTGTTTGTTTTTTTGCAAGGTTCTATACAAATTCTAGGATTCTTTTTCTAGTTCTGTGAAGATCATTGAAATTTTGATAGAATTGTGTTAAGTCTGTATATTACTTTGGGAAGCACGGACATTATAAATGATCCACTCAGAAGAATCTGAGATACCCCAGCACTTCCTGTAGTAATGACTAAGGAGCCATCTCATCCAGAGGCCATCAGTGATGGACTTCCTACCCTTAACCTAGATGAGAAAGACAGAGGGGCAGTAAAAGGAAAGAGGCAGGAGACCAGGGAAAGAAGCAGCTCACAGTACCCATAGGGAGCTAAAAGTTGGCCATCTCGGAAGGGAAAAGGAATATTTGCCATCCTCTTGCTGCCATTTTGTATTTGTGATTATCTGGTAACAATTGGTTTCTTTTCTGCTGCTGGAGGACACATGCAAGCCCTTCTAGGTATTGTTGGGCATGGTGGGTGGCTGACATTTATTTAGGCATCTCTGGAACTGGCTAACTGTGGACTTGGAAAAATCACTTTATATTTTTAGGTCTCAAATATGCCACCTGTAAATGGAGACTGGGTTATATAATCTCAAATGTTGCTTCAAATTCTAGCACTGTTTAGATGTTCTGATGTTTTCAATCAAAAATTGAAATCACATAATTATTTGGGAGCAATCAAAGTAAAATATTAGAATTTTGCTCTTTGCAGGGGGAATTTCATCTTTGAAATGAAGAGCAGTAGATTTAAACTAAACATAAAGCAAACTGCCAACAATAATCAAGTTGTTATCATGTTGGAATATGTTAAAAGCATCACCTGCATTATCTTGCTTCTAAGTATGCTTTTGTGTTGCCTATCCTGGACATGTTAGAAGAACTATATAGAGATCTTTTGACATGTTTATTAGACCATGAGTGGTATTTGCAAAAGATCTAAAGACAACTGCTAAATAGTTCATCGGTAGAGGAGATAATAAACTCCTCTACCAGTAGCCAGTAGAACTGAAGCCAGTTTTGATGGAGAGAAGAAATGTCTGTTTGATTATGGAGTTGGGTTTTTTAATTATTAAACTATACATTGCTATAGCTTAATATATAAGGAAAATTTGGAAAATATAGATCAGGAGAATAATCTCATGCAATCCTATTCACAATAGCAAAGACATAGACTCAACCTAAACGCCCATCAATGATAGACTGAATAAGAAAATGTGGTGCATATACACCATGGAATACTATGCAGCCATGAAAAAGAACAAGGTCATGTCCTTTGTAAGGACATGGATGGAGCTGGAGGCTGTTATCCTTAGCAAAGTAATGCATGAACAGAAAACCGAATACAGCATGTTCTCACCTGTGAGTGGGAGCTAAATGATGAAAACACATGGACACATAGAGGAAGACAACACACACTGGGGCCTTTCAGAGGGTGAAGTGTGGGAGAAGGGAGAGGATCAGGAAAAATAACTAATGGGTACTAGGCTTAATACCTGGGTCATGACATAATTTGTACAACAAACCTGCATGACACAAGTTTACCTAGTAACACACCTGCACTTGTACCCCAGAAGCTAAAATAAAACTTAAAATAATTATAATCATCATCATCATCTCACATGATCATAACACCAGTAATGACCATTGATGACATTCTTATAGTTTTACTACATTTATATCTATAATCATTATAATTTAAAATTTTGAATCATATCATGTATTGCTTTTCATATTTAGCAATCTTATGAATTTCTTTCTTTACTTTCAAATAATCTTCCCAGATACTGGGAGTGACTACATAATTTTCCACTGCATGAAGATACGCCAGTTGTTGGGCATTTCTCTATTGTTTGGCATTTAGTTTGTTTCCAATTTATGTATTTCATTATTATAGTCAATGCTGTGTTAATCATCCCAGTCACTGATATATAGTGGATATACTGGAAATAAAATCCTAGAAATGAAATTATAATATTTTAGGTCATACAAATTTTTGTTATTTTGATCTGCATTAAGAAATTGCCCTCTGAACACTCATGTCACGATTTTTTCCAACCAGCAGTACATGATTGAGGCATCTCTCCACTCTCTCAGTACTCATTGTCAACTTAAACATAATAGAAATACATAAGGCAACACATTTTACTTAAAATATTAAATTAAAAAAAATCATTCCCGTTGCTTAGCGACTCCAAGTCACATTTTTATCAAATACACAAAGCCTACTTCCCTTCTCTAGCTGTGAACTTGCTACACAGATGTTAATTACCCAGCTTCACCCTTTCAATCCTCTTAATGAAGAGTTTTCAGTATAATAATGTTTCTCTGCCAACCAAGTCACTGATTACTACATTCCAGCTCTTCATTTAGAACTGCTGAATTTTAGATTTGCTGAAACTGTCTACCTTCTGTCTAGACTAAAATAGTAAAACGTACTCTTCCAAATGTGTTTAATCAAGATTTAGGCATCTTCAAGTCACATTCTGTTTTGTTTTTACAAGTGTCCTCTATAATATTATTTATGAAAAATAACTACTGTATTTTTCCCTCACTCCTGGTCTCCTCTCTATCCTTGGAATCTACAACTTATTACCATGGAATATTCCATGTTCCACAATTGAGAGCTCCTATTTCTGTCTTCCATGCTGGGGAAATGCCTTAAATCCTGATTTCTTTCATTTTAATGCCTTGGAAATGAAAAGCCACATGATGCTCCATTTGGTCTCTAACCCTGCATAGAAAATTCACTTACGAAAGCTCTCTAAGTGGCCAACCTCACCCTAGGGACGTATAATTGCCCACTTGGACACAGAGCATGCAAGCACAGCCCTGGGAGGAAGATTTAAGTTCTGGCTTTAGTTCTGGCTTTGAGTTCTGGCTTTAGTTCTGCAAATGAGGAAATTGGTTTATATTTTCTATAAGGCCTCTTTAATTCTTTAATCTTCACAGTGTTCTCAAAAAGTTCCTTAATTACCAATAAAAAGTGAACTTACAGACATCAAGTGTTTTTCAACTTATCAGCTGCAAATGGCTAGAGGGTTGCAGCAAAATTTAAAAGAATCCTTTAATCTTTGTGCACATATATATTTTCTTGGTACACAAATCTAAAGATACTATGATTATTACTATTATCATTCAGGAGATCTCCAAAATTAATTGGTATTTAAAAGGAGTACTCTTCTTATTAAAAATTTTAAATAAATAAAATAAAATCATGGCACTAAAGAAAACAAAATGTCACTGCACAGCTCAAGAAAAATACAGGCCAGGAATGATGGCTTACGCCTCTAATCCTATAGCACTTTGCGGAGCCAAGTTGGGAGGATTGCTTGAGGTCACTAGTTCGAGATCAGCCTGGCAACTTGGCAAGATTCCAAGTCTACAAATAAAAGAATTAAAGAATTAAAAAATCAGCCAGACGTGATGGTGCACACCGTAGTCCTAGCGACTTGGAAGGCTGCAGTGGGAGGATCCTTTGAGCCCAGGAGTTTGAGACTGAAGTGAGCTATGATCACACCACTTCACTCCAACCTGGGTGACAGAGGAAGACCCCATTTCTAAAAAAAAAAAAAAAAGAAAAAGAAAAATACAAAGCCCTCCTTGAGACTGCCCATAATATTGACTACATTATCTATTCTTGCACTTAATTATATTCAACTGAGAGCTTTTCTCCCTAGGTAGCAAGCTCAACTGCCTTCAGGGCCAAACTGGTAACATGAATGAGTGAAGCACGCTGGCTGTTATTCTTCCAAAATTGGCATATGCTTTATACTTAGAAGCAGCAACGATCTTCACTTTCACAACGAATTATGCCTTCTCCCATCTTTGTGATACATTTAACATCCTATCTTTTGTTATTCTCTCTTTTTTATATAGTTATCCACAAGAGAAACAATATCCTTCAACCATTAGCAAACAAGGTACAAATATAATGATCAATGGTGACTGCTCCATGTTGGTCTTAGTGTCAGAAAAAAAGAGAGGCAGTGATGGGAGCTACAGTGAGTAGACAGGGCTCACCCTGTAGGGAGGGGAGACTCAGGCCCCAGTGACTCTGGGCCAGCTGGCATAAAAGCCTATTGCTATAACATTTTCTGTCTTTTTCCTTTTTCTTTCTTTCTTTTTTTCTTTTTTAAAGAAAAAGGAACTTCACATGTTTAGGTGGAAACTCCTGATATTTACCTGTCAGTTTTGGCTTATTTTCAATATTATGTGAATCAGTTTCAGAATGACCCTTGAGATTCCTTCAATGAGAAAAAATAATCTGATTGAGACAAGGGTCTCATTTTAGAATCAAAAACTGAGGGTGAATTGGGGCAGAGGAGGGACAGCATGAAGAAAAATAATTGATGAATATGTTGGTTAACTGGACTGTGGTGATCATTACACAATGCATATATGTATCAAATCATGTTACACACCTTGAATATATACAATTTTTACTTGTCAGTTATATACCTCAATAAAGCTGGGTGAAAAAGAAAAAAGTTTTAAATTGTTAAAGAGTCCCAAGCATATCATGGTCATGAGCCAATTCACTCACTGAGGAGAATCCTTTTCTTCTCAATAATAATAGATCATAACAAGCACTAAGATATGCTAAGAACTAAATCCCAGATACTGGGCTAGGGCTTTATATGGTTAATTTTACTTCACCTCAAGGTCATACAGCTTGAGCCTGCCCCAGGACTCGAACCCTAGACCTCTATGCTACCTTCCTGTGAAGCCACCTGCCAGAAGAAGGGAACAGAAAGGGGTGACTTACGGGTTTGTAGCAGCCCCAATGAAGAACTGTGGGCCTCAAATGCCCTTGAAGGTAGGTTCCCTTCTCTGTTAAAAGACCATTTGCTCAGTTCATTTTTAGAGGAGGACATTGCCCCCAAGTTTACATTTCTGTAGCCTTCAATGGAGTGAGTTAGTCAATACAAAAATAAAAAACAAATGAGCAATCATAACATACTCATGGCTAAAGAACAGATTCCTCCACTCTAAGTCACTGTCTTCATCCAGACCAGGAGGGTAAAGCAAGAAAGAGAGGGCTGTGCTGGTTGCCTGAGAAGAGGAGCCCATCAGCTGTGCTAATGAGTGGCTGTCTAGGGGCGGGCCATCAGTTCAGGAGCACAAGTGAGGAAGAAAGGCTCATGACAGTGTTTGCAGCTGAGACTGCCTCGGTGTTCACCTTCCCATTTCCTCTTTCTGGGCACACAAGACAACTTCCCAGCATCCCTTGTTCTGTAAAGTTACACAATTAAGGCTGGGATGATACTTCCCAATCTGGCCCCTAAAATCTCCTAGAAGACTCTCAGCTCATACCTTGATAGCTTTTCAGCAGAATGGGAAGTGAGGGACTCCAACATTGCAAAAGCTACATGATGAAGGAGTTTTGATTCCTGAGCTACCACTGGAACAACAGTTACTTCTTGGAGGGGAGCCATCCACTAGAGATGCTGACCCAGACTGTGCTATCATGTGAATGAGAAACAAAATTTGATATTAGCCACTAAAATTTGGCAGCTCTATGTTAAAAGTAGCTAGCAAGCACATCCTAATAGATTTCCCAAGAAAACTACAGTGGTTTCATCTATGCTCATGCAAAGATCCAGTTTGCAAAATCATTTCTGCTCTGCAAAGAGCTTACTATTAAGAAGGTCCCAGAGGTGGCTCCACAAAGCATGCTGAAAATCCCTTATATGTATGAAGAGTCAAGTCATCTACTGAAATTCCAGACAAATCTTCCTGATTATGTGCAAGAACACAGAGTACTTGCAAGTTTCCAGGATTCTCGTGATATCAGTGACTGTGCTGTGAGCTCCAACTTTTTAGACAGGAAAACTGGGCTGGATATAACATTTTATTAGATGAGAGATTTAGCCAGTGGTCAAACCTGGATGACTGTAAGTAAGAGCTGCATGAATGTTGCAGAAACTCTGGCAAAGAGGAAAATTTGTACGTTCAGGATTTGTGTTGTAGATGCTACACAAACCCAAAAGGAACTAAAGGGCAAAAAGCACATGAGGCTCTTAACTAATTACCCAAAACTATTTCATCACGGTAGTGCTTTACAATTTTTATGTCATCAGAATTGTTTTTGTTTTTGCGAAGAAAGATCAGGTAATTTCCAGTGATTAATTCTAAAATAAATGTATGGTTTTTATTTAGCAAATCGATAGTGGAAAAAGCAATAATCAACTATACATACGAAAACTCTCTGGAAGTGGGAGAGAAAGTAAGACCAAATGGCAAGCAATTCTTTCCAAATTAGTTTTCTAGCTCAACTCCTCTGTGGAGATCTTGCTAGCAGTATTTTTGTCATGTGGTTCCTCAATTATGTAACCAGAAGGGAGTGTCTCCAAACTAGAATCAAGCTTGATCTAGACTCTATGGCTGCACAAGTTCACCTCTGCAAATTGGATTTAGAAAACTCCACACTGGAACAGATCTCTACCTTGCCATAGTTAAACAGGCTGTACACATCATTTGATTTCGTTATGTGAACTGCATTTAGGAGGTGTTAAAAAAAGAAGTCCTTTTAAAAACAAGGAAGATGAAACTACATCACCTCTATATTCCTAGATGATTTGTTGGTGAGAAGAGTTAGGGACATTTCTAAGGGAAGTCAAGAAATTGTTTTCTCTACTTCTCTTTGAAAATGTTATATTCAATTTATGCATCTGATGAGGTCTACAATAGTGTGCTTAGCAAAGAACTTTTCTTCCTGAGCCACGGAACTTAAACGTTTAAAAATGATAGTCTGCTCAGTGAGGGCAAAAGATTCACAGCCCACCTAACTCACCCATTACAAAAAATGTTAATTAAAAAAATAATAATATTAATACTAGTAAATTTGGAAAAGAGTATATGCAAAGGTTTAAGTATTGGTAATTCAATTTGCATATACATATGTGTGTATATATATGTATGAATGTATATATGCATGAATTCATGTACATGCATGAATATACATATGCTTTTAAGTATATTTGTTTGGAAACATAGAAATATTCTTGATGAAAATGTGTACCACTACCCATTATTGGCTAATTATTTAACAAATAACTGAAATTAATAATGAAGCTAAACTAATAGCAATTTATAATTAAAAACGAGTACCAAATAAATAATAAACAGTAAAACAAGTATCAAAAATAAACAGCTAAGTTCCACCTTGATGATAAACTTCTGTCCCCAACTGCAGAACTGCAGCCATCCATATGTTTAGATGGTAGTGGGACCTCAGCTAGAATTGCCAGGCATTATGGGGAGACTGGGCTTCTTAGTAAAATACCAAATTAGAGTCTATAATAAGCTCCAGTCATGTGCTGACTTTATGAATACTAAAATTTAATGACCCTTAATAAGTCATGTAATTGTCTGCTATTAAATAGCTCTCAGTTCATCCACAAAAATTAATGTCTATGGAATTACGTGTCTCATTCACCGCATAAAGACCTAGTCCCTTTCTCAGCCCATTAAGATGCTGCTCAAGGCGAACAGGTGGGCCTGGGGCAGCACTTTCAGAACTGACCTTGCTGAGACCACAGCCTTGACCACCATCAACCAAGATCAAGTCTTTTAGGAAGTTAAGAATGGAGGAGCGTCAGTCTTATTTACATTGAAGAAACAGATTAGAAGTTACAGCAGGAACATTATACTTGTAGCTCAGGAAGACTGTGTTTTCTTTTCATCCACAATATTAAAATATAAGATCCCAAATATTTTTCCACTGCATATTTTTCTTTAGCAGTAATTAGAAAAACATACAGCTCAAGGAATAATAGCTGAGTTCAGGAGTTATACTGAAAAAGCCCATCTTAGCTTTTCTAGACTTTAGTTTCTTCATCTGTAAAATGGCTATAATAATAATAGTTTCTACCTACAGGGCTCTTATAAAGATTAAATGGTGGAATCCAAGGTGAGTAAACTATGGTCCATGGGCCAAACCTGGCCCATCTGTAAACAAAGTTTTATGAGAACACAGTCATGGCCATTTGTTTATGCATTGTCTATGCTGCTTCACCCTGTAACAGGAGAGTTGGGTAATTGTGAGAGAGACCACATGGCCCATAAAGCCTGAAATATTTACTATCTGGCTTTTTATAAAAAATCTCTCCCACCTCCAATACAATCCACATATATCATTTTGTACAAGTCCTAGTATGTAAACACTTAGCTATTGTTTTCTATTTAGAGTTTTGTATTTTGTGACTTGTAAAAATAAACTTGTGAACTGTAAGGTGATAGAAAGCTGAACAATTGACAATGAAAACTAGATTCTGGCATCAGAATATTTGATTTCAAGGAAAAATTACCCAGACATATAAAATCATTAAGAACAGAGCTACTCTGACTAGAGCCATGGTGGGGGACCTGGAAAAATACTATATCAAACATACATAATTATGTAGGTGCTCCTTAAAACCTAAAGAAATTAATTGAAAACATAAAATCTAAAGCCTAAATGCCAGAGGGCTTTTTCTTTGTTTCTCATGTGACTTTATACTCTCACCTATAAGCCACAAGAGCAAATAATGGCAATAGTGTAAGGTAACTAATTACTAATATCATACCTTTATACACCTACTACGTACCCACAAACAATTTTTTAAATAATAATGATACCATTCCTTGAATAAAGGAAGTAAACAGATGGATTCTCAAGTAACTCTGTTTTCATGAAGCTTTCCCCTTACCTGATATTTTATACTCCATGTATTTCCAAAAGGAATACTTTGCAGAAAAGAGATATAGCACTTGTTTGACACCTCTTGAGAATCGACTCGGAAGGAAACCTTGACATCTCAGGCAAGATCTTTCTTCTTTACAGTAAGATGACTGCATTTGTGATCCCAAGCCAAGGACAGTGCTAGCAGGAGACGATGCAGAAAAAGGCTGGGCATACACAGGGGCAGGAAAACAGCCCCAGGCTAGGAGGACCTGGAAAATGTAACTGAAAAACTATTCTTCAAAGCCAGTTGTCAACAACATCAACCCCATCCAGGGAGAATACATGGTTACACTTGGCAGGCTGTGGGGAACAGATGAGGCAGTGTGACAAAGTCAAGTCACCCACAAGAACGTGGCATTTTTGTGGTATTTGAAACACTTCAGCCGGATAAGCCTAAATTGGCTTCCTTTATAGCAAAACTACCTGCCACTCATGGTATTCATGCCAATATCAGGTTTCTCATGGTGCATACTATGACATATTTACTCCCAGACCAACTCAGGATTTAAAAGGAAGATGAGATCTTTATAGGCTAGGAATTCTCTAGTGGACACACTAATGAACAAATAAATGTGAAACCATCTCCTAGAGATCAAGGATACCAGGAAAATAAATAAATAAATAAATAAAACTGATCCCTAGGTCAGTCTGACATACCGACTTCCAAGATGGCTCCCAAGATTCCAAGCTCCTGGAGTAGGCACGTCTCCCAGTCATTCAAAGGAACACTAATCTACATGCTGTGTGAAGGGACTGCGCTGAAGTAAGGTTCCAAAACAGTTGACCTTAAAATATGGAGATTATCAGGGTCACCGTGGCCTAATCACTTGAGCTCTTTGAAAGCAGAGTTTTCTCCAGCTGGTCACAGGGATGCAAGTCGGTGATGGGAAACAGGAGAGGATCTGATGTGTCACTGCTGGGTTGAAGATGAAGGAGGGTCACATAGCAAGAAATGTAGTTAGTCTCTAGAAGTCAATGGTGTCCCTGGTTTATCACTCAAAGAAACAGGGGCTTTCCTACAGCTGCAAAGAACTGAGCTTAGAAACAGACTTCTCCCTACAGTCTCTAGAGAATTGAGCCCGTTAATACCTTCATTTCAGTCTGTGCTACCCTAAGCCAAGAACCCAGTCATGCTGTGCCAGATTTCTGGCCTACAGAACAGTGAGCTAATAAATAGGTATTGTTCCAAAGTTTCTAAGTTTGTGGTAGCTTATTATGCAGCAATAGAAACCTATTACCTCGGCAAATTTCCTTTTATCCCCACTCCCCTGTCTTACTCCATTGTACCCATAGGCAAACCACTCTGTTGTGCTTTGACATGTATCCTTGCATTTGGATATGTCCTTGGAGAAAAAAATAATAGATAGATAGACAGATGGATAGATAGATAGATAGAATGTTTTTGTTTGCTAATGTAGTTTATTTTATATCAATAGTATTGTGTCATAAATACTATGCTATTTATTGTCTTATAAAAAAACCTCAAATATATCTTGTTAACATCTATCCATTTGCTGTGGGTATATCTAGTAAGTTCCTTCTAACTGCTACAAAATATTCTGTAGTGTGTATTTGCTGTGTTTTTCTTTATACATTTTACTAAGTTGACCTTCAGTTCCTTTACCAAAATCAGCACTGTGATCATTTCCTCATAATCCTATCTAAGAATTCCTCCAGGGTATACACCTAAGAATAGGATGGTTGGGTCACAGGATATATGACCACTTAATTTGAAATGCACTCTCAGACTTCTCTCTCAAATAGTCACACCAGGCTACTCCCCTGGCAGTGCAAGGGGTCCTGTTTTCTGTATCTGCCAAGATTGGACATTACCAACTTCTGAGACTTTGTCAATCTCCCACGTATAAAGTAACATCAAGTACTTTCAATTTGTGTTTTTCTGAATCATTGCGTTTTGTATCACTTCATATATTTATTAAGTACTTCAGTTTCCCCTTTTGTGAAATGCCTTCTCATGTGCTTTTATCAATGTTTCTACTAGATCTGCCATCTTTATCTTATTTATTTCCAGAATGTCCTCTACCTTTTAGACACCTAACTCTTCAGGTATCTCTTGCTGTTACATCTTTCTATGAACTCATAAATGCTTAATTTTATATAATCATATTTCTCAATGTTTTGCTATATAATCTGTGTTTTATTGGCATCTTTATTAAGAAATATGTTCCTACCACTAAGTCACTAAAATATTATCCTACATTTTCTTCTGTTGACTTCATACTTTTACCTTTCACGTTTCAGTCTTTAATCCACCTAGGGCCCATATTTGTATGAGACCCTCTAGTTTTATTTTTCTCCATATTACAAGGCAGTTTTCCTAACACCATCTACTCAACAATCCACCCTGGGCAGAGGTAAGATGAGAAATACGGATGTGGTTGGGAAACCAACATAATCCCACTGTCCTGTGGCAGAGGGTATGATGCAGTGACTCAAGATCTTGTTGGGGGAGAAGAGGTAAAGGGAGGGATCTGTCTCAGTAGATACTGCCTTGAACATCCTCTTTGGCCCCTGTGTTGCAGTTACTAATTCTTTATTTATCTTTTCCTATTGGAAACTAGAATCCCTTTCCACTTGGGATGGGGGGTGGGAGGGAAAGGGTCAGGCTGCTGTTTGCCTTCTCAGCCCTGGTGACACTAACAACGGGCATACACCACACTGCTCTGAATGAGTTCCAGTCCAGCACATGGCCATCTTAAAACCTCTTTCATCACATAATTGATACAGTTCAATGAGATAAACAGATGGCACCTTTCGTCAGGCTACTTGCATGCCAATGATGGGAAAAGAACCCTTTCAGACGCTCATATTCATGAGCTGTGCTCCTCCCCAAGCTGGCATCCCTGAATGTAACATGAGGGAAGACACTCAGGCTGCTGCAGGGCTTGGCCTTAGAGATGGGGCATCCTGGACCTGCCTTACTAGCAAAGCTTCATCCAGATATGACCTTTCACTGCATACTCTATTTTTTCCCTGTTCGCTTTGGTTTCATTCTTAATAGTGCTTTGAGTGCTGTTTTATTACTGCATACTTTAAACTCACTACTCTTCTTTCCATCCTTCTTCTCTTCTCACCAGCCAGGACCTTCCCTCCCCATCTTTCCAAAGCAGCACAGGGCTGCTTTGACTTCAACTTCAAATTCAGCCTGGAAGTTAAGAAATGATTTCCCAGGAACTGCATAGAAGGAGGATCCGACCATTGGCCTCTGTGCTGCCCATTGCCTTCTTCAACCCCCTTGGGTCTTAATAATTAATTCCTCCTGAGGCATGTTGTTGCATGGGCCTCTCTGTTCCCTTGAACTCATTCCGTGGAAACAATTCCTCTACACATCTGAGAGCAGATTTCACTTAACTAAGCAGCTGTGGTCGGAAAGTACAAATTCTCCTTTAAAAATGGCCCTTTCCAGTCCCACTCTAAAGTTGGCCAGCTTTCCTCAGTTCCCAAAGAATTCACCCTCTTTGTACTGAGAAATCCATCTGGTCCCAGTCCTTTTCCATATGAGGCAACCAGCCTCAGTGACATTCAGAGAGTCCTTTCCATAACTCTCTTGGTCTAGCCCATACCTACCTCTAACTCGATAAAATGTTAGAACCCTGAGCCCTAACACAGGAAGACAGGGAGGCCAGTCAGCCCAAACTGGAAGACAGGTCAGGGATATCAGATATAAATCAAATTTAGGATCTTAAATTGGAAATGAGGCAGACATTTCTAGCTATGCTGTGGGCATGAGGCTGTGATGGATTAAAGAAGAAACGATGGGACAACTTTGGAGAAATGAAGGATCCATGAAGTAGGAAGACCTCAGTTAAATGGTCCAAAAAGGGCCCTGGAGAGCCATTGTACAGCCCAGATCCCTTCGGAAGATAGAGGGAAGAGGTGATATGAGGAGATAAATGGCAAAAAGCAGTTAAGACAATTGGAATATAAACTTGAGCAATGTCACAATTTTATGTAAGGCCAGCTCAATTACATGATTAGAAGTATATTCACAAGAGAAAATAGTCAGAAAATGGTCAGCCTACCAAGAAAGCAGCCAATTGACATAAAACATAGAAATGTCTGGGGACAAGAGGTCCTAACAACTTTAAAGCCACTTGCTAAAGAATTATGTCTTAGCTGGGCATAGTGGCTCATGACTGTAATCCCAGCACTTTGGGAGTGCAAGGCTGGAGGATCACTTGAGCTCAGGAGTTCAAGAGCAGCCTGGGCAACTTATTGAGACATTGTCTCTACTAAAAATTGGAAAAAAAAAAATAGCCAAGAGTTGTGGTGCACACCTGTAGTCTCAGCTACTTGGGAGGCTAAGATGGGAGTGCTGTTTGAGCCCAGGAGGTCAAGGCTGCAGTGAACCATGATTACACCACTGTTCTCCAGCCTAGGCAACAGAGCAAGACTCTCTCTATATATATAGCTTCCATTTATATTGCTTCCACTTATATTAGTATATGTATATAGTGATATAGACAGCATCTTACTGTATATGTACATAAATAAATATATATATTAATTTTAAGAAGAATTCTTTCCTGTTTTCAGTTTCTGCAAAAGAAGCCCATACTAAAACAGTTGCATGATTTGGTGCTTCTGGTTCCTGATTTAATTCCGTTTTCAAAATGATCTCCTTCATGGCTGTGCTACAAACAGACTCTTAATTTATGGAGAACACACACAAAAACACACACACATAGCTCCATATGATACACCAGAAGAATGGTTAAAACAATTGCAATAATAATAGGCGAAAACAATAGAGAATATTTACTATGTAGGACATATTTACTATGACATTCTTTTAAGCATGTTATATATATTAACTCATTGAAGCCACATCCTATGAACTGCTACCATTTGCTACAATTTATATCCCTTATTAAAGATGAGGTGAGGGGTATAGAGATTGAATATCTTGTCCAAGATGATACAATGAAAAGATGACAGACCTAGAATTCCAATCCATGCACTCTGCTTCCAGAATCCATCACTAAAACCACTCTACTATACTGCCTCTTAAAGGATGGTGAGTTATCTGCCTAGCAGAAATAAATAGTGATCTTAAGTGTTGCTATCCTGTGAAAGTTTCTGCACAAATTAGCTGAAATAGTAGTCTAGCTTCTAAAGGCAAAGATTTTGCTTGACTTACTGCATTTCAAGAACTAATAGCAGGTGCATTGTTGGTTCCAGTTGAAGAGTCCTGCTTCCATCTTCCAGTTGGTCCTCCTTCTGGATGATTCATCACTCCCCAAACCACATGATTGTAACAAGCTTAATCCACATTTACTGTGCTGCTTAATTACCAATAGAATAATAGCTGAAATTAAGCTGACTCCTTCATTACCTTCTTTTTATTCTGGCTGCTTTTTATGATTATTATCCCTCCTGCCTTCGCAGGGAACCAAATATATTGCCATGGTAAATGACCAGCTCTCCAAGATGAGAACTCCAGGTGGCAGAGACAGTCGTGAAAGCCCTGCTCTATGGCCAAGGCTACTGCAGAAGCTAGAAATGGGGAGGTCCTCTCAAGGACCCCTGACACCCAGAAAGCATTCTGCCAGGAATGACCAAACAGTTACTATTAGGAGACAGGATTCACAGGGTCCCTGCAAGGTAAATGGTACCAAGCACAGTCCCTTCTCTTCTGAAGAACGCCGTGATTTCTGCAGCTTTCAGGTTCACACTTCAAGTGATCACCAAGACTGTCATTAATGAACTATTGCTGAAACTATCCGATAGATTCACATGAACAGGTGGGAACAGTATCTGCAGTTTGATTTCCAAAGAAAAACCTGGGACTGTGTAGGGGGATGTATAGGTTGGTGACTGGAATAATTAGATAGGAAAGGGGTCTTTTATTCATTTCCAAGTTGTGCCCCTGACTCCTTGTGTGAGATTCATCGAAGTCCACAAGCTTACTATGCTTCAGTTTCCTCATTTGCACTACAAGAACAGGTCTACCTATTTGCTTTGCAAGGAGAACAACCCAATAAATAACTGAACATTTTGTGAGGAGAACAAAAACCCTTTGGATACGGGCACAGTACATCTATTTAAAGTCACTATGTGAAAACTGAAAATAATCATTGTAGTTGGAATATTCTCAAGCACAAAACAGAATCCCCTCTTCTTGTACTCAGATTTAAATCGAGTTCCATTCAATAAATGTGCAAGCAAATGTGTTAGACATTAAAGACTCAGCAACACACATCATGTGTACAATTTCTACCATCTGGCAATGCGCATGCTCAGGGAGAGTGTTCCCACCAGGCACTGGTGGGGTGGTGGGGTTTTCACTTGATATGGCTTGGTTTGGGGACAATAACACAACTTCAGTTTATTTGAAAGGATAGTTACAAAGAGCTGGATTTCCCCTTCTTTAATTGTAACCCATATTTTGCTTCCATTTATATCAGTATAAATATAAGGTCCATTCCCTCTGACTCTCACATATGCACTAAAGACAGCCGTGGGAGACAGAAACCAGACTGAACAATTGGCCTGAAATCAAAAAGTGAAGGGGAAAAAAGCAACTTGCTTATTTCTCTATCTTTAAATTTCACTTTTTAAATTCAGTCAATATCATCTCTCTTATTCACATAGATTCTAGGGAAGCTTTTGTTTCTCTCTAGTCATTGATCTTCCAGAAGTACAATAGCTATAAATAAGTCACCATGAAATAAAAGCAGAACTTGTGAGTCACTGCTGCCATTGTTTCCTAAGAACACATGGGAATTACTGTGAGATGATGAACATGAATAAATATGGTGATGATGTGAAGGCAGAGGGAAGAAATAAAATTTCTGTTCAAAGAAACAATGTTCCAGCAAGTTCCAAGTACACCTCAAACTGTGTAACAGTGTTTGCTTTTTTAGTTTACTTGTACCCATTGGTCTCATCAGACTTAAGCTCCAAGGACCAAGCTCTGACAAGCATTTCTGTATCTGTGACTGGGAAGTCACACAGCAAGGACACAGGAGGTCATAATCATTGCAACATGAATTCTCACAGCTGCCTCTTCAAGGGAGCTCAGGGACTTTGTCATTTGTATCAGCTCTTTTTTCTTTTCAGAGACAAAGAGTGATTCATTTTCACCTTTCAAGGACCAGTCCTAAGTTTTTACATCTCTTCAAAAACCTCCCTAGAACACGTTAGCTAAAATATCTCAAATTGTATAATTAATATATAGAAGGTGCATTTGACTGTATCTGTTAGGAAACTAAGTGCGTTACAATGGAGAGTAGATTCAACCAAGGAAGAAAAAAAGTTTTATCTACAATGCTCTCCACCTGCAAACTCTCTCTCAAAAAACACCCAAGCCTTTGTGAATGGTTAAACAGATGGTGGCACAGCCATTCAATGAAATCTTCTGTAGCTGGAAAAATTAATTCACAAAAAAATCATGACTTTGGAAATGATTACAATAAAATATTAAATAAAAAACAGAATTCAAAGCTAAATATATAAAATGATGTAAAGTATTAACTACATGCATAGGAAAAAAAATGGGGCCATATTAGTTTGCTAGCACTGCCATAGCAAGGTACCACAAAGTGGCTTAATCAACAAAAATTTGTTTTCTCACAATTTCGGAGGCTGGAAATCCAACACCAAAGTGTAGGCAAGGTTAGTTCCTTCAGAGGGCTTGTGAGAGAAGAATCTGCTCCAGCCCAGCTTGGTGGCTTTAGATGGCCGTCTTGTCCCTCTGTCTCAAATCATCATCCCTCTCTATGCTTCTATGTCCAAATTTTCTCTTGTTTTAAGGACAACAGTCATATTGGAGTAAGGTCTGATTTTAAGTTAGTTACCCCTTTAAAGACCCTATCTTCATATCTGGTTCTATTCTGAGGTACTGGAGGTTAAGACTTCAACATGAATTTTTGGGGGGGACCACAATACAGTCCATAACAGGGGACCAATATACAAGATGGTTTTAGTGGTGGGATGAGGGGCAATTTTCATTTATGTCTTTGGTAGTTTCATGAGTGTTTCAAACATTCTACATTTCTACAATAATTCTAATTATTTTCATATTTAGAGAAAACAATGAAATTTATCTTTGAAACATGTTTTTAGCATTCTTGAGGGTTTCCATCAGAACCACATTCTTAGCAAGGAGTTAACTGCCAGGCACGTGTTAGGGAAAAACCCACTCCTCACTCAGGAACCCATGACCCTCTGTGAACTCTTGGCTTGCATTCCGAAAGGCCAGGGGCCCTGCCCTTCTCTATGAACCCCCACTGGAGGAGTCAGAAGGACAAAGCCATCCTCCAACGTCAGGTCAATCCCCCTTAACCACCATCCCATACACATACCTTTCACCCAAGTTCCCTGGGCAGGTATGAATTTAGGACAGATGTCCCCAGTTTCCTGGAGGATTAGGGCACTGTGTTCTATGTCTACACATATGCTGCTGTTGGCGAAAAATTATTCTTTCAAATGCCTGCTTAAAATACATATTTGTATTTTGAACTAAATTAGATCGCTGCGGCCTCTTTTATAAAGGCACTAATCCCATCAGGAGAGCTCCCCTTCATGACCTAATCACCTCCCAATGGTCCTACCTCCTAATACCATTACCTTGGGTGTAAGGATTTTAACATATCAATTTTGGAGAGACACAAACATACAGACCATAGCAATTATTGTCCCCATATTAGAGTTGAGATAACTGAAGTTTAAAGAAATGAAATATATGCAAGGTTCTCAGGACTGGAAAATACAGAGCAGTATAAGATTTTCTGCCCTCATAGAATTCATGATCAAACTGAGGATAATATCCATCTGTCTCTCTCTCTATCTATCCGGGCAGTTTATGCTAAGACCCAAGTGAGGGAAATAGGCAACATGTGCTCCAGAAGTTCAGCACATGTATGGATGTCACTGGGTTTGTTTTTGTTTTCGTGAACCCCACATCCTCAGCACGTTAAGTTATCACCAAGTATTCCCTCAAGTGAGAAAGCCCAGTGTGTGAGCACAAAATCTGAAAATCACACGGCCATGCCCACTGCGGTTGGCTGGGTGGAGGGAGAAGCGAGGATGCAGGGGGTTCACCAGCCACAAAAGACTTCCTCAGCCTGAAGGAGGGGGCCGGGCCAATCTGGACTGACTTGAAAGGCCCCAGGCAGTCCCTGACCCTAGACAACGTCCCTGGCATAAACTCTAACATTCTCTGGCTCATCACATTGGACCAGCCTTCTCCAAACACCCTCCTTTGACGTGCAAATACCCAGGTAGACAGGGGTGGCACATTACATTTCTGGGAGAGGGTAAAGATCAGCTGCAAAACCTGGAAGGCTGGGAATGAATTCATTCAACAAATGTTTATTTATTTAACTAAATATTAAGGACATAACAGAAGAACAAGGGTGGACAGGACAAGAACTCTGCTCTGGGGGCACTTCCATTACAGCAGGGGAGGCAGACAAGGGGGCTGAGGCAACAAAAAAAGCACAAAGTCCATTCTGCAGAAAGTGCTGGGGAGGAAGGAAATACGAAAAATGAAAGAAAAAGAAAGTGAGGTGGAGAATGACCCAGAGAGCCCAGCAGCTCTCAGAGGAGGTGGCAGGGAAATTGAGAACTGAGGGAGAAGAACCTGGGTGGAGGTAACAAATGTCCAGGCCACAGACAGCAGCAGGTACACAGATCGGGGCTAGGAAAGAGCACGGAGCATCTAGGCCAAGGTGGCCAGAGCCTAGAGAGCTGGTGGCAGAATGGGAAGGTCAGAGGCTGCAGAGAGAGGGTATCTGGCCTCCAGGAGAGTCTGGCTTTAAAAAAATTTTTTTTTTCTTTAGAGGCAGGGTCTCACTATGGTGCCCAGGCTGGTCCCGAACTCCTAGGCTTAAGCAATCTTCCTGCCTGGGCCTTCCAAATTGCTGGGATGACAGGCTTGGAACACCATGCCCAGCTCTGACTTTTAACCAGAGAACAATGGGAAAACCCTGGGGGACTTAGCACTCCAGAGAAGCCCCCCACTGTATGCTTTAACATGGCCCATGTATACACATGTAACAAATTTAAAGTATAATAAAAATTTAAAAAAAAAAAAAAAAGTCCCTCTGGCTGTGCTGTGTAGACAAACTCTTAGGGAAGAATGAGACCAGGTTGGAGATGGGGGCTGGGCTCGAGTAGGGGAGTGGACAGACAGGACTTGAAATGTATTACTTTTGTCATTACTTTTAATGGCAAAAACTGCAATTACTTATGCACCAACATAATACTTTTGAGACAGAATTGACCAGGTAATGGAAGGACTGAGTGGCAATGGTGGAAAGTGGAGATGGGTCAGTTAGTAGGCCAGCCTCAGTTGAGTTGCTGCTTTTAATTACCTCTTCCAAAGATGTACTGGAGGAAGTCCTCGTAAGCACTTTGCTTGCCACACCCACACAAATAAACACATTCCTTTGACAATGTACCACTTGGTTCCACCAAGAAATTCTTGAAAATTCTTCATTTCTTGAAGGAATTTGACCGCACAGGGCAGGGCATGTCTTTGTTTGCAGCTGAATGGATTTCTGGGCTTAAGAGCACTTCCCACTCCCTTTCTAGCATCTGCGTGGTTCTTTTGGTTGGTCCTCTTTGAAATGTATAATGATTTTGTAAAAGAAAGCTTAAGAGGATATGTGGAATATGACAGTAACAAAACCAAGGAGACGGGTCAATGACAGTGAATATCTGGATCCAATCACTGAGTTACTTAGTAAACACTTCTTACACCAGAACGCTGGGGAGAATTAGTTTTGAAAGAAGCCTCATTTGTAACTTTTAACCAGAAAACAGATTTCCTGTTGAGCAAAGCCTGCCTTTCTGAAAACATACTGTCAAGAAATTAGAAGTAGATAATAGAGGGTACAATATAGAAATTATAATTTACTAAGCCCAGTAAAGCATCACAATTAAATCTGTATTTGTGGTTCCACTTAACAGCTCTCATATTTTTTTTTTTTTTTTTTGTGAGAACTGTCATGAAGAATAGGACTGTGTTTTAATTACTCCCCACAACATCCCCACAGAAAGGATTACAGAGGAGCTCCCCTGTGCCTCACGTGGACTCACACAGGTCCGTGGTGTCTAGCTTCCAGGCTGAGCAATGACTATGTACATTTAAAGACTATGAAGCAATGGTTAACACTTAAGAGCTGAAAAGACTAAAGACATTCAATAATAAGAACCACATCAGCTACATAGTTTGTTAGATTTCTAATGGCAGATTCAATGGTGTCAAAGGACTAAAAAAGGAAAATTAAAACATTGGAAATAATAGTGTTAGACAAAGAGAGGAATAAATGCAGACAAAAAGAATCGTAGGCCACAAAGGTATTCAAGAAGCAGAACTAGGCCAGGCATGGTGGCTCATGCCTGTAATCCCAGCACTTTGGGAGGCTGAGTCAGGCAGATCACTTGAGGTCAGGAGTTCGAGACCAGCCTGGCCAACATGGTTTAACCCCATCTCTACTAAAAATACAAAAACTAGCTGGGTGTGGTGGTACATGCCTGTAGTCCCAGCTATGTGGAGGCTGAGGCAGGAGAATCGCTTGAAACCGAAAGGCAGAGGTTGCAGTGAGCTGCGATCGCGCCACTGCACTCCAACCTGGGTTACAAAGCAAGACTCTGTCACAGAAAAAAAAAAAAAGCAGCAGCAGCAGCAGCAGAAGTAACAGGGAAGTGGAGAAAGGGAAAAGGAAGGAAAAGAGGAAAGATGGAGCAGAGAAGAGGACCTGGGGAGGGGTGAAGGAACTGAAGTGAGTAGGAAGGAAAAAACGAAGAGGAAGAGCTTACCACAGAATAAGGAAGGTCATTTCCAAACAGAAAATGTACCTGTAGGACAGATAATGGACTAAAACTCTTAGAAACAATAACATGGTGTTATAGTCACTACCCCTTCTGCTGGATAAAAAACGACTGGATTCAAACTCCCAATTCTGACATTAACCTGAGTTGCTATGTCAACTGTATGTCCAACCTCCTTTGATTGCAGTTCCCTCCTCTAAAATGTGAAGATCCTAAAACAGGTCTTTTCAAACTTGATCTTTCTGTGATTTAAAAATGAGGCAGAACAGCGTTGAGATGCAGATCACAGGAGCTAAGGGTAGTCTCCTTTAATCTCCACTCCATATGTGCCTTTTAGAAAGGCACTTAACACGTTTGTGCCTCAGTATACTTGTCTACAAATAGGAGTTGATAAGAATATCTATGTCATAAGATTCTAGTAAGGACTGGCAATATAAGCCGTGTGTGCTATTATCAGCAGAGATCTTTTGTCCCACATTCCAAGTGTCTTTTATAGGCTAATCAATATGAGGGACTGTAGGTTTAACCATGTTTTAGACCTGAATTTTGGTGTATGCTATTGTCAGTCATTTTATTGCCACACTAATTGGTGTGTGTCCTTTCCACATCTATGCATTACTGAGTCACACTGAGGCATGTGCTTTTCCTTCTTTATAGGATCCCAGGTTAATTTTCCTTCCTAGTTGAATATGTGGTGGCTCCAACTCTGGAAGGGAAGCAGAGAATGAGGTCCGCGCTCCATGCTGAGGGGAGCTGACTGAAGACTGAGGGTCCTTTCTTGGTTTCCACCAACATCAAGCTTCTTGCCTCCTAGGTTTGACTGTCCACTTTAAAACTCCTTCCACAACACAGTGTTCTCTCCACCCTTATCCCCGCCACCATGCAATGCTCATTCAAAAACGTTGTATCGCGTTCTTCACTGAAACTCAAGCAATACAAACATTAGCTCTGCTTCTCTGCATTTGTCTGTGCTATCATTTTTGTTCACTATAAACAAATACAGTATTTTGCTTGGTAACTTCGTGAAATGGGAAGGAGAAAGTTCTTCTGTGTTTTAGTAGGGTTGAATCAAGTGACTAGCTAGGGAGAAAAAGACACTACAAAAAGAAGATGGTTTGGGCATTAAATAACTCAAATTTATTCCTCTAAATGTATTTTGATGAAAAGATAAATTTTTCTAAGCAAACTCACTAATTTCCCATTCACTGACTTTCCTTGGCAAAGCCTAAGGGATCCCCATTTGCAGAAAGACACCAGCCCTCCATGAAGGAGGAAGTGCCTCAGAGGCAAGTTTACTCACACGCATTTTCTCCAAAGCTTTACAAAAGCAGGGTGATCTCGGGCCAGGATTGAAATATCAGCACAGCCTACTTTATTCTTTTATATCTTCGTCTTCCTCTTTGTAAGATCTTAGGTAAAGATATACAATGCTTGAGCTCTAGGGTCTCACTGTATGCATTCAAATTCTCTCCTTACTGTTTGGGTGAGGGAGAAAGGATAAGACGGAAGAAGGTAACGAAGGTAAACAAGATGGGTTCCGGGTTCTTCATCAGCAACTTTCCTGCGCCCGGGAAAAACACCGATTGTCTGCGCCTGCACATTGTGACGTCAAAACAAAGAAATCGAAACTTACCCAGCCACGCCTATGAAGACGCCCTTACCCCCCGCCCCTGTCCTGCCCACCTCAAGCCCCATCCATAAAAGGCCCCTCCCGGAAGACATCAGCGCGAACTTCCTGGGCCCCTCCTCATATGCGGACCTAGGAACCTCCCCCGAGAACGCCAGAGCGACTTCCTCGGCCTCCACCCCCGGAGACCAGTGAACCTCGCCTTTTCCTCCTTCACATTGGCTAGCTAATAAAGTTTTTTTACCTTGCCTACTTGCCTCATCTCTGGCACCTGCTCCGGTGGTCGCATAAAACAAATCACTTACTACTTCTGTTTAGAAAGGGTTTCCTAACTCTTATCTCCTTGCCTCAGTTTCTCCATCCCACCCTTTAATTAACCATGGCATGTTGGCGAAGACCTCAGGATGAAGAATCTGGCAGCCTGGTTAACTCACAGCTTGGCCACAGACGTGCCACCTTGAGCAACTCACAGTTCCCTGTGGCCTGTTTCCTCTTCTCCACAGTGGAGATGATAATAGTATCACCTCATAGATTGGTTGTGAAGGTTATGTGAAATGAAGAAGTAAGCACCTCCGACAGTGCCTGGCACACACAGTCAGGTGTTGAAACTGGTTATAGCCATGGGAAGCTGTACTAACAGTATTCGGCTCTATGCCCAAGGCCCCAGGAATGCAGCAGTCTTACTGCAGCCCTAGCCTTCTGGCATGTGAGACCCTGGATCCCCAGGGCCACCCAGCAGGGATAGGAGGAATCCTCGGCCTGCAGGTGCAGTCCTTGTTTAGTCACTGATCCAGCCATGAATCAGCCTCTGACACCTTTGATTTAGTGCAGTGCTAATCCAAAGGCAGCCTCAGATGCAGTACTAAGCCAAATCAGCCTCAGTTTAGTGCAGTGCTAAACCAAATCAGCCTCAGATGCTTTAGGTTTAGTGCAGTGCTCAAATCAACTGAGACTAAGTCTTTCAGTTCTGCTGAACTGAGCTGCTCCCACCCTTAGCTCTGCCATATCCCCCCAGTCTGTGTGGCACACATGACCAACTGAGCTGCTCCCACCCTTTGCTCTGTCATATCCCCCCAGTCTGTGTGGCACACATGACCACATAGTCTGCTGGCTGGATTCTCTCCCTGAACCACAGACTGTTCAGTCAGGCTTCGACAGCCACAGCCCTTACCAGTACTGCTAGGGTTTGGTGGCTCCAGGCCCTGCTGCAGCTCCCTCCACCCTCTGCCCCACAACCTCACAGTTCTCTGCCGCTACTCCCTCCTTCCTTTTCATCCTTGTTGTAGCATAAAAGGCCTGTACTTCCATCTAAGGCAAAGTCTTCTCACTGTGCTCTCAGCTTTGGACCTCTTACTTCCTCTGGGACTTCATTTCACCAACCATCCTGTCTCTGGTAAACCTCTGGTTCCCCTGTGGCTTTGCTCGTCTCTCAACTTCCAAAAGAAAAAGTCAACTCACACTTTTTGTTCTCCTCATGCACTGACCTGCATTTTTCCTTCTTTCAAATAGGGTGGCCTACATTTGGAGCATAACCCATTTTTGCCTAATGTTCTATTATTGGAATGCTAAACTTGTAGGAGTTATTTATATCCTACTGCTCAAGGTCATCACCAAGGTCTGATTTTTCACACACAAAAAAATTGCAACCTCTGGCATAAATGGGTTAATTTCCTACTATTCAGTCTTGCTTGTAAGTGCATTATGGTTTCTGCTCTGTCCACATCAGTGAGACTGCTATGCTAGGGTTCCTGACAATGCAACGCAAGAAGGAGCATTTGTGCTGAGTCCTAGATGCTACCAAGTGGTCCACGGTAGGGGAGGGTATTCTGAGAGAGAAGTAATTTTACGTACAGACTCATGCTTCTCTCCTCATCAAAATCTTTCGGCCAGGACCGCATGGGTCAATAGGTTCTACATCTCACTCTTACACAACCATGATTTTCCACCCCCTGACACGTCTTCATTTTCCCCTTACATTATCCCCTTTTTGACTTCATGATCTCCCTGAACACCTGGGACACGCAGGTAAATGCCATTAACACCACTCATGCAATCGGGTGAAGCCTCAGTTTTGTCTCCTTAACCATCTCTTAGCAATGCCTTCTCAATCTCCAGAACAAAAGGATTATGGCTTTACTTTGTTAGGACATCTAGGTAGACAGGCCCAACGAGTCATTGGAAATGTTCACCTGTAACTCATAAGAGAAGGAAAATAATTGGTAATCCTATGCAAAAAAGTGAAATGTGCTTTCTTCATGCCTTTTCTCCCCTCACTCTTTCATCTTTGTCGTGGGGTCCTCATTCTTCCTTTCTAACTTTTACATAAACTTAAAAGGTGCTTTACTTAGGGATCTATTACAAGTTATTCTGCTGAATCATGGTAAAATAGAATTTGCTTTGGGGATGGCTCCAGTATAAGTAAATCCTCAAGGTTGCAGCTTTCCACAAACAGAGAGTTCACAGAAGTCTAAGTCCCCATAGCATAAAAGCTTTTAGAGCAAAAGTAATTTAAAACAGGAGTTGTGCACACTGCAATTTTTAAACAGAGCTTTTCATGCTGAAATTAGCACAAAGCTTACTTAATATCCAGAGTGCTGCATAAAGAACTATTGAGGAAACACGAGGGGCAGCTGGAAAAACAGAGGAAAGTGGGAGGCAGGCACGGTGCCAGGCGCTGGGGCAGCCTCTCTATCTAAGCCCTCTAACAGTGCAGGGACCCTGTAGGAGACCCATAAAATGATAGAAGACTCCAGGACACCAGGACGGTGGGCATCATACCAAGAGCCAGGATAACAGTGGGGTGCAAACACACATTCAGGAAGCTAAGGCTAGAACAACTACAAAAGACACAGCCAGACTTGGTGAGCTCCAAGAAACACTAAGGTAGAGCTGGGAATTTGTAGCTAAGCCAGCATAGGGTCCACTTCATGGATTTGTTGTGAAGGTTACAGGAAGTGAAAAAGTAAGCAATGCTGAGAGTGGCTGGCACTCACAGTCTAAATTCTCATAGCATGAGTTGGAAGGGCCCTTGGTGATCACCCAGACAAACATGGTGCCCTTCTCTCCCCTGCCTTTCCCTTCCTGAACGGTTCAGTTCTGAAGCCCTTAAGCAGGGCAGATAAAAGTAAGCATCTGTATGGGGCTGGAATGAGAGGAGAGCTGAGGTGGACTACAGCAGAAGACCATAGGCTGAGGAGAGTGAAGACATCGGCATAGGCATGATACACAGTGCAGAGTAACAGAGGCCAGGACTGAGCAAGGTGAGAAAAATATCCATGTTAATGAGAAAGAGGTACAATGCTGGGTTTCTGAGCCTGAGCAAGCTAAGGTGGACAGCTCCAGAGGGAGGCAGTCTGGCTGGAGAATCAATGTCCCGTGGTTTGGCGTGGAGGTCAGAGCCCAAGCAGGGTGAGGAGGGCATCCATATCAGGCAAGGGGGTAGTAAGTAGCCAGCACAGAATGTGGGAGCTGAATTTTGGTGAGAAGAGAGCAAGGAGTAGTAGCAATAATGGAGATGGGATATTAATCATAAACAGGGAGACTGATCAAACACTAAGGAGAATGGGAATCAGTCACACCATTGTCAGAGAAGATATTTTCACAAATATTAAAAGGAAGAAAACCAGAATGAATACTATGATGTTGGCCTGGAAGTGAAGGTACAGTAGTTACCTCTTATCCACAAAGGAAATGTTCCAAGACCTCCAGTGGATGCCTGAGGCCATGGATAATACCAAATCCTGTATGTGCTAAGGTTTTGGATCTGATAACCAACAAGTGATTAACAGACAAATGGCCTAGGCAGTGTGGATACTGGACAAAGATAGGAGCAGGATGGTGCAAGATCTCATACTACACAGAATGGCACACAATTTAAAACTTATGAATTATGTATTTCTGAAATTTTTACTTAAAATTTTCAGACCATAGTCGGCCATTGAAAACAGAAAGTGAAGCCATAGATAAGGGAGGACTACAACATTAGTGTACACCCATAATTTTCCATACATGTATATCAGTATATAGACACACTCATAACTATAGCTGCAAATGGGTGTCATGGCTTACATGCACACATGCACGTATACACACATATTCTCTACCTCTGTCCATGGAGAGGGGCTGGAACAACAGCACCCAATAGCAATGAGCACATTTTGTGCCCAGATCTTTGCTTGGAAATATCACTCCTCAGAGGAGGGAGAAAAAGTTTCCCTGAAGTAATAATTATAGGGCTGGGAAAGTACAAAATGACCCTAGAACATCTTGTCGTCCCAGAAAGCAAGAGCATATTCAAAGAACGACGGGACAAGGCAAAAGACACAGAAACTAGAGTGAAGGGGCTCCCCCTGGCCAAACTGAGATAATTGAGTATCATAATAAATACTGCTGTTCTGTATTAAAAATAACATATATAACAATAACATATATTAAATAATGATGTTACCTCAGTATAGACATAAGCACAAGACTGTACCAATATAAATAAATGAATAAATAAACTGCAAGTCTGGTGAGGAACAGAGTGCTCACATAGTTTCAAAGTATTTTCCCTCAAATACTTATTAACTAGAACGAGAAAAAAGACTAGCTTTACAGTAGAGAAACCTAGTAGACATCACCTTAATCAAGTAACCAAAATGAGTAGCAGAAATGAGACAAATCAAAAGTATGTGGCACTTGATAGGACGCAATGAGAAAATACAGGGTCACCTCTGGCTATTTCTGCCAAAGGTGCCGTCTCTCCACTCATGGTGGAAGCGAAGTGGGGCTGGTATCACACGGTGAGAGAGGAAGCAGGAGAGAGAACGAAAGCAAAAGAGGGAGCAGGGGAGGTGCCAGGCTCTTGTCAACAACCAGGTCTCGCAGTGGGAACTCACTCCCACAAAATGGCAGCTCCCCATACATTAAGGATCCACTCCAGTGACCCAAACACCTCCCACTAGGGCCCACCTCCAACACTGGGGATCAAACTTCAGCATGAAATTTTGAGGGGACAAATATTCAAAATATATCATGTGCATAATCTGAATCAAATCATGAGCCAACATCAGGCAAACCCAAATCGAGGGACATTCTACAAAATAACTGGTCTATAATCTTCAAAAGTGTCAAGGTCATAAGAGCTAAAGATAGGCTGAGGAATTATTCTAGACTGAAGAAACTGGAGACTTAATAACTAAATGCAACATATGAATCTGGATCACTTTTGCTACAAATAACATTATTAAAACAGCAAAATTTGAACGGAGTCTGAGAGTTAGATGGTAGTAGGATTGGATGAACGAATAATAATGTTCTGATTTTGATGGTGGCCTGTTGTTTTGCAGATTGTCCTTGTTTGCATGAAATACACGCTCAGTTATTCAGAGAAGATGGGGGATTGGGTAGGCAACTTACTCCCAAATGGTTTTATAAACAAAAATTAAGTTACTGGTCTTTATTTGCAAACTTTTCAGTAAGTGTGAAATTGTCTCAAAACAAAACAAAAACCATTTTAAGACCACATATAAGACAGTACTACTTGTTTCTTTCAGTGAAAATTTTGAAATAATTTTAAATATTATTTAAGTACATTAAACACCCTTCCGTCCCATACATGCAATCACAGACTAAAGTTAAGCAGGAAAAAAAAATCCAGATACAAAACAATACATACTCTATGATTACACTTAAATAAAATTTAAAAATAGGTAAATCCAATCTTTGGCGTTAGAAAGTCAAAAAGTGTTCATACTTGAGGAGGGATGGTGCTGGGAAGAATTTATAACACCATTACGTAATCACTGCCATTTTACATTTTATATATATTGAATCATTCAATATGAGCTCTTATGTCTGGCTTCCTTTGCTTAACATTATGTTAGTGAGATTCATCCCTGTTTTCGCATGTAGATGTAACTCACTCATTTTCAGTGCCGTAGAGTATTCCATTGTGTGAATATATGAAAATGTATGTGTCATCTTAGTGATGATGCTTGATTTTTCCAGCTGTGGTCATTATTAATAAACCTGCTATCAACATTGCTTTACATGTATTTTGCTGCACATATATGCAGAATTCTGCATCATAGGGTATGTTCAAACGTAGCTGATAATGCCAAACCCTTTCCCAAGTTGTTGACCCAATTTGAATTCCCATAAGCAGTGCATAAAAGTTTCCAATTCATTTTTATTCTCAATGTCATGTACTATTTCCATTACTTACTAGATATTCCATATGTTTGATAAACTGAATTCCTCTGTCTCTAAAATAAACAGCCACCTAAACATCACGCTTTCACAGTGATGCACTCCTTCCCTCTGTTCTCCATCCTCAAAATAAAACCAAACACTTGAAATGCTGTAATAGCCCCCAAAGCCAGTAATAGAATTGAGTTTCTAAAGTTCCATTTACTCATTTTTCTAGGTCAAGCTCAAATGTCCATCTTCTAGGAAGACAGCCCTGATTGCTCCTCCAGAGCTCATGTTTTCCTCCATCCTCTGAGAAGAGCAATGATAGGCAACACAAGACTCAACAGTTCAGGAGTGTATCATGTGAAGGATTCCAAGGCAAAGCTAGAGATCTTGATGGGGGTGGGGGTGGCTACATCTTATATTTCTTTGTGTCCTCAATAGTAGTAAACACGGTGCAGAACATGTGATGGGTACTCAATAAATACTTGTTAATAAATTCCTGAAACTTTGTTCTGATTAAGGAAATGTTTGTCCCCTGAGGTTTGAAGGCTTTTCAACACAACCATAAAGCAATGAGTCCTAAAAAGATAAAATACAATTGCATACCAGTGAGCTCATTTGATGATCAAAGACCATATTCTTGGGCTTCCCTAAGATGTAGCAATATTGCTTCTTTCTTCTGATGTACTAGATTAACAAGGAGCTTCTCTTGGCCACCAATACCTCCTTTCTGTCTTCTCTCCCTCTTTGCTACTTATCCGGGCAAGACACCAGCTGCCTCTGATCAAGTTCCAGAAAGGGAAGACAAACAACTTCGTGGGGACTCTGTCCTACAGTAGAACTCCCAAGTTGGCTTGTGAGAAGAACTGAGAGTGAAGCCCTAATCCAGCACAAAGGCCCTGAGAGAAGGAAAATGTTAAAGGTGCTATGTTATAGATGTGTAGATCTATCTCAGAGATATGTGGATCTTCACATATCCACAAGCATTTTCTACCTATGTCCAGACTCAAGGGTAGCACCTTCATGCAAGCCTGGCCAGACCACATGTTCACCGCCCATGGGCCACTATTAAAAAATAGGAAGTTTCGGTCAGGTGCGGTGGCTCGTGCCTGTAATCCCAGTACTTTGGGAGGCCAAGGTGGGTGAATCACCTGAGGCCAGGAGTTTGAGACCAGCCTGACCAACATGGAGAGACCTCATCTCTACTAAAAACACAAAAATTAGCTGGGCAAGGTGGCACATGCCTGTAATCCCAGCTACTCGGGAGGCTAAAGCAGGAGAATAGCCTGAACCCAGAAGGTGGAGGTTGCTGTGAGCCGAGATCACACCATTGCAATCCAGCCTGGGTAACAAGAGCAAATCTCTGTCTCAAAAAAAAAAAAAAAAAAAAACAAAAGGAAGTTTCAAGGACTGGATCAAACCCAAAATGATTATACCCAAATTATCAAGTATAGGATTACTTAATTGCCAAGGAAGACAAAAGTAGCAGTAAGTTAGGCAGAGGCGGTCTTAGAGAAGCTCAGGTGAGGCTGTTACCAGAAAACAGGCCACCTTTTCTGGTACAGGTGGGGCATAAAACCTGTAAGATGAATGAGGTAGAAGACTGTATTCACCAAAGATCTGTCACAGGAAGAAATTAATTGTGTTTCCAAGGATATCCTCTCCCTTCCATAAAGAGTGACGCAATGGCCAGGTGCAGTGGCTCATGCCTGTAATCCCAGCACTTAGGGAGGCTGAGGCGGGCAGATCACTTGAGGTCAGGAGTTCAAGACCAGCCTGGCCAACATGGTGAAACCCCATCTCTACTAAAACTACAAAAAGTAGCAGGGCATTGTGGCAGGTGCCTGTAATCCCAACCACTTGGGAGGCTGAGGCAGGAGAATCGCTTGAATCCAGGAGGCGGAGGCTGCAATGAGCCAAGATCGCACCACTGCACTCCAGCCTGGGTGACAGAGTGAGACTCCGTCTGAAAAAAAAAAAAAAAAAAGTGAGGCAAGGAAATGCCTGAGTACCTGGAGTTGCCCAGACCACCACCAGCCACCTTGGAGTGTCTCAGCTCAGCCAGAATCCAGAACCTGAAGTGCCAGTTGTCACTTAACAGGAAGTCAACATGAGGGCAGAGGACAGACAAATAAGCGACATAGTGAGGTGACAGACGGAGGGATTTCAGAAGCTTCTGTGAATGTGAATGTGAAATGCTGAAGACAAGAACAAGGTCTATACAAGATTTTAAGAAAACTACAGGACGTTTCCTATGATACACGTGTCTATATCATGAGAAATCTTATTCTCCAATCCTGAGAAGTCAAATTTGTGTTTCCCTCATTGGTATTAGGTGCAAAACTGGACTTCAGAGAGTCCCATCTTTTATACAGGTTACATGAGGTTGTTGGAATTGTTGACATGTATTCTGAATCAGTTGCCCCAGTGACATCCTGGGGAAAATGCAAGCAGGCTTCTATTCTCAGCAGAAGTATTTTCAGTGTCTATCACCTAGGGTGACTGCAAGTATTAACAATGAAAAACAGAACTGGGAGGGCAGGCCTTGGAGAAGTAGAAGAGAAAATGTGAATCTAGAATGTAGATGATTAGCTTACAAACCTGACGGCACCAGAATCACCTAAGTAGCTTTAATGTGTATATATTATACACACACATGCCAGATAGATAGATAGACAGAGATATAGATATATTTATTGCATGGCATATAATATATGTATTATATACACTATACTAGTAGCAGAGGCAGGTGGGAGATGTATTTTACAGTGTAAACCCTTTTTCTCTTTTAAGTTTTGTAGCATGTGAATGTATTACCTGCTAAACATATAAAATGAAGGGGGAAAAGCCTAGATTCCTCTCATGGAGATTTACACTCTCAATAGATGATCTGTTCTTACCATATCGTCTATACCGAGCAGATCTCACCACCAGACTGTGATCCACCCTTACCGTGAGCTTCTAAATGGTCCGTCACCTGCACGTCAGTTAGAGCAGGTGAAAGGGGACTTCCTGATCCAGGATGCAGCATGGTCTCAAATGCCTCTGGGTTTCAGAGATCACCACTCAGCAGAAAGTTTCACGAGGATAGAGGATTAGTCAGACCTCAGGGGAAGCTGGTCACAGTGACTTCTGCGAGGCCTTCTTGTTCCCTTTCACAAGAGAGTTCTTGGTGCGGCACTGTGCTAAGTGCTACACACCCATCCTCCCAACCAAAACAGGTACTGTCAGCCCTTTTTACAATCTCAGAGAGAATGTGCCCAAAGTTACAGAGCTAATGACTGAAATCTGCCTACCTGGAAAACCCAATAGGCTCTCGACACCATAGGCCTCTCTCATCACAGCAGCCTTTTCCTCACAGGTCTGATACCAGCATCATGCTGCCACCATCCACGTCCACAGCACAGAAAATGTTACAGCGTAAATATCTACTCTGGATGACCTGGGCTAGGACATTGTTTCTCACTTTCACATTTTTTGACTGTTTAGTTTTTCAGATTCAAAGGTCAAAGAGAGGTTTTTCCCATCCTGCTGATCCCTGGGCTACAAGGATCCAGTTCACCCAAAGTAACAGATCTAAAGAGGCAAAGTCTTGTCTAAGGTCACCCGCCAATAAAACAAACAACAATATACCTAATTTTGCACACATCACGCCGTGAGGTGATATGCTGTGGTCAGAGTTCCTGAGTTCTATAAGATCTTAGAAATTAATCAGCCTTCATTTCCCAGAAAAAGAAGTTGGAATCTTCAATGTTAAAAAACTTCTCTTAGAGCTTCTGGCTAGATGGGAGCATTCAGACGTAAATTTCAGGTCTCCCAACTCCAAGTCCAGGGCTTTCGAATGACAAAATACTCTTCTGAAGTCTTAAGCCTAAATCACAGTGGACTAAGCTAGAAATAAAAATAAAAGGAAAGACAAGCCTATTTGTCCAATTTGAATCTCTTTATTGAAACAGTTGAATTAACTATTTGAATTAAAAGGATTTACTAGTAAAAGAGAGAATCCTTTCCAGAGGAGGGATATAAAGCACTCACCGATACATCTCAAATCCTTCTCTGGTCATTGCCAAAGCAACTGTTACCACAACCTTCCAGATAGAAAAGAGTATCTGCTCAGAAGGGAAACTGGATTGCTGTCCAGTCCCCCACATATCCAACCTCCAAGTTCAGATGTGCCCTCTGCTGCAACACGATTTCACATAAATGATGAAAAAAGATGCAGAGATGCTTTTACATCTTATTCAGTAACCCTAGCTGATTTCATTCATTTATTCTGCACCACACGTTCAGGTAAAACCCCTTTCTGCAGACTTACTCTGCATTAGCTACTCGTGATACAGGCACACACATGCTCATGTGCACACATGCAAGTGCAAGCACACATAAACACCATAGCCTGCTTACTAATCAACTCTAATTTGTCTGGAAGCTCTGCCATGAGTGGCACATTCCCCATATTCTTTCCTTATCAAGCTCTGTAGAGGTTGGAATAGATAAGACACCACTGACTATTCCTAAGCCTTATATTAGCTAACAGCTTAACCTCCTGTGTTTCTTCTGCAAATGTGCTAACAACAACAACAACAAAACCAAATTGTAAAAACAACCAAAACAAAGTAAGACCAAGGAAGAGAAAGAAAAGCCAAAGAAAATTTCCAGAAAGCTCATAAACAGAGAGAAAAAAAAGAGTCATTAGAGATCAGCTGAGAATATTGAAGGATTAGAAAGAATCAGTTGTAAACTTTTAAAAAGTTTTTAAAAAGGTTTTCTAGAAGAAATAAAGGCTGCTTGGAAGAAAGATAGTAATATCTGATGACCGACTAAGAGACTGAAAGTTGTGCATTTTAAAATTAAGTGACTCATTTCTTATGGCCAATGCAGAAATCAAACAGGAAAAAAACAGTCTAAAGAAAAATCTGCCATAAACAGGGTACAGGGGGTGAGTGGATGGAGGATGGATAAAGGGAAGAGTAAGAATCAGTGACACCAAATGGGGCTGTTTAGCATGAAATTTCATAATGTGATAAATCTGTTTCAGAAAATAGTTTATTGTCCTCCCAGCCAATTTAATTGCAGAACTATGAAAGAATGTCTACATGGAAATGTACAGTCTGCAAGTTACAGAAACGGTCTGGTAGGAAGCATTAGTGTATGAAATTCACTCTGTTTACATAAATCTCTGAAATCCCTCAAGGAGGGAAAGAAGCAAATCCAACAACATACACCGTTGGGAAAAAAGCTAAGAAGGTCATTTGTATGTGTTTGTTGAGAGGAAGATTTTCAGTATTTGATTGTTTGAAAGGCCTTAAAAGCAATTAACAGGTATCATCAATAAAAAGGCAAACACACAGGATGGCTGCAGTTTATGGAGACACACAAAAAGAAACACATGCATACCTTCTCTAAATCCCCATTCATTTAGTCAGGGATCTAGAACTTATAGAGGCAAGGTGGCCACAGCCCGTCAGGAGCAGGGGCCATGCCTCCTGCCCATACCCCTGCCGTCCCTAGGGTGCACTGCTCTCAGCCCTGTCTGCATGAGTACTGTCCTCCCGGAGCCGAGCAGGGAGCCTAATTCTTGTTTTGCCACTGCCCTGTTATACACAGATTTTAATCACCACCTTGGAAAACTCCACATTGACAGTCTTTTAAGAGAATATTTATAACTTCAAGGGCTCTTCATTCTTGACCTAAACTTAGAATCAACAAGGTCCATCCCCTTAAGACAGGAATAAAACCATCAACAATGCTAGCTGTCGTTGTCTGTCCCAGTCCTTCTGTGGCCCAGAAAGCCTGTCTCTTCTCAACAGCTTAGATGAAAACACCAAAACAAGAGATTACTGCTTGGCACACTCATCAAGCAGACAAGAATTAAAGAGCATGAGAAGAACCAGCAAGTTTTTTGGTAAGAGCTATCCATGCCAAAGACACAGATTTGAACATAACGCAACACAGCAGAGAACAGGGGAGCAGAAAAGGATGACAATGAATGGGTGCATTTGGCCAAATGACCCATCTTTTTTGGCTTCCAAGTTCCCATGTATCTTCTCAATCTTTTCCTGAATCACATTATCTAAGATTCCTCTTCCACTCCTTCACCCATCAACATTGATTAGAGCAGCATCATTCCCTGCTACTGTTTTAAGCATCATTAGGCTTTCAGACAAACAATTTGCCACAAGGATGCAAGACATAAAAGGGTGAACTCAAATAGAATTAGTGTCTGTGTTTAATGGGTCAATGCTTCTCAAATTTTAATGCACATACAAATCACCTGGGGATCTTATTAAAATTTAGGTCTAATTCAGCAGATCGGGGTAGGATCTGAGAACGTGCATTTCTAACAAGCTGTCAGGTGATGCCCTCCTGGTCCCTGGACTGCAAGGATCCAGTTCACCCAAAGTAACAGTTCTAAAGAGGCAGAGTCTTGTCTAAAGTAACACAGTGCATAGTCGAGCTAAGACTTGAGCTCAGCTCCTCTGACTCCCAAATTCAGTAGAATTGCCCTGTATGAAAAATATGTCAAGCCTCCACATGGGTTGTCTGGCTAAAAATAAATCAGTCATGTCATACTGAAAGATCACCTCCAATGACCAAGTAAAACAATTTTTCAGTTACAGAACATAAAAACTAGGCCTCTTGTTTTCCCATTTTTCAAAGTCCTTATTAATATCTGTAAATCAATGGGGACATTTTCAAAAGGAATTAGATTTCTTTAATATTTAAGCTCCCTACCTGTGATTCATGTTTGGTCAAAAAGAACAGAAATATTAATCCATGAATATCTGGAGGGAGGCTCTGGACACCTAGTCTTCAGTTTAGGTAATGAAAACAGAGATGAGATTCAAAGTAAAGTCTCCAGAAGAGATATACACCAGAAGGGAGTAACATCTGTGGGCTGCATTTGTGTAGACCCTTAAGCCAAGTCACTAACCCTATAATAGAGAATCTGGCCTCTTTCCCCAGTAAAAGCAAAGATCATTCTCCATTCCTTCTCCTGTACCATCCCTAGATCATAACAAGGTCTGCTGATTCAAGACCCAGCAGGAAGTAGAAAACAATGCTGCTTCTTAAAATACAGGTTCGTCAATTCTCTCCCTCCCATCTCCAATTCATCACGATGGGAACTCACAAAATAAACCTGATGAACTGAAAAGTAAGCAGAAAGACAAAAAGGGAGGGAGGGGGAAAAAACCACTCCTATTTATGAGACTGCAGCACAAAGCACTGATAGTGACAGGAGGAATTTCCGCCAGCCGGAGGCCCCATTCCAAAGTCTCATGTCTGAGTAAGCATGGGTCTTACCAGGCAACCTCCAAAGGTCAGAGGTGAGAGAGGATTCCTCATTCTGGGGGGCAGAGTCAGGGGATAAGCAGGGCATTTATTTCCCTCCCCCTGGTGAGGGACAACAAACCCTGACACACAGGCATCCCACAACTCAAATCAGTGATTTCTGCCAATGAGCCCCAAAGTTCAGGATCAGGAAACAAGGCAAGAAGCCTCACTGGGCAAGTTTTCCCACACAGCTCTGCCAGTAGATTTCATTCCTCAGCGACATCACCCCAGGCTTCAGCCAGCATTCAAGAACAAGAGGGCAGAAACGGTCACATTCTTTGATTGTATGGAAAAGAAACCAGCAGAATTTTCCATCTGGGCCAAGAACTGAACTGCACTTGAAAGAGTAACGTGGTAAGAAGCATGTCCCCTCTCTCAATAGAGGCACCATCAGATGGCACAGATTTTTCAATGTCACTAATCCTCGTTCAAAGCATTCACACAGCTAAACAGAGAGAATGTTTAATCCTTGCATTTCTGGAAATTAGAATCTAAGGAAGCTTAACAAGTTCAAATTATTGTAACAGCATATCCTAGGACAAATTGATTCCTTGCTGGTTACAAGCTGGAAAGCTATTCCAAAGCTCCATGGTGTCCTACAAAGAAGGAAGATTAAATTTCTTTTTGGAGCAGACATTCTATTTGTTCTGGTGATGAAAATAAAAATTGTCTTCATCTTGATGTAAAGGTGGTTAAACAGGGAAACAAGAGTCATGTTTGCCTTTAAACATGACTACTGGGTTTATGTTTCAGCAGAAATGCGTCACTGCAGTTTTGCACATTGGTATGAGAGAAATGGGTTTTTTTCTCTGCATATTTATAGAATGTGAGTCTTTATATAATTGTATCTTTTTTGTTGTTGTTGTTTTTGAGACAGGGTCTTGCTCTATTGCCCGGGCTAGAGTGCAGTGGCATGATCACAGCTCATTAGAGCCTTGCACCAATCACTCAGGCTCAAGCAATTCTCCCACCTCAAGTTCCCAAGTAGTTGGGACTATAGGCAAGCGCCACCACACCCAGCTATTTTATTTATTTATTTATTTATTTATTTATTTATTTATTTATTTATAGTGATGGTGTCTCACTACGTTGCCTAGGCTTGTCTCCAACTCCTGGGTTCAAACAATCCTCCTGCCTCAGCCTCCCAAAGTGCTGGGATTACCGGCATGAGCCACTGTACCCGGCATAATTGTGTCTTCTTGAGGCCTCCCCACTTGTATTCCAGCTCAAACAGTTCTTCACTGGAGATAGAAGCAAAACCCGAATGATTTCAAGAAATAGACACGGACTTGTTCTTCACCTTGAATCAAAGGAGATATTGGATAGGGAATGGGTCAGGACCTGCTGTGGCTCAGTGGAAAAGGATCTGTTGATTAATATACACACATTCCCCCACCCAAAACCTTCCTGCGCTGCTGTTTGAGACTGAATAACTCAAGCTTTGGGAAACATGCTGGTGATGGACTATTGTGTCCCGGGTGATTGTCATCTGGGAACATAAAGTTGGGCCAAATCCTATGGGGTAAAGGGCTACGTGACTCCTATAGTCATATATATTTGTGCAAATTGCAAGAAGGCATGCAGGGAAGGCAGGTGAAATTGTAAAAGGTAGCCCCTCCAGAAAAAGCAGCAGCTGATGGGATGATTTGCACCTCTAATCCCAGCCATTTGGGAGACCCCATCTCTAAATTTTAAAGGACTTCTCAAAAAAAAAAAAAAAAAAAGAGGCCAATAGGTATATGAAAAGGTGGGAAACTTCACTGAATATCAGGGAAATGGATATCAAAACCACTAGATACAGCCCTGCACCTGTCAGAATGGCTGTTATAAAAAAGACCAGGGATAACAAGTTTGGCCATGATGTGAAGAAAAGAAAACCCTTGTATCTTGCTGGTGGGAATGTAGATTGGTACAGCCATTACAGAAAACAGTATGAAAGTTCCTCAAAAACTAAAAGTAAATTACCATATGATTCAGCAATTCCACTTTTGGGTATATATCCAAAGGAACTGAAATCACTATCCTCAAGAGATAGCTGCAATCCCATGTTCATGGCAGCACTATCCATAATAGCCAAGACATGGAAACAGCCTAAATGTCCACTGACAGACAAATGGATAAAGAAACTTGATACATGTACACATGTGTGTATGTGTGATAAAATATTACACAGCCTTTAAAACGAAGGAAAACCTGTCTTGTGTGACAACATGGCTGAACCTGGAGAATGCCATGTTAAGTGAAGTAAGGCAGATGCAGAAAGACAAATACTGCATGATATCATTTATATGTCATTTATATGTGGAACCAATAGTCATACTCACAGAGGCAGAGAGTAGAATGGTGGTTGCCAGAGCCTGGGGAAAGCGGGAAATGGGGAGATGTTGCACAAAGGGTACACAGTTTCTGTTATGTAAGATGATTAATTTCTAGAGATCTAATGTAAAATAATGTGACTGTGTTAACAATATTCAGATATATACTTGAAATTCGCTGAGAGGGTAGATTTTAAGTGCTCTGATCACAAAAAAAAAAAGAAAAAGAAAGAAAATGATAATTATATGAGGTGATGAATGTGCTGATTCACTTGACTGTGGTTATTATTACATATACATGTATATAAAATCACCAAGTTGTACATCTTAAATATATACAATTTTTGTTTGTCAGTTATACCTCAATAAGGCTGGAAAAGAAAAAAATTGAAGCTTCGAAGCAAAGGGAATTTGATAAGTTCAGTTATGAATTGAAATCTCTCTTACGTTCCCTGAGAAACACACAGAAAAATTGGAATTATATTTACTTCTGCCTCTTAATGACTAAGTTAGACGTTACAGCAAAGGAAATTGCCAGAGGCAGAGATAAACATTATACAATGATAACCATGTCACTTCACCTAGAAGACCTAAATGTATAGCAATCCCAAATGTATATGCACCAAACAACGGAGGTGCAAAATATGTGAAGAAAATCTGATAGAACTGAAATGATAAATAGACAAATTCACAATCATAGTTGGAGACTTCAATAGTTCTGTCTCTCGAAAAATGACAGAACAACTAGACAGAAAATCCGCTAGGGTAGAGTAAAAGAATTCAACAAAACCATCAGCCAACAGTATCTAATAAAACATTTATTAAACACTCCAACAACAGCAAGACACACATTCTTTTCAAGATAGCACTATAAAATATATTTCAAGAAATCTAAAAGAATTGAAATCATATAAACTGCATCCTCTGACTACAAGGAAATTAAAATGGAATTCAATAACAGAAAGATAACAGGAAAACCTCCAAGCACTTGCAAACTAGATATTTTTAAATAGTCCATGGGTCAACGAAAAAGTCTCAAAAAAATTAAAAACTTCAGTGAACTAGATGAAAATCAAAATGTAACATATCAAAACTGTAGGACACAGAAAAAGCAATGCTGAGAGGAAAAGCTAAAGTGCAAAATGCTTACATTAGAAAAGACCAAGTCCAGGTGTGGTGGTTCATGCCTATAATCCCAGCACTTTGAAAGGACATGGTAGGAAGACTGTTTGAGCCCAAGAACTCAAGACCAACCAAGACAACATAGTGAGACCCAATCTTTACAAAAGATTTTAAAAATTAGCCAGGTGTGGTGGTGCACACCGGTAGTTTCAGCTACTTGAGAGGCTGAGGTGGGAGGATTGCTTGATCCCAAGAGGATTAGGCTGCAGTGAGCCAAGATTACACCACTACACTCCAGCATGGGTCACAGAGCAACTGACACCATCTCAAAAAAAAAAAAAAAAAAATGCCAACAACAAAAAAAAGTTGGGACCTGGGTAGTAAGATGGCCAAATAGTAACAGCTCTGGTCTGCAGCTCCCAGTGAGATCAACGCAGAAGGCAGGTGATTTCTGCATTTCCGACTGAGTTCCCAGCTAATCTCACTGGGACTGATTAGACAGTGAGTGCAGCCCACAGAGGGTGAGCAGAAGCAGGGTGTGGTGTCGCCTCACACAGGAAGTGCAAGGGGTCAAGGAACTCCCTCCCTTAGTCAAGGGAAACGGTGAGGGACTATGCCATGTGGAATAGTACATTCTAGCCCAGACACTACGCTTTTCCCATGGTCTTCGCAATTTGCAAACCAGAAGATTCCCTCAGGTGCCTATGCCACCAGGGCCCTGGGTTTTAAGCACAAAACTGAGCAGCCATTTGGGCAGACACAGAGCTAGCTGCAGGAGTTTTTTTTCATACCCCAGTGGCACCTGGAACGCCAGCAAGACAGAACCATTCACTCCCCTGCAAAGGGGCTGAATCCAGGGAGCCAAGTGGCCTAGCTCAGTGGATCCCATCCCGATGGAGTCCAGCAAACTAAGATTCACTGGCTTGAAATTCTCATTGCCAGCACAGCAGTCTGAAGTCAACCTGGGATGTACTAGCTTGGTGCAGGGAGGGACATACGCCATTACTGAGGCTTGTTTAGGGGGTTTTCCCCTCAGAGTGTAAACAGAGCTGCTGGGAAGAACGAACTGGGCAGAGCCCACCACAGCTCAGCAAAGCCACTGTAGCTAGACTGCCTCGCTAGATTCCTCCTCTGGGCAGGGCATCTCTGAAAGAAAGGCAGCAGCCCCAGTCAGGGACTTATAGATAAAACTTCCATCTCCCTGAGGCAGAGCATTTGGAGGAAAGTGTGGCTGTGGGCACAGCTTCAGCAGACTTAAACGTTCCTGCCTGCCAGCTCTGAAGAGAGGAGCAGATCTCCCAGCACAGCACTCAAGCTCTGCTAAGGGACAGACTGCCTCCTCAAGTGGGTCCCTGACCCCTATGCCTACTGACTGGGAGACACTTCCCAGCAGGGGTCAACAGACACCTCATACAGGAGAGCTCCGGCTGGCATCTGGTGAGTGCCCCTCTGGGACGAATCTTCCAGAGGAAGAAACAGGCAGCAATCTGTGCTGTTCTGCAGCCTTCTCTGGTAATACCCATACAAACAGGGTCTGGAGTGAACCTCCAGCAAATTCCAGCAGACCTGCAGAAGAGGGGCCTGTTAGAAGGAAAACTAACAAACAAAGGAATAGCATCAACATCAACAAAAAGGACATCCAAACAAAAAACCCCACCTGAAGGTCACCAATATCAAAGACCAAAGGTAGATAAATCCATGAAGATGAGGAAAAACCAGTGCAAAAAGGCTGAAAATTCCAAAAACCAGAACGCCTCTTCTCCTTCAAAGGATCACAACTCCTTGCCAACAAGGGAACAAAACTGGACAGAGAATGAGTTTGACAAACTGACAAAAGTAGGCTTCAGAAGGTGGGTAATAACAAACTCCTCCAAGCTAAAACTCCTCTAGCCCAATGCAAGGAAGCTAAAAACCTTGAAAAAAGGGTAGAGAAATTGCTACTAGAATAACCAGTTTAGAGAAGAACATAAATGACCTGATGGAGCTAAAAAACACAGCACAAGAACTTCGGGAAGCATACACAGGTATCAACAGCTAAATCAATCAAGTGGAAGAAAGGATATCAGAGACTGAAGATCAACTTACTGAAATAAAATGTGAAGACAAGATTAGAGATAAAAGAATGTAAAGGAATGAACAAAGCCTCCAAGAAATATGTGACTATGTGAAAAGACTACGTTTGATTAGTGTATCTGAAAGTGTAGGGAAGATGGGAACCAAGTTAGAAAACACGCTTCAGGATATTATCCAGGAGAACTTCCCAACCTAGCAAGGCAGGCCAACATTCAAATTCAGGAAATGGAGAGAACACCACAAAGATACTCCTCGAGAAGAGCAACCCCAAGACACACTGGTTAGATTCACCAAGGTTGAAATGAAGGAGAAAATGTTAAGGGCAGCCAGAGAGAAAGGTTGGGTAACCCACAAAGGTAAGCCCATCAGACTAACAGTGGAACTCTTGGCAGAAACCCTACAGGCCAGAAGAGAGTGGGGGCCAATATTCAACATTCTTAAAGAATTTTCAACCCAGAATTTCATATCCAGCCAAACCAAGCTTCACAAGTGAAGAAGAAATAAAATCCTTTACAGATAAGCAAATGCTGAGAGATTTTGTCACCACAAGGCCTGGCTTACAAGAGCTCCTGAAGGAAACACTAAATATGGAAAGGAAAAACCAGTACCAGCCACTGCAAAAACATACCAAATTGTAAAGACCATTGATGCTATGAAGAAACTGCATCAACTAATGGGCAAAATAACCAGCTAGCATCATAATGACAGGATCAAATTCACACATAACAATATTAATGTTAAATGTAAATAAGCTAAATGCCACAATTAATAGACACAGATTGGCAAATTGGATAGAGTCAAGACCCAAGGGTGTGCCGTATTCAGAAGCTCACTTTCACTTGCAAGGACACAGAGGCTCAAATTATAGGGATGGAGGAATATTTAACCAAGCAAATGGAAAGGAAAAAAAAAAAAAAAAGCAGGGGTTATAATCCTAGTCTCTGATCAAACAGAATCTAAGCCAAGAAAGGTCAAAAAAGACAAAGAAATGCATTACGTAATGGTAAAGGGTTCAATGCAACAAGAACAGCTAACTATCTTAAATATATACCTGTAGGGAGACCCCTGAAACTATTGCTACGGAATAAAAGATGAAATGCTCCTGATTATTGTAAATACAAAATTGCATGCAGGATTGTGTAAAGACAATGCCAGGTTGGGCTGTCAGAATGAGCCAATAGTGCGTGATGTGACTCCCCCTGCAGAGAACCTATGAATGGATGTGCAGTCAGGGAGGTTTCAAATCACCAAGATACCTATCCCAGAAAAGAAGATGTTCACAACTCTGGGAATGGAATGCAACCCTTGTGGAGAGCCTACAAATGGACGCATGGGGGGGCGCCTGTTCATATGGATAAGATAGGGCTATAAACGCCCTCATCTTGCCATGGCTCTTCTAGGTTCTTCTACGCCTATTTAGGGTTAAGACATACTCCCTTCTGAGAATTTCTGGTCTAACTGGTTGTCTAGCTTCACATCCTGTTTCTATGAACTGTTTGTAACCAGATTTTGCTGCACCTGCTTCTGCTGATTAGTATCTTGCTAATCAAAGGTTACATAAGATTGTGTTTCTGTTTTAAGGCTCTGTTAGAAATTACTGATACACACACTGCATTGTAAATTCTTATCTCTATATACTGTACTTCTGCATACAGATGTTATGTTAAAGAATTACTTCATCCCCATGTGACCATCTCACCTCATAATCAAACAACCCTAAATCCCTCACTAACCTACCCCCGCCCTCAATAAATTTAATAATAAATGCTGGTATATCCAGTACATTGGCAGCATCACAGGACCAGAAGGCAGTGACCACCCTGGACCCAGCTTTCACTATCTTGTGTGTGTCTATTATTTCTCAACCTGCCGATCCACCTGGGAATGAGGAAAGAGCCCCGTTGTATTGCGGGCTGCTGGCCAGATCCCGCAATATATACCCACCCAATACAGGAGCACCCAGATTCATAAAGCAAGTTCTTAGAGACCCGCAAAGAGACTTAGACCCCCATACAATAATAGTGGGAGACTTTAACACCCACTGTCAATATGAGACAGATCAACAAGACAGAGAATAAACAAGGATATTCAGGACCTGAACTCAGCTCTGGACCAAGCGGACCTAACAGACATCTACAGAACTCTCTACCCCAAATCAACAGAATATACATTCTTCTCAGCACCACATCACACTTATTTTAAAATTGACCACATAATTGTATATAAAACACTCCTCAGCAAATGTAAAAGAATAGAAATCATAACTGACAGTCTCTCAGACCACATTGCAATCAAATTAGAAGTCAGGATTAAGACACTCACTCAAAACCTCACAACTACATGGAAACTGAACAACTTGCTCATGAATGATTACTGGGTAAATAACAGAATTAAGGCAAAATAAAGAACTCTTTGAAACCAATGAGAACAAAGATACAACATACCAGAATCTCTGGGACACAGCTAAAGCAGTGTTTAGAGGGAAATATATAGCACTAAATGTTCACAGAAGAAAGCAGGAAAGATCTAAAATCGACACCTGAACATCACAATTAAAAGAACGAGACAAGCAAGAACAAACAAATTCAAAAGCTAGCAAAAGATAAGAAATAACTAAGATCAGAGCAGAATTGAAGGAGATAGAGACACAAAAAACCCTTCAAAAAGTCAATGAATCCAGGAGCTGGTTTTTTTTTTAAAGATTAACAAAATAGATAGACTGCCAGCCAGACTAATAAAGAAGAAAAGAGAGAAGAATCAAATAGACACAATAAAAAATAATAAAAGGATTATCACCACTGATCCCACAGAAATACAAACTACCATCAGAAAATACTATAAACACCTCTATGCAAATAAACTAGAAAATCTAAAGAAATGAATAAATTCCTGGACACATACACCCTCCCAAGACTAAATCAGGAAGAAGTCAAATCCCTGAAAAGACCAATCACAAGTTCTGAAATTGAGGCAGTAGTTAATACCCTACCAACAAAAAAAAGCCCAGGACCAGATGTACTCACAGCTGAATTCTACCAGAGGTACAAAGAGGAGTTGCTACCACATTTTCTGAAACTATTACAAACAACAGAAAAAGAGGGAATCCTCCCTAACTCCTTTTATGAGGCTATCATCATCCCGATCCCCAAACCTGGCAGAGACACAACAAAGAAAATTTCAGGCCAATATCCCCGATGAACATCGAGGCAAAAATCCTCAATAAAATAATGGCAAACCAAATCCAGAAGCACATCAAAATGCTCATCCACCACAGATTATCTCAATAGATACAGAAAAGGCCTTCAATAAAATTCAACACCCTTTCATGCTAAAAACACTCAATAAACTAGATATTGATGGAACGTATCTCAAAATAATCAGAGCTATTTATGACAAATCCACAGCCATATAATACTGAATGGGCAAAAGCTGGAAACATTCCCTTTGAAAACCGGCACAAGACAAGGATGCCCTCTCTCACCACTCCTATTCAACATAGTATTGGAAGTTCTGGCCAGGGCAATCAGGCAAGAGAAAGAAATAAAGGGTATTCAAATAGGAAGAGAAAAAGTCAAATTGTCTCCATTTGCAGATGACATGATTATATATTAAGAAAACCCCATTGTCTCAGCTCAAAATCTCCTTAAGCTGATAAGCAACTTCAGCAAAGTCTGAGGATACACAATCAATGTGCAAAAATCACAAGCATTCCTATATACCAATGAGAGACAAACAGAGAGCCACATCATGAGTAAACTCCCATTCACAATTGCCACAAAGAGAATAAAATACATAGGAATACAACTTACAAGGGATGTAAAGGACCTCTTCAAGGAGAACTACAAACCACCTCTTAAAGAAATAACAGAGGATACAAACAAATGGAAAAACATTCCATGCTCATAAACAGGAAGAATCAATGTCATGAAAATGGCCATACTGCCCAAGGTGATTTATAGATTCAAAGCTATCCCCAGCAAGTTACCATTGACTTTCTTCACAGAATTAGAAAAAACTACTTTAAATTTCATATAGAATCAAAAAAGAGGCCATAGAGCCAAGACAATCCTAAGCAAAAAGAACAAAGCTGGAGTTATCATACTATCTGACTTCAAACTATACTACAAGGTTACAGTAACTAAAACAGCATGGTACTGGTACCAAAACAGATATATAGACCAATAGCACAGAACAGAGGCCTCAGAAATAATTCCACATATCTACAACCATCTGATCTTTGATGAATCTGACAAAAACAAGCAATAGGGAAATCATCCCCTATTTAACAAATGGTGTTGGGAAAACTGGCTAGCCATATGCAGAAAACTGAAACTGGACCCCTTCCTTACACCTTATACAAAAATTAACTTAAGATGGATTAAAGACTTAAACATAAAACCTAAAACCATAAAAACCCTAGAAGAAAACCTAGGCAATACCATTCAGGATGGTCTTTGCATGGGCAAAGACTTCATGACTAAATCACCAAAAGCAATGGCAACAAAAGCCAAAACTGACAAATGGGATCTAATTAAACTAAAGAGCTTCTGCACAGCAAAAGAAACTATCATCAGAGCGAACAGGCAACCTGCAGAAGAGGAGAACATTTTTGCAATCTATCCATCTGACAACGGGCTAATATTCAGAATCTACAAAGAACTTAAACAAATTCACAAGAAAAAAACAAACAACCCCATCAAAAACTGGATGAAGGACATGAGCAGACACTTCTCAAAAGAAGACATTTACGCAGCCAACAAACATCTGAAAGAAAAGCTCATCATCACTGGTCATTAGAGAAATGCAAATGAAAACAACAAGGAGATACCATCTCATGCCAATTAGAATGGCAATCATTAAAAAGTCAGGAAACAACAGATGCTAGAGGGAATGTAGAGAAATAGGAATGCTTTTACACCATTGGTTAGAGTGTAAATTAGTTCAACCATTGTGGAAGACAGTGTGATGATTCCTCAAGGACCTACAACCAGAAATACCATTTGACCCAACGATCTCATTACTGGGTATATACCCAAAGGATTATAAATAATTCTACTATAAAAACACATGCACATGTATGTTTATTGCAGCACTATTCACAATAGCAATGACTTGGAACCAACCCAAATGCCCATTAATGACAGACTGGATGGAGAAAACGTGGCACATATACACCATGGAATACTCTGCAGTCATAAAAAGAGATTAGTTCATGTTCTTTGCAGGGACATGGATGAAGGTGGAAACCATCATTCTCAGCAAACTAACACAGGAACAGAAAAACAAACACCACATGTTCTCACTCATAAGCAGGAGTTGAACAACGAGAACACATGGACACAGGGAGAGGGACATCACATACTGGGGCCTGTCGGGAGTTGGGGGGCTAAGGGAGGGATAGCATTAGGAGAAATACCTAATGTAGATGATGGGTTGATGGTTACAGCAAACAACCATGGCATGTGTATACCTATGTAAAAAACCTGCATGTTCTGCACATGTATCCCAGAACTTAAAGTATTACAAAAGAAAAAAAAAAGTTCAGGGCCAGATGAATTCACAACTTAATTGTATAAGACATTCAAAGAAAAATCAATACTAATCCAACTGAAACTATTCCAAAGATTAAGATAAAGGAAATTTTCTTTAAATCCTTCTATGAAACCAGTATCACCCTGATACCAAAACCAGGAAAGTTCATAACAACAACAAAAACTACAAACCAATATCCCTGATGAACACAGATGCAAAAATCCTCAATAAAATACTAGCAAACCAAACCCAACAGCACATCAGAAAGATAATACAGCATGAACAAGTGGGTTTCATCCCAGGGATGCAGAGATGGCTTAAAGTATGCAAGTCAATATACATGATATATCACATAAACAGAAATAAGAACAAAAGCCATATGATCACGTTGATAGATACAGAGGAAGCATTTGATAAAGTCCAGCATTCGTTTATGATAAAAACCCTCAATAAACTAGGCATATAATGGACATACCTCAAAATAATAAAAGCCATATATTACAAACCCACAGTCAATATCATACTGAATGGGGGAAGTTGAAAGCACTCCCTCTGAGAAATGGAACAAGACAAGGATGCTCACTTTCACCACTTCCATTCAACATAGTACTGGAAGTCCTAGACAGAGCAATGAGGCAGGAGAAAGAAATTAAGGACATCCAAATTGGAAAACAGAAAGTCAAACTATTGCTGTTCATTGATGATATGATTTTATAACTAGAAAACCCTAAAGACTCCTTCAAAAGACTCCTAGATTTGATAAACAAATTCAATAAAGTATCAGGTTATAAAATCAATGTACAAATATCAGTAGCATTGCTATACACCAATAACAACCATGCTAAGAATCAAATCAAGAACTCAATCCCTTCAACAACCACTACAAAAACAAAATACCTAGAAATATACATAACCAAGGAGATAAAAGATCTCTACAAGGAGAACTATAAAACACTGCTGAAAGAAATGACACAACCAGAAACACATCCCATGCTCATGGATTAGAAAAAATCAATAGCATGAAAGTGACCATACTACAAAAGTAATCTATAGATTCAATGCAATTTGTATCAAAATACCAACATCATTTTTCACAGAATTAGAAAACAATCTGAAAATTCATATGGAACCAAAAAAAGACCCTGAATATCCAAAGCAATCCTACGTAAAAAGAACAAATCCAGAGGCATCACATTACCTCACTTCAAGTTACACTACAAGGCTATACATACCAAAAGAGCATGGTATTGGTATAAAAGTAGATACACAGACCAAGGGAACAGAATAGAAAACCCAGAAATAAAGCCAAATACTTGTAGCCAACTTATCTTTGACAAAGCATACAAAAATATAAATTGGGGAAAGGATATCCTATTTAATCAATGGTGCTGGGAAAACTACATCCACATGTAGAAGAATTAAACTGGATCCTTATCTCTCACCTTATACAAGAATCAACTCATGATGAATCAAAGACTTAAATTTAAGACCTGAAACCGTAAAAGTTGTAGAAGAAAATCTAGGAAAAACTCTTCTGGACATCGGCCTATGCAAAAAAATTGTGACTAGGACTCCAAAAGCAAATGCAACAAAACAAAAAACAAATCAATAGGATCTAATTAAACTTAATGGCTTCTGCACAGCAAAATAAATAATCACTGGAGTGAATAGACAATCCACAGAATGAGAGACAATATTTGCTAACTATGCATCCAAAGAAGAACCAATGTCCAGAATCTACAAGGAACTCAAACAAATCAGCAAGAAAAAAAAGATAGTCCCATCCAAAAGTGGGCAAATGAAATGAATAGACATTTCTCAAAAGAAGATAAACAAATGGCCAAAAACCATATGAAAAAATGCTCAACATCATTAATTATCAAAGAAATGAAAATTCAAACTACAATGAGATACTACTTTACCCCTGCAAAAGTGGCCATTATTAAAAGTCAAAAAAATAAATAAATGTTGGCATAGGTGTGGTAAAAGTTGTGGTGAAAAGCAATGCTTATACACTGCTGGCGGAAATGTAAATTTGCAAAACTTCTATGGAAAACAGTATGGAGATTTCCTAAAGAATTAAAAGTAGATCTACCATTTGATCCAGAAATCCCACTACTGGTATCTGCTCAAAGGAAAAGAAGTCATTATATAAAAGAGACAACTGAATACATGTGTTTATTGCAACAAAATCCACAATTGCAAAGACACAGAACCAACCTAAGTGTCCATTGACCAACAAATGGATAAAGAAAATGTGGTATATATACACCATGAAATATTACCCAGCCATAAAAAAATAAGAAAATAATGTCTTTTGCAAGAACTTGGATGGAGCTAAAGGCCATTATTCTAAGTGAAGTAACTCAGGAATGGAAAACCAAATATTGTATGTTCCCACTTATAAGTTGAAGCTAAGCTATGGATAATCAAAAGTATATGGGGTGGTATAATGGACTTTGGAGACTCAGAAGTGGGAGGTTGGGAGGGAGATGAGTGATAAAAAAAAAAAAACCCACATATTGGATGGTGTACACTAGTTGGCTGATGTGTGCACTAAAATCTCAGACTTCAACACTATACAATTCATCCATGTAACTAAAAACTACTTATACCCCAAAAGCTATTGAAATAAATACATATATATGTATATGTATTGAAATGAATACATATATATATATATATATACACAAATAGTTTTTAAACAAAAATTATGCAATGTTGGATGTACTGTTATATATATGTCCACAAGTTAAAAAGAATCTTCTAGATTCTTACTGAATTTTTTATCTGCTTGTTTTATCAATTATACTAATTCAAATGTAATATGAAGTTTGATATGGTTTGGATTTGTGTCCCCGCCCAAATCTCAGGTAGAATTGTAATCCCCAGTGTTGGAGGAGGGGCCTGATGGGAGGCGATTGGATCACTGGGAAAAATTTGCTCCTTGCTGGTCTCATGATAGGCAGTGAGTTCTCATGAGATTTGGTTATTTAAAAGTGTGTAGCATCTCCCCCTCCATTCTCTTTTCCTCCTTCTCTGACTGTGTAATATGTTCTTCCTTCCTCTTTACCTTCCACCATGACTGTAAATTTCTTGAGGCCTCCCCAGCCACGCTTTCTGTACAGCCTATGAAACTATGAGTCAATTAAACCTCTTTTCTTTATTAATTACTCAGTCACAGGTAGTTCTCTTTTTTGTTTGTTTGTTTTTTGTTTTTTGTTTGTTTTGACAGAGTCTCACTCTGTCACAAGGCTGGAGTACAGTGGCACAATATTGGCTCACTGCAGTCTCCACCTCCCGGATTCAAGCAACTCTCCTGCCTCAGACTTCTGAGTAGCTGGGACTACAGTCATGTGCTGCCACGCCTGGCTAATTTTTTGTGTGTTTTTAGTAGAGACAGGGTTTCACCATGTTGGCCAGGATGGTCTTGATCTCCTGACCTCGTGATCTGCCCAAGAAGTGTGGCATTGCTATAAAGATACCTGAAAATGTGGAAGTGACATTGGGACTGGATAATAGGCAGAAGTTGGAATAGTTTGGAGGGCTCCAAAGAAGACAGGAAGATGAGGAAAAGTTTAGAACTTAAAGGAGACTTGTTAAATTGCTGTGACCAAAATGCTGATAGTGATATGGACAATCCAGGCTGATAGTGATATGGAAGTCCAGGCTGAGGTGGTTGCAGATGGAGATGAGGAACTTCTTGGGAACTGGAGCAAAGGTCATTTTTGTTATATGTTAGCAAACAGGATGGAGGCATTGTGCCCCTTCCCTAGAGATCTGTGGGACTTTGAACTTGAGAGTAATGATTTACAGTATCTGGTGGAAGAAATTTCTGAGGAGCAAAATGTTTAAGATGTGGCCTGGTTGCTTCTAGAAACCTATGCTTATATTTGTGAGCAAAGAAATGACCTGGAACTGGAACTTATATTTAAAAGCAAGCTTGTCCAACCCATTGGCCACATGCAGCCCAGGATGGTTATGAATGTGGCCCAACACAAATTTGTAAACTTTCTTAAACATGTTGACATTTGTTTGCAAATTTTTTTAGCTCATCAGCTATTATTAGTGTCAGTGTATTTTATGTGTAGCCCAAGACAATTATTCTTCTTCCAATGTGGCCCAGAGAAGCCAAAATATAGGACACTCCTTTCTAAAAGGAAAGCAGACTGTAAAAGTTTGGAAAATTTGCAACCTGGCCATGTGGCAGAAAATAAAAACCCACTTTCTGAGGAGGAATTCAAGCTAGCTGTAGAAATTTGTATAAGCAAAGAGGAGCTGAATGTTAATAGTCAAGACAATGAGGAAAATGCCTCAAAAGCATTCTAGAGACCTTTGCAGCAGCTGCTCCCATCACAGACCCAGAGGTCTAGGAGAAAATAATGGGCCAGGCCCAGGGCTCTACTGCCCTGTGCAACCTTGGGACATTGCTCCCTGTGTTCCAGCCACTCCAGCTCCAGCCATGGCTAAAAGGGTCCCAGACATATATCAGGCCACTGCTCCAGAGGGTGCAAGCTGTAAGCCTCGGTGGATTCCACATAGTGTTATGCCTGCAGGTGCGCACAGGTCAAGAGTTGAGGACTGGGGCCTCCACCTAGACTTCAGAGGATGTATGAAAACGCCTAGATGTCCAGGAAGAAGTCTGCTGCCGGGGTGGAGCCCTCATGGAGACCCTCTCCTAGGGCACTGCAGAGGAGAAATGTGTGGTTGGAACCCCTACACAGGGTCCCCACCAGGGCACTGACTAGAGGAGCTCTGAGAAAAGGAATACCATCTTCCAAATCCCAGAATGTTAGAGCCACTGCCAGCTTGAATCATGCACCAAAAGCGCTATGGGCACTCAAATGAGCTTGTGAAAGTGCCCTAGGGGGCTGTACCCTGCAGTGCCACAAAGGCAGAGATTCTCAAGGCCTTGGGAGCCCACCCCTTGCATCAGTGTGGCCTGGATGTAAGATATAAAGTCAAAGAAGATTATTTCAGAGCTTTAAGATTTAATGACTACCCTAAGGGATTTTGAACTTGCATGGGGCCTATAGCCCATTTGTTCTGGCTGATTTCGTACTTCTGGAACATATGTATTTACCCAATTTCTGTACCTCTGTATCTTGGAAGTAACTGACTTGTTTTTGATTTCACAGGCTCATAGGCAGAAGGGACATGCTTTGTCTCAGATGAGACTTTGGACTGTGGACTTTGAGTTAATGCTGAAATGAATTAAGACTTGCGAAATTGTTGAGAAAGGGTGACAGTATTTTGCAATGTGGGAATAATGTGATATTTAGGAGAGGCCAGGGTGAAATTAAATGGTTTGGATTTGTGTCCCTGTCCAAATCCCATGGCAAATTGTAATCCCCAGTTTTGGTGGAGAAGACTGATGGGAGGTGATTGGCTCATGGGGACAGATTTTCCCCTTGCTGTTCTTGTGATAGTGAGTGAGTTCTCATGACACCTGATTGTTTAAAAGTGTGTAGTGCCTACCCCTTCATTCTCTCTTCCTCCTTCTCTGGCTATGTAAGATGTGCCTCCTTCCCCTTTGCCTTCTTCCATGACTGTAAGTTTTCTGAGGTCTCCAAGTCATGTTTCTTATACAGCCTATGGAACTATAAGCCAGTTAAATCTATTTTCTTTATAAATCACCCAGTCTGAGGTAGTACTTTATAGCCATGTGACAATGAACTAACAAGAAGGTTAAAGTAAAATTTATCCCCCACAAAGGATATGAGAACAATGAAGAAATCAATACATAAATTTAACAACTTAGATAAAGTAAACTAATTCCTCAGTAAACACAAACTACCACAACTCACCCAAAATGAAATAGAAAATTTGAATAGCCCTATTAAGAATTATATTAAGAATATAAAATTCATAACTTTTAAAAACTCCCAAAAAGGAAATTTCTAGGCCCAGATAGTTTCAATACAAATTCTACCAAACATTTAAAGATAACTAACATAAATTCTAGGCAATCTCTTCCAGAAAACCAAAGATAAGCAAACACTACCCAAATCATTTTATAAAGCTAATATTACCCTGATACTAAAATCAGATACAAATAATACTGAAAAGAAAGGAAAACCACAAAAGAATATCCTTCATAAACACAGATGCAAAAATCATTTTAAAAATACTAGCAAATAGAATTTAGTGATATACAAAAAGAATTGTACATCACATCCAAGTTGGATTACTTCCAAATATGCAAGGCTATTTCAGTATTTGAAAAATGAGCCAATGTGACCTCAGGTAACTAGAGAAAAAAAAGAGCAAATTAGATTCAATGAGAAAAAAATAAATAGTAAAAATTAGAGCAGAAATCAATGAAATTAAAGGTAGAAAAAACAATAACACCAAAAGCTAATTATCTTAAAAGATCAATAAAATAAGTAAGCCGTGAGTTAGGCTAAGAAAAAAAGAGAAAGAAAACAAATTACCAATATCAGAAATGAAAGATGGGGTATCACTACAGATTCCATGGACATTAAATATTGCCCACTCTCAGGTAGTTCTCTATAGTAATGTGAGAACGAACATTTCTCACATGTTCATTATGTGAGAAATATTATAGAATATTATATTATATTATAGAATAAAGAATAAAGGAATATTATGAACAACTATATGCTCCAATATTTGGTAATCTAGATGAAATGAAACAATTCCTTGAATGACACAATCTTTCAAAACTCAGACAAGAAAAAATAGGCAATGTAAATAAGTCTGTATCTATTTTAAAAATTGAATCAATAATTAACAACCCTCCAAAAGTAAAATCATCAGGCCCAGATAGGTTCACTGGTGAACTCTACCAAACATTTAAAGAAGAAATTACGTCAATTTTCTGAAATATCTCTCAGAAGACAGAAGCAGAGCGACTTCTTCCTAACTTATTCCATGAGGCCATCAACACCAAAACCAAAGTCATTACAAGAAAAGAAAACTACAGACCAATTTCTCTGATAAACATAGCCGCAAAACCCCTCAAGCAAATTGAATGCAACAATGTATAAGAAGACATTTGTTCTGCTCCCTGTGTCCCCACCACTCCAGCTCCTGCCATGGCTAAAAGGGACCCAGACATATTTCAGGCAGAACACACTATACAACACAATCAAGCAGGATTTATCCCAGGTATTCAAGGCTAGTCCAACATTCAAAAATTGATTAATGTAATCCATGACTCTGACAGGCTAAATAAAAAACATTACATAATCATACCAATAGATGGAGAAAAAATAGTTAACAAAATCCAACACCCATTTATGATAAAATATCTCAGTAAAATAGGAAAAGAGACAAACTTCTTCAATTTAAAAAAGAATATCTCTTCATACTTATGAGAAACTAGAAGCTTTCCCACTAAGATAAAGAGTAAGGCAAAGATATCCTCTCTCACCACTCCTTTTTTATATCATATCGAAAGTCCTAGGTAATACAATAAAGCAAGAAAAGGAAATATGAGATACACTAATTGCAAAGGAGTAAATAATACTTTGTTCACAGATGACATGAATGCTGTGTAGATTTAAAAAAAAAAAAAACTCCCATGGGTGCAGCACACCAACATGGCACAAGTATACATATGTAACAAACCTGCACGTTATGCACATGTACCCTACAACTTAAAGTATAATAATAATAAATAAATTTAAAATATAATAATAATAATAATAATATAACTAAAACATTTAAATGCAAAAAAAAAAAAAACTCCCAAAACTAACAGGCCATTATAGCACATGATTGTATCCAGCCTTCAAGGACACAAGATTGATAAAGTGAGTTGTTTTACTATATACCAGCAATGAACAAGAAGTATTTAAAATTAAAAACAAAATACCATTTACATTACCATTCTCCAAAAATTAAATACTTAGGTATACATCTAACAAAATATGTACAAGGTCTATATGAGGGAAAATACAAAATTCTGATGAAGGAAATAAAAGAAGAAATAACTAAATGAAGACATATTCCATACTCATGAATAGGAAGACTCAATATTATCAACATGTTAGTTCTTTCCACCTTAATCTATAGACTCAATGCAATCCCAACCAAAATCTCAGCAATTTACTTTGTGGATATTCACAAAATGATTCTAAAATTTATATGGAGAGGCAAAACACACAGAATAGCCAATACAATATGGAAGGAGAAGTGGAGAACTGACACTATCGGACTTCAAGATTTACATTAAAGGTATAATAATCAAGACCACATGGTATTAGTGAAAGAATAGACAAATAGATAATGAAACAGAATAAAGAGCCCATAAATAGACCAACATAGATATAATCAACTTATCTTTGACAAAGGGGCAAAGGCAATGTAATGAAGAAAAGACAGGCTTTTCAACAAATGGTGCTGAACAAATGAACATTCACATGCAAAAATAATCTAGACACCCTTTGGGAAAACTAACTCAATAAATCTTATATTCTTCAGGAAAATTAATGCAAAATGGATGACAGAGTTAAATGTAGAACACAAAACTATAAAACTCTTAGCGATAATATAGGAGAAAAATCTAGATAACCTTGTTTCCATCAATGACTCCTTAGATACAACACCAAAGGAATTTCCCATAAAAGAAATAATTGATAAGCTGAACTTTATTAAATTTGAAAATGTCTGCTCTGTGAAACACACTATCTAGGGAATGAAAAGACAAGTCATATACCGGGAGAAAATATTTGCAAAATACATCTGATAAATCAACTGCTGTCAAAATATATAAAGAACTCTTAATACTCAACAATAAGGAAATTAACAAACTGATTAAAAACTAGAACAAAGACCTTAACAGGAACCTCACTGAAGAAGATATGCAGATGACAGGCATATAAAATGATATTCCACATCATATGCATTTCCATGGTGAAGAAAATGCAAATTAAAAATGAGATACTACATCTATTGGAATGGTCAAAATCCAGAACACTGACAATATCAAATGCTAGCAAAGATATGGCGCAATAGGAACTCTCCTTCATTGCTGGTGAGAATGCAAAATAATTCAGCCACTTTGGAAGACAATTTGGCTGCTTCTTACATGACTAAACATACTCTTACCACACAATCCAGCAGTAACACTTCTTGGTATTTACCTAAATGAGTTGAAAACTCTTGTCCACACAGAAATCTGCACAAGGATGTTAATAGCAGCATTATCAATAACTGCCAAAACTTAAAAGCAACGAAGATGTCTTTCAGTAGGTGAATGAATACATAAACTGTACATCCAGATAATAAAATATTATTCAGCACTAAAAAGAAATGAGCTTTCAAGCCATAAAAAAACATGAGGGAGCCAGGCATGGTGGCTCACCCCTGTAATCCCAGCACTTTGGGAGGCCGAAGTGGGCGAATCATGCGGTCAGGAGATTGAGACCATCCTGGCAAACATGGTGAAACCTTGTCTCTACTAAAAATACAAAAATTAGCTGGGTGTTGTGGCGCATGCCTGTAATCCTGGCTACTCGGGAGGCTGAGGCAGGAGAATTGCTTGAACCAGGGAGTCAGAGGTTGCAGTGAGCCGAGATCACGCCACTGCACTCCAGTCTAGTGACAGAGTGAGATATATTACTAAGTGAAAAAGGCCAATCCCAAAAGGCTACATACTGTATGCTTACAACTATATGACATTCTAGAAAATGAAAAAATAAAAAGATCAGTGGTTTCCAGGGGTAGGAGAGTGGAGAAATGAACAGGTGGAGCACAGAAAATTTTCAGGGCAGTGAAAATATTCTATATGAGAATATAATGGTGGATATATGTCATTTTAAATTGGTCCAAACCTATAGAATGTACAACACCAAGAGTGAACTCTAATGTAAACAATAAAGTTTAGGTGATAATGATGTGTCGACATATATTCATCAATTGTAACAAACGTACTACTCTGGTGGGGGATGCTGATAATGGGAGAAAGCTTTGTATATGTAGGAGCAGGGAGATTATGAGGTATCTCTTTACCTTCCTCTCAATTTTGGTATAAACCTAATACTGCTATTAAAAAATAAAGACTTTAAAAAAAAAATGAATCAATGCAGTCCATCATATTAATAGGCTAAAGAAGAAAAGTCACATGAGCGTATCAACCAATGCAGAAAAAGCATTTGACAAAAAAAGGTCTCAGAAAACTTCCTTGACTTAATAGAAAGCATCTATAAAAACAAAACAAAACAGATACTTAACATAAACAAAATACTTAACAAAAGTCTGAATGCCTTCTCCCTAAGACTGGAGAAAAGGCAAGAGATGTTGCTCTCCCCATTCTTATTCAATATAGTGCTCAAAATTCTAGCCAATGTAATAAAGCAAGAAAAGAAAATTGAAAGCGATATGAAGAGAAAAGAAGAAATAAAACTGCCCCATTGGCAAATGACATTACTGCACACATAGAAAATCCCAAAGAATCTTCTAAAAAAAAACCATCTTAGAGCTAATAAGAGAGTTTAACAAATTCACAGTATACAAAGTAAACTTACAAAAATTAATTATGTGTTTACATACTAGCAATAAGCACATGAATACTAAAATTAAAAATATAAGGACTTAGAAAATGAGACATTTAGGTGTAAATCTAACAAAACACATAAAGAGCTAGGATATTGAAAGCTACACAACACTGATGGAAAAAAATCAAAGAAGATCTAAATAAATCAAGACACATACCATGTTCATGGATCGCAAGACTTGACATAGCAAAGATGTCGATTCTTCCCAACCTAATATATAGATATAATACAATTCCTATTAAAATCCTAGCAAGATTTTGTAGACAAGATTATTACAAAATTTATATGGAAGGAGAGAGAAACTAGAATTACTAATATAATTTTGAAAAAGTGGACTAAAATGGGAGGAATCAGTCTACCTGATTTCAAGACTAATTATATAGCTACAGTTATGAAGACTGTGTGCTATTGATGGAACAGAACCTAAAACTCAGAAATAGACTCACAAAAATACATCCAGCTAATTTTTTTACAAAAGTGCAAAAGCAACTTAATGAAAGAAAAACAGACTTTCAACAAATGGTGCTGGAACAATCAGACATCCATAGGCAAACAACAAAGCAAGAAAGGAAGGAAGAGAGAAAAGAAGGGAGGAGGGGAGGAGGAGAACCTCTAAGTCTCATACCTCACATAAAAATTAACTCAAAATAGATTACAGACTTAAATGTAAAATATAAATATGAGGTGATGGCAGCAGGAGAGGAATGGGTATAGCTATAAAATGATAACATGAGGGATTCTTGTGATGGAAAAGTGTGTCATCTTGACATCAATGTTAAAATCCTGGCTGTGATACTGTACAGTAATGTTGCAAGATGTTGCCATTAGAGGAAACTGGGTAGAGGATATATACCAATACCTCTTTGAATTAGTTCTTACAACTGTTAGGAATCTACATCTATTTCAAAACAAAAAGTCTAGCATAAAAATACTAAGAAATACCTCTCAAAAGTTTAACCCATATATGAGTTTAAAACAAGAAAGGAAATCTCAATGTACCCAAAGAGAAAGGCAAACTTAAGGACAGAGAGTACATGGAAGTTAAAGCTGGATGGCCCTTGAGAGATCCATGACCAGCTATTCAGAGTAAGAATTAGAATTTAATTTCCCAGCAGGGGCTGGAATGAGAGTTTTTGATAGAGCCAAGAACTGTATTTGCTTTAATAAAGCCTGAGCTAAGAAATGTTATGAACAGGAATTAAATAACATGCTGTAAACAGAAATTAAAATTATTAGTTTAACGATCCAGGTACACAGTCCAGAGGGTAAGTGCTTGGCAGAATTAGAATGCCCCATGAAAAATCAGAACCCCAATCCTGCCTTATGCACAAGGGTAGATATTTTGCACTATCCTTCCAGTGCAGACATCTGAACTGAAACACTAACAACAAATTCACTTGGAACCAATCCTGTAGTGCCCCTGGCAACAGCAAAACCAAAATGACCCCCACTGTGATACTCACTCCTGAGGATAAATTCAGAGTCTAGCTGATTAAAGAACACAGTTCCTCCATCAAAAAGCTAAGAATGGAACAAATCAACTAAACTGTCAAAACAAACAAATTCCACAATGTCAACGTTGTGAAAACGTTGATGGGGGAAGGGTAGTGAAAATGGTGGAGATGACAGAGGAGAGCTGCTGAGCTGAGACATGGGCTGACTCAGTCTGGGAGCAGCCTCAAAGAGGACAAGGGCTGGAGACATGCTAGAGTACATTAAATGGAGGAAGGAGGTTGTCCCACAACTTCCCACAGGTAGCTTTTCTAGGGTCCTCAGAATGAAATCATCTTGAGTCTGCTCCAGAGGAGACTAAATGAGCCTCAAATCGTAGACAACTCCAAGAGAACACAGCCTCCAACATATCATTCAGATGACCACATCTGAAACAAAGAAAGCCAGGTTTACACCTCAGGAATGACAAGCAGATGCCCTGGTCCACATGAAAGTGTTTCCTTCCTAAGAAGGACTTCCCAAATGCTACTTCTGCCCCTAGAAGTGGAGAAGGGCTTATAGCCAGCAGATCCTAGGCCTGCCATCCTGTGAATTTGAATGTAGGGCCATACTTGGGTGAGAGAACAACTACACTGGATGTCACACCCTAGACACATGATCAGAAGTCAGACACAAGTCCAACCACTATTCTTTTGACTAGGACCACTCTAGGTGGATACTGGCAAATTTGGCACACAAGCAAATGAACTTGAATCCAGTGAAGTAGTGCACACACCGAAAGGAAAGAAACTCATTTGGCTTTGGGTTTTGTAACCATCCATTTTTTTTTTTTTTTTTGTAACCATCCATTAAACATCCAATTATGTGTAAAAGGTTCCAAAATAATCCTCCGAGTAGAATGTTTCTTCTGGGAAAATCGTTCACTGATCTGGATGTGAAAGTTTCCCATCATCTTAACTAACACTTTGTGCTTTTGAACTTCATATGAATCTGAAATCTGAATCTGAAAATGCCTACATGGTAGTACTCCTGCTCCTTGGGGACGTGAAATTGAAAGGGTCTTAGTATTCCATTCCCAAGTCTGGGATAATGCTAAACAATATGCAATTTCCTTTAGAAAGCACAAGATGAAAGTGGGGAGCAATTTACAGCAGTGGTTTCACCCCTGGTTGCTCATTGGAATCACCTGGGGAGATCTGGTACTTCAGAGTAATATTGGCCAATACCACCCGTTAACACCCACTTACGCTAATCCAGTGGTTGGCAATATTGACTGCACTTTAGAATCTCCTGAGGAGCTTTAAAAAATGCTGATGCCTGGACTCTTCCCTCAGACCAAATAAATCAAAACATCTGGGCTGTAGGGTTGGGGCATGGGTCCATTTTTAAAGCTAGACAGCTAGTCTTAATGTTGAGCCAGGGTTAAGAATGATTACTCTAGTCCAGGGCTTCTCAAACTTCAGTGGGCATCAGAATCTCCTGGAGAGCTAATTAAAACAAAGGTTTCAGACAGGCAAATCTATAGAGACCAAACATAGATTAGCCGTTCCCTAGGACTGGAGGAATGTGGGAATGGAGAAGTGACTGCTGAGGGATATAGGTTTCTTTGTGGGCTAACGAAAATATGCTAAAATTTATGAGGATGGTTGCACAACTCTGAATACATTTAAAGCCACTGAGCTGTAAACTTTAAGTGGGTTAACTGTATGTATGTGAATTATATCTCAGTAAAGCAGCTAAACACACACAGAGAGATTTTTGTCCATTCCCCAGAGATTCTAAAGCACTAGGTCTGAAGTGAAGCCCATGGGTTCATCTTTGTAATGAGCTCCCATTCAATGTGATGTTGATTCTGCAGGTCCACAGACCATACTGCTCCATCCCACAGAAACATGCTCATGTTTAAGGAGCATGATAACGTTTCATCATCAGGGGCTCTTTCTTCAGTTCTGGCCATAGAGGATCGGGTGCCATGATGCTTCCAGGGTTGTCTCACAGGAATGAGAGCCAGGATTGCAAAGAGGAGATGTGATGTGAGTCCAGAGCAAGCCTAGAGGATGACAGCCACGGAACTGGGAAATGTTCTGCAGCTCAACGAAGCCCCTGATGAGGCCCAGAGAGAAGAGGAAAAGAAAAATAGAAAACCATTAACCATTCTTGATTTTGTGCTATGATCTAATTAGGGGGAAATGATAAATACCTAATATGAAAATCCAAATTTACAGAAAGAGGCAAAGCAAGACTTTCCATTTATTGTACAAAGCAATTCATCCCCAGAGGTCCTCTGGAAAACTTAAACCACTGGATAATGTTTTACTGAATTTTCTCACAGTATTCTGGCAAAGTCAAACACTAGAAACACAAGATAAATGCAGCCCTAAATTACAAAGTACAGAAATTCTTAGCAAAACGGTAGTAACAATGGGAGGATTTGGAACAAGTGCCTTTTGCAGGAATGCCAATGCCACTAGAAGTTTTGCTTAGCAAACCAACCCTGGCACAGGGGCCAAAGCCGAAAACATGGACTCCTCCAAAACCACCTTCAGGACTCTGGGATTCCTTCCCCTGCAATCACTCACTCCCTAAACACATACCTCAAAAAATCTCAACAGAATTCCTGAGCGTTATTTGCCCTGCAGTTGCTGGTGGGGCTGTCACTATTGGTTGCATTTTGAGATACAGCGTGTAACGGTAGAAAGACTGAACCCAAGGTAACTTGCACAGTAAATTTATTCAATATCTCCAAGCTGCCTCATCTGCTAAAATGAGGCAAAGAGGACAATGAACATAAATCACATAGTAAACCACACACTCCAGTGCTTGGCATATTCAAATAATATAACAGCAGCAGCTAATATTCATTGAGTGTTTATTATTTATTAAACACTCCACAATACTCTATTAAAAGTGTCGGCAAACTTTTTCTGAAAGACCAGACAGCAAATATTGTGCGGTTCCTCAGCCATACAGTAACTACCCCAACTACTCAGCTCTGTTGTTGCAGTTCAAAAACAGCCATAAACAATCTGTAAACACACAGCATATCTGCCTTTCAATAAAACTTTATTTATAGAAACAAGAGGCAGGCCTGATTTGGCCTATGGTTCATAGCTTGCCAAACCTTACTCCATGAGGCAGATACTACTATTATCTCTATTTTACAGATGAGAAAACAGAGGCACAAAGGGATCAATTGACTGCCTGAGGTTCCCTCATGAAGTCTGATTATGAAGCACACAGAGTCAACTATTACATCACAGCAGCTGCTATCACCATCATTATTCATAACATTCTCACTCAGTCCAAATTTAAGTTCTGTTTATTCAAAATATGCTGTCCAGCCAGTCAGTCAACAATACCTTCAGAGCTGCCTCAGAGGCTGAAGACCAAACTCAAATCCTCTCTCTTCTTCCCCCTCCAACCCCGCCCTGATGTTCCTGGTTGGAGTTCTGTCTGCCTCCTCTGAACCCTCAGTGCCCTTACTCTTTGTACCTCTCAATTCAATCTCTTTTATTTATTAAACACTTTCTCGCCAACCCCTCTGGAGGCCAGGATCATCACATGACAGGGGCTCAACTCCCATATGTCAGTGCATCTGTGAACCTGTTGGTAGTAGGTCTACTGGCTGGGACTCTAGGGGCCGGAGCAGAGGAAGGAGATGCCAGAGCTTGCACTCACCAGTCCATGGCAGGCACTGAGGGCTGCCGTCCCAACTCTGGTGCCCTGCTGCAGAACCGTGCCACTGAGATGGCAGAGCGGGGCAGAGGAAGCCATCATCTTAACTCGGGAGAGGTTCCCATATCTCTTCTCCATGATGTAGCTATTGGAAAGAAATCCTCGATTGACCGTCAAGTTAAAAAACAGGTCCTTCTCCTCGTGAGAAATTCTGTAGTACACCCAGTCCTCTGAGCCATCCAAATCTCTCCTCCTCCTGCTGCTCGTGATGGGATAGTGCAAGCCATACGACAAAAAATGCCCACTGGCGTCTACTCGGACTGGACCCACCACGTGGTATTCTGGCAGACCCTTGACAAAATGCTCTGAAAGAAAAAGAGAAATGGAAGAACAGTGAGAGACACTGGTAGTAAAGCAAAGCCACTTTTGTTTGGAACTTGGATGCTAGCTTTCTTCTTTTTTCTTTTTTTGAAATGAAGTTTCACTCTTGTTGCCTAGGCTGGAGTGCAATGGCATGATCCGGGCTCACCTCAACCTCCTCCTCATGGGTTCAAGTGATTCTCCTGCCTCAGCCTCCCGAGTAGCTGGGATTACAGGCATGCGCCACAATGCCTGGCTAATTTTGTATCTTTTTTAGTAGAGACGGGGTTTCTCCATGTTGGTCAGGCTGGTCTCGAACTCCCGACCTTGGGTGATCCACCTGCCTCGCCCTTCCAAAGTGCTGGGATTACAGGTGTGAGCCACCATGCCCTGCCGCTAGCTTTTTAATGGCAAAATTCCACTGTTGAATTGAAGTTTAGAGATCCTTTCCATCATACAAATACTTAAATTTGTTAACATTAAATTCCCAGAACAACTTAAATTTACCTGGTGCCTCCTCTTCAGTGCCATGATATCAGGTGTTTTACCAGAGACAAATTAAGATGGGAATTAATCCGTGATGGGCACTGTTAGAAAAGGGGCAAGGTCTGCATGAGGAACAGGAATCTTTCAAGTCTAGAGTTCAGTAAGACAAATCACAGAGCTTCACTGTGGATTATAAGGTGCTTCAATACATCAAGAACTTCCTGTTAAAGTCAGATTAGAGGGAAAAAAACAAAATCATGGCAAACTCATCATATGCATGCTGATCAACCTCACACCAATTACAGCATAAGAGTATTCCATAATGTAGCAAAGAGTGCATAAAAGAAGCTGGGTTTAAAAAAAAATGTTTACCAAATGCATATGATAAGGGGATATATCAGGATCCAAGGCATTGGCTCAAAACATAAAAACTGCCACTTTAAAAATGCAAGACTGGAACACTTGATCCTTCCCCATACAAGAACACATACACATTTTTGACCTACTCTAATTTGCCTCCCTACCACTACCTCCTTATTTTGATGTTTGAGAATAACAAAGGATCTACCTAGCAGAGAATTTATCATCACTCTGGATTACAGACTTCTTTTTTTGTTTGTTTGGTTTTGTTTTGCTTTGCATTGTTTTCTGAGATGGAGTTTTGCACTTGTTGCCCAGGCTGGAGTGCAATGGCATGATCTCGGCTCCCCACAACCTCCGCCTCCCAGGTTCAGACAATTCTCCTACCTCAGCCTCCTAAGTAGCTGGGATTACAGGCATGCGCCACCACACCCGGCTAATTTTGTATTTTTCATAGAGACGGGGCCATGTTGACCAGGCTGGTCTTGAACTCCTGACCTCAGGTGATCCACTCACCTTGGCCTCCCAAAACTATTAACCATTTAGTAAGATAAACTAATATGTTGCTTAAAAAAAAAAAAAATTCTACTTGTCACTTCTCAGTTGTAGTTTTGCACTTTGTAACTTGCTTTACTTTGCTCATGTAACTTCTCCAACCAGAATGTCTTTTGCATTCTATCAAAATCCTGTTTAAGCATTCAAGTCTCAACTTAAATCCTTCCTCTTTTTTCTCCTAGTGTCCCTGGCTAAACTTCTCTCACCTTTCCCTGAACCCTCATGCCCTTACTCTCTGTACCTCCCAGAATGACTTTATTTTATATTGCCTTTTATTATACAATTTATCCCCAAATCTGCCAGAATCTTTCACATCACAGGTGCTCAGTTCTTATGTGTTGATGTATCAGTAAACACTATCATAGCTAGTTAATTAAAATAACTGGACTTGATGGGTTACAATTATAAAAGAGCTGGTTTTTTTTTGTTTGTTTGTTTTTTGTTTTTTTCCCAGGCAACTACCTCTAAACCCTTTGTGGAATCATTCTTCTCTGCCTTGGATTAAATATGGGGGAGAACACAGAGTTTTCACTCTCAGACACTAACAAATGGTCTCCATTTTTAGGCATAAAAAGCCCGGACCCATTATTTCCGACTGCAATAGCTAGGCACAACAGACCACACGGCAACATGGGCAGATCTTCACAGCAATGCTCCATGAAAAACAAGAAATAGAACAAGCTAATGCAGAGCTATTTACATTCATGGAAAATACACACACACGAAAACAATAATACAAAGTTTTCCAGAACACACTGGAACAAGAAATACATATGGAACCCATTAAAATGGTTTTCCATGGGGAAGAATTGGAGTAGGGAGTGGGAACAGAAATGCATAAATATACATAACAAAAAAAGCTTTTTCGCAAAATTCATACTAGTGTGCCATGAACTGAAATGTGTAACTGACTCAGTTCTCTCTCCTGCCCATTCACTCCCTAAGAAACGTCTGCTCCAATCTAGTATTGGAGGACCTTCCAAAGAGAAACTGTGGGTGGGTGAGGCGGATGCAGTCAGCTCCTGTAGTATTTCCCTCTGGCTGATCTTCTCCTCTGCTACTCACAGGGATGCTTCTGGCTCCTCCAGGGCTCGAACAGGGAAGGGAGTTAGGGGCAGAAAATATCTTATTCAGTTGGGTATATAGCAATGGTATCATCTAGCAATGGTGCCCTGTATGTAGCCAGTGTCCACATGCTGACTGGCACCTTCTATTAAGAGAAGCTCTGTGGCCACTGGGAAACCTCTGCTCCCTTCAGGTCCCTCAATGTGGATAATTCCTCCTCCGACTGGCCACCCACTGCCTCCCTATCTTCTACCCCTTTACTGAAACCACATCACCCCTACAGGGCATCCTCTTTGGCATCTTTTCAAGATGATCCACATCTTGTTGCCTTTCATGAGGTCCAAATCTGGCTCACAAGAAGCAACCACGATCCCTGACATCCCCTTCACCCCCACCCCACGTCATGAAAATCAGGCCATTCCTGGCTGTGCTCTTGGTCAGCTGTGTCACCAAATGTCATTCCAGGCAGTCTTTTGCCTATCCATATTTTAAGGCTAAAATGCTAGTGGCCATGCTCCCCAAGCCCATAGCAAACCCTCAAGATCACTAGCTGTCCCTTCCCTTGCCTTGAGTTGGGGCACAGTAGGGGGAATGAATGCCCTAGCATTCTCATCTCTCCTGAAGGAATTGTCTCTCTGAAATCTCTCCACTGGCCTTTAAGCCTCTCCTCACGCTCATACTAGGAGAGTGAAGAAATTAGAATCACACCATCCCCCTGCAAGGCCCACACACATGGTCTGAAATTTCTCTTTAAGTACGTGTAGAAAATTAATCTTTTTTTTTCTTCTCAGACTTAAGGTCTTGGCAGAAACTGAGACAAAAGAAAGAGTCCCATTTGAGTACCCTGTTACACACGCAAGTCTCTGCATCTCTATCAAAACAGAAAATAAGCATCTTTTCTAGCAGATCATTTTTTCAAAAAGCCAGATTGACTGATTTAAGGGGAGCATGAATGAAAAGCAACCACATTTTAAAAAATGAATTCTGAATAAAATGTTATACTCTTCCAAGTCAAATGAGCTATAACCTATTGAAAAACTCTGAAAAGAATTGAAAATATCTTATTTGCTATACTTAGAAAACAACTATAATAAAATTTAGGTTGTCATGAAACAAACCAACAAGTGTGATTCTAAATCAATCTTACATTATTAAAAATTACTCTAAATTTTTATGTAAGTTGATATATCAAAATAATTGTGGCAATTTTACAGAAATATGGAAACAATAGGATATAATAAAGGGGCAATAAATGTATAATTGAATCTCTACTATAATTGCAACTGTGAGACATATTAATATATATGCATATGAATAAAGCGTTTGAAATAATGGGTAAGAGTGAACATTTTTATGATGATGAGATTTGGGGTGTGATTTTTCCTTTTAAAATTTGTAGTTCCTGTGTTGCTTTTCCCAGTTAAAAATAAATAGGTGAGAAGGATTGAATGGGGCAATGCTATGCTGGCTTATGAGAGAACCATATAGAATATCCAGTAGACAAGATAAGTGAGGCATGCCTGTGCCCCATGACACAAGGCTCTCTGACACTGGTCACTCCCGATGCCTTGCTGATGGTACCCACTACAGCTGGCTGCATCCTGAGGGAAGAATTCACCTTGGAAGAGGCATCCCTTGACTGAGACTGCTGGAGATGGGGACGGGGCAGCTAGAGTAGAGCTCGAGGTCTTCTCAGGCAATAGGAAAGCAAAATGAGTTTGGAGCGACAGATCCACAGGAGTGTTAGCAGGAGACAAGGGTGTGAGAAAAAGCAGGCCAGCGTAGAGGCAGGCTTAAATGGCAGGCTTGGTATTCTGCCATCAAGGCCATCCAGCAGAGAGAAGCAATAATCCCAGATCTGAGTTAGAAGAATTGCAATGGGAAGGGTGTAGAGGAAGCAAACTTAATCTAGGAGTTATCTCAATTTATCCAGAAAACAACATTTTTTCTCATAGATTTTCTGACTTAAAATATTCTTTATAGAAACTGCCTCTGAAGATACATCTCACAGATTTAAATATGATTTTTGAAAGTGTAAAATGAAAGATGAAAGTTTGCCTATGCCCTAGCACCTATTGCCCAATAAATAAAAGAGCAAACACATTTATAAATTTTGACCCAGTTGCTTTTGATCGAACAAGTTTTTAAGAGAGCCAATCTAAGTTGGCTATAGAATAATATGATAATAATAACAGTGTTTCATAAGCGCTTGCTGTGAGCCAGGTACCATAAGTCTTTCCTCATTCAATACTCACAACAACCCTGTGATAGAGATTCAGTTGTTATCCCCATTTCATAAATAAGGAAAGTGAGTGTAGGAAGTCACTGTGCCACATTATATAACATTCCTTGGATTGAAATGCTGTGCCTTCTATTTCAAAACCATGCTCTAGCCACCACACTTCATTAGTAAGTAAAGAAAAGCAGCTGCTCTTGGCAGAGAGCGTAGCGGGTTAGAGGTAATAACACTGCTCCTAGGGACGGTGGTCTGACCAGACAAGAAGCGCTTCACTTCTTTACGCCTCAATTTTCTTAGCAATCAATGGACATAGTAATTGCCTCTTTGTCGGGCAAAACGATGGGGGATAATATCGGTTTTCCCTCCTGATCTGATTGCATAGGAGGCAGCTAAACCATGGCAGCCCATAGGTGTGGATGGAAATCGGGGGTCACTTACAAAGTGTGGTTTGTGTTGGTGACCCAAGCTCAGCTACCTCAACTATATAATGGGCATAATAATAATAGCATCTACCTCCTAGGCTGGGAGTGAGGCTCCAATGCATTAATATATTTAAAACATTTAATATTGTGCTTGACAAATAACATTCATTAAATACTAGCACTGTTGGTTTTAAAGGTAGAAACTTGGCTACTAGGGATCACTGTGGACATAGACATGTGTAACCTCCAAGCAGAGATAGGAGAGAAGCCCACACTCACCTTAGCCTCCTCTCCATAAGCTAAGATTAGTTTTGCAGATTTGTTAGCTATAATCTTGGCCAATGAAAGCAGAACTCAGAGGAGATATGATAGCGATGGAGAAATAGGTGTCAAGAAATAATAATTGCTCCTAATTTTTATCATTTCTATGGTCAAGTACTACATTAAGAGTATGCCAGCTTGGTCTTATCTAATCCTCACAATTCTGTGGGTAAGCATTAATTGTATCCCTCATCTGGGGCTCTACTTCCATCTCTGTAAAGTGACAACAATGAGGGATGAGGATTTGTTCCTGGGCAATCTGATCCCAGAGCACACACTCCTAAGCTCTGCCCTTACTGCGTGCATCACCAGGGTCTGTTACCCAGAACAGATGTCAAGGCGGGTTATCAATAAGGTGTGGGGTTGGGAGGGCCAGAGGCTGAGATACACGAAAATTACATCACAATCTATACAAGGGTGTGTAGAAATACATTAAGCCCCTAATACTTTGATTTGCCTTGTTTAAAATTATATTGGAAGCCTCAGTACACAAGTTTCAATGGTACTTCAAGAGAAGCTCTTGAGTAAAGGCTGTTGGCACAAGCGCTTTTTAAAATACATAACAAGGCATCTTTTACCCTCAGCTTAGAAAGGACAGAGGTAAGAATATTTACTAGCTTTGTACAGTTTAGGCTAAATCTATAGTATTTTTTTTTTTTTTTTTTTTCAGACAGAGTCCTGCTCTGTTGCCCAGGCTGGCATGATCTCGGCAGCCCACTATATCCTCTGCCTCCAGGGTTAAAGAGATTTTCCTGCCTCAGCCTCCCAAGTAGTTGGGACTACAGGCGTACACCGCCACACCTGGCTGATTTTTGTATTTTTAGTAGAGACAGGGTTTCGTTGTGTTGACCAGGCTGGTCTCGAACTTCCGACCTCAGGTGATGCACCCGCCTTGGCCTCCCAAAGTGCTGGGATTACAGGCATGAGCCACCGTTTCCTATTCTTTTTTCTTTTTAATGGAACGCTTCACAGATTTGCATGTCATCCTTGAGCGGCAGCTACACTAATCTCTGTATCGGTCCAATGTTAGTATATGTGCTTCCAAAGCGAGCATTATCTGTACTTATTCTTTATATTTATTTCTGTCTTAGAAAGAATTGAATAGCTAAGACCCCTTTCTAAAAAAAGATTATGAAATTCCTATAGTAGAGGTTTTATTCATAATTATCTTCCATATAAGATAACTGTAACCTTGCAACGCGATTTTTATTATAGAAATTTACACATGTTGGAATGTTGTGAAGAACTGTGTTGGTCTCCTCAAAATTGTAAAGTATGCCACAGAACGTTGGATTTGCTCATCAACTCTATGATAACTAATGTGCTAACTATATAGATTATTATAATCAACACAATATATCAAATCTGTGAACTCTCTTCTTACATTAAGAAAACAGCTGAAATCCTTTCCTCCTTGCAGAATTTTTAAAAAATAGAATACATAAATAATTAAAACTCCTATCTGAAAACACTGCAACATTCCCTCTGTTTCTTGCACAAGCCTAAAGCTCATCTCTAATATGGAATAAAGTGCCTGTCCTGTTGATTTCACAGAGATGTCAGGAGCAAAAGAGGTCATGGAACAGACTGGCGTTTTGTAAACAGCATAGGGATAAACAACCCAAAGGGGATATGATTGGCTGTAGAAGAGAGGCAGTATGTTGTGTGCGAGATTAATATTTCCTGTTGTTCTGATACTTGGTTGTGAACCAAGAAATCCTGTGTAAGTCACAGCACATTCCTATATCATAACTGAGCAATGTGGAAAGAATACTGGGCAGTTAGTCAAATAGCCTGTTTCTATGTTTCTAGTCCCAGAAAGGACTGGATTTATCTCCATACTCCTTCCAACGACTAAAATCTTGATTTAGCCCAACTCTGAGAACGAGAAGGAACCTAAAAGGTTATGTAGTGTCTGAATCTGGAGACTCAGTCTCCAACCATGGAACCCTGTGCAATTCCCTTTACCTTCCTCGTGAAGGGGCATTTATTAGGTGCTCAATCATATAGGCTGACTAACTGATGCCCTAGACCTCCCATTCCTTATCTGTAAAAGTAAAAAGGGGGCCAGGCATGGTGGCTCATTCCTGTAATTGCAGCATTTGGGGACGCTAAAGTGGGAGGATTGCTTAAGGCCAGGAGTTCAAGATCAGTCTGGACAACATAGCTAGACCTCATCTCCATAACAAAATAAATTAAATAGTTCAGAAATAAGAATGGGTGAGATGATCTCTGAAGTAATTTGTAAGTTTAAATGTTCAGGATTTGAGCGCATTCAAAAATGCTATCAAAGTGGAAATGGAAGTCTAAGGAAATTGGTTATTTGTGAGACTGTAGGTAGGTCATTTGGAGGGAAAACCCAGGCCATCCTAATCCCAGATAGCCTTAGAATTTCATTCTCTACTGCTTTGCCCTCATCCATCCCTTCCTCCCTCTTTCTGACTCTTCTTCTTAATTCTAAGTCTGCTTAGAAATTTCTCCTCTGAGATATGAACAGAAAATTCTCAAAAGAAGACATTTATGCAGCCAACAGACACGTGAAAAAATACTCATCATCACTAGCCATCAGAGAAATGCAAATCAAAACCATAATGAGATACCATCTCACACCAGTTAGAATGGTGATCATTAAAAAGTCAGGAAACAACAGGTCCTGGAGAGGATGTGGAGAAATAGGAACACTTTTACACTGTTAGTGGGACTGTAAACTAGTTCAACCATTGTGGAAGAAAGTGTGGCGATTCCTCAAGGATCTAGAACTAGAAATACCATTTGACCCAGCCATCCCATTACTGGGTATATACCCAAAGGATTATAAATCATGCTGCTATAAAGAAACATGCACACATATGTTTACTGCAGCACTATCCACAATAGCAAAGACTTGGAACCAACCCAAATGTCCATCAATGACAGACTGGATTAAGAAAATGTGGCACATATACACCATGGAATACTATGCAGCCATAAAAGGGATGAGTTCATGTCCTTTATAGGGACATGGATGCAGCTGGAAACCACCATTCTCAGCAAACTATTGAAAGAACAGAAAACCAAACACCACATGTTCTCACTCATAGGTGGGAATTGAACAATGAGAATACTTGGACACAGGAAGGGGAACATCACACACCGGGGCCTGTTGTGGGGTGGGGGGAGTGGGGAGGGATAGCATTAGGAGATATATCTAATGTAAATGACGAGTTAATGGGTGCAGCACACCAACATGGCACATGTATACATATGTAACAAACCTGCACGTTGTGCACATGTACCCTAGAACTTAAAGTATAATAAAAAAGTAAAAAAAAGAAAAAAGAAAATTCTCCTTTGCATCAAATGTGGATTATTTGTAAATCCACTAGGGAATTGACAGTGGTTGGTGAAATGCTTTTAAAAACTGAAATTATTGGCAGGGTGCAGTAGCTCACACCTGTAACCCCAGCACTTTAAGCGGCCAAGGTGGGCAGATCACCTGAGGTCAGGAGTTGGAGGCAGTCTAGCCAACATGGTGAAACCTCGTCTGTACTAAAAATACAAAAATTAGCCGGGCATGGTGACACACATCCATAATCCCAGCTACTCAGGAGGCTGAGACAGAAGAATCACTTGAACCCGGGAGGCAGAGGCTGCAGTGAGCTGAGATCGCACTACCACACTCCAGCCTGAGAGACAAAGTGAGACTCAGTCTCAAAAAAAAAAAAAAAAACTGAAATTATTTTTAAACCTAAATAAATATATATCACCAATAAGCTTGGAGCACGTTATAGGTTTTTTTGAACAGTGGATACTCTCAGCACATAGCTGTAGGTAGAGGTGACTAGGGAAAATAATCATATCTCACTTTTCAGAGAGGAAAAACCATGGCCCATGGCCCAGTGGTGTCTGCTTCACACCAAGCTGAATTCCCTTACAATGAACATGTGGAGCAAGCAAAGCTGAAAACCAACCCAGGAGAATGTGTGTCTTTGAACGAAATCATCTCCAAATGCCCTGGGAAGTGCTTGCAGGCTTTGTTTGTGCTGCCCCAGAAGGGAGACCTTTCACAAAGGAACTGTTTTTCAAAGAACAACAAGGCCTGCTATTTTAAACTTGGGGGTGGGAGATTGTATCTGGACCGTTTACACAAGTGAGTGCTGGCTGACTGACATCTAACCCCAGTGTTTGCTGGCTCCAGCTTTCCAAGTAAAGCAAAGAGAGGGACTTGCTTCTCATACGTCTTGAAGCCACAGGAGATGAGTTGTCCAGCAATATTTGAATTTTACCACATGGGCAGAAAACCCTGCTTAGAAATCCTAAACAAGGACAGGCTGGTGATGTTTATCAACCAAGTGACCTTGGGAATTAAAGGGATGTCAGAAAACTATGCAGGACACTTCCCGAAGCTTCAGCATAGTCAGCAAACACAGGACTTAGTGCATGCTAACCCAGTGCTCTGTGTGCATGTGCATGCGTGTGTGTGCATATGCGTGTGTGTGTGTGTATCCCTATTATTGCTACAGGACAGTGTTGCATGATTCTAAGAGTCAGACTACCTGGGCTCAAAACCCTGCTCTGCATTAGCTGGCCTCATAAGCTCTCCAAGCTGCAGCATCCTCATCTGTACAGCAGGGACAGCAACACTGGTACCTGCACACTGGTACCATCCCTGGTGGGATGGGCTGACACAGAGTGCCACGTGGGCCATCGCTGCTGCTAGGACTGTCTACCCCCAGAGGTACAATGAACCCCCCACCAAACACGAAGGTGCCTCTGACCCTTCCAAGTCCAATAAACTGCTGAGTGTTAGGCTTAAAAGACTAAAAACAACAACAAATTGTCCATCAGAACGCTTCCAGTGCTTTCTACAATAACATGAGTTCAGAAATTCAGAAAGAGAAGCTGCCAGCTGTGGTCAGTGAGACAGGACAGGAAAAAGTGAGCCCTTACGGAGGGATAGTTCCCCCAAAAGGACTATTCTTTTAAAAACACAACCCTAAATCTTTCCAGGAAACCAAAAACACAGCCAAGCCTGCTCAGTAGGGGGGAAGAATCACATTTCCCCTTTCCTGACCAGAAGTTTAAAACTAACTAGAAACACTGCAATGACTGCCAGTAGCCAGTTGGCACTTAAAAAAAATGATAATTTTCCATGTTTAGAGTCTGAAAAATAGGGGATCGAAACAGTACAGCCTTTAAAGAGGAGACAAAAGAGAAAGTTACCAGCTCCCTCTTGGGTCTTTCAAAGACCGCAGTGTCATCCCTGTAAAAGAGAGAGCAAGGTACTCACCTTTCTGTAAGAATGAACGACTCATCACCTTAAGCACTGAATTCTGAGAAAGCCTAGGTTCCTGAGCTCCCAGCCCAGGTTTCCTTACCATGCAGCCAAATGGCTTCGCAGAGTTCAGTTCTGCTGGGTGGGGGAAGGGAAAAAGGAGCAACAAAGTTCCTGCATGTCTTACCACCACTGTTTTAAAAAGAAATAAAGAAGAGTCACTAACCTTGCCTCCTGTCCGGGAAGCGAACCGGGCCTGGCTGAGGCTGTCTCCCATAGCAAAGCGCCCCAAAGTTAAGGAGCTGGGCCACCACGGAAAGGTTTGCAAGCCAGCTCCTCTGGGCACATGGCATGATTCAGTTGTTGGGGAGAAGAAAAGTCAGAAAAGTTTTAGCCCTCAGCTCCAGAAATCAAGTGCTCGCCTGTGGCCCAGCAGGAAGATGCAGGCGTGCATGGTCCGGGCGCGAGAAGGCAGCGACTGCAAAGCTGCCCGCGATCTCCCTGTGCTTTTTTAACCAGAAAGGGGCTAGACACCTTTTTCCCCTCCCTCCTCCTGAAAGGGGAGTGATTCAGCTGACAGTGTCCGCTTTCGGTGGAGTGTGGAATGGTCCGGAGCGGGAGGGCGCAGTCCACCCGGGTCCCCACCCCTCCGCCTCCTGCATGCCCCTCGGCCTCGCAGCCCGCTTGGTGCATCTTCCTCCGGGACTCCCACCCCCGCGCTCCTCCGGCCCCGCCCCGAGCGCCGGGCCCAGCTGGCCGAGCCGGCCAAATAGGGGAGACCCGGGAGAACCGCCCTGGGCCGCAGTCTAGGAAGCTGCGAGCGAGAGGCCCCCAAGCCACCCCCACCAGCGTGCTTAAATATACGCTCAAAATGATGAGAACAGAGTTGGGGCAGAGCGGGGCCCCACTCCCTCCAATCTTCCGCGCTCAGCGCTGCCCCCTCCCATACTGTTCTCCTCCAAGTTCCTGAACTTTTCCCAACATCTCTCTATCAAGACTCCTCACCCACTCGGACCGCTCTGGGATTCTCTTCCACAGGAAAACCAATAGGCGATTTTTCTCTTTGCCAAGTCACACAAAGGGAAATGGGCTGCGCTAATCTGCTAATGTGACCTCAGGCAAGACCCTCATCTGTTCCATGAGGTGACTGCAGCAAATGCCTGTGGGCCCCTCTGAGTCTGCCGGTCTCTATGTGGCTTTTCGGCTTTCAGAACCCCATCTTTCCTAGCCCACCTCCATTCACCAAAATGAAACCAGGAGAGTGGAGGAAGTAAGTCAGCCCAGGAAGGTGTTAAGGTATCTCCCCAGTTCCCCTGAACTGGCTACCCTGGAGGGGGGCGTCCATTCATTCAGAGGCTCAAGCTTTTACATCGGTGAGAGAATGCCACAATCCAGGACGCTTGCCAGGCATCTTGAGAATTTACTGGGCTAATCCAGCCAAGATTTTTCACCTCTGAGCTGAAACAGCCCTCCTTACTCCATTCAGGAAGAATTCGGCCCCAATATTGAGTTTTCCCTGACTGCCAGCCAACCACATGTGTTAATGAAGAGGTCTGGGATACCAACCTACTCAACCTTACACAGGGACAGAGCCGCCAAAGCAAACTCAGTGGCCCGAAAGCAAAGTGGTCCTCTCAGATCTGGAACACATGGGCACCAAGACTTTTAGAGGTATATGCTAGTTTCCTATTAATGCTGTTACAAGTTACCATACATTCAGTGGCTTGAAACAACTCAAATTTCTTATGTGACAGTTCTGGAAATCAGATATCTGAAACTGGTCTTACTGGGCTAAAAAAAAAAAAAAAAAAATCAAGGAGTTAGCACAGCTGCATTCATTTCTGAAGACTCTAGGGGAGAATCTGTTGTCTTGCCTTTTCCAACTTCTAGAGGCTGCCTGAATTCCTCAGCTTATGGCCCTCTTCCCCCATCAAAGCTAGCAAAGGCCCTTTGAGTCTTTCTCACATCACATCACTCTTCTTCCTCCCTTTTCCACTTATAAGGACCCTTGCTATTACATTAGACATATCCTGGTTATCCAGGATACTCTCCTAATCAGCTGATTAGCAACCTTAATTCCATCTGCAACCTTAAATCCCCTTTGCATGTAACAGAACATGTTTTGTCGTCACAAGCAAGTCAAAGAACTACTCTGAGCCTTTTTTCTGTTACATAAGCATTAGGCAGCAGGATCACAACTGGAATTAAAAGATATTCAGATAACACAGGCATGATGATCTGCATTTGCAAGGGCATTGAAGAACCACTTTGGGCTAGAATTCTTTTTGTTTCTTTTCCTTTCTTCCTCTTCCCCTTCTTTGCTTCCCTTCACCCTTTCCTTGTTTCTCTCTCCTTGTACTCCTGTTTCTCTTCTTTTTCCACCTTTTTTTCTCCTGCTGTTCCTTTTAATAGCAAGCAAGATCCTGTCCAAAGGGCAAGATCACTCCTAGCTCCCAGGTCCTAGAGAAGAGATTTGTCTCTCAGGCAGAAACCTGAAGAACTCTGGAGAACTGCTGAGTTCCACCAATATCAGGGATGATACATTGAACACTCTAGCTTCACAGGTTAGCCTCTTCAACTCTAATGGCATTTCCCTTATTCTTTCTCCCATCTAGTCTCAAGACCATAACCAGGAATATCCATTATCCATAAGTCAACCAAGACTGAAATATTAAAATTATAAAATCCCACTAATGCTATGTATTCTGCCAGTCCTTCCAAACCTTTGTACCCAGTACTTTGGATCTTCAGCCTAGTAGGAACTTCTAGTCCCTTGATCTCCCATCTTTGGTTTTCTAATAATCAGCATCTCTCTGGGCTGACCACCTTTTCTGCCCAGTCATACCCTTTGATCCACCTCCTTAAACCAGTACATTCAACATCTCATATGTTCTTCATCAAAATCTAACTTTGTTTTACCCCACCTGCTGATTTTCTCTACTCTTTGTTTACAAGTGCTATTGAAAAAACTTACATAATTGCATCTAATTGTGCAACTCACATAATTGCATCTAATTGTGCATTAAGTCTCTCATAGAAAGACTTAATCCTCCTCAACTTTGCTTCTACTTAATGAGAAAAGGTAACAAATTCCTTGATGACCAAAGTTGGTAGCAATAAAAAAAGCCAACTACCTTTCCTGCCCACTGTAGATAGCAGAACTCTGAATCACTGCATAGTATCCAAACTACCCCTGAGCTTATACAAACATACTGCCCTTGAGGAAACACTGCAAAACCATGCAAGATTGCAGAGTTGAATGATAGCTAAGAATAGCAAGCATTTATTACATGCTGACTATATGCTTGGCTCTGTGCTAAAGACTATATGGGCATTGCTTTACTTAAACTTCATAAAAAACTTATTATGTGGGTACCATTAGTATCTCCATTTTATAGATGAGGAAGCAGACACTGAAAGGTTAAGTAACTTGCCTAGGATTAAGTGGCTATGTAAGTAAAATCAGGATGAAGCAGTAAAGTTCAGAGAAGTTAAGAGATGTAGCAAAACCACTAAGTCAATTTAAATACAGGTCTGTTTTACTTCAGGCCCCTAGTAATGTCCTCATCCACAGAGTGAAGAGGATTAGAATACTGACATATGGACATCATCAGAATGCCTTGGGTGGTAGTTTAGTTCATTGTAGTATTTTCCAAGTAAAAATGCAATTGTGACCCCAGATCTAAGATACCTCACAAAGAGCTCCCTCTGTTTCATTAGCAAATAAGGCAGAAAAAATGTTCATACTTTCCTAAGAAACCCTTAGGGTCACAAGGGATGGCTGAAGTTCAAGGAAAATTAGCTCAATGCATCTTTCAGAGCTTTCACTAGCATTGGAAAGACAAAAAATAAATTGACAGTGGCCCAAAAAAACCTGACTTGGCCCTAAGAATCACAAATGAATATGCCACAAAAAGAGACTTTACATCTGTTAATTCTGCCTAAATACCACAACCACCATCTCATAATAATAATCATTGTGTTGAACATTACAGTTTTTAAGGTGTTTCTCCTAAGCAGGTCAAAGGGTAGAAGGGAGAAAAATCTTCATCTGACGTTATCAAGAGTAGTTAGACCTTAACTCCACCTGAAACTCAAAAAGTAGTGACTTCGAACACCATATTTAAATATTGTTGCCACATGTATTATTTTCTTTTAAATCTTTCTGCAACCAGATCTCACAAGAATTCACTCAAGTTACTGAGACCACAAAAGTCTCTTTTTTTTAACTCCACTTCCAACTTTGCTTTAAGTTTGAGATTATTTCCAAATTTTGTTAAACTATCAAATGTCATAGTCTGTTCTCATTCTTTATAATAATTGAAAGCTTGGTAGAGATGCTGTAGAAATTTTTGGAAATTAGGGAGGCCTATAATGACACGTTTATCTATTATATTCTAGAACTTAGCCAACTAAATGCCTATGTATGGTAGTTTTTGGTGCGACTGGGTAAAAGTGTCCATGCTGACAGCTGTGGATCTTACCATTATCATACTGGTCTCATGCTGGTCCTGAACCACATGGGCACTATCCCCTTTCTTTCATTCAACCTTAAAGATTAAATCTGAGTTAAAGAACAGTGTGCCCATTTTTTCCCATGGAAATGAAGAAATGAAGGATGAAATGTATCAGGGACACTTTCAGCACTACCCATTTAGGAAAAAGAAAATACTCCATTTATTTATTCAACAAATATTATTGACTGTCTACTATGTCTAGGTACTGAGAATGGAGCAATGAATAAAATAAGAGTCTCTTTTCTCATACATGCATGCGTACACTCTAGTGTGGGCTTGTGGGAGGTAGATAGAAAATAAACAAGTAAATATAGAATATGTGCTATAGTGATAAACGCAATGGATAACAATAAGCAGGCTAAGGAGAACAGGGAGTGATTGAGAGGGATAGGTTACAATTTTATATGAGGGGGTCAAGAATGGTCTCTCTAATAAGATGCTATTAGTAGCAACCTGAAGCAAGTAAGAACCTGAGCAAAATAGATATCTAGGAGAAGAATATTCTAGGCTGGGAAAACAGTAATAGCAAAGACCTTCAATTGGGAATAAGTAGAAACATGCTTGGAGAGCCCAAGAAAAGCAAGGAGTTTGGTGTGGCTGGAGTGTGTGGGCAAGGGTAGAATGATGGTAGAAGTGGGGAGGTTGTGTATGTTCTTAGAGACCATAGTGAAAACTCTGAATTTTACCCTGAGCAAGTTAAGAAGCACTGAGGATTTTGCATAGAGGAGTGACAAGAACTGACTTAGGAGTTAAAAGGATCTCTTTGGGTGCTGGGTTGAGAATGACTGCAGAGAGGTAAAGGCAGATGCACAGAGAGCAGTTAGGAGGTTGTTGGATTAACCTGAGCAAGAGATAATGGTGGATTAGATCAGGCGGTAGCAAAAGACAGGGAGAATTAATCAGATTCTGGATTTATTCTGAAGGTAGAACCAACAGGACTTTCTGATTATTTGGATGTGTGGCACAAGAGAAAGCAAGAAGTCACAGATGACTAAAAGGTTTAGCATTGCCAGTAATTAAGATGGGGAAGATGGTAAGTAGAAAATATTTGGTGGGAAAAATCAGAAATTCAGTTTGAGACATGTTTAGATGTCTCTTAGATATCCAAATGGAAATGTCAAGTAGATTGTTGGATATACAAGACTGAGCTTCAGATAGAAGTCCAGGTTGGAGGTATCCTTTTGGAAGTCATAGTAGTTACGTGGATGAGAGTACCTATGAGTGAATTCAGCAGACAAGAAAGTAGACATGGGGACTAAACTCTGAGGTACTACAATATTTAGAGTTATAGGAAATAAAGAGAAATCAGTAAAGACCAAGGAGTGAAAAATGACATAAGAAGAGACCCAAGACAGCATGTTATCTTTGAGATCAAGTGAGAAAGGAGCCGTTATTCAATAGTTGAAACTGGAGTAAGAGCTGGAAAGGAGTCCTGGCTCTTCCTACTAAGCTGCATGGAAGACAAAAATGGAAGAGTGACACCAAAGACTGAGTCTGATCAGTTAAGAAACAATAACTCCACATACCAATAAATGCAGTGCAATCAATGTCCTTGAAATCTGTCCAGATTAGAAATTCCCTCATGGCGAGTGTTGTCAGGAAGAGATGAGAGTACTAAGGAATGTCCACAGTCCCAGTTTACCCCATTCTTTATGTTCTCTTAACTCACCGAGTTCAACCAGAAGCCTAAGAGAGCCTGGAGTGTGCCTCTCCTCCTCAGAGCAGGAGACCAGCTGAGGGTCAGGGAGTTCTGCTGTGATCTGAGAGAGCCACTGCCTCTATTTTTCACTGTTCTTTGGTATCCTCCTGGGACCACTGAGAGGAAGACATCAGCTGCGCCCTCAAGAAAGTTAGAAGTGAGTAAATTAGATTAGTTCAGGTAGCAGTAACAAGATACAGTCTGCGTCACTTGATGGAGATGCATCATGTAAAATGTGTCTGTAAGTTATTTTCATCATTGACAATGATCAAGTCACCTAACAACTTACAGAAACCTAGATGGCATAGTCTACTGCACACCTGCGATACATTATATGACCTATGACTCAGTCTACAAGCCTATTTAGCACGTTGCTGTACTGAATACTGTAAGCAATTATAACACAATGGGAAGTATTTGTGTATCCAAACATATCTAAATATAGAAAAAGTACAGTTAAAATACAGTATGAAAGATAGAATGTGGCACATCTTTGTAGAGCAGCTCCATTATAATCTAATGAGACCACTGTCATATATGCAGTCCATTGTTGACCAAGTTGTTGTTATGCAGTGAATGACTGTATCATACTAGTACCCACTCTTTTTTTTCAGCTTCATTGAGGTATAATTTAACACAGAATAAGCTGAACATATTTAAAGTGCACACTTTTATAAATACGGAGATGAATACACCTGTTAAATAATCATCACAATACATTTTGACATATATATATACCAGAAATTTTCTCCTGCCCCTTTGTAATCCCATTCTCCCATCTCTACTTGCGTCACCACCAACCACAGTCAGCCACTGTTCTGTTGTCTGTTACTGTAGATGGGTTTGCGTTTTCTACAATTTTATGTAAATAGAGTCTACAGTATGCACTTACTTTTGTCTGCCTGCTTTAACTTGGCATACTCACTTGAGATCTGTGGATATTGTGTGCCAATACATTGGTCCTTTTTATTTCTGAGTTGTATTCTATTTTATAGATATACCACAATGGGTCTATTCATTCACCTCCTCATTAAATATCTATTGACCATTAGAAAAATTATGGAGGGAAAACATGGTCAAGGATGCCTAGCCTAGAAGCGAGCAGATGCATGCATACCACTATTCATGTTAAAGATCTTTCCCTGGAGTCGAGGAGGCAAGGACCCCAAGTGCTCCAACAACTGCATGTCAATGGACAGTACATGTTTATCCTCAGGATAAAATGATGTTGGGCCAGATGCAGTGACTCACATCTGTCATTCCAGCACTTTGGGAGGCTGAAGCAGAAGGATCACTTGAGCCCAGAAGTTCAAGACCAGGCTGGGCAACATACGGAGATCCCTTCTCTACCAAATAAATAAATAAATAAATAAATAAATAAATAAATAGCTGGGCATGGTGGTGCATGCCTGTAGTCCCAACTACTCAGGAGGCTGAGGTGGGAGAATTTCTTGAGCACGGGAGTTAGAGGCTGAAATGAGTCATGATCGCACCACCATACTCTAGCCTGAGCAATAGAGCGAGAACTTGTCTCAAAAAAAAAAAAAAAAAAAAAAAAAAGATGACTTTAAAAGATACATATTAATAAAAAATCAGCTTTGAAGTTAACCCTAGATTAAGATTAAAGATTTCCTATGGCTTTGTTGAGTCTCAACACAGCTTGACCACACTGCTAGAGAGAAGTGTAGGTTATCTCCACAACCACAAGATGAGCATTTGCAGCACTTTGATTCTTTGGAGCACAGAAATGCAGACTCTGTGGTCTCAGGCATTCCTGCCTCTGCTAACGCCTTTATCCATCTCTGCCATGCTCTACAAATGGTGCCCACCTTGCCAGGGGCGGGGCAGGGAGGCCTCCTTTGTTACTTTATAGCCCCTCTGTGTGTTACAGATAACACTTGACATACTGAGTTACTTGTTTTGCTCTCACCTGAAATCTGCACCAAGTCTCTTGGGAAGCCTCCAAGATCAAAGGGTTGTACTGATTTAGCCACTGCTTCCTAGAGTAAAGCAGTAGCCAGAATCAGATTAAAGTGTTGTGATTCAGCTTTTGAAGGCAAGAGTGGCGATATATCTCTGAATAGCCTGATGGAGTCTTTGAAAGCCAGTGTGAGAAAATCAGGTACACTGGTTATGTTGATTGAATACACAGGTTATTATGTAAGGCAGAGGGAAGTCTGTGAAGAACTCACAAAAAGGAGTGATGCCACCAAGTAGGGAATTAGAAAGCAGGCAACTGAGCTGCCTTTAGTACAGTGAGATTCGAGTTCATTAGATGCTGATGATTGATTTTCTACTGATTATAAACTGTAGGTACAGAGAATATGTTTTATTCATTTCTGCATTTCCCTCAAAGATGAGCCTGGTGAATAAATACTTGATTAGAGGATGGGTGTGTGGGAGGATGACCTAGTGGGGAACATTCTGGGGAAGGATCTGGGCTTTGAGGCCCCCTATTAAAAAGAGTTGGTTTCCTCGCCAAACTCCCACCTGACTTTGGGAAACAGATTCTGGAGTTAGTGTTAGACTATTTTCTCCTCTCTCTGCCTTCAGGAATAAACTACTTTGCAGACTTTCTCAAAGCAAAAGTACCTATTTAAATCATCAGTCACTTAAGCAAGAAGAGGTTTGTGAATATTGACCTAAGGGCCACTTGTTATAACAGACACCTCCACAGAAGGTGAGGCATGGCTGCTGCTCAGGAGCTTTTGCACTGTTCTGGACACACCCTCTGTCATTTCTACATGTGGGGCTGGCTCCAGTATCTAAGACTATAGATGAGAAAAAGTAGCCAGTGGCCGGGGCTCTGCTGGTAAGGATGTGGCCACTGAGACCCAATATCTCATGTACTAAGAGTTGTTTTGGGGAAAAGGGTACAATATCTATAATTTACCTCAAAATATTTTATCGTCAGTTATTCTTGCGTGTTACTTTTACACCCTAGAAAAAAGAGCCCAGGTGTAATGGGTCGCACCTGTAATCCCAGCACTTTGAGAGGTCGAAGTGGGCAGATCACTGGAGCCCAGGAGTTTGAAACCAGCCTGGGAAACATAGCAAAACCCCATCTCTACAAAAAATATAAAAATTAGCCGGGTGTGGTGGGTCACTCCGGTAGTCCCAGCTACTCAGGAGGCTGAGATGGGAGGATCACTTGAGCCTGGGGAGGTTGAAGCTACAGTGAGCCATGATCACACCGCTACACTTCAGCCTGGGTAACAGAGTGAGATCCTGTCTCAAAAAATATATAAATATACAAGTACATATTTTTTAAAAGAATATGGGCTAGGTGTTGTGACTCATCCCTGTAATCCCAACACTTTGGGAGGCCAAGGCAGGAGGATCACTTGCACTCAGGACTTTGAGACCAGCCTGGGCAACATAGTAAGACCTTGTCTCTACTAAAAAAAAAAAATAAAAATTAAAAAAAAGAATATGAACCCAGAGAATGGTGAAGTAATATGTAATCAAAAGTTTATGCTACAAGTCAGCAACTGAAAAATCCTTCAACTATCTTTATCTCTGATAAGTACCAGATGTTTCTTAACTAGAATGTTTAAGACATCTGGCTTGACTGAGATATTATAGAGACAATCCCCAAACTTATAAACAGGATATAAAAAAAGGGATTTATGCTTTTAATCTTAATGGAGTAATAGGGATGCAATTTGCCCTCTCAACTCAAACAAGTAAAAACCAATGGGCAAAATACATAAAACAACGTGTTTCAGACATTGGGCAACTAGCAGCATGGGGCAATAATTCCTGAGAAAAGGCAAACAAGTGATATGAGACCAACAATTAACCAGCTTACTTTCTAGAGAGACTTTCTAGGTTGTATTGCTGGCAGGGAAGGGTAGAATCCCAAACAGCTCAATGGTATCTCTGAGTTGGAGTCAGCTAAGAACCGGAGGAGGCCAGAGTGTCTAGGAGTTTGCACAGGAGACTGCAGAAAAGGAAGGACTTGCCCAGAGAGGAGAGAGCTACATATACAAAGAGTTCCAGAAATGTCTAGAGGTTTCCCTTCAAACCTTTAACTGAGCATTGCTCACCCTCTGCATGTGTGGAAACTACCTGAGACAGGAGGGAAAAAGGAAATGCTAGAAAGCTTCAGGTGGAATAATGCCAGTGATTATATAGGGCCAGAAACAATTTGTTGCCTCCCCTCCAGTCAAACTGGAAAAAACCTTCTAATATACAGGCATCAGAATATTGCTTCAGTAATGAGGCAAAATTAGACCTGGAATAAAAGTTGCTCTGGTCTCACAGTTTACAAAAGCAAATCTTCAAAGGACCAAACTTCATAAGTAATCGAAATGTGACCCAAAGTTCAAGAACCAAGTGCAAGAATATTTAAAGAAATGTTTTAAATATCCAGCATCCAACAAGGTAAAATTTACTGTGTGTCATTCAATAAAAATAATTGCCTGGCATAAAAAGCAGAAAATACAGTTCAAAATAAGGAAAAAAGCCAATCAACAGAAACGGACCCAGAAATGACACTGATAAGCATTAGTAGCTAAAGATATTTTTAGAGTTGTAACAATTTTATTCTATAAGTTTAAGAAAGTAGAAGAGCATGTTGAGGAAAGACATGAGAGATATGAAAAAGACCCAATTCCAAACTTCTAGGGATGAAGAAAACAAAATCTGAGATGAAAACTGCTCTGCTTAATATTACACTGGTATTAACAGTTGATTAGACACTGCAGAAGAAAATATTAGTACATTTGAAGACATAGAAACTATCCAAAGTGAAATACACAAGGAAAGAGACTGACAAAAAAAACTGCATCAAGGAGCTATGGAACAACTCCAAGAAGCCTAATTTGTATGTAATTGAAGTCCACAAAAGGGTTAAGGGGGAACAAAGAATATTCGGAGAAATAATGGTCAAAATTTTTCACAAATTGAAGGCTATAAACCCACATATCCAAGAAGTTTAATGAATCTCATGCACAAGAAACAAAGAAAACTACCCCAAAGAGCATCACAATCCAATTGCTCAAAACCAGTGATAAATGGAAAATCTTAAAAGCAGCCAGAAAAATAAGACATATTACATGTAGAGCAAAAAGGAAAAATGAAAGACATTTTCACTTAAAACATTACAAGCCAGAAAACAGTGGAGCAACAGCTCTGAGGTATTAAAAGCAAAAAAAAAAAAAAAAAAGTTAAAATTCTATAATCAGTAAAAAAAATACTTTCAGACTCTAAGATGAAATACGTTTTCTCGGACACACAAAAGTCAAAGTAATTCAAACAAAAACAGACTTACACATACATTGTTGTTTGCACAGAGTACTGCGTCGTGAACCATCTGTGGGTCTCTCAGCCGTGAATACCAGCACCTGTTCCGGTGGAGGTGGCAGGGGAGTGAAATGGACTCTGTGAGGGTCCTTAGTTTTGGTTGTTTAATCCACTATTTTTGTGCTGCTTGTCTCCTGCCAGGAGGTGGTGCTTTCCGGAAAGCATCGCTGTAGTAGTGTGGAGAGGGACCGGTGGTGGGCAGGACCCTAGAACTCCCAAGAGTATATGCCCTTTGTTTTCAGTTACCAGGGTGGGTAGGGAAGGGCCATTGGGTGGGGGCAGGGCTAGGCGTGTCTGAGCTCAGACTCTCCTTAGGCTGGTCTTGCTGCAGCTGCTGTAGGGGATGGGGTGAGGTTTCCAGGTCAATGGAGTTATGCAGGTTTCCAGAGAAGTGGAGGAAAGCCGGCAGTCACAGGTATCACCCAGCTCCCATGCAAACCGAAGGGCCTGTCTCACTCCCACCATGCCCCACCTTCCTGCGACAGCACCGTGTCTGTTTCCAGGCAGTGGGTGAGCAGGGCTGAGAACTTGCCCCAGGCTACCCACCTCTCAGCTGCAAAAGCAAGCATGGCTCTCCTTCTTCCTCAGCCTGTGGAGTCTGCACACTTGATTCATGCCCTCCCCTGAGTTCTGGCCAGAGGCTTCTCAATCAGTTCAAATTGTTACAAAGTTCAGCTGGAGATTTCCTTTTCCCTGTGGACTTTTTCCAGTGTCTCCGGCCACCCTCCCAAAGGACCCCTGTGAGGTCAGGCAGAAATGGCTTGCTAGAGGACCCACCGAATTCACAGGGCTTTCCCTGCTGCTTCCTCTACCCCTGTATTTCACTCTGCTTTCTCAATTGACTCAGCTCCAGGTGAGGTCAGAATCTTCTCCGGTTATCTAGACCTTCAGTTTCAGGTGTGTGTTTAGGGGCAGATGAGCTCCCTTTCCCACTTCCAGTTTGGGCACTCACAGTATGTGGGGTGTCTCCCAGGTCCTGCAGAATCAATCTGCTTCCTTCAGAGGGTCTGGGGATCCTCTCAGGTTTTCTGATTTATTCCTGCAGTTGTTCTGGAGGAAAAAATCACATTGGGAGCCTCCACATGCTACTCTGTCTGTCCGAGTCCAGGCTGCAATATAGTCCTGCCTCTCATCTGCCATGATCCAGATTTACACATACATTGTTAATTGACTTTAATAAATAGTACCAAGTCAATTCAATGGATGAAATAATCACTTCAATAAATGATGCTGGAACAACTGGGTAATTATATACAAAAATTTACCTTGATCTTCAATTCACGCCTAATTCAAATATGAATTTAAAAGGGATTATAAGGCTGGCCACGGTGGCTCACACCTGTAATCCCAGCACTTTGGGAGGCCGAGGTGGGCAGATCACCTGAGGTCAGGAGTTCAAGACCAGCATGGTCAACAAGGTGAAACCTCATCTCTACTAAAAATACAAAAATTATCTGGGCATGGTGGAAGGTGCCTATAATACCAGCTACTTGGGAGGCTGAGGCAGGAGAATCACTTGAACCCAGGAAGCAGAGGTTGCAGTGAGCCAAGATTAAGCCATTGCACTCCAGCCTGGGCAAAAGAGTAAAATTCCATCTCAAATAAATAAATAAATAAATAAATAAATAAATAAAAAATAAAAATGGAAGAGAGGGGGGATTATATTTATTTTTCAAGAGAAATTTAAGAGTTAAATATATGCAACATTAGAATAAACTTTAGCAGAAATTCTGAGTGAACCTGGGTTTGGAAAATATTTTAAAAATATAACCCCAAAACTTTCATAGTTTCTAAAGATAAGAAAGAAAAATATATATATGCTAAAAGCACAAACTCTAAAAAAAAATAAATAAATTACTTGGACTTCATCAAAATTAAAAACTTTTGCTCTTGAAAAGACACTGCTATGAAAATGAAAAGTTGATGTCCGGGCATGGTGGTTCACATCTGTAATTCCAGCACTTTGGGAGGCCGAGGTGGGTGAATCATGAGGTCGAGTTTGAGACCGGCCTAACCAACATGGTGAAACCCTGTCTCTACTAAAACTACAAAAATTAGCCAGGCATGGTGGTGCATGCCTGTAATCTCAGCTACTCAGGAGACTGAGGCAAGAGAATCACCTGAATCCAGAAGGCGGAGGTTGCAGTGAGTCGAGATGTCGAGATTGTGCCACTGCACTCCTGCCTGGGCAATGGAGCAAGACTCCATCTCAAGGAAAAAAAAAAAAAAAAAGAAAAGGGGGGGAGGGGAGGTGAGGAGGGGAGGGAAAAGGTGAATCAAGGACTAGAAAAAACTATTTGCAAAACATGTATCTTAAAAATTATATAAATTGTTAACATGTAAAGATCTCTCACTACTAAATGAATAAAACACAACCAATAAAAATGGACAAAATATTTAAATGGACACTTCAGCACAAAAGATTTATAGATGCCAAATAAACACATGAAAAGACTGTTAACATCATTAGTCATTAGGGAAATGCAAATTAAAACCACAATGAGATATTGTTATGCAGTGGAAAGGCTAAAATTTAAAAGGCTGACCATACCAAGTATGGATATCTTGATATGTAGGAACTGAACTCTCATACACTGCTTGTAGGAATGTAAATGGTATAACTACTTTTGAAAATAGTTTGGCAGTTTCTTGAAAAGTTGCATATACACCTACCATGTGACCTAACCATTCTACTCTTTGGTATTTACTGAAGAGAAATGACTGCGTATATCCACACAAAGATTTATATACAAATGTTTATAACAGTTTCATTTGTAGTAACCCAAAGCCGGCAATAATTCAAACCTATCAACAGTTGAAAGAATAAACAAACTGTGATATATCCTTATTGTGGAATAACACTCAACAATAAAAAGGAGTAAACTATGTTGCAGGAAGTCAGGGACCCCAAACGGAGGGACAAGCTGGAGCCATGGCAGAGGAACATAAGTTGTGAAGATTTCATGGACATTTATCACTTCCCTAATAATACTCTTATAATTTCTTATGCCTGTCTTACTTTAATCTCTTAATCCTGTTATCTTCATAAACTGAGGATGTATGTCACCTCAGAACCCTGTGATGATTGCATTGACTGTACTAATTGATTGTAAAACATGTGTGTTTGAACAATATGAAATCAATGCACCTTGAAAATGAACAGAATAACAGTGATTTTAGGGAACAAGGGAAGACAACCATAAGGTCTGACTGCCTGCAAGGTTGGGCAAAAAAGCCGTATTTTCTTCTTGCAGAGAGCCTATAAATGGACGTGTAAGTAGGAGAGATATCACTAAATTCTTTTCCTAGCAAGGAATATTGATATTTAATACTCTGGGAAAAGAATTGCTTTCCTTGGGGGAGATCTATAGACAGCTGCTCTGGGAGTGTCTGTCTTATGCGGTTGAGATGAGGACTGAAATATGCCCTGGTCTTCTGCAGTACCCTCAGGCTTATTAGGGTGGGGAAAAAAACACTCCCTGGTAAATTTGATATCAGACCAGTTCTCTGCTCTTGAACCCTGTTTTCTGTTGTTTAAGATGTGTATCAAGACAATACGTGCACAGCTGAACACAGACCCTCATCAGTAACTCTAATTTTGCCTTTTGCCCTTTTATCTTTGCTTTTGTCCTTGCCCTATTTCCTCAGAAGCATGTGATCTTTGTGACCTACTCCCTGTTCGTACACCCCCTCCCCTTTTGAAATCCCTAAGAAAAACTTGCTGGTTTTGTGGCTAAGGTGGGCATCATGGACCTACCAATATGTGATGTCACCTCTGGCAGCCCAGCTGTAAAATTCCTCTCTTTGTACTCTTTCTCTTTATTTCTCAGATCAGTCAACACTTAGGGAAAATAGAAAGAACCTATGTTGAAATATTGGGGGCAGGTCACCCCAGTAAAACTACACTCAGTAGCATGGATAAATTGCAAAATAATTATGCTCAGTGAAAAAAAAAAGCTAAATTTTTTCTAAAGCACAAAACAAGGATATATATGATTCCATTTATATGAAATTCTAGGTTAAGCAAACTATAGTGACAGAGGCAAATCAGAATGAGTGAGTCTGAAAGAGAGACAGATTACAAAGCGGCAAGAAAAAACTTCAGACATGTTAAAATCAAGTGTTTAAAAGCAAATGCACTTTATTATGTGTGAATTATATTGCAGTTTTAAACATGTTTTTAGAATCTAGAAAGTAGTTCATCTTTGTAACTGGCACCATTGACCTGAATGATAAATAGATTTATGTCAAGTCTGTGGTTTTAGAATGTTTTTACTATTTGACTGAAGCTATATCACTAGCCGTATCTTGCTGATAACACATTGTCGCATTTTCCTGAGGTAAATCCTTGATGCTAGATGCTAGCTAGATTCATCAAGCCTGCAGAAGAATGGTTTTGGTTTGCATTTCCCTAATGATTCATGATATTGAGCATTTTTTCACACACCTGTTGGCCATTTGTATGTCTTCTTTTGAGAAATGTTTATTCATGTCTCAATTACCATATGATCCAGCAATCTTATTACTGGGTATATATCCAAAGGAAATGGAATCAGTATGTCGAAGAGATATCCGCACTCCTATGTTTGTTGGAGCACTATTCACAATAGCCAAAATATGGAATCAACCTAAGTGTCTAACAGCAGATAAATGGATAAAGAAAATGTGGTAGATAAACACAATGGAATACTATTTGGCCATAAAAAAAAAAAAATGAAATTCTGCCACTTGGTACAACATGGGTGAACCTGGAGGATATTGTGTTAAATGAAATAAGCCAGGCCAAAAAGACAAATATCATATGATCTCATTCATATGTGGAATCTAAAAAAGTTGATCTCATAATAATAGAGAGTACAATGATGGTTACTAGAGACTAGGGTGGTTAGGGGGAAGAGGGGATGGGAAATGTTGGTCAAAGGATGCATAACTACAGTTAGATAGAAGGAATAAATTTCAAGAGATCTACTGTATGGCAAGGTTTTTATACTTGATGATATACTATATTCTTAAAAGAGAGTAGATGTTATATGCTTTTTCCACAAAAATGATAAAATGAGGTAATACATTTGTTAATTATCTAGATTTAACCATTCCACAATGGATAAATACTTCAAAACATCATATTGTATACAATAAAAGCATAAAATGGTGCCAATTTTTAAAACTTCTTAAAAAATACATAATAAAAAGAACTTAGAAGGTATACATAAAAAGTCAGTCTAAGTTAGTTTGCAATGATGGAGGTGGGAAGAGTGTAGGGGCTGATATTCAAAAGCACTCCTCAATGACTTTGTAGTGGTTAGACCTATGTGCAAATGCTACAGTCGTTCCTCTGATCATTGTAAACAAACAAGAAAAAGAATGGGAATGTGAGCTCTTGGACTGAATATGAGGCCACTGGAAGCATCTAGGATTGGAGTTCCCAGTCCGTCTCTGATTGAGTCACACACGGGCCTAGGAGGTAACAGGGAGTTAAAATTCCTTGTGTCATTCTTAAAAGACAGCAGAGGATCTGGGGCAATGCTTTTTAACCTCAGCTGCATATTAGAATAACCTGCAAAACTTTGCAAAAATAACATCTGGATCTTAATCCAGACCTTCAAAATCCAAATTCCTAGGGGGAGGAACCCAGAGTTTGGAATGTTTTTAAGCTCCTCAAGAGATTCTAAGACAGCTAAGAAAACAACGCATCAACAGTTTATTCTGTGGCAGAATAACCAATTGGAAAAATTTTATTGCATTTTGGTTTTTTCTTTCATGGATATTCATAACCTTAGGAAAAGCAGCCAAGGTCCACACCTGCTCCCCTCCCCCTAATCCCTCACATCCTTACATCCTTATTGTCTTTTGCCTGAACTTTATTTAAGGGGAATAGTAATAACTAATTCCTTCCTTCCTTCCTTCCTTCCTATATTCCTTCCTTCTTTCTCGATGTGTTTCAGAGTGGGAGTTGGGGAAAGGCTACTTCTTTGTTTTAGAATAGTGATTCTCAAGCTTCAATGTATCAAAATCACCTGGTAGTCTTGTGAAAACCTAGATTGTTGGGTCCCAGGCCTAGAGTTTCTGATACAGTAGATATCAGGTATGGGCAGAGTGTGCATGTCTACAAACTCCCAGGTGATTTGGAGCACATTTTGACAACCACTATATTAGATGGTTTGCCATGATTAGGTTGAATTATTTCTCAACGGTCAAATGGACGAGTTCAATAATTTAAAAAAGAAGTGCTAAAATCCAAGAGGTCATGAACTATAGGGACTGGGATAGGAGAGTGGTTGGAGACTTAGAAGAGTTCAAAGCTTGCCTCCGTGCTTTCCTGAGTGAGGAGGCCTACACGGGTGTCAATAGTAAGTGGGCATATGGGATCATCCCACTGAGACACTCAACAGAGGTGACCAGGGCTGACCTCAACATAAAAAGAAGCTGCCAATGGAGCTGCACAATTTGTTAGGCCATTCAGACGTGACATGCAACAACATCGGCAGGGTGCCTGCGTGGCACCAGAGCCAGGGTCCTCTCTCTCTTTCCGACTGCATGAGCCCTGGGGTACAGCTGAAGAGGAACAGGCTACCAGAGATGATTGGTCTTGATGTCTCTCCAACTTAGTTAGAGGAGCCTTAACCCAGCCTGAATTTAATTTAGAAAAATAATGAAATGTGATCAATGTTGTCCTCTGAACACTATGGAGTAGTCAAGACCTGTTTTAATATCTTCTGCTGAAACAAGGCCCCGTTAACTCTTTGACTAGGAAGCATGGTTGTTACCCTGATTCCAGAGGCCCCCTCAGTTGGGGCAAAGTTCAGGTGGGATACTGCTTCCCACACACGGAGAATGAAAATTGCCAGGTTGTGAGCGTGCGGAATGTGGAGAGGACCAGAGAAGCATTTGAAACGGAGCTCACAGGTTACTGCAGGGTATTCTAACTGTAAATGCATTCTCTGTATTAAGTGGGTGTTAGTGGTTAGGAAAGAAATGGAATTAATGTCTCATTCATAGGTTCAAGCTGCATATGATTTTCTAGGCATATGTCAGGAGCTGGGGATACAAAGGTGGATGAGATATGACTATAGTACTCAAGAGGTATTCGGTTTAGAGAAGGGGTGATCATTTATTATTGTGTATGTCTAAGGCAGTAATAGGTACTATAATAAATATTCATGCAAAGTTCAATGGCAGCACAGAAAGAGTAATTCATTCTGTCTAGGGAATATTGGGAATAAGAGAATCCTTCAAAGAAAAAACAATATGTGAGTTGAATCTTGGAGAATAATTAGTAGTTTACCAGACAACAGGGACAGAAGAAAAATGTCTATCTGAGCAAAAAGAGTGATGGAGCAGGCAAAGAAGAGAGGGAGATTGCTTCAAAATGTAGGGAATGACCAGTGGGCTAGTGTCAGCACAATTCAGTGTTTTGGTATTGCAGCTGGTGGGGAAAGGTTGACAAGAGGATATAATAGAGGGTGGGACCATGTTGAGAAGGCCCCATATTCATATTCCACTGGTATGAGGGAATTTAACAGTATTAGTTTTAAAAAATGTTTATATGTCTTCATACTTACAGGTTAACCACTGTCCCGAGAGCACTAAGTAACCCCTGCCCCAGGCTGCTCTCATCCTCTCCTGAGATCCCCTTCAAGCATCTATCATCTGGCAACTAGAAGGTTAATACTTGACATTGCAGAAACTCTCCATGTATTACTCTGCTCCTATCTTCAAAATTTTCATACTTCTTTTTTTTTCCTATGTAAGTAGTTTGTCTTCCTCCAGTATTTTTTGATTTGGAAGATTAGATGTTTAACCTCTCATCTTTTTAAAAATATGCACATACAACTCTACACTTCCCTCCAAGCACTGCTTTAGCTGCAACCTACCAATATTGATGTTTCACATTTCTATTATGATTTAGTTTAAAATATTTTTTAATTTCTCTTGTTAATTTTTCTTTCACTTATAGGTTGCTTAAATGTGTGGCTTAATTTCAAAACATTTGAGGGATGTCTATATATCCTTCTTTCATTGATTACTAGTTTAATTCTACTGTGCACAAAATACATACTCTGTCTGATATCAATCCTTTGAAATTTTTTGAAACTTGATTTTGGCCCAGCATGTGGTCTCTTTTGATGAATGTGCTATGTATCCTTGAAAAAAGTGTATATTTTCTGTTTGTTGAGAGTAGGGTGTAGAACTTACCCTTAGGATGTGTTCCTTCTGGAGTCAACCAAAAGCTTAGACAAATTACTTGTGCCCTTCCACTTTAACAGATTGGAACTTCAATCTCTGTTGCCCCAGCACTGCGTAGTTGTTGAAATATCTGCTTAGATATTTCCCTCCAACTCCTGTTTTCCACAGGTTATCATGATATCCTGCCCTGCTGTGCTACGCAGCGTTTAAGATGTCGCCCGTGACCCATGCACTCTTGTGTGGCCCTCTTCTCTTTGAGTGTGGACTGGACTTATTTGAGTGTGGCCCCCTCCTCTTTGAGTGTGGACTCTCCTTTAAAGAAGATGACATGGCAGAAGTATTGGGAGTGTCTGTGCTGATAGGAGGTTATAAGAAGACTATAGCTTCTTTGCTAAGCACTGTCTCCCTATCACATCACACACTCTGGTGGAAGCCAGTTGCCACGCTGTGAGGCAGCCCGAGGAGAATCCCACGGGGTGAAAGATGGAGACCTGCCATGTGAGTGAGCTTAGAATTAGTTTCCTCTGCCTATCAGTCAAGGCTTCACATAAAACCATAACCCTAACTGATAGCTCAACTGCAACCTCATGAGACAGAGACTTTGAGCTAACGGCATTATGCTGCACCTGGATTCTTGACTCATAGAAATTGTGCAATAATAAATGTTCATCATTTTAAGCCATAAAGTTTTCATGTAATTTGTTATTATGCAAACAGTAACTAATACAAAGTATTACAGTGGAAATTGAGAGAAGTAAATAGATTCAAGAAAAAATAATTTTTTGAGATCATGCTAGCAGAACCTACTAGGTCGGGTTAGATTTGGTATAAAGGAAAATGAGAAATAAAGAATTATTCTTGGGATTTTAGCTTACACAGATAAGGGAATAGTAATGCCACTAAGCAAGATTGAGAAATCTGAAGGAAAATCAGCAACCATGTGGGAATATCAAGTAGCAATTGAATAGACAACTCTGGAGTTCTGCAGGTAAAGGACTGCAAGTATAGATTTGGGATAATAATGGTATCAGCCTCACTGGTTGTGATCATTAGGTGAGCTGATGAAGATGAAACCCTTTGCCCAGTGTACACAGTTGTTACCTGTGGTAGGTAGAATTGTGCTCCCCAAAAAGATATGTTCAATTCCTAACCCCTGGTATCTATAAATGTGACCTTATTTGAAAATAAGGTCTTTGTAGATGTAATTAGTTGAAATAAGGTCATATTGGATTATCGTGAGCCCTAGTTCAGCTGATGGCCTCATATAAAGAGAAAACAGAGACACAGAGATACACACAGAAATGCTGTGTCATCTGAAGTCAGAGACAGAGATTGGAGTGATGGGACGGTATGATAGTCTGTTTTGTGTTTCCATAAACAAATACCTGAAGCTGGGTAATATATAAAGAAAAGAGATTTATTTGGCTCACAGTTCTGCAGGTCGTACAAGCATGGCACTAGGATCTGCTTGGCTTCTGCAGTGAAGCCTCAGGAAGCTTGTACCCATGGCAAAAGAAAGGGGGAACAGGCGTGTCACATGGCAAGAGAGGGAGCAACAGAGATAGGAGGAGGTGCCAGGCTCCTTTAAACAACCAGCTCCCTCATGCATTAACTGATCAAGAGCTCACTTATTACCATGGCATGGGCACCAAGCCATTCGTGAAGGATCCATCCCTATGACCCAAACACCTCTCACCAGGCCCCACTTTAACATTGGAAGTCACATTTCAGCATGAGATTTGGAGGGGACAAACATCCAAACCATATCAGATGGGTTCTCCCTGAGGGCCTCCAGAAGAAATCAACCCTGCCAATGCCTTGCTTTCTGACTGTAGTTTCCAGAACTGTGAGAATAAATTTCCATTGTTTTAAGCCACCCAGTGTGTAGTAACTTGTTACAACAAGGCTATAAAACTAATAAAGTGTCCCAATAAATGTGAATGGTCATCATGGTTTCTATTATTATCCATATTGTATCGTTGTTGTCATTGTTATATGTCCAAACACCTAAGGCATTACTTTGTATATGTAAGAACTCAATTCACAATTATAGTAGGATAAAAGATTTGTCATATGTGTAGATTAAAAAGAAGTAATGCAGTGTGAGGGGCAGCCACACATACTCCAAAGGGGGCTTGAAAGAATAGATTCTTTTCCCTCCTATCTGAAAACCCACTTTGCCTGTAAAATTTCAGGATCTAGAAGTTCTGATTATATATCTCCTCTTTAACTTGACTCCAGGAGTGATTTTCTGTCCTCTAATCCAGATCCACATAAATTATTCCTCCGTACTACAGTCTTCCAAAACAAACTATCCATGTGACTACAGGCTCCTCTAAACCTACATCCTAGCCTTTACTTACACATTACTTACATATTACATTTTTTGGATTGTAACCTTATATATTTACTCAACTTTTCATGTTACTTTATTTTCTCTCTAATTATAAGTACCTAAAGGTCAGAAGAACAGTCTTTACCTTTAAAAATGCCACAGAGTGCTTTTCTTAGACATAATGGTTATTCCTACATTTTTAACAGACATATCTCCTGATCACATCTTGAAACTATAAGATGAGGACTTTTTGGTATTTTTTTAAATTTCAGTCGGTTTTGGGGGAACAGGTGGTATTTGGTTACATGTATAAGTTCTTTAGTGGTGATTTCTCAGATCTCAGTGCACCCATCACCTTAGCAGTGTGCACTGCACCCAATGTGTAATCTTTTATCCCTCACTCACCTCCCATCCTTTCCCTTGAGTCCTCAAAGTCCACTGCATCATTCTTATGCCTTTATGTCCTTATAGCTTAGCTCCCTCTTATAAGTGAGAACATACACTGTTTGGTTTCCCATTCCTGAGTTACTTCACTTAGAACAATGGTCTCCAACTTCATCCAGTTTGCTGCAAATGCTATTATTTCATTCCTTTGTATGGCTGCATAGTATTCCATAGTATAAATGTACCACATTTTCTTTATTCACTAGTTAATTGATGGGCATTTGGGCTGGTTCCATATTTTTGCAATTATGAATTGTGCTGCTACAAACATGCATGTGCAAGTATCTTTTTTGGTAATGACTTCTTTTCCTCTGGGTAGAAACCCAGAAATGGTATTTCTTGATCAAACGGTAGATCTACTTTTAGTTCTTTAAGGAATCTCCACACTGTTTTCCATAGCAGTTGTACTAGTTTATAGTCTCACCAGCAAAAATTACCAACAAAAAAAGTCCCTGACCAGATAGAATTCAGCTGTGAATCTATCTGGTCGTGGACTTTTTTTGTCGACAATTTGTTTTACTATCATTTCCATCTCACTGCTTGTTATTGGCCTGTTCAGTTTCTATTTCTTTCTGGTTTAATCTAGGAGGGTTGTGTATTTCCAGGAATTTATCCATCTCCTCTAGGTTTTCTTTATTTTAAGTTTTTTGAGATTAGTGTTGTTGTTGTTGTTTTTATTATACTTTAAGTTCTAGGGTACATGTGCAAAACGTGCAGGTTTGTTACATAGGTATACATGTGCCACATCGACTAGTCATTTATATTAGGTGTTTCTCCTAACGCTATCCCTCCCCCAGGCTCCCACCCCCCCAACAGGCCCCAGTGTGTGATGTTCCCCTCCCTGCGTCCATGTGTTCTCATTGTTCAACTCTCACTTATGAGTGAGAACATCTAGTGTTTGCTTTCTGTCCTTGTGATAGTTTGCTGAGAATTATGATTTCCAGCTTCATCTATGTCCCTGCAAAGGACATGAACTCATCCTTTTTATGGCTGCATAGTATTCCATGGTGTATATGTGCCACATTTTCTTTATCCAGTCTATTATTGACAGACATTTGGTTTGGTTCCAAGTCTTTGCTATTGTGAATAGTGCCACAATATACATACGTGTGCACGTGTCTTTATAGTAGCATGATTTCTAATCCTTTGGGTATATACCCAGTAATGGGATTGCTGGGTCAAGTGGTATTTCTAGTTCTAGATCCTTGAGGAATCATCACACTGTCTTCCATAATAGCTGAACTAATTTACACTCCCATGAGCGGTGTAAAAGCATTCGTATTTCTCCATATCCTCTCCAGCATCTGTTGTTTTCTGACTTTTTAATGATTGCCATTCTAACGGGCGTGCATCTCCTCTAGGTTTTCTAGTTTGTGCACATAAATCTGTTCATAGTAGCCTTGAATGATCTTTCATATTTCTGTGGTATTGGTTGTAATATCTCTGATTTCATGTCTAATTTAGCTTATTTGGATCTTTTCTCTTCTTTTTATGGTTAGTCTTGCTAATGGTCTATTGATTTTGTTTATCTTTGCAAAGAACCAGCTTTTTACTTTATTTATCTTTTGTATTGCATTTGTTTTACTTTTATTTAGTTCTTCTCTGATCTTTGTTATTTTTTTTCTTCTGCTGGGTTTGGGTTTGGTTTGTTCTTGTTTCTCTAGTTCCTTGAGGTGTGACCTTAGATTGCCTACTTGTGCTCTTTCAGACTTTTTGATGTAGACATCTAAGGCTATGAACTTTTCTCTTAGCACCACCTGATATGGTTTGGCTGTGTCCCCACTCAAATCTCATCTTGAATTATTGGCTCCCATAATCCCCACATATCATAGGGGACCTGGTGGGAAGTAATTGAATAATCGGGGTGGGCTTTCCCATGCTGTTCTTGTGAAAGTGAATAAGTCTCACAAGATCTGAAGGTTTTACAAAGGACAGTTTCCATGCACAAACTCTCTTGCCTGCCACCATATAACATGTGACTGCTTCTCCTTCACCTTCCACCATGATTGTGAGGCCTCCTCAGTCATGTGGAACTGTGAGTCCATTAAATCTCTTTCTCTTCATAACTTATGCAATCTTGGATATTTTTTCATAGCAGTATGAAAATAGACAAATACAGTAAATTGGTACTGCAGAGAGTGGGGTGCTGCTGTAAAGATACCTAAAAATGTAGAAGCAACTTTGGAACTGAGTAACAGGCAGAGGTTGGAACAGTTTGGAGGGCTCAGAAGAAGATAGGAAAATGTGGGAAAGTTTGGAATTTCCTAGAGATTTGTTGAATGGCTTTGACCAAAATTCTGATACTGATATAGATGGTAAAGTCCAGGCTGAGGTGGTCTCAGATGGAGATGAGTAACTTGTTGAGTACTGGAGGAAGGGTGATTCTTGCTATGCTTTAGCAAAGAGACTGGTGGCATTTTGCCCCTGCCCTAGAGATCTATGGAACTTTGAACTTGAGAAAGATGATGTAGGGCATCTGGCAGAATAATTCCAAGCAGCAAAGTGTTCAAGGGGTGACTTGGGTGCTTCTAAAAATATTGAGTTTTATTCATTCACAAAGATATGGTTTGAAATAGGAACTTGTGTTTAAAAGGGAAACAGAGCATAAAAGTTCAGAAAATTTGCAGCCTGACAATGCGATAGAAAAGAAAAACTCATTTTCTGAGGAGAAATTCAAGGTGGCTGCAGGAATTTGCATGAGTAAGGAGGAGCCAAATGTTAATAGCCAAGACAATGGGGGAAATGTCTCCAGGGCATGCTAGAGGTCGTCATGGCAGCTCTTCTAATCACAAGCCCAGAGGCCTAGGAGGAAAAAATGGTTTCTTGGGCTGGATCCAGGATCCCACTGCTGTGTGCAGCCAAAGGGACTTGGTGCCCTGTGTCCCAGTTGCTCCAGTTCCAGCTGTGGCTAAAAGGGGTCAAGGTACAGCTCAGGCCATAGGTTCAGAGGATACAAGCCCCAAGCCTTGGCAACTCCCACATGGTGTCAAGCCTGCAGGTACACAGAAGTCAAGAATTGAGGTTTGGGAACCTCCACCTGGATTTCAGAAGATGTATGGAAATGCCTGTATGTCCAGGCAGAAGTTTGCTGCAGGGGTGGGACCCTCATGGAGAACCTTTGCTAGGGCAGTGCGGAAGAGAAATGTGGGGTAGGAGTCCCCACTGGGACACTGCCTAGTGAAGCTATGAGAAGGGGGCCATTGTCCTCCAGAATGGCACCTGGAAAAGCCACGACACTCAATGCCAGCCTGTGAAAGCAGCCAGGAGGGGGACTATACCCTGCAAAGCCACAGGGTCAGAGCTGCCCAAGGCCATGGGAGCCTGCCTTTTGTATCACCATGACCTGGATGTGAGACATGGAGTCAAAGGAGATAATTTTGGGACTTTAAGGCTTACTGAAAGCTGTATTGGATTTCAGACTTGTATGGTGCCTGTAGTCCCTAGGTTTTGGCCAATTTCTCCCATTTGGAATGAGTGTATTTATCTAATGCCTGCACCCCCATTGTATCTAGGAAGTAACTAACTTGCTTTTGATTTTACAGGCTCGTAGGCAGAAGGGACTTGCCCTGTCTCAGATAAGCCTTTGGACTGTGGACTTTTGAGTTAATGCTGGAATGAGTTAAGGCTTTGGGGGACTGTTGGGAAGAGATCATTTTGAAATGTGAGGACATGAGATTTGGGAGGTGTCACTGGTGGAATGATATGGTTTGTCTGTGTCCCCACCCAAATCTCATCTTGAATTGTAGTTCCCATAATTCCCATGTGTTGTGAGAGGGACCCAGTGGGAGGTAATTGAATTATGGTGGCAAGTTTTTCCCATGCTGTTTCCATGATAGTGAATAAGTCTCACAAGATCTGATGGTTTTATAAAGGGCAGTTCCCCTGCATATGTTCTCTTGCCTGCCTCCATGCAAGATGTGCCTTTGCTCCTCCTTTGCCTCCACCATGATTATGAGGCTTCCCCAGCTATGTGGAACTATGAGTCCATTAAATCTCTTTTTCTTTATAAATTACCCAGTCTTGGGTATTTCTTCATATTTGTATAAAAAAGAACTAATACACTGCCTTTGCAGTATCCCACAGGTTTTGACAGTATATGTCGCTATTATTGTTCAGTTCAAAGAACTTTTTAATATTCATCTTGATTTCATTGTTGACCCAATGATCATTCAAGAGCAAGTTATTTAATTTCCATCTATTTGCACCACCATGAGGGTTCTGTTTGGAGTCTATTTTCAATTTTATTCCACTGTCATCTGAGAGAGTATTTGATGTAATTTCAATTTTCTTAAATTTATTGAGACTTGTTTTGTGACCTTTTATATGTTCTATCTTAGAGAATATTCTATGTGTGGATGAATAGACTGTCTATGCTGCAGTTATTGGGTGGAATGTTCTATAAATACTTGTTAAGTCTGTTTGTTCTAGGGTATAGTTTAAGTCTATTGTTTCTTTATTGACTTTATCTCTATGACTTCTTTAGTGCTGTCAGTGGAGTATTAAGGTCCCCCACTATTATTGTGTTACTGTCTATCTCATTTCTTAGGTCTAGTAGTAAAGTTTTATAAATTTGGGAGCTCCAGTGTTAGGTGTGTATGTCTTTAGGATTGTGATATTTTCCTGTTGGACAAGTCCTTTTATCATTATATAATGTCTCTCTTTGTCTTTTTTAACTGCTGTTGCTTTAAAGTTTGTTTTGTCTGATATAAGAATAGCTACTCCTGCTTGCTTTTCATGTCCATTTGCATGAAATATCTTTTTGCACACCTTTACCTTAAATTTATGTGAGTCCTTATGTGTTCGGTGAGTCTCTTGAAGACAGCAGATACTTGGTTGATGAATTCTTATCCATTCTGCCATTCTGCCATTCTGTATCTTTTAAGTGGAGCATTTAGGCCATTTACATTCAATGTTAGTATTGAGATGTGAGGTACTATTTGATTCACTGTGCTAGCTGTTGACTGAATACCTCTCTGTGTGTGTGTGTGTGTGTGTGTGTGTGTGTGTGTGTTATTGTTTCATGGGTCCTATGAGATTTATGCTTTAAGGGGGTTCTATTTTGGAGTACTTCAAGGGTTTAATATTTAAAGCTCCTTTTAGCATTTCTTGTAGTGCTGGCTTGGTAGTGGTACATTCTCTCAGCATTTGTTTATCTGAAAAAGACTGTATATTTCCTTCATTCATGAAGTTTAATTTTTCCTAGATACAAAATTCTTGCCTGATAAAGATAGGACCCCAATTCCTTCCAGCTTGTAGGGCTTCTGCTAATAAATTTGCTGTTAATCTCATAGGTTTTCCTTTACAGGTTACCTAATGCTTTTGCCTCACAACTCCTCATTTTTCTAGGTTCTCAGCCCACACCATGGTTGCCTTACAATCTTTCACCATACAGCAATTAGTAAGATCTTTATACAGTTTAAATTGGATTCCACAATGTTCCTGCTATCTTAATTTGGACTCTCACCAAATCAGATCCAGAACCAAAAATTCAAGTGAAAGTAGTTTATTTGGAAGATGACCTCAGATAACACTACAAGTGGAGTGGAGAAGTGAGATAGAGAAGAAATCTAATAAAGGGTATATTGTCAAGCAAGTTTCCACTCCACCAACTAAAGGTTTATCTCTAAACTCTGGGAAACAGAGTAAGCACACATCAGAGTTGCTCTGCCAAAGAAGCAAGGTAACCAGGATATTTATACATCAATTCCCATCAGTGATTGGTTATAAGCTCCCCTGAGAGTTGAGAGTGGAGGGTTACATTTCCACCACCTCTAGGCTGCCCCACAACATGCAAGGAAGGTTCTGACTGCCACAGAAAGGCCTTGGGGAAAACAGTCTCCAGAGCTGGCACTTGAAATTCAAACTAGCAAACAGGGAAATTGCATGTGCTGAGGTGAGATGTGCAGGGTACAAACAGCATCTACTGCACCTATATATATCCCTCTGGTGGCTTCCTGTTGTGTTGTAAGTGCAATCCAAATTCTCAAGCATGGCCTTCTAGGCTGTTTCCACAGTCTTTTCATATGTCTCTCCCTTGAGCATAGTCTCCTATGCACAGCTGACTTTGGTTCTTTGCTCTTTGCCTGCTAGAAGGATCTGCCTAAATCTATCAGCCAAATGTTCTTTGGAGTTGGAGTAAAAGAACCTTTAATCATTTTCAGGCATATTCACTTGCCCTGTCTTCTTCTTCTTTAAAAAACTGTTCTTCTGCCTGAACCTATGAAGACAAACTTGAATTTAGTAAAATCCCTCTCACTACCTCCAGAACTGACAATGCAGATGACCTACAGAAGAAGCTGGTACCTTTTGCTACAGAGCTGCACATGTGCCTGGCCCAGGACTCAAAAAAAGCTGAAGAAAAAGATATGGTAGAAAGTGGAAGAGCTGAAATCTCAGCTGCTGCCCAATGCCAATAAAGTAGCATGGAGGTTACTTAAAATGTGAGCAAGATACAACAATGCCTCTTGCCATTCACAGAAATGGTTGCGTTTCATTTCCACCTCTACACCCCTTAAGTCCTTGATGATGCCACTAACTTCTGCAGGATTTCTCCAAGTATGTGGTATGACTTTTGGTTTACTATTTTGGTGGGGAGAAGCCATTCTACTAGCTTCTACTTGGTCTTTCCTACCACAGTAGCCCTTACTCCATGGACCAGGGAACCAATAAAGGAATTCTACCCATTGTTAAGTAATTCAATTATTCATTCTGTAACTGAGTAAATAACTACAGTGTGGTTTAGGGGACACACTAAGCCCACCATGTGACAGAGCTTAGCCAAAACTTCATTAATCACCTGATGTCCATAAGCTTCTACTCTGATTAGTGGCCCACAGTGCAATGTTGGGTCTTTAGGAATTAGTGTCAATTCACAGCCAAAGTCTAGCTATTTATTCTCCTCTATTCCAAGTCACACTGGCAAATGAATACAAGTTATTTTGGTGAAAGCTAAAGAGAATGATTACAATACAGATTTGTGGCCATTTTTCACAGTTCTTCCTTGAAGGTACCTGGCCTCCCCTTCATCCAAGGGACTCCACATCTATAAACTGGTTCAAGTCTGGTAATTATTTGAGGGATAACATCTCTGTTACCGTGATTCAAGTTAGGCCTCTGTTCACAAAGTTTAGTGATGTTTTGCTTGTACATATCAAGTAAGACCTTACAAGGTTGTCTCCCTATTTCAGTCCTAGAAACAATGGTCAATTAGCACTGAAGTCATAGGTCAAACCATTCTGATCATTGTTTCCACTTTGCTACATACTGTCATGCCTTTCCTACTTCATCTTTACTAATTCAGGGCCTCCACTGGGCCCCTGCCACCCTGGAATACCAATATCTCCATTGAATTCGAGGAGTCTAGTTCAATGACAGCAGTTCCCATTTGCATTCCTGGCCTACTGATAACAACTCCACAGAGGTCTTCAAAGATGCCCAGGGTCCCCTCATGAATGTATTTCTTGCTGCCTTGTTGAAAGAGTACACACAGTTAGGGATGAGTAAGCAGATGTTACATGGTAAATCTACTTTACCATGCCTATCTTCCTAAGCCTCTGGGTAGTGTCCCTTGTAGTGTACTGAGATATTTCTAAAATTTCTGGCATTTCAGTTTTATTTTGTCTAGGATACTTCTAGAGTCATGTTTCAGCCAACAAACAAGTATACTGTTAGAGCCACTTCCTATAGCTTGAACTAACATACTAAACCTAGAATCTCTGCATGCTGTACTCATATCAACAAATGTGACCAGACCAACATTATATTTCTTCCACCATAATCCAGCACTCTTAGGATCCATTTCCATAAATGTTCTCAGTTTCCATCAATAACATTGATAAACTTGCAATTATTTTGGTGTATACTATACTTTCTTCATGTGTCACACTAAAGTATTCCCAAACTCCCTGGGGCCTGCCAGGACTTGGTCTGATTAGACAGTAGAGGTAGTCCTTAGGATGACCAAAAGCCCTTTGCAAGGCCCTAACCTCAGGGCAGAACGTCATGGTTCCTTCAGGCAAGGAGAGGCTAATATCCTCAGATAGGTAAGAACCTAATGTTTTTTAAGATATGGAGAAAAGATTTTTCACAGTTCAAAGACAGTTTGAGGATACTTTAGTGATCATTACATTGAACAAACCAGGATAATTGCTAATTTCAATGGAGACAAAACATTGTGCAAGAAAAAAAAAAAACAAAAAAAATTACTATATACTGTATGGCTCAATCATTAGTAAAGTCATTACAGTATAAAGGCTGGATATTGATCTTTCAAAAGTACAACAGAACCAAATGGGGAGGTGTTAGAATGTTATTAGAAGTGAAAGAGCAATGTGTGAGAAAAAGGGCTACTCACCTTCTACAGCAGGAAGTGAAAAACAATGCCTAAAATGAAAACATAGAGTAGCAATATAAGCATATCAACTAGAGTTATTGAGCTATATAGCAAAAGAATTGGTCAAAATATCTGAATGTGCCTATGGGCAGAAGAAATATAGAGGACTCAGCCATTGGGGAACTGCAAATTTTCATATTTTACCCTTCCACAAGTGCTTCTGATTTAATTGTTTTAAGATTGGCACTGGGCATCAGTATTTTAAATGGTTTCAATTCACCCTTGCTTTAATACATAGGTGGCTTTAAGCTAGATGCAGGTATAGGTTAGGCAAAAATAAAATATTTTAAAATGTCAATTCCCCTAGCGTTACACTTGGATATTCTACATGAGCGGATAGTTAGGGGAAACTTGTAAGTTACCTTTTACAGATTTTTGGATTGCCTTCCTAAGAGTATACCACCTGAATGTAAACTCCAGTCAACAAGCCTGTTCTGTGCTCACACATGTGAAAGATTTGGGCACAGCACTAAGAGCAAGCAACCACGATGATGATACATGGCTTGTCCACAAGAGGATGACACCCTTTGAAATGAGATGAGAAATATACCGAAAGAGCCACAGCACTCCTTACATAGGGACATCTGCCTTAAGAGACATGCTATTAGAGAGTTCTAAGATTGAGAGGGGGAAAAAAATCATGCCTGTTTCTTTTTCTTTTTTTTTCTTTTTTTTTTTTTTTTTTTGAGATGGGGTCTCTCTCTGTTGCCCAGGCTGGAGTGCAATGGCGTGATCTTGGCTCACTGCAACCTCCACCTCCTGGGTTCAGGCAATTCTTCCTGCCTCAGCCTCCCAAGTAGCTGGGATTACAGGTGCCTGCCACCACACCCAGCTAGTGTTTGTATTTTTAGTAGAGATGGGGTTTCACCATTTGGCCAGACTGGTCTCTAACTCGTGACTGACTTCAAGTGATCCACCCGCCTTGGCCTCCCAAAATGCTGGGATTACAGGCGTGAGCCACTGCCCCCAGCCTACCTGTTTCTTTAGAAATTAGGAAAGGTTTCCCAAAGAAAGTAGCATTTTGCCTTAAAGTACAGGTCAGATTGAAACACACTGAAATGAGGGAAAAGAGAAAACATTCACAGGAACATTTTTAGCAAAGGCACCAAGCTGGGAAAACAGATTGACATGTGTGCATCCACAATGATAAAACTTGACAATCAGATTAATGAGTGAGGATGGGGAAGCAAGTGGTGGCTGATTTAAAACCAGACTATCGTGGGCTAGGCGCAGTGGTTCACGCCTGTAATCCCAGCCCTTTGGGAGGCCGAGGCGGGTAGATCTCTATGTCAGGAGTTCAAGACCAGCCTGGCCAACATGGTGAAACCCCGTCTCTACTAAAACTACAAAAATTAGCGGGGCATGGTGACAGGTGCCTGTAATCCCAGCTACTTGGGAGGCTCAGGCAGGAGAATCGCTTGAACCCGGGAGCAGAGGTTGCAGTGAGCTGAGATCACGCCACTGCACTCCAGCCTGGGTGACAGAGTAAGACTCTGTCTCAAAAATAACATAAAATAAAACAAAACAAAACAAAACAAAACAAAACCAGACTATGGAGAAAGAAATATTCTTTTTATTTTTCCACAAAGTAGATCCTCCTGAACAATACCATCAAATTATCCACCAGCCTAATTTTTCAGTAGAAATTTATAGAGTAAGATTTTGGTAATATTTTAACAGTACACTGATATGGTATTTGACCATGACTGTGATGCCTCACTCCTTGAAATTTTTAGATCCTGTTTGAGTAAACTATGGACCATACTTTTAAGATAAGTGATCTAAAATATCTTTAAGTGTTTTTGGAAAAGAAGTCACTTGAAAAGGGATTTTTTTAGGCTGGGCACGTGGGCACAGTGGCTCATGCCTGTAATCCCAGCAGTTTGGGAGGGCGAGGTGGGCGGATCATGAGATCAGGAGATTAAGGCCATCCTGGCTAACAGGTTGAAACCCTGTCTCTACTAAAAATACAAAAAGTTAGCCAGGCGTGGTGGCACACACCTGTAGTCCCAGCTACTCGGGAGGCTGAGGCAGGAGAATCGCTTGAACCCAGGAGGCTGAGGTTATAGTGAGCCAAGATCACGCCACTGCACTTCAGTCTGAGTGACAGAGCAAGACTCCATCTCAAAACAGGAAGAAGGATTTTTTGGTTCCATAACACAGGCTTAGTTAAGCAATAGTATAAATTCTTGCACATGATCTGTGGTTCATTGTCAAGAACAAATTCAAAAAATCAAGTACATTCAATGTGTGTTAGTATTCCAGCAGCAGTCTCCAAGGGTCACATTTGGGAACAGGTTCTCCTGGGGTCCTGTAACCACCCAAAGTGTTCACCTTGCCTACCGCCTAGACAGAGCCAATTTATCAAGAAGGGAAAATTGCAATGCAGAAAGAGTCATTTATGCAGAGCCAGCTCTGCAGCAGACCTAGAGTTTTATTATTCAAATCAGTCTCCCTGAGCATTCAGGGATCAGAGTTTTAAAAAATAATTTGGTGGGTAGGGGCTCAGGAAGTGGGGTGTGCTGATTGGTTAGGTTAGAGATAGAATCATAGTGGGGGTCAAAGTGAGATTTGCTTCCTGTCTTCTGTTCCTGGGTGGGATTGCAGAACTGGTTGAGACAGATTAAGTCTAGGTGGTGTCAGCTGATCCATCAAGTACAGGGTCTGCAAAATATTTCAAGCAGTGATCCTAAGTTTTACAATAGTGATGTTATCCCCATCAGCAATTTGAGGAGATTCAGACTCTTGCAACCAGAAGCTGCATAACCCTTAAACCATAATTTCTACTCTTGTAGCTAATTTGTTAGTCCTATGAAGGCAGACTGGTCCCAAGGCAAGGAGGGTTTTTTTCTTTTCGGGAAAGGGCTGTTTTCAATTTTGTTTCAGAGTCAAATCATAAACTGAATGCCTTCCAGAAGCTAGTTCAGCCTATGCCCAGGAATGAGCAAGGACAGCTTAAAAGTTAGAAGCAAGATGGGGTCAGCTAGGTCTGATCTCTTTCACTGTCGTAATTTCCTCACTTATAATTTTTCAAAGACAGTATCAGTTTTAGCTTGGGTCTCATGTTGGTTCGTATTCATGGCCTGATGTACCTCCGGAGCACGTGACCCTCATATTCCAACAATGAAGAGATATCACCTGTTGGGCTTCAGTATCCCCTTCTCTGTATCTCTTTTACTTCCAATTGCAGTGTATGATAAACCATCATTGCAGATTAATTCTTTGAGATTTAACATTTGTTTACATAGTGTGTTAGAACTAGAATAAAAGTTAGTCCAGAGATTCTCAAACTTGAAAGAAATAGTATCACCTGGAAGAATGTTTGAAATGTAGATTCCTGGGCTCCTTTCCAATCCACTGGAATCAGAATCCAGGGTCTGAAGAGCAATGCAACCCATATTTTTTAGCAAGTTCTGGTTGATTCTGATGTCACCGACTCTGTGTCTATCCCAGAATATTCAAGAACCTCAATTCCTTCGTTATACAAATGAGGAACCTGAGACCCAGAAGCATTGTTCCAGGACCAAACTGAGGGTCGGGCTTCTATTTCTCATGGCATAATAATGAGACGCAAATGAACTAGGGGAGAAGAGAGTTTTTATTTCTGTAACCGGTTAACAGGGAGAAGGCCTGGAAATTATCACCAGACCAATTCAAAATTACAAAGTTTTCCAGAGCTTATATACCTTCTAAGCTATTTGTCTACTTGTAAGGGTGCATTCATCTAAAGACATAAGTGATTAACTTCTTTTAATCTATAACTAAAGTCTAAGTCTTGAAGACCTTTCTCTGGAGCCTCAGTAATCTTACTTAATCTAAATGGAACCAGGTGCTGGGGTGATTACCCTTATCTTGTCTCCTGCTAAATTATGGAGGCTTGAGGAGTTTCTTCAGATCCCCAAACAAACTTATTTGAGGCCTAGGGAGTGTCTTCAGCCCCACGATAAAACTTGTTTAATCCTAAATGGGTCCTGTTAAGAATCCCTTCATTATTTTGTCATGCTTTAAGGCCCAGGAAAGGCCTAGGCAAAACTCTTAATGGGCTTTTGTTACATACCAGCCTTTGTATAAGGGCACTAGCTTTTCATTTGAACTTAACCACTCAGTCAGTACTGAAAGAGTTGCTACGGAGGCCTGTGTTTGGTGAGACTTGGCCTTCTACACCGTCATTTGACTGGGGTATCGTTATCTGGTTACTTGGTGTCAGACCCCAGATTTCTTACTTCCAAATAAGAATGCCCTATCCCTGGGCTTCTCTTTTCAATATTCAAAGTCCCTATAAAATTAGAATGCCTGTTGGATAAGTCTAATCTGCATCTTAGTTGGGAGACATCTTAGTTGGGAGAACCTTTGAAAACAAAGTTCCAAAGGTACAACGCGTGTCTGTTTGTATTTTTCTTGACTTGCAGAATGGGCTCGGGAGGACCAGCAGCACAATGTTCTCAGGCTGTGGAGCAGACCCCTGAGTGCGCCAGAGCCTTCCTTAGCACAGCGGTGATGGAGGCGGCATCCAGCAGCCACAGGACTAAACCGTTCCACTGAGGGTGGAAATCAGAACCTCCAATGTGCCAAGGTCCGGTTTTCCTGAACTTCTCTTCCATCCAGGCAATGTCAGGGAAGTCTTGGCCATACTGTATGAGCCAGAGCCTCTGAAGTTTCCCAAGGGAGGTTTGCTCATCTATTTAAAAGAAATTAGCAAGCTCTGCTTTAGCTTAACTGAAGAGCATCTAGAGAAAGGATGGGGATTTCTAGTTAAAAGGATGCATTGCACCAATGCTCAGAGGGGTGTGTATGTAGCATAAAAAATATAACATGCTGTTCTATGTACACATTTCCAACTCCCACCTAAAGGGGAGGTCCCTTGAATTGTTTTCCTAGAAGTGAGAATGGGTTAACGAAAGATTCTTTCACAGTCTCCTGCCATTTCCGTTTCTAACAAATGACCCATGTTTAGCCCAGTGGTTCGCAACCTTGGGGAAGGAAGAGATATTTGCCTCCAGGGTATGTTCGGTAATGTTTGGAGACAGTTTTGGTTGTCTGACAAGACAAAATCTGGGATTGCTACTGGTATCTAACAAGTAGAGGCCAGAAATGCATACAATAGAGCCCCTCCCACATAACAATGAATTATATGGCCTAAAATGTCAATAGTTTCAAGGTTGAGAAATTTTAATTTAGACTAAAGTGACTGCTTAGGTTAGCTGTGGTGCCTGAGGACCCCGAAGGCTCAAACTGTTTGATTTGTTAGGCAGTTAATGGACTCAGTTAAAGAGTCAATTGACTCAATTAAAGAGTCAGTTAATAAACCAAAGGGTGAAATGTTAGTCAATATCTCTGAATCCCTTTCTAATTCTGTCACTGACTTGCCAGTTGAACTGAGACAAACTTTTGTCTCTCCTGTTGACTCAGTTTCTTTGGTTGCTGGAAATCAATGAGAATAGCTTTTTAGTTTCATTGGCATCTCCTCTCCCAGTGTCTGCCTCCTGAAATAGTGCCCCAAGGTTTTCAATGGTCTCCATGTCCATAAATCCTATGAACATTTCTCCTTTCTTGCCTTCCTTGGCCCCACATTAGACACAGCATTAGATACAGCCCCTGCTTTTTTTCCCCTACATTTCTTTTATTTCTTGGCTTCTATGTGTGAAAGGAAAGTACCTTGGGCCCCCAAAGTCACTAAGGAAAACTCAAGCTGGAAACTGCTTAGAGCAAATCTGCCTCCCTTTCTATTCAAAGTCACCCCTCTGCTCACTGAGATAGATGCATACCTGATTTGCCTCCTTTGGAAAGGCTAATCAGAAACTCAAAATAATGCAATCCTTCCTGTATCACCTGTCTGTGACCTGCAAGCTCCCTCCCCACTTTGAGTCTTCCTGCCTTTGCTTCAAGTTGTCCCGCCTTTCCAGAATGAACCAATGTACTTCTTATATATATTGATTGATGTCTCAAGTCTCCCTAAAATGTATATAACCAAGCTGTGCCCCCACCACCTTGGGCATATGTCATCAGGACTTCCTGAGGCTGTGTCATGGGCTCGTGTCCTCAACCCTGGCAAAATAAACTTTCTAAATTAACGGAGACCTGTCTCGGATTTTCAGGGTTCACATGTCACAGGCTCCTAGTTTTCCTCCTTTCTAGCTCTAATTCTCATTGTCGGAAACAGTGAGACTAGTCATTAAATATACATGTAGCAATGATCATCAACAGGCCTTCCATCCTCTGCCAGACAGTCCAGTCTCAGAGTTCCCCCAGGTTTAACAAGAGATTCCTTCTCACTCTACACTTTTTCTCTAGACAGTCTCATCAATGTTAAAGTTTCAATTATAATCTATATGCTGTGGACCCACATATTTTTATCTTCTCTGAATCACTGATTCACGTATTCAACTGTCTTTTTGACATCTGAATTTGATTGGGGCGTTCACACTCTCCTATGTCCAGTCTGAATGTGTCATCTTCCCCCACCTCACTTGCTCTGCGTATCTACCTACCCACATGCTCAGGGTAAAAACTTGAAAGCTTTTAATTTCTCCTTACCTTCACCCTTTCTTTGTATGCAGTCCACCTCCAAGTACTGTCAAGTCAGTCTCTTAAATGCCTATTTAAATCTTACTCTGCCCCGCATCCCTGTAGACTGAAGTACAATCATCTCTCTCCTGAACTATTGCTATAGCTTCCTAATTGTCTTGATTTATATCAGCTCTGCCCCTTCCAGTCTACTCATCACACTACATCTAGAGTGATGGTTTGATGCAAAACTGATTGCATTGCTCCCCTGCTTAAAATTTTCCAATGTCCTCCATTACTCCAAAGTCATAGATCAAAATTCTGCAGTTGGAAATTTTTTGACACCTGCCCATGTCACCAGACTATCTAGTACTATTTACTTTGTCTCCCTGTGTTGTAGGCACTTCATCTTCTTTCTGTCCTACAAAAGCATCGTGCTCCTTCCTGCCCAGTGCCTTCACTCAGGCTGTTCCTTCTGCCCAGAGTCCTCTTTCTTCCCCTTTCCTTACCCCCACCCCACCCCCATTTAACCTTTTGTTTACAGCTTCCTAGAGAAAAAAATATTATTAATTAAATATACATATAGCAATTGGAAATCCATATTGATCTTAAAAATCTTTAATTTGAAAAGACGTGAATCTTATAATTAGGTAAATATGCTTGTAAATAGTTGAAAGTTAGTTGCTTGCACATGGTTTTATAACTTTCTATTTTACTCTGTTTTCCTTCTTATAGTAATTATAATCATAAAATTTATTTGAATTTTTTTTAAATTTTTTGATATGGAGTCTTGCTCTGTTGCCCAGGCTGGAGTCCAGAGGTATGATCTCAGCTCACTGCAACCCCCACCTCCTAGGCTCAAGCAAGTCTCCTTGCTCATCATCCAGAGTAGCTTGGACTACAGGCGTGTGCCCCCACACACAGCTAATTTTTGTATTTTTAGTAGAGATGGGGTTTCACCATGTTGACTAGTCTAGTCTTGAACTCCTGACCTTAAGTGATCTGCCTGCCTCAACACCCCAAAGTGCTGAAATTACAGACATGAGACAGTGTGCCCAACCCAGAATTCAAAATTTTAATATGTGTCTCTCATCTGTTAGAATGTGAGTTCTGGTAGATAGTATTTACCACTAAATCTCTAGTACATGACATAGTATCTAGCACAAAGTTGGTGTTAAGATTAACCAACATGTTCAAATCAGAATTGCTCCATTTCCCATTAGGTAATGTTCAAACCAGACTTGTGTGCCCACCCTGTGCTAGCTTCCATTGCTATTATAACACATGACCGCAAATGTCATGGCTTAAAAGAAGGCACGTTTATCCTCTCACAGTTCTGGAGATCAGAGGTTCAAAATCAGTTTCACTAGAGTAAAGCCAAGATGTCAGAAGAGGTGGTCCCTTCTTGAGGCTTTAGGAGACAATCCATCTTTTTGCTTAGTTTAGCTTCTAGTGGCTGCAAAGTTCCTTTGGCTGTATAAAGTAACATCCAAGGGCTTGGGAAATGGGATGTGGACATATTTGTGTGTGTGTGGGGAGGCATTATTCAGCCTACAACCCACCCCTTTGTCGAAAAACAAAAATGTGGAAGACTTAGATCCAAACTGGGAAATGGAGCATGGATCAAGAGACATCACCTAAGAGTCGAGACCATGTTTTAGACCTGGTATGGCTCCTTCCTAGTGGTGAGATCCTTGGTAAACTCCTTCATTTCTTCAAGCCTCCTCTGCAAAATGCTGGACCAAAGCAGGTGATTTCTTCCCTTCTCATGGGCTCCCAGTGGTTACATGCTACAGTATGATTTTATGCTATCCTCATGGCTTCCCATGGCCCACATGGCTTCAGGAACACAAAAGAAGCCCAGGAAAAGGTTTCAGGATCCCATACTCTTCCACTGTGAATGAGAGACAATTTCTTGCTGCTGATTTTCCTCCAGGCCCCCATCACAGTCTGGTTTCAATTTTGGTAAGAAGAGGGACAGAGAAACAGACCACATATGTAACATAACAAGCTCTGCACCCTTCCTCCTTTATGGTTTCTTTAAATACCAACATAGAAAACCCCCTCCCAAAACACCTAAAACTGGAATATCCCATAAAAGTATAACGATTTATTACCTACCCACTCCTTAAAAAATATAAAAGGGAAATAGTAAAAGAGCTAAAATTATTGTCCACTCATCTGGCATGAATCATTACATTCTAGACAACTTAGTCATCACAAAACTAAACAAAAAAATATGGTCTTAGACACTTGTAGATTGCACACTCATCTAGATTAAGAATCCCAGAGAGGATCAAAATAGAGGATTTATGTCTTTCAGCCTGTCTCAGTGCCTGGCAAGAGTAAGTGGCCAATGAATGTGAGATGAATTGAATCAGGCCCCTATAATTTTTTCACAAAGTATGAATGTGTACATGTGATTTGGAGCAGATCAAGTAGATATATTCCTGGATGTGTCTAGAAGCACTGAGAAGCTGTGTATGTGTGGGATGGAGGTCATTGGTGTGAACATACCAAAAACTTAACAGCAGAGAGCTTTCAGGGTATGCCCCAGCTTTTCTTGTGTTTCAGTAGCCCCTTGAAATATTAGAAAAGAGAAACAGAGACAGAGATGAAGAGAGAGATAAATTTTATGGAGAAATAACTAGTTAAAAATAAAGTCAAAACTGAGTGTGAAAGTGAGACTTAAAATCAGGGTAATAGTCACCCAAAGAAATAACTTGTGCTTCGGGAGGAATCCTCAGGGATTCCTCAGGGTCATCTCCAGATAAGAGGAGATGATTTTCGTTTGGTTAGGTTTTTACTAAAGCCCTGACTCCCTCTAGTGGGCGGACAGAGCAGTGCAGCATCCGTAGCAAGGTGTGTGCTCTTTTCAGGGCTAAACGTCCTTTGGAATCAAGATTCTTTTTTTCTTTTTCTTTCTTTCTTTCTTTCTTTCTTTCTTTCTTTCTTTCTTTCTTTCTTTCTTTCTTTCTTTCTTTCTTTCTTTCTTTCTTTCTTTCTTTCTTTCTTTCTTTCTTTCTTTCTTTCCTTCCTTCTTTCTTTCTTTCCTTCTTTCCTTCTTTCTTTCCTTCTTTCCTTCCTTCCTTCCTTCCTTCCTTCCTTCCTTCCTTCCTTCCTTCCTTCCTTCCTTCCTTCCTTCCTTCCTTCCTTTCTTTCCTTTTATTTCTTTCTTTTCTTTTCTTTTCTTTCTTTTTCTGTTTCTTATCTCCTCAGCTTGAAGGTTGCATCCTCTTTATCTCCTTAAGTAAAGCTGGGAGTTCTGTAGGACTCCAGGAGTGAGGACAATTATGCTTAAGACACTTTGGTTTCAGTTTAGTCCCAGACCAAGGGAAAACATTTCAAAATTTTAAAGTAAATCCTTAAAAGTGTAATTTACACCAGAGCGATTGACCTGGCATTTATGTAGACTGTAGTTTGAGAAATAATTCAAATGGTTTCCACTCATTCCCTCGGAAGAGTCCTTAGAATGTACTTCCATTAGTCTGAAAAATGTCTGAAAAAGAATCCTGATGCTAACAGTACTGGAAATAGGAGGGCTGGTGGTTCACGATCAGCCCGGTGGTATCCTCCATTCTATTTGCATCTAGGTAGAGAGACTGTGGGCAGTATGTGATCAGACAATTTGCTGAAGCGCTTTGGGCCTAGGGCATTTAATTTCTGTGAAGTAGGCTCATCAGTTATTCGCTCTGTTTTTGTGTCACCTCTCAGAATACATTAACGTAGGGGCAACCCTTGAACCCAGACTTCTGCCATGTGAAGACCCTTTGAAAATCCTGACAAACACAGACACTGCATAAGTGGTCAGCTAATTAAAGCTGGGAGGTGGAGCTGTCCTTTGTGTATCCAATAAGTACCCATCATCTCATTTGAGCATGAAAAGAGGCCACTGTTATTACTTTAAAGAAGGAAAGTAAGCAGGATAGCTCATATTTTTGGAACCATTTCTCACCAAATGGAATAATTCCAGTGATAAAGTGGGAGTGAGGAAGAAAGAAAAAAAAAACTTCTAATCATAATGTTTGGGAATAAGAAAGAGGAAACTCACGTCAAAATCGACTTTCTCCTGCGGGTGCAAAATAAAGGCTTAAGACTGCTCCTGCTGAAACTTTGGGGAGGAAAACGGGAGCTGGCGGGTGGGCTTTGCCTGCCACTCAGCTCTCCCTCGCGGCGCGGGCGCGGCTGGGTTCAGCACCTCGGAAAGCGCCGCTCGCGGCGCCCCCGGATTACGCATGCTCCTTGGGGCCCGCCGCCTCGGCCATGCAAGTGCCACTGCAACTGGTGAGCACCGCTGGCAACACACCCGGAGTTGACAACCGCAGAAAGACGCAGACACCCACTGACCTCCAGGCAACAGAGCGAGGTGGATGGAACTCTACGATCTCTTTCTCTCCAAGGACGGAAACCTCATCCAAGCAGTCCCAGAGGAAACCGACAAAGGTATTTGAAAGGGAGCAAGCGGCCCCAAATCGCAAAATTGAGCGACTGTGGGAGTTATGCGCCAATGCCCCAGTGACAGCGGGACACGGAGAGGGGAAGTCTGCGTTGTACATAAGGACCTAGGGACTCCGAGCTTGGCCTGAGAACCCTTGGACGCCGAGTGCTTCCCTTATGGGCTGCGCTCCTCAACTCTGCTCCAAAGCAGCCGCTGAGCTCAACTCCTGCGTCCAGGGCGGTTCGCTGCGCGGCAGGACGCGCTTAGTACCCAGTTCCTGGGCTCTCTCTTCAGCAGCTACTTTGAAAGCTCCCACGCACGTCCCGCAGGCTAGCCTGGGAACAACACCGGGGTAAACCGTCCCCAGAACGTGACCTAGAGGTACCTGCGCATGCAGATGGCCGATGCAGCCGCGATAGCTACCATGAATAAGACAGCAGGCGGGGACAAGCTAGCAGAACTCTTCAGTCTGGTCCCGGACCTTCTGGAGGCTGCCAACACGAGTGGTAACGCGTCGCTGCAGCTTCCGGACTTGTGGTGGGAGCTGGGGCTGGAGTTGCCGGACGGCGCGCCGCCAGGACATCCTCCGGGCAGCGGCGGGGCAGAGAGCGTGGACACCGAGTCCCGGGTGCGGATTCTTATCAGCGTAGTGTACTGGGTGGTGTGCGCCCTGGGGTTGGCGGGCAACCTGCTGGTGCTCTACCTGATGAAGAACATGCAGGGCTGGCGCAAGTCCTCTATCAACCTTTTCATCACCAACCTGGCACTGACGGACTTTCAGTTTGTGCTCACCCTGCCCTTCTGGGCGGTGGAGAACGCTCTTGACTTCAAATGGCCCTTCGGCAAGGCCATGTGTAAGATCGTGTCCATGGTAACGTCCATGAACATGTACGCCAGCGTCTTCTTCCTCACTGCCATGAGTGTGACACGCTACCACTCGGTGGCCTCGGCTCTGAAGAGCCACCGGACGCGAGGACACGGCCAGGGCGACTGCTGCGGCCGGAGCCTGGGGGACAGCTGCTGCTTCTCGGCCAAGGCGCTGTGTGTGTGCATCTGGGCTTTGGCCACGCTGTCCTCGCTGCCCAATGCCATTTTCTCCACCACGGTCAAGGTGATGGGCGAGGAGCTGTGCCTGGTGCGCTTCCCGGACAAGTTGCTGGGCCGCGACAGGCAGTTCTGGCTGGGCCTCTACCACTTGCAGAAGGTGCTGTTGGGCTTCGTGCTGCCGCTGGGCATCATTAGCTTGTGCTACCTGCTGCTGGTGCGCTTCATCTCCGACCGCCGCGTAGCAGGGCCGGAAGGAGGGGACGCGGTAGCCAGAGGAGGCCCGGTCGGAGCCAGCGCCCGGAGACTGTCGAAGGTGACCAAATCAGTGACCATCGTTGTCCTGTCCTTCTTCTTGTGTTGGCTGCCCAACCAGGCGCTCACCACCTGGAGCATCCTCATCAAGTTCAATGCAGTGCCCTTCAGCCAGGAGTATTTCCTGTGCCAGGTATACGCGTTCCCTGTGAGCGTGTGCCTGGCACACTCCAACAGCTGCCTCAACCCCATCCTCTACTGCCTCGTGCGCCGCGAGTTCCGCAAGGCGCTCAAGAGCCTGCTGTGGCGCATCGCGTCTCCTTCGCTTACCAGCATGCGCCCCTTCACCGCCACTACCAAGCCGGAGCCCGAGGATCAGGGGCTGCAGGCCCTGGCGCCGCTCCGAGCGGCCACGGAGCCGGACCTGCTCTACTACCCACCTGGCGTCGTGGTCTACAGCGGGGGGCGCTACGACCTGCTGCCCAGCAGCTCTGCCTACTGACGCGGGCCTCAGGCCCAGGGCACGCCGTCGCGGCAAGGTGGCCTTCCCTGGGCGGTGAAGGAGGGGAACGGATTAAGGAGGGTTTGGGGCAGAGTCGGGCGGGAGGGGGAAACATTTAAGAAGTAGGTGAGAGGAGGATGGACAGAGCATGGAGGAGGAGCCTGTGGATAGGCTGGAGGACCTTCTCTGGAGAGGGGATGCTTCGAAATCAGGTGGAGAGAGGAAGCTGGCAAAGGGGCAGAGATGAGCTCTACGGGCCAGACCGCCAACCTCCGCTCCGCACCCCACAGCCTTTCCTTACTCTTCCCACGCTGGGCAGTGTGAAGGCGCCCAGAAGCGGAGAGAAGCAGCAAAAATGTAGATAAATTGGCACACCGAGCAGGGCTTAGCCAAATGATGCGCAGACAATTGTGCCCGTTTATTCCTGCGACTTCTGCGGAGAGTGCAGCCGCCGCCACAAAGTCTCCTTTGCGCCTTGGCTAACGAGACTGCAGCAACACCAAGGTCCTACTTGCTGCGGGGCTGCCCCAGGAATCTAGAGCTAGGAGGCAAGAAACGTTTTTGGAGTTAAGAAAGAGAACTGACCATCCTGATGCGTCCCCAGGAGAAACGGCAAAGGAAAGCCACCTCCCATGGAGTCATTATGACGATTATCATTCCGGACTGGGCCAGCGGGAACACACTGAGCCCGACCTAGCTGCACAGCCCCGGAGCTCAGACGTTAGCAGGGGGATAACACCTGTCACCAGCTTGGGAGAGCGATTCTCTGGGGAGTGGCGTCACTGAGGGAGGGAGCGGACGCAGTGTAATTAGAAGGGCTGGTTAAGGAAATTTATTCAGGTTGCTGCCCCAAAAGGTAAAAGGGGGCTCATATGCTCACTTGGTAGCAGAATTGGAAGTGGAGTGCTGGAGCGTTGCGAGGAGGAAGCCCAGGCGCTCCAGTTCCTCTGAGAGCAGGCTGGGTGCCTGCAGGCACTCTGGTATGCGTGCTGCCGGTGAGCTGGGCCCAGAGGCGTCTTGAAGAGCTCTACTGGGAAGAGTGGGGGCACTTCTGTATTTCCTCCCTTCCCACGCTTTGGGAATCAAGCTGTTCCTTTGATTGAGGCCCTGGACCAGCGAGTAGAGGGATGGTTCAGTATTTTTTTTTCTAGTAGGCTTAGATAGAAGAGCAAGAAATGCCGCAGAAATGTGCAAGGGGAATTGGGGCGGGGGGCAGGGGAAGCGGAATCTTGGAAACCAAATTCCTAGAAGCTGGGTCGGATCTCTCAAACGGAGGTGTGGGGTAGGAAAGAAAATAGTAGGTTCAGGTACTATGTTCTAAAGGGAACAGAGTACTGGAGAAACTGTTCTGAGGGTATCACCAGAATTTCAGATGTAGGTTTCTTTATTACTTATATTATTGACAAGAGAAGGTAGGAAATAGGAATTCCCATCGGACAAAACCATCACCAATTTTCATTTATTCTAAAGAGTGCTTTACATATTGAGCATGCATGACAAATTCTTTTCCCAGCCTCCAGACAGTTTATGGAGCTGTCTTTAAAGATTGCCTCACATGTCTCATGTCGACTCTGTTCTGATCACAGGAGCTTAAGATGTTAAACCCTCACAAAGTCCTTTCTTGAGGCTCTTCTTAGAACTGGGATCAAACATCAGTCTACCCACCCATCTGCTGGCTTTGATAGAGGTACTGCTACTCTCTTTGGCAACCTGGTTTGGGGTCAAGAAACCAATGATGCAGGCACCCACTGGGGTGGTTGTTTTAATATAATAAATAGCCATTCATAAAAACAGGTCTGTTTAAAGAGCCTCTTGAACAGTAGAATTGTTTAGTAGTGTTGTGAAAAGTTTTTCTGCAGTATCTGAGATTCAGGGCTCAAAATGTGAGATCTACAACTCCCACTTTCCCTGATCTGCTTTTTGTGATTGCAAAACACACTGAAATGACTAGACATTCATGGCTTCTCACAAAAGCAGAAGGTGCCAGTCTGGATTCTGAGCAGTCTTGTGAAGTCAGCTCGTTTAGAAAACTGAACGGTGTGTTTGTTTTGAAGTAGTCCATTTTCTTTTTCACCCTTTGGGAAGAACATTTATTGATATAGACATTGAATAGCAATTGGGCTAACAAAGACTGAAATGTAAGTTCCACAAAAGTCCCCCAAATACAAAATACATGAAAAAGTAAACACGGGAAAAAACTAACATTTGCATAGTAGGAGATCCTTCTATAACACGGATAATAGACTCTTAATGAGAGATTCTTATCAAAGCAAATTGCCATTTCAATTTTAACAATAGAATAATATGTGGGTAGCTCAGAATTCTTAGGAAAGGGTGTTGAAGTATGTGCATCTGCCACTAAGAGCACTAGAAAAACAGAAGAGAAGGAGCTGGAGGAATAGAAAAAAAATAACCTCTATAAAAAGGGTCACTTTGTCCAAATCTCAAACACGGGGCTTCTGAGAACGTGGCAGGAGGGATCATAGATCTTGACTTTGATCTACCACAAGGACAAAAGGGTCACCAAGGAAATGGTCAGATCAATTGTAATCAACAATTAGTTTTTGAGTGGCTGTTGTGTGCCAGCCCCTGTGCAGGGTGCTGAGGTGATATGCATGAACCAGACATGTTTCTGACTTCCACATGTAAAAGGACAGACAGCCGTGAGCACAAGCAAGATAAGACAGGGAATGATGAGCTGAATGTCAAAGTAAGGCTGAAAAAAAGAAAGACAAAGGAAGGAAAGGTTGATCCTGCTGGGAGATCAGACTTTCTGGTCAAAATAATATTTGAGATAGGTCTAGATATATGGGCATAGTTTAGGCAGAATGGCAGTGGTGGGTTCGGAGGCAGAGAGGATATTCAACGCTAATAAAATGTGACTAAAAGCTTTAATGTTGGAATGTCAGATGCTTGGTTGGAAACATCAGAAGCAGGAAACAAAGTAGTAGGTATTCTCTTCTCTTGCAGGATTTCCCAGGATTTCTGTTGAGAGTATGCGTCCTTGTACTAGTTTTATTTGTCTGGGGAAAGGAAATTTCTTTTGCCAGAAAGAATATGTCATTGGTATACTGAGAACAAATACTTAGATTCCCAAATGTGGTTAAAGGCTTTGAAAATTGGATTATATTTACTCATTCAAACCTCAAGGGAGCTGAGTTCAATGAGTATTTGCATATTTGTGTGTGTGTGTGTGTGTGTGTGTGTGCACGCGTGCGCGCGTGCATGTATGCCCTGTGGTTGGTTAGAGATGACTACATTTGACTTCTTGGGGGTTCAATAAGATGGCCCTCAGCTATGGATCACCTTTCCAGCTGGCCCATCTATTCATTTCAAATCTTCACACATCAGAACAGTTTTTGGAGAAATGGGCAGGAAATAAACACCGAACCCCGGAGAGGATTCCATTTCTAAACCTTGCAGAGGCCAAGTACAAGTAGGGAAAGTAAGAGAGGTGGCTTGTCGCTGTTTCTTTCCTAATGCTAAGAGCTATGTGCCGTGAGGTTCCCTGAGCATTTACTTATCCTCATCCAACACTATGGGGTTGGGAGCAGGCGTTTTCCTTGATGGCCTAAGTGAGTCATGAACTTATTTCTCCAGGATGGATGATGGCCGGGGGATGGGAGGGTGGAGTAAGAAGAAGTGGTAGTTTTGTATATATTCTATAAAAGGAATGAGATTATTTCATTTGGGAGTGAATGTACTAATACAATACAGGAGGACTTGATTGGGAAGCAAAAAATGAGAAGGGAGCAAGGCTTGGAGGGTGATAAGTAAAAGAGTATGCTCAAGCCAGAGAAGACAGCCTAGTTGGGTCTGGAAGGCACCAGCGATCTGGAGAGAATGGGACAGACACACTGCAGGAGCCTGGATAAGGAAGCCGCATGTCCTGCAGGTGACGAAGTTGAGCAGGGGGCAGGAAGAAGTGGCCACTTTAGCATAAACCCCTGCCCTCCATTGTTCTCCCAACATATACACCAGAAGTGGCCAGATCCACAGGGGTGTTTCAGATACCTTGCTCCACACCACTAGCACTGCCTCAGTCACAGGTATAAGAACCAGGTAGCTGCAGAGAGTGGGTTCTTTAAACACAAAGGAGGCATTGGTAGAATTGCAGCAACAAAGTGGAAGCCCAAGTAGCAGAAGGAGAAAGAGAGTGTGTGTGAAATATCAGGGATGCCACTGCCTTTTGAGACCCTTGGGGAGACTGGGAAGGAGAAGGAGGCTGCAGCACAGAATGACAACAAATGGCTCTGTGCTCCTAGGCTGGCTGACTTCGGTAGATACTGTCCTTAGACCTGGGCAGCCAGGGCCCCTGGTCTGGGTGTCATCATTAGAGGACCCTGCTCTGCCCCTTCACCTCCCCACATGGCAAGGAACCCACAGGGCCTTCTGGAGTTTGTGCCCCGCCAGTCCTCCCACCTGCTCGATTATGCTTGGGTATCTGAGACCTTGAAATTTCTTGTCCAAATGGCCCTGAGTCTATTTACAAGGAATCCATGGGTTCTTTCTTGAGTCTATCCTACAGAGGGAATTCCATGCCACTGAGTCTGTCCACCCTTAGGTGACTAAGGGTTGCCATTTGCAGGAGCGGTAGAGGGTGGCGGCAGGTGGGAGACTGTGGATGTGCTGATGCTAGCATGCACACAAGGACTCTACACTGCCTAGGTAGAGAGAAGAGTGGGGGAAGCAGTGAAGAGGGATGGGCTGTGGATCATGTGTCTCCATTCTTGCTCTTGCCCTGGACCCTGCAAGGGCAGTCAGGAGGACCTGACTGGGAAGCAGAAAATGAGAAGGGCTCCTTATCCAGGCTCCTGCAGAGTGTCTGTCCCATTCTCTCCAGATCGCTGGTGCTTTCCAGACACAACTAGGCTGTCTTCTCTGGCTTGAGCATGCTCTTTTACTTATCACCCTCCAAGCCTTGCTCCCTTCTCATTTTCTGCTTTCCAATCAGGTCCTCCTGTATTATATTAGTACATTCACTCCCAAATTTTCCCTGTGAGAAGCTGTGTGAAGGAAGACCCAAAGCCCAGCAAAGAAACAACCAGAGCAGGCCTACTCTTCTCAGGATGGCTACAAATAAGCTGACACTGCAGGGGCCTGGCCATGCTACTGAATCCACTCATTCTCCTAGGCACGGGACGCACAGAAGCAACACACCAAGTCCCAAATTTCCCATTTCTCAAAAACAGCTCATTTCCCTTCTCCAAATTCCCTTCCAGCACCAAAGATTTTGGTCAGTTACAAGTTGAGCTGAGGCAATGACTACTCTACTAGACCCTAGATCAAGTAGGAAGAGGAACCACACAATTCTTCTAACTTATAAAAACATGTGGGCAGATCTGTATTTTGCACTGGTCAGGTACATCCAGGGTTGTGTAGGCAAATACTTAAGACTGGGGAACAGGACAATGAGCTTTTAACACTAGTGACAATTGCTAGCTCCGATCAAGTGCCAGACACCAGGCTAAGTGCTGTCCATACAGGAAGCAGCAGAACCAAAGTGGCAGGGTTCAAAGCCCAGCTCTGTCACTTAATAATTATGTGGTTTCAGATAAGTTATATCTTTCTGCCTCCATTTCTTTATCTAAAAACTGGAGAGCGGTAACAGCACCCACTCCCACAATTGCTGTGTTAACGTTAAAACATTTAGAATAGTGGTAAAGACTCCATAAATGTCATGGTTTGTGTTTTGATGTTTGTTTGTCTGTTTGTTTTGAGACCAAAACTCACTTTGTCTCCCAGGGTGGAGTGTAGTGACACAATCACAGCTCACTACAGCCTCGATCACCCAGGCTCAAGCAATTCTCCCGCCTCACCTTCCCCAAAAGTTGGGACTATAGGCATGCACCACCATGCCCAGCTAATTTTTAAAGTATTTTTTGTAGAGAGAGGGTCTCCCTATGTTTTTCAGGCTGGTCTCAAACTCCTGGCCTCAAGGGATCCCCCTGCCTCGATCTCCTAAAGTGCTGGGATTACAGGTATGAGCCACCATGCCTGAACCAATGTTATGTATTATTAATCATCACAACTCTCTGAGATAGCAATTCTTATCCCAAATGTATAGATGAGCAAGTGTGCCTTGGGGAGATTACATAGTTTGCTGCTGAGTGGCAAAGCCAGGATTCAAAACCAGCTGATTCCAAAACATGATTTTTATTAAACCATGCTGCCTCTCAAGGCTGCTGAAAACCTCATCATGGGGAAAGCAGTCGAAGGGGTGTGATTAGAGAAAAACTGCTTAGCTTGGAGAAGAGAAGATCACAGGAGAAACAGGGGGCTGTTTTTTGAAAGACTTTTATGTCAAATCCAGAGGACAAAACAAAGGTGCAGACTAGAGAGAAATATTTTTACTGTGTCAATGAAATGAACTACTTTAAAGCGATGAATCCTCCAGCATGGATGTTGAGTAGACTTGTCAGGGGTATCATAAAGTAATCGGAATTAATTATGAGCAAATTAAATATGAATAAATTAATATCAGAGAATAGATCACTAACAATATTTTGAATATCTGTGAATTTGATGAAATATATGACTCCCCAATATATATGAGCCCTTGGCTAAAAATAAATCAAATCACTTCATAGAACACATCCAAGCATCATATGTGGAATTTGTCTGCTTCTCAGGTCTCAGAAAGACCTGCAATGCCCTCTGAAAAGTAGCTCCTGCCTCTCCCCTACCCCTGCACTGAGACGCAATGAGAAAGGCATGTATAGGCGCTACCACCCACACTTACCCCTTGCCGCCAATGCATGGAGGCATAGTCCAGACAAACGTTGTCTGAAATATGTGGACTGTTGTGCAGAGGATTGGTTTAAAGTGAGAGGTGGGCAGATTCTATGGCTGAAATCACAATACTGGGCATCCAATGGGCAGACCCTAAGATTCAGAGCTGCAGGAAATGTTAACTTCCTGCCATGTGCTTCTCTGTGTCTGAGGTTAGGGTCATTGTCTCTTTATTGACCTAATTCACGTATCTAACAAAGAGAGCCACAAAGCAACAGCCTATCAGTGCCACCGCAGATGCTGTGATCACCACAATGACGACGCTCCCAGCTGTGTTGACCAGAAAGCCCAGGCCACCTCCGACTAGGATCTGAGCCAGCTGCACCATGCAGGTGAGGGTGGCGCAGTCCATGCCCTTCCCTCTCACGCTGTTGTCTGGATGCCCTCCTGGAGCCCGCTGCCTCTGCAAAGGAAGCACAGAAACACCATTTGACCTACAAAGAACTGTCATTTAAGGGCACAAGTCAGCAAAACTTTTCTGTGACCAACCAGATAGTAAATACCTTTCGCTTTGTGGATTATACAGCCCTGGTCGTAACTACTCAACTCTACTCTTGTAGTGCAAAAGCAGGGGCAATGTGGAGCTGAGTTGCCTTTCCAATATAGATTAATGGACATTATTAGCATTTGATTTCAGGGAATTTTCATGAATTGGTGATGTGGAACTGAACTGAATATTGATGGCTATTAGCATTTGATTTTATGCAATTTTCATGAATTGGTGATGTGGAACTGAACTGAATACTGATGGGTATTAGCATTTGATTTCAAGTAATTTTCACTTGTTACAAGATATTAAGCTTCTTTTGAATGTTTTTTCAATCATTTAAACAATTAAAAGGAATTCTTAGCTCACAGACTGTACAAAAACAAGTGGTGGGCCATAATCAATACAATGTAGTGGATACTTGATAAATATCTTATTCTTTTCCTTTCTTAGTGTTAAAAATTCAAAGATTTTAAGAAGGATGTTGAATTGCTGATGTCCTTAAGAGAAGCAACTTTAAAAGGCATTTCAATCTTTTAAAATATGGTTGCTACTTGATTAATATAATGTTTGGTTAATATTTGATATTTGGTCTGAACTGGTTGATAACTTTGTCATTTGTGGCATATCTCTTATGTGCTGGGCCTGGGTTTTTTTTACTTGTTACTTTATTTCAACCTCAACACCTCCCTAGATGCACATGTTATTATCATTCCCCCCATGGTAACAATTATAATACTAGCTATCATATTTTGAGTCTTTGTCAGGTGCTAGGGGGCACCACACTAAGCGCATCCACTATCTTGTTTGCTTTTCTCTAAGGTAAATAACATTCTTTCCATTTGCCTCATGAGGAAACTGAGGATCTGCAAGCTTAAATGATGATTTCCTACACTATTCGGCAAAAAAAAGCATTATGCTGAAAAACTCTCATCTTCGAATAAGAAAGGAAAATAAGAAAACAGATTTACATTTGCTTGGTTTTTATTTAAAAATGCTGGAAAGATTAACAAAAAACCTAGTAAGAGTGGTAACACATTGAGGTTGGAGGGAGATAGTAAATGGTAAAGGGAGCACGCAGTGTGTAGTTTTGTATATCATTGTGAATATATTATTTCACTTAAAAATGAACTCATTCTAAGTGCTACCTAATAAACAAATAAATAACATCTCCAGTGTAACGCAGCTTCCAAGTGAAAGAGGCAGGATTTGAATCCAGGTGTCTCTGAGCTTGAAGCATAGGTTTTCTTCCCCCAGTACCATGTAACACTCTCCTTGGAGGGACAGTTTTTTATGATAACTATCCCATTAGCAGCAACATCCCTGTCATGCACTAAAACCTTGGTGACAATGTTTGCCAGGGGATGAGGAAAGCCACAACTCTTTTTTGAAATGTTTTTACTCCTGGTGTGGCTCTGCCCTGCTGCCAGATCAAATGATGAAAAACATGGTCAGAATTATAGTCTCATGTTTATGTGTTCAGTGTTTTTGCAGTTTCATGCTGAGCTGGATTAAACTTGGAGTTATCTCTGTAGCTTTTATATCATTGCTCCAGTTAAGGAACTATAAGCCTATTTTCATGGGAAGAGAGTTGCAATTTTGATAAGAAGAGGTGGTAATTTTAGAGTGGAAATACCAACTCTGTTATAGGCATTGCTTAGGTGCTTGTTCACTAGTTGAGTTCCAAGGTTTAAACGGCGCAGGTTCTGCTCAGGGCAGCAAAGTGGGGACTACCACCCATGATTCCAGCTTTCCTTCTCGCACATGGGGTCTGACTTACTAAAATCTGGAATCTATTGCCTAGGACTTTCCTACCCTCAACAAATAATGCCGAGAAATTCTACCATGCACCTCTGCAGGTAGGGAGACCCTTATTGTGGGTATCCAGAAATGCTGCAGGTGCACCAGGGAGACCTATGAAGTGGTTATAGAAGACCTGGGTCCCTCTTTTTTGTCTCTGTGTAATTGTAGGCTGGTTTCCCCACCTCACCAAGCCTTCTTTTTCTAATCAGAAAAATGGGAGTAACACTCCTTGCCCTACAGCTCCCTAAGTGAGCAGGGATTGAGAGTAAGGACCAGAGAGCTGGGCTGCCCTGGGCATGCCTGTACCAGATCATGATTGCAATTGGTTGGGCTTTTGACTGCTGCCGTTTCAAGAACCCTTATTTTCCAGCTCTGCTCTACACATTGAAATCCTCCCCAGCCTTCAGATGAGTCTGGATGTTACCCAAGGCAGAGGTTCAATGACAGCACACCTCCTTTTCTTCCTCGCGGTGGTACTCAGTAATGAGGTTAAAGGGCACGGTGTACAGGGTGCTGGACATCACACCAAACAGGCTGCACAGGACCAGCGTGGAGTAGACATTGGGGAAGAGCCCAATAAATCCTGTCCCCAGGCCAAACAGCAAATATCCCGTGAAGTAAAGACCCTTTAATCCAATGTAAGATACCAAAAATTTCTGAAAGTCTGTGGGAAGAAGAGAGGGAGAAATTACAGCTGGCAGTGCCTCACAACATTTAACAATTTCAGACAATCCTTTATTCTGAAGATTCACTTTTTTGGACGTCCCTTGATACTGAGCCAGGAACAAAAGAATCCCCTTATCTGTGGGTTGAAAACAGCTGGCTTTTGGAACCATTTTAAAGACCTTTGCATAAAGGACAGCTTGAAATTGCCTTGCTAGGCTGATTTTTTTTCTACAAAGAAGAGTCTGGCACTGTTTAGCAGACAGCTGGATAGCAAAAAGAAGTCAGAAAGGTGGTAGAAAAGCTGACCTAACTATGGGAACCTGGGGCTGCAAGAAAAGTGTGGGTTATTCTGAATCAGTTGGGCTGTGGCCCCATAGGACCAAAATAATAACACAGGCCTATCTTGGCCCTATGACCCAATGTCAGGTTGGGGAAAATTGAAACAACCAAAATTTACAGAATGATCTAAACCCCCACCTGAATGGACTCTGCACACCGGAGAAGGAGGTAAAGGATGTGCAATTATCTGAAGACACTTTCCCTGACTTGCCAATCCTTCCCAGGCTGGTAAGGGGCTCCCACAGCACCCAGCATTTCCTCATTGCTGGCTCCCTAACTCTTCGTAAGCAAGTTCCTTGACTTCTCAAAACCCCAGCTTCCTCATCTGAAAACTGGGAATAATAAAACCATCTTTTGGAGTTGTTGCCAGGATCAAGTGAGATGAAGTGTCCATGAAATCACCCAGCCTAATGCCTAGCATGTAGAAAACATGCAATTAATGTGGCTATGGCTATTGCAACAAAGACAGGCTGAGCTGGAGATAGCTGACTCTTAACTGGATTTCTCTTCTAGCAGGTCAGCTTGGCTTGCTTGTATCAGTATAGTGGTAGAGCTAATTTTTAAAAGTGAAAAATTCTGCTTTAAAACATTTTACAAGGTTTTCCACAATGGCAAGAAAAATCCCTAAATTGCTTTTATCTTCCTTTCTTAATCGGTTGTTTTTAATTCACACATTCCTCATCTCTCCCCTGCGCCATTCTCCTGGAACACAAGAATCAGGGGATAAATAACAGATACTTGAAATGTGGCTATTCAAGAATGAAACTTTCCATATCTATTCATATAATTATTGGACTTACAGCTTGTAGACAAGCAACCTTGTTTGCAGTACATTCGAATCAATTATGAAACTAAACACTATCTCACATTGATTGAAGACAAAGCTCTGAAAATGACAAGTGGGCAACATTGCTTCCTCTATTAAACTTATACCACGCCTGGAGGACTGTTGTTAAGGTTGAGAATAAAAAAATGAGAATAAAGCTAGATAAGTTTCTGCTTGCTTAATAATTATATTTATATAGAAAATGTAATCTAAGGTGTCTCAATACCTAAAAGATACCATCAACACCCATTAGGGAAATGCTCTTATCCAAGTGTGTATGTCAGCAGAGGAGAAGGCAAAGTAGGATAAAGAGGTACTTGGAAACATAAATAACTTCAATACAAAGACTGAAAGTCTGGCAAAGAATACTTTATTCACAAAGATAATCCAATGAACTTCAGGGCCAAGCTTGCATTGCCCTCTGATGGTTCTGATACCCAGTGGTAGTCATATCATCACACAATGCCTCTCTTCAGGACTGGGGGGAAATTACAGATTTAAGCACCAGCTATGACTAGTAATGTATATTATGGTATGAACAATTGGCCATGTCTTAGTACCTAGTGTTGTTACTCTAATTGGTATACGTGTACCTACTGTCTACAAAAGGAGCTTGGAAACAAGTCCCTATCATCTTTCTCCACCTTAGCAGCCAGATTGTCCTGCCAACCTCCACATGGATAGAAACTGAATCTGCTCCTGATGTTATGTGATGAGTCCAAAATAGAGGGTAATATCATGAGCTCTGGAAGGAGAGGAAAGGATTGATTCTGCCCAGAGTGGGTTGAGGTGCAGGGAGAAGAAAACTTGAATGATTTCACTGAGGAAGTAATATTTAAGTTGGGTTTAAAACCATTATTGGAAGTTGTCTAGTTGGGGAAGTAGGAAGAGCAGTTCAGGTAGAAGAAACTAAAAGCAGCAGCAAATACACAGAAATGAGAAAGTCTGCATAGTGGGTCACTGACGGTAGTTAATTGACATGGGAATGAAAGAGGGCAAAGTATGAACTAGGCCGAACTGTGAAAAGCTCAGGAATTTGACTTTATCCTTTGGGTATGGAGAGCCCCTAAAATCCTTGAGCAGAGTTGGCTGGTATTTTATAAATAAAATGTTGATTTGAATTTACAATGGTAGGGATCCAATAGATTTATACATTAATACAACTCTGGAAAACTATTCAACTAATAATTTCTTTTGTAACTAGAAAGCCTTTTAACTAGAAGTGACCTAAAAATAACATGCTTTAAAGTTTCAAATGGCATAAAATTTATGTAGACAAGACTGATGGAATGTAATCTAGTAGGGATTCCTTGAGGAAAAAGAAGTTTAGATTGACACATTTTTTTGTGTGTCAAAAAAAAAATTACAAAGATGAAGGTAGGGCTGGATGTAGTGCCTCATGCCTGTAATCCCAGCACTTTGGGAGGCTGAGGTGGAGGATCACTTGAGTCCAGGATATCGAGACTAGCCTGGGCAATGTAGACCTTGTCTCTCCAAAAAAAAAAAAAAAAAAAAAAAAAAAAAATTAAGTTAATAAGCCAGGCACAGTGGCATGTGCTTGTGGTCCTGGGTACTCAGAAGGCTGGGACTTGCTTGAGCCCAGAAGGTTGAGGCTTCAGTGAGCCATGATCACGCCATACACTCCAGCCCAGGTGGCAGAGTAAGACTTTGTCTTAAAAAAAGAAGAAAAACAGACCAAAAAAAAAAAAAGGATGAGGGTAGTAGTAAATAGTCCCCTCAGTCCTTGAAATCATGAAGGACGTAAGATGGAAAATTTACCAAACCCTTTTAGTCTAGCATTCTTTCATTCTATTTTAAGTGCTTGAAATCTTCCTCCTGGAATTTTTCTTAGTTTGCATACTCCAAGAGGAAGAAAAGAGTTTGCTAAATAAATGTAAGCTTTAAGCACTACTATTTGAGTATCATAAATTTTAACATAATGAAGGTTGTGGTTATGTGATTATTGGGCTCATCAACTTCTTGCATGTTTATATGAGGTCCCCTTTTCCCAATTGTGCTCACTGTTTAAGAGATCTTGAGGCAGGTTTCCTGCTGTGCTATGGCTGGGTAAACGGAAGGGGAAGGGGCCTTCACATACATCCGCCCTTTCTCCCCACAAGAAGCAGGCTGACGGTGACAGAGTGAGTCCCCCTGAGAATGGTAACAGGGATTCTCCCCATCTCTTCTCACTTCCTTCACCCAGGCCATATCCTTGCTGTCCCCTGGACCTGTCCAAAGCCCAGAGCCCTGAGTTGGGGGTCAGTTATTCTTACAATCTTGCAGAAGAAGAGCTCTTTATAATTAGGAGAACTGCATATGTTTTTCAGGCCAGACTTTTCACTTAATTCAATGTATACAGAACTTGGAGATATCCACACACAGTAACAAGTACAATGCAGCCTATGAGATGCCGTGGAGTTGTAGCCCAGCCACTTGGACTTATGCAAAGACAGTAGCAAAATTCCCTTTGTTCAGTGTCTTTATAGCTGCAACTTAGGTGAGTGGAGGTTAAGAGGCTCAGAAAAGCTGGCACCTGGGAAGGAAAGCCAGATGTCCCCAATCCTGGTGTGGTGCTCCTATAACCTACCCAGCTACACATCTGAGCTAAGGTCATTTGCATGCTGACTTTGTCACCTGTCATGTTAACATCGCTTCTCTTCTGTGTCATCTACAAATCTGATATGCCTGTCTATGAAATGCCACCAACGATCTTGCTCCTGTAGAACATGAACCTGCTGGGATCATCCATCCAACACTTCATCTTGTAAAGATTCCCTTTTATTTCCCAGAGAAACTTGATCAGGAACCCACTGATTCCAAGTGCAAAGTAATCAGTGAGGAAAATGACCCCTAGAATTCATGATGATAAAAGGATGCTTCCTATGGTCCTTTCTAAGGTAATAGTTTTCCCTGACGTCCATAGATTTATTAAGAATCTGGTATTTTAAACAGTAGAGAATACACATAGAAATATCAAATCCAAGTTGTGCTAGACCAGAAACTTTTAGAAGACATCCTTAGGAGAGAGAGAGCCTTACAAGAATAAAGTGAGGAAAACACGGAGTTGATGCACAAGCCCCAACATCCAACCTCGACTCCTCTTTCGTAGATGAGAAACTCTGTGGAGTTGTGGGCACTATAGGGATCCCCACCGTACACAATCTGAAAGAGAGGTTGGAGGCTGTTGAGGTACAAATGCAATGTAGTAAGAACCCATTCTCATGCACTCTGCTTCTCCACCCCTGGGGAGCAAATGTCCCTGCCTGAGGGACCCTTTCTAGAGTACAGAGCTGATGCTGTCATGACCAAGTCGCCCCTTCCATCCTATCACATCTTCAGTCAAGGACCTATCAGAAATCTAATGCTTGCTGCATCAGGTCTCAGCAACACTGTCTCGCATCCTTAACATTCCTCCTTCCATCTGACAGCTGGTCCCACCTTACTTAGGTAATCCCACCACTCATCTTCTGCTACAGTCAATCGGCTTCTGACTCACCTCCACATGGGCCATTCCTGTTCCTGCTTGGAATGTTTTCTCCCTCTCTCATACTCCTCTAACTCCTACTAACCCTTCAAGGCCCAGACCATACTGCACTTTTTTATTTGTATTTATTATTATATTTTATTTTTTAAGAGACAGGGTCTTGCTCTGTCACTCACAATGGAGTACAGCAGCACAATCATAGGTCACTGCATGCTTAAACTCCTGGCCTCAAATGATTCTTCCACCTTGGACTCCGAAAGTACTGAGATTACAGGCATGATCCACCATGCCCAGCCTGAGCCCTGCCCCTCCTTCTTGAAGCCTGCCATGATTGGTACGGCTCACATCAATTTGCCCTATTTGTTGCATTTGATTAAATACTGGCAGGCTTCGTAGTGTCCTCTAGTTGTCCAGGGTATAGTGGCATGTTTCTAGACCTGTCTGTAAGCCAGCTTCTTGATGGTACTCTTTCCTACATTCTTACTGTGCCAATCTTAGAGGATAACCCAGAAGAACCTCAACAGGTATTAATGGAGTAAATGATGTGTAACAGTGAGTGTGTGCACAGACACGTTCATTACCTGGCCCATGAAATCTGTGAAGAAAAGCATGTTGGACAGGAAGGCCGTCCATCCAATGAGGTGGCTGATGCAAAGGTAACGGTAGTGAGAAGGCATGCTCACCAGTGCTCTCAGCAGTGACTTTAATGTCATTTCCCTGCAAGTCTGAAATAAAACATGAAACAGAGGTGTGACCTTCACTGCAGAAACTCAGCCTGCTAAGGGAGCCAGAGCGCACAGCCATATTATGTATTTGTCAGTCAACCATCACACGAAGTGTCACTTTTCCTGGACATGGAACTAGGTTTCCCTGGAGTAGACTCACAGGAGGTATTCTGTTAACCGTGAGTGACGGCTTAGCAGTTTCAGGCCCAGAATGAGGCTTTGGACCCAAAGGCAAAGAGAATGAGAATGACGCTAGCTTCAGGCCAAGGTGTAGGAGACATTGAGCATCCTATGTCTGAATGACAGAACTGCTACACAAGGACAAAGCTCACAGTCATAAGCCAGCTCTTAGATGATTATAATTCTTGGGTCTCTTAACTATGAGAGCACAGTAGGCAAATCCAAGATGTCTGTCATGATCTTGGTCCCCTAATGTCATCTCTGTGATTATGTGCTGTTACATGGCAAAGGGATTTGCAGATATATTAATAATTAAGGTAACTAGTCAGCTGACCTTAAGTTAATTGAAAGGGAGATTATCTGGGTGATCCTAACCAAATCCCATGATCCCTTGAAAAGTACAGAATTTTCTCCAGTTGGTAGTAGAAGGGAAAGTCAGAGCAACTCAAAGCATAAGAAATGCCTGCTTTGAAGGTGGAGGAAGCCACATGAAAAGGACCTGAGAGTGACATTTAGGGGCTGAGAACAACTCCAGGCCAACAGTCCACAAGAAAGCAGGGACCTCAGTCCTAAAACCACAGGGAACTGCATTCTGCCAACATCCTGAATGTGCTTAGAGGCAGGCTTCTCCCACTGAGCTTCCAAATGAGAATACAGCTCTGCTAACACTTCGACTTCACACTTGTAAGACCTTGTGCAGAAAACCTAGTGCAGCTCACCCAGGCCTCTGATCTACGGAACTGTGAGATAATAAACTGATGTTGTTTTAAGCAGCGAAGTTTGTGAAAATTTTTTATTTACTAGAGCATTAATACAGAGAGCCAGTCAGCTCCCTGTTCTTAGCCAGCTGTCTCCACCCGGGTTATTTCTCTGGATTCTAATGATAGCAGAAATGTGTTAATGAGCCCTAATTGAGTTAGAAGTAAGAACAATGTAGAACTCAAATATATATATTTATACACACACACACATGCGCACGTGCACACACACACACACACACACGAGGGGTCTTCAATATGTTAACGGAAAATGCATACTATGAAAAAATTATGTATGGATTTCAAAAAAATTTTTGAAGCAAAATAAACTCATACTAACTTGCTATAGTATGTCTGAAGAAGATTTAGTTTGAGGCACCAAGAAGGATAAGACATCAGTTTGAAAACAGCCCCTAACAGAGCCACGTGAATTCTACCAAAATTGAAGCTGGAATAAACATCACTTATGGTGAAGCTTTGGTGGAAGAATGGTGAAATCACATATATTTTTTTTAAGTTTATGAAGACAATGTCCCAAAGAAATCAGCAGTTTACAAATGGATAACTCATTTTAGGAAGGAACCAGATGGTGTTAAAGATGAAGTCCTCAGGGGCAGACCATCCACATCAATTTGCAAATAAAAAAGTTAATCTTGTTTATGCCCTAATTGAAAAGGACTGACAATTACTGGCAGAAACAATAGTCAACACCATAGACATCTCAGTTGGTTCAGTTTACATAATTGTGACTGAAAAGTTAAGGTTCAGCAAACCTTCCACTCAATGAGTACCAAAAGTTTCGTGCCCAGATCAACTTCAGACAAGAGCAGAGCTTTCAGTGAAAATTTTAAACATGTAGGATCAAGATCCTGAAACTTTTCTTCAAAAAGTTGTAACAGGAGATGAAACATGGCTTTATCAGTATGATCCTGAAAACAAAGCACAATCAAAGCAATGGCTACCAAGAGATAGAAATCGTCCAGTCAAAGCAAAAGCAGACAGGTCAAGAGAAAAGACCATGACAACAGTTTTTTGGGGATGCTCAGGCATTTTGCTTGTTGACTTTCTGAAAGGCCAAAGATTGATACTATCTACTTACTATGAGAGTGTCTTGAGAAAGTTAGCCAAAGCTTTAGCAGAAAAACACCCATAAAAGCTTCGCCAGAAAGTCTTTGTCCACCATAACAATGCTCCTGCTCATTCCTCTCATCAAACAAGGGCAATGTTGTGATAGTTTTGATGGAATGTCTTTAGGCATCAACTCTACAGTCCTGATTTAGCTCTTTCTGACTTCTGTTTCATAATCTTAAAAAATCTATGAAGGGCACCCATGATTTTTCAGTTAATAATGTAAAAAAGACTGCATTGACATGGCTAAATCTCCAGGACCCCCAGTTCTTTAGGGATGGGCTAAATGCCTGGTATCATTGCTTACAAAAGAAAGCAATGAACTCAATGGAGCTTATATTAAGAAGTAAAGTTTATTCTTTTTAAGTTTTATCTTCTCATTTGATTTTTCCATTGACTTTAGGAAGGCCCATTCCACACACATATATGTAAAAAATGAATATATAGGCCCCTGATTATTTAATTTAGATTTAAATTAGGTTAAAACCAGAAGCTATAGTTTTTTTGGTTTCAGAAACATGGAGAGAATGAGAAACTTTAAACTATTGATACAATTGTTTTGAAATACCAAGAATGATAATAGCCTTTAGCATCTTGTCATATAAGAGAAGAAAGAAACCTTGGGAATATTAAGTGATTAGCTTCCCTGAAGACACTGATACCATAAACATCAGATGAAATTTGGTAATGGGTCTTTCTTGTCATATTTTTATTTATTCTGAATCATGACATTGAGTACTGGCTAGTTTATAAGACAGTCTACTGAGATTTTCTATTTTAACTGTAACAGCATATTTTTTATACTTCTTAACCTTATACAATCATGCATTTTACTTCTTTGTTGTGGAAAATTATATTCACCCATTTTAGTTCTGTTGTGTAAGTTGATTTTTTCAAATTCATCAGTCTTGCAGTATCTAGCCCACTGACCATAACTATAGTCATTTTCTGATAATAAGTGTTAAACACTACAGGCATGTCCCTGGATTGAAGGAAAATAACTGTTTTTCTGCAAGTAGAATATGGTACCTGTAAAAATAAATGATTATAACAGAAATGAAGTTCAGAATTACTACTTTTTCCTCAACCACAGAAAGAAGCAGCTAACAACATAGCCCAAGAAACAACAGCCTGGTTTTCATGCCTCCAACTAGATGGTTTGTCTTCACTTTCCTTCCTCTCTTTCCAAAAATGCAAAACTGAGAAAGTGAATCTGGCCAACAAGTATTCAGCCTCATTCTAAATATTAATATATGCTTCTGACTTATACATAATTTTCAGCCTGCTTTCATTGTTAGCCTAATTTGTCCTTTCTTCTAAAAATAAATATGAGCTTTCAAAATGTGCCTAGTGTTTCTGTAAAAGCTGGGAGTGTAAATATTCAAAGCCCCTTTGTATATTGTAACTCAGAATAAAAACTCAGCTGGCATATTATTCCTGACTCATCAATTCCCTTGTAAAACCCTTTTAATCATTTTGAAACCTTGGGAGTTGTTTTACTGCATTTATTTTGTACCACTGTCAGCTGTAGACTGGGTGGTGATAAATTTACAAGCAAAAAAGGTACAGAGTCTATCAGGGAGAAAGAAAACTTCACAAATGTGCCCTCAAAAGGAGACTATTTAAATGTTAAAGGGAGCAACTGATGGCATGGAGGAATTGGAGATAGATTTTATGAGATCTGGTTTAAACTTGTGAAATAATTCAGCCCTCTTGCCATTAAAAAAAAAATTTTTGTTCTTAAATTACACAGCCACCCTTATTTTGGAAAGCAATGTCTTTGGCAAGCAATAACAGCCCTGCAGCCTTGGCCCTGACCCTGGAAACATGCAGACTTCTTTTGCTTGACTGGAGACCTCCCAGGGCACACATTTGGAAGAGAAGTGCGAATCCATGGCTTTGAGAGTAAGATGTATTACTCTGTGCTTTATTCTTACTTTATCTTTTTGTCTTATTTTATTTGCTTATTTATTTATATTTTTAGAGGTGGGGTCTCACTCTGTTGCTCCGATAAGTGTGCAGTGGCATGATCACAGCTCACTGCAGCATCAAACACTTGGGCTCAATGCATCCTCCCACCTCGGCCTCATGAGTTGCTGGGACTACAGGAATGAGCCACTGCATTGGTCTCAATTTGTTTTTTAAACCAAATAATGAAATCATTCAGAGCCTGCAACATTTTTTATGTGGCCCCTACTAGAAAGTTCGTAGTATCTGTTGTATTTATTTTTGTACTCGTGTGGGAGTTCCATGCCTTTCAAAAGGCTTCCATTCAGTTGATTTCATTTGATCCTCACAGTAGCCTCTGAATGGGTGAGACAACCCCTGTCTATGCAACTCTTGGAGGGGGAGTCCCAGTCTATCTAAGGGGACATCAAAGAGGCAGATAACCTATCAGGGTGTTATCTGTTATCACGTATATACTTACCTTTAGTAAAACTCCATCTTGTTTTGTTCCCCAAACCACCACATTATTTTAAAATTTTTGCTTTCACATTATTTGATTACTTTTTTCCTTATTTTTTATCTATTATAGAAATTTTGGATGTATTGCAGAATTTAAAAATAGAAAATTAGAGCTTCCTGTGAGCCTATCATCCAGACTTTTCATTTTTGGTATTATTTCCTTTCCATTTTTCCTCTATGTATACAGCTTTGTTTTCTCCCAAAATAAAGATTGTTTTGTGTATGTAATGTATATTTTACCTGATACATTTTTATTAAACCTTCAGAAACATATATTTTTAATGACTGCATGAATTTTATCATATAGATATTCCATGATTCTCTGGCTGTCCTGCATAAATGCACAAAGGGCTCCAGTCCAACTAGGAATCTTAGAGTTCTGGTTTGTTGGTGAAGGAGGGGCAAGGAGTATAGGTATTATCCACCAAGCAGCCTGGTGTCAGGAAAGAGGGTTGAGTCCAGGCATTAGGAGACCTAAAATCTCATATTTTCTCCACTTGTGTGATCGAGATAAAATGAAGGCTTTATCCCAATGACCTCATAGTTCCTCCTTGCACTCTTATAGTTATGGAAAACACTGCACTCATCCTAAAATAGGAGCTACTGTTGGAATCAGATGAATAGATTACTCTCTTCAACTGCATTCTCCTATCAAGTGGCATGGGGAGAGGCAGGTTGATGTGCTGTGGCAACTCAATTCCAAGGCAGTCACGGTGATAGAATGAGGCCTTCTTTCAGCAGATCATACTCAACCATTTTGCCAATTCAAACATAAGCAGTGTCGAAGTTTACTTTTGCATTTATTTTGGAAAAATGCTAAGCAAATGAACAGAGTAAACAATACTGGAGGAAGCGCTTGATCTCAAGGAAAAACTACTTACAGAATTTTATAACTAACAGCTAAGATGTATTGCTTTTATTCATATACATAACTGAATACAAAAAAATGAGGTTTTCTACTGACTATACATAGCAAAAAAAAAAAAATCCTTAAAATACCATTAAAATAAAGTACAGTTTTTAGTTTTGTAAACCACTTAGCTAAATGTAATGTGGTATCCTAGATTGGATCAGAAAAAGGATATTACCAGAAATGGGATAGCTGGATCAAATGGTAGTTCTACTTTCAGTTCTTTTTCTTTTTCTTTTTTTATTGTACTTTAAGTTCTAGGGTACATGTTCACAACGTGCAGGTTTGTTACATATGTATACGTGTGCCATGCTGGTGTGCTGCACCCATTAACTCGACATTTACATTAGGTATATCTCCTAATGCTATCCCTCCCCCAACCCCCCACCCCACAATAGGCCCTGGTGTGTGATGTTCCCCTTCCTGTGTCCAAGTGTTCTCATTGTTCAATTCCCAGGTGAGAACATGCAGTGTTTGGTTTTCTGTTCTTGCAATAGTTTGCTGAGAATGATGGTTTCCAGCTTCATCCATGTCCCTACAAAGGACATGAACTCATCCTTTCTTATGACTGCATAGTATTCCATGGTGTATATGTGCCACATTTTCTTTATCCAGGCTATCATTGATGGGCATTTGGGTTGTTCCAAGTCTTTGCTATTGTGGATAGTGCCGCAATAAACATACATGTGCATGTGTTTTTATAGAGCATGATTTGTAATCCTTTGGGTATATACCCAGTAATGGGATGGCTGGGTCAAATGGTATTTGTAGTTCTAGATCCTTGAGGAAACGCCACACTGTCCTCCACAATGGCTGAACTAGTTTACAGTCCCACCAACAGTGTAAAAGTGTTCCTACTTCTCCAAATCCTCTCCAGCACCTGTTGTTTCCTGACTTTTTAATGATTGCCATTCTGACTGATGTGAGATGGCCATCAGGGAAATGCAAATCAAAACCACAATGAGATACCTTTCAGTTCTTTAAGGAATTGCCACACTGTTTTCCATAGTGGTTGTACAAGTTTACATCCCCACCAGCAGTGTAGAAGTGTCCCCTGTTCACTGCATCCACATCAACATCTATTTTTGTATTATTGCCATTCTTGTGACATATATATATGTGTGTATATATATACACACACACACATATATATACATATATATATATCACAGTTTTTTTTTTTTTTTTTTTTTTTTTTTTTTTGAGACAGAGTCTTGCTCTGTCGCCCAGGCTGGGGTGCAGTGGCCGGATCTCAGCTCACTGCAAGCTCCGCCTCCCGGGTTTAGACCATTCTCCTGCCTCAGCCTCCCGAGTAGCTGGGACTACAGGCGCCCGCCACCTCGCCCGGCTAGTTTTTTGTATTTTTTAGTAGAGACGGGGTTTCACCGTGTTAGCCAGGATGGTCTCGATCTCCTGACCTCGTGATCCGCCCGTCTCGGCCTCCCAAAGTGCTGGGATTACAGGCTTGAGCCACCGCGCCCGGCCCACAGTTTTTTATTCACTCTTTGATTGATGGGTATTTAGGTTGGTTCCACGTTTTTGCAATTGCGAACTGTGCTGCTGTAAACATGAATGTGCAAGTATTTTTTATATATATGATGGAATAGTACTCAGCCATAAAAGGAATGAATTAATGGCATTCACAGTGACCTAGATGAGATTGAAGAATATTATTCTAAGTGAAGTAACTCAGGAATGGAAAACCAAACATTGTATGTTCTTAGTCAAAAGTGGGAGCTAAGCTATGAGGATGCAAAGGCATAAGAGTGACACAATGGATGTTGGGGACTCAGGGGGTAAGGGTGGAAAGGGGATGAGGGATAAAAGATTACAAATTGGGTGCAGTGTGTACTGCTCAGGTGATGGGTGCACCAAAATCTCACAAATCACCACTAAAGAACTTACTCATGTAACCAACCGCCACCTGTTCCCCCATAACCTATGGAAATTTTTTTTTTAAAAAAAGGACATTAGTAGAAAAACGGTGAAATTCAAATAAGTCTGCTGTTTACCTAACAGTACTGAAGCAGTGTTAATTTCTTAGTTTTAACAAATGTACATGGTTGTCTATGACGTTAACATAAGAGAGAAGCTGGTAAAGCATAGATAGGAACTCTCTCTACTATCTGCAACTTTTTGTAAATCTAAAATTATTCAAAAATTAAACTTTGATTAAGAAAACAAAATAACACATAGGCACGCTTTGCTAGGTGACAACTCTATGGGGTAGAACAAGGGCTCTGGTGTTCACTACAGTCTTCTGATGCTCAGCATTGGGTCTGGCAGGGGTAACTAATAACTATTGAATGAATAAAATAATGTACAAGTGGATGAACCATGCACACAGTGCAACCCATTCCAAGAAATCTTATTGTTCACCCAAATACACCCTCCTCTTTATTCCCTGTAGTCAGTAGTCAGCAGCCAGATTAATATCAAAAACAAAAAAGACCAAAAAAAAAAAAAAAAAAAAGGCTAACATCAGTGAGTCCTCTGCCCCACTAGTTTTGATGGACCTCCATCATCTACCTAATAAAATTTTAGTTCTTATGCTGGCATTCAAAAGCATCCAAAATCTGTCTCCAATTTGCTTTCCTAACTTTAGTTCTAAAGTTACAAACTCTATGATCTACAGTACCACTTACACTTTCTGCAAATATGCTTCATGCTTTTAAAATATATATTTTTTTAATATCTGTGGCTTTGCTGATGCTCTTCTGTCAGAATTATTTTTCCCCAAAAATATCTATTCAAATCCTAACTATCATTCAAGGCAGAACTCAGGGGCGATCACCTCCATGACCCCTCTCTCCATTTATTTAGGCACAATCCTTCCCTCTTTAAAACTAAAAGCAATTGTTATTATGCCATTTGTGGCCACCTTGGAAATGTGCCATTTGGGTCACCTACTGGAGAAAACACAGTTGATCGACAGCTCCGAATTCTGCCTTTCTGGATCCATTGCTCCTGTTCCTGCCAAGGAACTCTGTTCCTGTACCTGTTCCTCTCAAGGTCACCCTTTTCCTGGCTGTTCCCAGATAGTGACTAAGCAAGACGGCGGGTATTAGTGCTAGCCTGTTCCTACAAGAGCTGGGACTCCTCTAAGGAGCAACTTTGGCTGGAGGACTCCCATTTGGCCTGGGTGAAGCTTTCTTGGAACTTCACTGCATCTGAGAGGCTTCCTACCCTATCCTCTTTCCTTTCCTTTCTCCTTTCACAGATGTTTGACTTACATCAAGATAAGAAGACTTTCCCTTCCTATTTCTACTTTCTCCACCTTATCTTTCATGCTGTTTTCTCCAATGAATCTCTTACATGTCAAATCCTATATTGGTGCCTTTTTAAAAGATCTGAACTGATACATTGTTTCTATAGAATTTACCATGTTCTATCATGGATTATGAGTCATGATATAAACGACTTATTCCACCTGTTTGGCTATAAATTCTTGGGCATATAGACTGGACATTTGTCAGTTTTATGGTCCCCAAATATCTAGTACAGCACTTTGCACATACTCAGTACCCCAAGCTGTTTGTTAAATGAATAATGATTATAATGTGTTGATATACTTACGTGAAGTTTGAAAAAGTGTCTTTGCATGCTTTTTCTTGGTTGAACATCCTAACAATCCTAGAAAATAGACTGGCCAAATCAACAAGAGAAGCTGACCTCACAGGAAGGTGAGATTTACTGAGCTTGTCTGAAAGTTGTTGGAGTCCAGATTTGTGTCCCCTGTTTGTGTTTAAAGCACTCAGTGTTCTGTCCGGGTCATAATAACAAGACCTAAACCCAACAGCTTACTATGTGGTAGCAAACACTCTAAGTAACTTTACATGGATTAGCCCCTGAGACCTGCACAAAACCCTTGTAGGTAGATGGAATCATTTTCTCATTTAACAGAAATGTAAATGCCCAAAGTCATGCAATCCAGAGATGGTATAGCCAGGATTTAAGCACTGCGCTCTTTATCTTTAGGTTCCCCTACAGTAAGTAGTTATTTGTGATTCATTGAATGAATAACACAGGTCAGCAGCTAGAGGAACCAAGATTTGAACTTAAGTCTTCTACAACCTTTTGTCAATCAAGGAATCCTTTGTTCTATATCCCTGAGGTTTTAGCATTCAATTTTAGCTTGAAGGTAAATGCAATTACTTCCTCTGTGTTGTCCAATAGAACTTTCTACAATGATGAGAATGTCTTACATCTGCACCGTCCTATATTTTAGCTGTAAGCCTATGGGGCCTTTGAACATTTGAAACGTAGCTAAAGCAACTGAAGAAATGAAGTTCTAATTTTATTTTTATTTTAATTTAAATAGTCCCATGGGATTATTAGCTACTATATTGCTCAGCTTCATTCTAGTCTCTTCTCTGATCATTTCATCTGAACGTGGTCTCATTTCTCTGGCAGTTAGTTGAGTTTTATTTCAGATTTTAAGCTGATGAATTCTCTGTGCAGTTCACTTAAAATGAACTAAAATATCCAGTCAACTCATGACAGGTAAATTCAATATGCCCAACTCAGTCACCAACCCAAGGATGCTACCATTTGGTGGAAAAAATTTCTAATTTATGATCCTAATCTAAGAGGATATTTCTTCTGGCCTAAGGATGATTTTAGCCTTCTCTTGTGGCCTAACCTTTCTCAATTGGCTTCATCTTCCTTGGTTGGATGCTCTAAGAGGAGTAAGAGACAGGATGACCAGAGGAAAATGCAGACATTTTTCTTTGACATATAAAATTTTACTTCCAAGGGATGATAGCTACTGGGAATTTGGGAATTCAGTTAGACTCCACAAAACTCTTCACATCAAACAAACACACAAAACAAAGAATTTTTTTAAAAAAGAAGAGAACAAAGAGCAAGAATATTTTTCCCATGTAAAGAAAAAAATGTTGCATCTTTACCTGTTCAGCATGATTTTTGTTTTTTGCTCCCTGCATTGCCAGCTCTCGATTTACATAACCATTTTTAACTTTCTCGATAGAACCATACTCGTACATTCCATCTGATGACAATGGAGGGTCCTGAGGGGTTTGCTGTGGGGGAATGCCCTTTGCAACATCTGTAAGTGGGGCTTCAGAGATACTGCACAGATGAACAATAAAACACAAAGTGAGCACCAATGCAGAGAAGAAGAACATGACCTGGAATTCTGTACCCAGCAGTCTTCCCAGTTCCAGATGGGCCCAGTCTATAGCACCCGAAAGGTAACCCAGGGCACCTCCGAAACCTGGAAAGCAAAAAAAGCTGTGTTAGCATATTTAGCAAATTATTGTTCATTTTCCTCATGCATAGACACTCCCCTTCAGTGGGAAAACTCCCTAAAGACAGCAGAGGCAGCCTGGAGATGATTGGAAAAGCAATACAGCAAGAGGCTGAAAAACACGCAGCCAGGCAATGTGGATTCAAGTTTTGGCTCTAGCATTTACTTGGTGAGACCTTGGGCTTCCTCACCCAGAACATGGAGGTAATAGTAGAAGAGTAACCTACTCTTAGGGTCATGGTTTGAAAATAGAAAGTGTTCAGGATGGGGCCAGACACATAGCAAGGACTTACTAAGTATTGCTACCATCAGAGATACTGTGACCTTTCCAAAGTGCATTCTCTAGACTGTTTTTGAACTTAAATTTCTCACCAGAAAAAGCCCCAGAGAAAACCAATTTATGGCAGCAATAAAATTAAATGACTTGTAGTTTCTCTATTATTAAGCTTCCTGGGATGACGTAAGCTTGCAAAGTTCAAACACCCTCAAAAGCTGTCTTTCTTCCTCTATTAGAAGCTAAAGATACTTGTTCCCAGTTGATAGCTGGGAACAGGAAATAATGAGAACAAAAGTTTACACATGAATTTTTAAAACTCCTATTCTCATTTCACAGGACTCCAACCTGAGGTCTTTTTGGTGCTTGTTTTATCTTCTCAGGCTTAAACATAGTGTCACTTGAGGGATACTGAGGAAAGGCTCCTCAAAATCTATCCCACCCTAATTATCTGATATTTAAAATCCAATTATTAGTTATTCCTTTTTTGAGTTTCTGTTTTAAAATACACGTGTTCCTGGTATGGGCAGGAAATTACTCAGCACCAAAGTAGTAACTGTTCCTCAGATGTTCCTTCTGGTGCAGACATTAGTGACTTCTGATAAAGGTGGGAAGATAGCATGGTGGGGGAGGGGACAGTGGACATACTACAGGATGTCAAGGGAATTAAAGAGTTGAGTGCCGGACATATCCTCTACATATGTCACAAACTTATGTAGGGCTGATCCTCCTGTCAAAATTCTTTAAACATCAAACTCCCATCATGCCTACCAACCACAATTTATCTAGCTGAACAGATCAGCTTTCATTTTTGTTTTTGATTTTTGTGTGTGTGTGTATGAGTGAAGTCTCTATTTTATTTCTCAGATAAGTACAATATCTTCACAAGCTAGAGAATCAAGGAAGAAAACAGAACTAAAGGAGTTCCTCTCTAATCCTAAACATCTAAAGTTACATAAACCCTGACCTCAAGAACACAAACCTGAATGCCAAGTACCATGAATCCTAGTTTGTTCAAATTAGTGAAAGAGTAGACGATTTTGGTCACTTCATATTCTGGTTAGTTTCAATTTAACATAGAGACTATTTATGGAGGATCAACAATCTAATCATTGCATTCCAAAAATAAATCATCCTTAGCATGTCCTGAATGCTGACGTGTTTTAAGGAAGAATTATAAGTAATTGTGGCCCATGGGGCACAGTGAAGTAAGACATATAGTCTCTGGAATCAAGAAATTTATGGTCTAGTTATGTGTGATGAGCATATACATAAACAGAAAATTGACAGATGACGGTGAAGTGCCCAGAATTTGAGAGAAAAAGAAGGTCCTGAAACAGCCATACTCTATGACTGATTCAGAAGAATGTTCTGGGATTTGCGGTGCCTCTGGTTATTATTAGACAATGACTATTCAATTGTGGAGATGCAGAAGGTATCAGAAGTCATGCATCAAGCCAGGCAATCAACCAATAAGAATGTATTAAGGCTGCTCCTCAACCCATTATGACAACAAAAATGTCTCTAGATATTGCCAAATATCTCTGAGGGAAGGAGGTTGAAAAGTGGCCCTTAGTTTAGAACCCCTGACCTAAGTCAACCCTATGACAGACACATTCCTTTTTTGAAACTATCATTTGTAAACAGATCAAGGGTTTCATATTGCCATTCAATTCTCTTATCACTTATGCCTCTATCCTTCAAATTTTTGTTCAGCTGAGCATTACTGGTTGCCTCAGTTGGAAGAATGTAGAGCAGAAGACCCTGCTCATTTGAAAGAATTGATATGTGAAATAAATCCTCCACTGTGCAATGGAATGGTAGTTTTATTTTATGGAAAAAAAATAAGGATACGCATATAATGATGGATTTATATTAGAGGTTAATTTGGACAATTGAGTCCTATAATTGGGAAGTTTCCTGATGCAGTTGCATGTCTACTGGTTTAGTTTAGTTCAATAAACATGCATCAAGCACTAAATATATGTAAATGACTCTACTAACTTCAGGGGATATAAACATAAACAAGACACAGTTTCCCATTTTTTCCCCAGAAGGTGGTTTCAAGTGGGAGAAGCAGATAATGGGAGAAGCTACTTTCAAAATGGTAATAAATGATAAGCTAGAACTCAGAGCTGCGTACTCAGAGTACAAAGGAGTTTCGAAGAGTCGATTATTGGTGCTAGTTAATGGTATCAAAATAATGTCGATTATTAGTAAATCTGACAGGATTTCTCTTCAATGAGCAATGAAGGTTATAAGAGTTCAATATATCAATGAATTAAAAAATTTTGGAGGTAAAAGGAGATTGGAAGAATTAGATCAGAAAGCTATGAGTTCTAGTGGCTCTGTGATGGAAGACCACACAGAGGGAAGAAGGGATTTGGAATCGTGCCTGATTTCCATTCCCATTTTTGTGCTTTCTAGTCACATGCTCTTGGGCACTTCTCTGAGAAACGAGGGTGGTGCTGCCTCTCCTCATCTGAATTTAGTGAGGATTAATGCAAATAATCCATGTCAAGCCCTAGTACATACCATGGCAGAACCAGGTCCCAAACTGAGCTCCCTGCTGACTTCCTACAGTAACCCTAATTCCAGAGCCTCCCCTAGAAGCAGGAGAAGATACCTACTGCACTGAACTGGCTGAAGACAGCCTGCCTGGAGCTTGCTGAAAAGACTTAGTCATTTTAGGACTGGTGATTAGAACTAGTGGATCATTCTGAGGGCTGAGACCTGAGCTTACCCCTGACCCTATTGTGGCATGTGGCAAGTATCAAGAAAGTAAAATATATCTCAAACATGGAAAGTGTAAAAATTGCAACTGCTTGATTTTTAAAATATTCCCCTAGAGCAGCCTTCTTAAACTTTAATGCATCACTCTTTGAGTGGCCAGGTGACAGCAGTTTCCAACTAGTTTCCTTTCTTGAGAAATGGTACTTTGTTGTCACAGGATATTTGACCCACAGTTCATAACTGATAAAGCACAGTGATTTGCAGTCCTGTAAAAGTAAGGTAGTTTGCAGATATGAATAGGGTTTTTGTAGCCTGGTAGGGAAATTACTCCAAAAGTATTACAGAGGGGTTATACTTTTATTGTCTTGTAGAAGATGAACCAGGTTCATGTTTAGTCTAACATTTTTTATTTTGCTAGTCACACACACACACACACACACACACACACACACACACACACACACACACATATATCCTGCAAGAACCTGGGGGAACTCTTCTTATATCTTCCCCATTGGTCCCTTTATTAATATGTTAATTTAAAACCTTGACATATGCTATAACTTAGAGAATTATTAGCACTCTCTTATCTTAGGGAAGGACGTAAAAAAAAAATACAGGAAAATCTGTCTTATTTGTCCCAAAGCTACTGTTTTGAAGTACTTGTAGCTGCAAGTTACAATAGTACAACAGGACATGCCAGGAAAGCAAAGTGGGCCACTGGGGAATTATCCTAACAGAATATTAAGACAATGGAAAAAAAATATTTAAACTTTATCTATTTGCTGCCTCAGATATGATGAGGGCCAGTAGAGGGCTGTAGGAATTCATTAAAGGCTTTTCTTTTGCTTCTTCTGCTTAAGCCAAGGGTTTTATCTTCAAAGACAATCTCCCCAACAAAACCTAATTGTCTGTGCTATGATAAAGGCTGATAGTTTTACCATTTTACCACCTCCTACACCTACATCCAGACTGTATTTACCTCTGCTGCCAAAATCAGCCTCTTTGAGGGCCCTGGAAGCAATCACCAGGCTATTGGGCAAGCCATAAGCCAGAGCATTTGGAGGACATCTGTTGCAACATTAGACAACGAGCTTTTACAAAGAAGGGCCGGAAGTCATCCAGCTGGCTCCTTTATCACAAAGCCAGGCTGTATTGTCAAACTCAGGAGAATAAATGGCTTTAGAAGACAGATGTCATATTTCATAACTAATGATGCAACTTGAACAATGGCACATCCTGGAAGAAGTCCAAATATATAGAAATATGTAAAAAAAATTTCTTTAGTCCACAACTATGATAGGTAAAATGGGAAACTGGGAAACTGTCAGTACCAAGAAATCTAAAGGACGAAAGGAAACTCAAGAGAGTCCATCTAGATCAAACTCTGCACCTACCATCTGCCTGTAACTGCCTGCAGGCATCAGTGTGTGGCTTAGCAAGCTCAGCACAGGGCTGGCACAGCTCAAGTTGTGAGAGCTAGTTATGTGCTGTTTGCTACTTCCCTCTGAAGGAGGACAGACTACAGAACTCCCATCTTCCCATGGGGTTCATGAGAAAGTCGTTCTGATTCTTTTCTACATGTTGAAAAAAATAGCAGTGAAAGTATCAGATTAGGTTCATGCTTCCTACCTATTCCCAGCAGGTACATACTAAATCCTGGACAGTTAACATAAGTACCAGCTACTCTCTCTCTCTCTCTCTCATTCTGTGTGTGTGTGTGTGTGTGTGTGTGTGTGTGTGTGTGTTGTCCTTGACCCATTTGTTTATCAATAGAAATTGTTGGAGCACCTACCTTCACCAGGAACTGTGCTAGACACTTGAGATACATCAATGAGCAAGACAGACATGACCTCTGCCCTCTTGGAGGCTGAGTACAGGAAAATCAGTCAAAATGATACATGTGTTGTGTTCCCAATGAAAAGAAAAAAAAATTAAAACTAAAAAAATTTTAAAATTAAAATTAAAAAAAAAAAATGATACATATGCTCTGGTCAAAGACAAGAGCTTGACCAGACAAGCTGATCTGATATTTCTTTAGGTTTACAAAGCAACTTTTCTCTTCAAAGATGCTAAGATAATATGTTTAAAATATTGTTCACTGTTTCCATCCCCCTGCCTCTAAACCTGGTTCCCTTTCTCTCATTGGGCCCTTCCTTCACATTTAAGCTGGGCCAGGATGCCTCATTGCTTTGAGGACAGGATGTAACAGTACAGAGCAGAGAAACAAGAATGGTTTGTCTTGCTTCTGAGTTCCAAAAGTCCTTAGGCTGCAAAGGCATAGAGAGTAGATTCATTAGGAAATGTGCTTTAAGCACCAGGCTTTCCAGGCTAGACAGAGAATTCATGATGGGTGCACACATATTGGTAAATCCCTTAGGCAGTGTTGGTCTTGCTGCCTGCTTGACGGGCCTAGCTAGAGTTGGAGCCTTCCCCTGGAAGGCTTGGGGGATCCAAGAGCAGAGAAGATAGGTGCCTCATTTCTGGTCAGACCCCATGGAAGCATTAAGAACTCCAGGAAGAAAAGGCTGTGCAGGAGGTCAGGCATTAATTGGTCTCGTTCTGGAACCATTTATGGCTGTCTTGAGCTTTCTTAAAGTCTACAGAACTAATATTTCCAGTTCTGAGTTATAATGGCTCAGCACACTGTGAAGTATTTTGCAAAATGCTTTAACTCCTCCTAGTGGTGACCAGGGAGCACGGAGCACAAATGCTAAAATGAAAAAGCTCAGGACTAGAAGTCATCAGTTGAGTCAGACAGCTCCTGTGAGCCACAGCAAATCTTCTCGGTCCCCACCTGACTCCCTTGCTCCAGCAGCTGCTGCAGTGACCAAATCTAAGCCAGCTCTGGCCAGCTTTGCACTGGACAAATGCATCTAGATGGTGCCTAACCTGAGGGAAGACAGAAACAGCTGGGGTTCAGGACTTACAAAACCCATGGTACCACCCTTAGTCAGTCAGTACAGACTGGATTAATCTTCCCTCATTCATCCCCTACATGGAGAGTTCTTTGGTGCCCTTCCTGAGCCTTCTCAGAGCCAGCTCTGTAATGCTTATTGCTTGGCTTGTTCCTCTCCACCATTTCCTTACTCTTGCTCTCTAGAATCCCTTCCCAAATAAACCATCTGTATACAAACCTCTGGGGTTCAACTTTTAGAGGAATCCAGACTAACTCATGAACCACATCTTTGGTTAGCTGGTTGGTTGGCTGGCTTGTTGGTTGGTTGATTTTGCCCCTAGTCTATTACTAACCAGCTGTGTGACCTTGGGTTAGACACTTTACCTCTCAACAACACAGCTTAATCATTGATAAAATGAGAATGTTAAAATTGAATATCCATCCCACCAATAGTTTTTGACCGCCTTCTATATTTCAAGTACTATTCAAGATAGTGGTCAATGAACAGGAAACACAATGTTCTTGTACTTGAGGAGCTTATATGATGGTTAGAGAGACAGACAACAAACAATAAAGAAATGGCGCTTCTCATCATGGCAGACCCTAGAGATAAGATGTTTCAGGACTACTGCAAGAAGCTGCCGGAGTGCATGGAGATGGACGGCCATCTTAAGGAGCTAAGGAAACAATTCAAAGAATTTACCAAGCCATATGAAAAGCCTGAAAATGATCTGAAGGCCCTAAAAAGTGTTGGGCAGATTGTGAGTAATGTGCTTAAACAATTAACAGAAGAACAATTCATTGTTAAAGCTGTAGAGGGACCAAGACATGTTGAGAGTTGTTGTCGACAGCTTCACAAAAGTAGCTGAAGCCAGGAACAAGAGTTGCTTTGGATAGGACTATACTAACTATCATGAGATATTTACCAAGAGAGGTGGAGCCACTGATTTATAACCTGTCTCATGAGGATCCTGGGATGTTTCTTATTCTGAGATTGGAGGGCTATCAGAAAAGATGCAGGAATTGAGGGGTTACCACTTAAAAACCCAGTTATTCCAGCATGTAGGAATAATACCTTTAAAAGGCTGTTTGTCATGTGGACCACCATAAACAGGAAAAACACTCTTGGCACACAAGCTATTGTTAGCCAGCTGAACTGCAATTTTTTTCCTTTTTTTTTTTTTTTGGAGACAGGGTCTCACTCTATTGTCCAGGCTGGAGTGCAGTACTGCAATCTTGGCTCACTGCAACCTCCACCTCCCCAGCTCAAGTGATCCTCCCACCTCAGCCTCCAGAGTGGCTCAGACCACAGGTGTGCACCACCACGCCCAGCTAATTTTTCATTAATTAATTAATTAATTTTTATTTATTTATTTTGAGACGGAGTCTCATCTGTTGCCCAGGCTGGAGTGCAGTGGCATGATCTTGGTTCACTGTAACCTATGCCTTCTGGGTTCAAGCGATTCTCCTGACTCAGCCTCCTGAGTAGCTGGGATTACAGGCATGCACCCCCATGCCTGGCTAATTTTCGTATTTTTAGTACAGACAGAATTTCACCACGTTGGCCAGGCTGGTCTCAAACTCCTGACCTCAGGTAATCCACCCACCTTGGCCTCCCAAAGTGCTGGAATTACAGGTGTGAGCCACCACACCCAGTTTCCCAGCTAATTTTTATATCTTCTGTAGAGATGGGGTTTCACCATGGTATCCAGGTCCACCTACCTTGGCTTCCCACAGTGTTGGGATTACAGGTGTGAGCCACCATGCCTGGCCAGGACTGCAATTTCTTAAAGGTTGTATCTAGTCCTATTGTAGACAAGTACGCTGGTGAAAGTGCTCATTGGATCAGAGAAATGTTTAATTATGCCAGGGACCATCCACCATGCATCATTTTTATGGATGCAATAGATGCTATTGATGGTTGTCAGTTTTCCAAGGGTACTTCAGCTGACAAAGAGATTCGGATAACTTTTTGGAGTTACTGAATCAAATGGATGGATTTGATACTCTGTATAGAGTTAAAGTAATCATGGCTACCAACAGACCAAATACACTGGATCTTGCTTTGCTGCATCCAGGAAGATTAGATAGAAAAAAAAATACATATTGATTTGCCAAACGAACAAGCAAGGTTAGACATATTGAAAATCCATGCAAGTCCCATTACAAAGCATGGTGAAATTGATTATGGAGCAATTGTGAAGTTTTCAGATGACTTTAGTGGAGGAGACCTGAGAAATGTTTGTACTGAAGCAGGTATGTTTGCAATTCATGCTGATCACGGTTTTGCAAAACAGGAAGGCTTCATGAAAGGTTAGAAAGTGACTGATTCTAAGACGCTAGAGCTTAAATTGGACTATAAACCTGTGTAATTTACTTTTTGATGGCTATATAACAGACGTTGGCTTAATGTGAAAATAAAGTTAAAGAAAATAATATATGTATTGCCAATGATCTCATTAAAAGTGTATGAATAAAAATATGAGTAACATCATACAAGTTAATATAGTAATTCAGTAATCCAACTTTTATGGTTGATAAGGAAGAAGTTTGTATGTTTGCTAATATCTCATTTATTGCAGCAGAAGTTACAAAAGAAGAATGTGTTGAAGCTTTTCATATTTGCTAGGTGAGCATTTTATAAGACATTGAAAATGGTTTGAGGTAGTAGGATAAGAAAGTATTTTTTATGACTTATTTTATATCATTTGTTTTCCTCATTCTAAAAAGTTGAATAAGATCTGTTTGATTCAGATCTACAAAAATAAATAAATGAAAAAATAATACCATGTCAGGTAATGATGGGTACCTCTGTGACGGGAGTCAGGGCTGGGGGTGTGTGTTTGTAATCAGAGTAACAAAGCAAGGAGGCCAAAAGTCAATTGCCGATTGGTACCTGGGAAAGCACTTTCGAGCAGAGGAAAGAGGAGGACAAAGTCCCCCAGATTCCCGCTTCTCTAATCTGACTTTGAGATTCTTTGAGAGTTGTGTTGATCACATTTGAATGGAAAAGAGATGGCAATTTGGAGACTCTATCACCCTAAATTGCATAAATCACCCTTATTATCCACAAGCTGAAATCCCTGTATCCTTGGTTTCTGCCCTGGCCACATCCTTTCCAAGTTGCCCGAATGAGGAGATGTGAAACTCTACCATGGGTGGAACTTCAAAGGTTTTGTTTGATGAAACAAAACCACTCATCTAGAGATGATTCATAAATGAGAAAAGATTAAAACAGTCTCACACATGAAATGGCTCCTTTTCACTGTGTAAAAAGTTTAGTCCAAGAGTCCCATGTTTCAATTTCATTTTTAAGACTCTTTTCTTAGCCCTTAATCATTTGCTATTTAGAGCATTTGTTGCATGTTCACATTTTTTCTGCATACTTTGAAGTATTAAAAAACAAAAGTTAAAAGAAGCTGACACCTGACAAGTTACCCATTCTTTTTCCAAAGATGTAGTGCGGCAAGTTTCTCACTGAGTCATTACAAATAAAATGTTTGCAGCCGTAGTGGAGATAGTGGAAATCAAGTGAATATAAACATTTGGTGTTTCATCTCTTTAGGAACCCTCTTTATACCTTTTAGAGGGTTCCTTGTGCTGTGCCTGTGACCCTTGCAAGGCAGTTAATAACTGACATGGTGTAGAGATTTGCAAGCCTGTGAATGAACGAAAGTTCAGAAATGCTGAGGCTACTCTGCAGTGAATAGGAGGAACCAGGAACTGAACAGGGCTGGCCTTTCCTGTTATGCCTGATCCCAGCCTCCCGCCAAGCAAGAAAGCCCACTGCTAAGAACAGTAAAGTCTTGGGTTCAAGCAGCAGAAATATGCTTGGTTAGACTCCCTGCGTATAAAAGAATTTCCAGCCTTCCCTGGTGAGTACCACTCTGTTAGCTCACTGGATTCCACAGCCTCAGGGGCACCCAGCAGTGAAGGATCTGTGTGGTGAGAAGATGCGGGTGGACCCACCAAACCTACCATGGCTACCACATATGCCAGGGATGGAGGAGGGTAGAGTTGCCTTTAAATATGAAAGACAGAAGCTAAAGGAATTAAATGTCTCCCTAGGAGCCAGTACAGTCTTTTCTCTAGAAAATCTCAAAAAATGTCAGAAATATGCTGGGAAATATTTTGGTAATGAACCCTTGGACGCTTATTTATGAAGCATTTGGAAATGCTGGGCCAGAACTACAGTCCTGAAACAAACAAAAAGAATTTCAATTTACTGGGATGATTGGATTCCTTGGGTGAATAATATTTTGCTGTTGATGAAAAATCAAAATGGGCCCTGACACTGAACATGCCTTTGCCAGAAAATGTTTGTTTCAAGTGGAATGCTGTAGTTATCTCTTTGCCAAGGGCATGTAAATTCAGGAAGTTTGGCGTGTATGCAAAGACAGGGCAGAGTGACAAGGCCCTGCTTGTTATTTTCACTCATCTTTTAATGCAGTTTTTAGTTCAGAGTGAGGATATCACAGTGGGGTCACATATCCCACATTTGACTCATCGGAATTCAACTATTCACACTTTGAACACAGGGAGGAAGAGAGAGATTACAAGAAAGACAAGAGTAACATTTTAAATAGTATGGGTAATTCTATTAATTTCAGGAGTAAACATTAAAGGAGAGATAAATCTGCATATATATATATATATGCAGGTTTGTACACACAAAACAAAGCATATTGTATTTTAGGAGTAATCTAAGAGATATTTACGAATAATGTCGACGGTCACTGTCACTGAGTCAGGGACTTTAGAATCAGCCTTAAACAAAGTGAGAGACTCCATGCACTGTCCTACAAGAGGAAGATGTTTTAAGTTGTTTTTCTAGTCGGGGAAAGAAGTTGCTTTGAGCCATCCACACAACCTCAGCTGTTCCCATATGACCAAAGACATGCACTGGCTGAGGTTTGGGCTTCAGTGCTGGTTATGAGACAAAGGAACGTAATTAAATAAGCATATTTGTCTAATTGGTGCAATTTGTCGTGTCATGTAAAACCATGAATTATAAACAGGGTTATGTAACCCTGGGGTCTCCTTTTACACAATTAACATATTTAAGTTCCTGCTAACAGCAAGGCAATGAATTAGAAGCCATGGGGAATTTGCAGGTAAACCCTCATGGGGCAGTTTACGAATCTTGTAGGAGGGGGAGATAAATACATTGTAAATTACAATACAGGGGAGAGAGTGAACAAATGTGCAGATCAGGTAAAACTGTGAGAAGTGAAGTATATCACTTCAAAATATAATTATCCTTTCATTATTTACTCATATATGGGACTTTAAAAGCTCTGATTCATTTTCTTATAATAGTCTTGGTCTTTAATTATTCTTATTAAGCTAACATTCAACTGTGTTTGTATTTTATGTGATAGGTACCACCTTTGACTATTCAACAGTAATTACTCCTTCCTTCTTGCTAATAGAACCTCAATGTGGTTTAGGGAGATACGTGACCAACTCCCCGAAAAACCCTCACTTCAACCTCTTTAGGCCACTGAATGCTCACATAACCCAATTCTGCCTAATGAGAAACAAGCAGAACTGTGGGGGAGGGGAGGTTTCTAGGGCAGATTTGCTTTCTTCATTTAAAGAGCTAATGTAGGCTCTTTCCCCTTCCCCATTCCTTCTCCCTGACCCTCCTCTCTGCTCCTCCTGTCTTTAAACGAACAAGAACTATGGACTCGCATCAACTGTCTTGTATCCAGGAGGCAACATATCCATAAAGCAGCCAAGGAAACGTGAAATTGTTGGCTCTGACATCTAACAGCTGACTGAAAGCCAGCAGACACCTGCTTCCAGACTTTTTGTTACATAAGAAAAATAAGCCTCTGTCTTTAAGCCACTGTTTTGTTGGCTTTAGTGACTTGCGACCCTAATCATTCTATTCCTTAAGCATATACCAAGTGCTGATAGGGAAGGGGGCAAGAACACGGGGAAGGGCTGAAGGAAATCAACCTGGATTTTAGGGTGGCAGTACCAGTCCCCCCAAAAGATCGTTAAAGTGCACATAACATTGTCTCTCATTCACACGTCCCTTATCCTTTCACTCATTCACATGTATGTTACCGCTGGATAGTCCCCTTCCCTCAAGAAGTTTATGGTGTAATGAGTGTGACTAGAAATGTATTCAAATAACTAACCTGGAAGGTGGAAAATGGCAAAGGCCAAGAAAGAGACTATAAGAAAGTAGCCCTTTGGAGCTGAGCTGTTTATTTAAGCTGGGAGGTGGTAAAATGTTTTCCTCAGGGTGTGAGCCAAATTTCCCTTTGCCACCAACTGCCCCTCCTTCCAAGGATGGGGTGGAGGTCGGAGGCGTGAGGGGGGTGGGAGAGATTTTCTTCTCCTCCCTGCAGGAAGATCTTAAAAGGAGCATTCTGCATGAGAACCTGAGAACAGCTAGATTGGAACACAATACTCCAGTTCCATAACTGCTCTTATGAACACAAAAAGACCTTTTGTGTTTTTCTTGTTTATTTCAAAATTCTAGAATATCTTCATTATGCAAAGAAGGAAAAGAAAAGGGATTGGGGAGGAGGGAAGGGAGAGAAAAGCACGTGTGCTCCCTCTACATCCCATCCAAGCTTCAGGAGCTGGACTCAGTGGCAACAAGGGTAAAAGTGAAAGGGCTCAATTATGGACTCAATTGTGTCCCTCTACTCCCCAGATTCCTGTGTTGATGCCCTAACCCTCACTGGGACTGAATTTGTAGACAAGGCCTTTAAAGAGGTAATTAAGGTTAAATGAGATCGTAAGGGTAGAGCCCTAATTCAAATCCAATAGGACTGGTGTTCACATAAGAATAGGAAGAGACAGTGAGGGTGCGGGTGCAGGTGCACAGAAGAAAGGCCATGTGAGGACACAGCAAGAAGGAGGCTGTCTGCCAGCCAGGAAGAGAGGCCTAACCAGAAACTAAGCCTGACAGCTCTTGATCTTGGATTTCCATACTCCAGAACTGTAAGAAAATGAATTTCTGTTGTTGAAGCCACCCAGTCAGTGATATCCTGGCATGGCAGCCCAAACAGACCATAAAGGCCCCAGGAGGAGATGAAAATTCATGATGTATGTGTGATCAACTGCAGCCTCAATGGTCTCTCCCTGATGGAGTTATCTACCTCACTGGCACCTTTATGTTCATCTACTCAATAAACTTTTGTGCTTTGATTATTTTGTGGATCTAGTCCCCGACCAAGTTAGAAATTAAGTATACCTGCAATTTGGAAGAGAATGAGGGCCTTTGTTCCTAGAAGATGAGTGAGCATTTCCAAGCAGATCTCCACAGGTAGAAAAGGGGAAAGAAACCTTCAGTGTGAGCAAAGACCCAGAACCTGAGGAAGGAAAGGCTGGCTCCTTCATTTGTACCACTGGTATTTATTTTGAACACCTACAATATGCCAGGCAGTGGTAGAGGAGTGAGGGATGCAGGGAATAAAACCGACCTGCCTGCTGCTCCTTGGAACATGATGAAAAAGTATTCAGAGCACAGAGAATGTGGAAAGAGTAATGGGAAGTAAAGCTTGGAGAGTAGGATGGGAACAGATTGTGGCAGCTTTGAACCTCTGTCTAGGAAAATATTATTCACCCAGGAGGCACATAAGGAGCCATTGCAGCTCATCAAGCAGGAAAGTGTCCTAGTCATGTTTGGCTTTTAAAAATATGAATCTGGAAGCTATCAGTTGGCTCAATTGGAGTGGGAAGAAACTGGAGACTAGAGAACAGTTAAAGGATGAGTACTGCAAACCAATAATAAAATTCTAAGGCCTCCAACTGACTGAGTGGACACCCCTTCTTGGCCAAGAATCCCAAAGAAACCTGAAAACCTAGTTCAGGCCATGATGGGAAGGGAGGTGTTGGACATACCCTGTTATAACCCCTCCCTTTGGAGTTTAGACACAACTAACCAGCATTAACATTAAAACAGAGATCATAAGACTGCCATACAAAACAGACTCTTTGTAGCAATAGGATGCCAAATTCCAACCTGACTCTGGTATACCATCACGTGACAGATAACAAACCCTAAAGAAAATTAATGTGTTTTACCCAAAATATATTTATTTGATATATTTTTGAATGCCCCTGTAAAGCCATCTTTTGTGGAGGAAATTTTTTTCCTGTAGAGAACCTCTTTCCCTTAATAGTTTGGTTTTTTTTTTTTTTTTTTTTTTTTTTTTTTTTTTTTTTTTTAGAGAGCCTGACACCGTCTAAGACTCAAAAAGAGACATTTACCATCTCTTCTCTCTGAAACTTGCTATCTGGAGACTTCATCTACATAACAAGAACCTTGGTTTCCACAATTCTCCTTAACTCAAGCATTTCTTTCTGTTGACTTCAACTCTTTAGGCAAAGCTTAACTCTTTGAATCAATTGCCAATTGAAAGTTTTGACTCTACCTATAACCTGTGAGCCTCTCTCCTCAAGATGCCCCACCTTTCTGGGCTGAACCAATGTATTCCTTACGTTTATTGATTTATAGTTTTGCCTGTAACTTCTAGCTCCCTAAAATATATAAAACCAAGCTATAACTCTACCAGCTTGGGCAACTGTTCTGAGGACGTCTTGAGGTTGTGTTCCAAGCCACAGTCATTCATATTTGCCTCAGAATAAACTTCTTCAAATATTTTAATTTTTTTCCATCAACAGTACTAAAGCTCAGATGAGATGTAGTAAGAGCCTGAATGAAGGTAACATTAAAATTATTGATGTTTGCTGGCACCATACCGTATACTAATATCAACAGAAAATCTCAAGTGTTTATTGTCTTAAACTCATAAAAATACTGTTGATGAAAAGAGTCAAACTCTGTAAAATATTTGAAGAGATATATTCTGAGCCAAATATGAAGACCATGGCCTGTGACGCAGCTCTAGGAGATCCTGAAACATGCGCCTAAGACAGTAGGGCTACAGATTGCTTGGTTTTATACATTTTAGGGAGACATCAGACATCAGTCAGTACATGTAAGATGTACATTGGTTTGGTCTGGAAAGATAGGACAAATCAAAGTGGGGACTCCCAGGTCATAGGAAGATTCAAAGATTTCCTTATTGGCAATTGGTTGAAAGACTTTATCTATAGACTTGGAAGCAATAGAAGAGAGTGTCTAGGTTAATATAAGGGGTTGTGGAAACCAAGGTTCTTATTATACGGATGAAGACTCCATGTCACAGGCTTCAGAGAGAATAGATTGTAAATATTTCTCATCAGACTTAAAAAGGTGTCAGACACTTTAGTTAATTCTATCCTAAATCAGGAAAATAACTGGAAAGGGAAGAGTGAGGAGTACAGAAGGTAGATTTTCCCCACAAGAGACAGCTTTTCACGGCCATTTCAAAATATATCAAAGAAATGTACTTTGGGGTGTGGGGAAAGAAAGAGAGATCAGCCTGTTACTGTGTCTATATAGAAAGAAGTAGACATAAGAGACTCCATTTTGTTCTGTATTTGAGATGCTGTTAATCTGTGACCCTACCCCCAACCTTGTCCTTGCAAGAGACATGTGCTGTGGTGACTCAAGGTTTAAAGGATTTTGGGCTGTGCAGGGTGTGCTTTGTTAAACAAGTGCCTGGAGGCAGCTTGCTGGTTGTGCAATGTTGCTCTTTATGCACTAAAAAGGTTTATGGAGATGTTTACATATGCATATCAAGGCACAGCACTTTTCCTTAAACTTATTCATGTCACAGAGAACTTTATTCATATGTGTTACTGCTGACTTTCTCCCTATAATGATCCTATTACCCTGCCACTTCCTTTTCTTTAAGATGGTAAAGATAATTATCAATAAATACTAAGGGAACTCAGAGACCGGTGCCGGCGTGGGTCCTCTGTATGCTGAGCGCCAGTCCCCTGGGCCCACTTTTTCTTTCTCTATACTTTGTCTCTGTGTCTCATTTCTTTTCTCAAGTCTCTTGTTCCACCTAACGAGAAACGCCCACAGGTGTGGAGGGGCAGGCCACCCCTTCATTGGGGTAAAATACTTCTATTTCTTTCAGGGCCCACTTTGTTGTCATGTTGATACCTAATTGCTACAAACAGTCCGTTTTGTCAGTTTTAAAGTTTCTGCTTTAATGTTAATGCTGATCAACTGTGCTTGAACTCCAAAGGGACAGAGGTACAATGAGGCATGTCCAACCAGCCATTCCCATCATGGCCTAAACTAGTATTTCAGATTTACTTTAGGATGCCCTTGGCCGAGAGGAAGGATCTTTCAGTTAGCTGGGGGTTAGAATTTTAATTCTGGTTTACAATACTATCATGTATTAGCCTTGGAAAAGTTTCCCTAACACAGAGTTTTGTTTTCTAATATCAAGGCAACAAAGCATAGGTCTTTTAGCCACATCTAATACAGTTGTAATCTGGGAAGTGGTGGCCACATTGTCCAATGTCCTATAGATCAATAAACTCTTTTTTTTTTTTTTTTTTGAGACGGAGTCTGGCTCTGTTGCCCAGGCTGGAGTGCAGTGGCCGGATCTCAGCTCACTGCAAGCCCCGCCTCCCGGGTTCATGCCATTCTCCTGCCTCAGCCTCCCGAGTAGCTGGGAGTACAGGCGCCCGCCACCTCGCCCGGCTAATTTTTTTTGTATTTTAGTAGAGACGGGGTTTCACCGTGTTAGCCAGGATAGTCTCGATCTCCTGAACTCGTGATTCGCCCGTCTCGGCCTCCCAAAGTGCTGGGATTACAGGCTTGAGCCACCGCGCCCGGCCGATCAATAAACTCTTAATATCCAGTTCAGAAGCCAGAAAGGCTCCTATGACTTTGTAATTAATTTCAGCAAATTATAATAAAACAGAAGACATTGTCAGATTCAGGTTAGGGAAACGAAGTTGGAATCTGTTCTGAGATATTCTGGCTATGGACCATGGGCAAGTGACTTAATCACTGAACTTCCTCCCCTACTCCAATTGGTGGACTTTGGGTAAATATTTAACAACTGGCTCTCCAAGAAAAAAAAAGCCATGATTTATAGCTTTGCCAATTTCTAGAGTTTTAATACTCCCATCACGGCCAGTTTCAAGCCAGCAATGTGATGTCAACAAGTTCACTGAATTCCTAAAATTTAACAATTGATTCTCAACAAGCCAGCATGAGCCAGCTCTAGCACACCACTGCTTCCAAGGATCAGCTTCCACATCTGAAAAATGGGAATCACACCACCTCCACATGGCCGTTGTCAGGACTGAGATAATGTAAGTGAAAATACCTAATACAGGGTTGTTAGCATACATGGGGTATTTGAGAAATGTTTGTTTAGTATTTACTGAGCACCTACTATGTAGCAGACACTTCCAGGAACTGAAGATTCATCAGAGAACAAAACAAGAGGTCTGCTCAGCTAGGATTGATGTTCTAAATGGGAGAGACAACCAGAAAGAAAAAAGAGAAGGAGAGAGAGAGACAGAGGATATAGAAAAAAATAGCCAGTCAGTTAGTCTGGCAGTGATAAGCACTAGAAAGAAAAATCAAATCCAATAAGGATGAGGAGAAAAAGGAGTGGTATGGTAGGTAGGGTATGTCAGGTATGGTAGCCAAGAAAGACCTCACTGGTGAGAGACATCGGATGAGGAATCCGAGTGGAATAAAGGCATGACTATGGGATTATATGGGGAAGGGTGTCCCAGGCAGGGCAAGAGCTCATGCCAAACCCTGGGGCAGGTATGATGGGCTGGGCCAACTCCAGAGACAGAAGGAGGCCAGTGGGGTGGGAGAACCTGAGTGAGAAGATACAGGTGGAAAGTGCAATGGGAAGGGAAGAAAAGAGCAAAGGTGAGGCGGGGGAAGTCTCAAGCCCTAGACATGTCTTAGGTGCCTTTAAGCATCTGGAGACATAGTGGGCAGGGGCCAGTGACAGACAGGGCTGCACTCCTGTCCCTCTGCCTTCCCTACACAGAGGAGGATCTACCAACTGTGCTCCAATGGCCTCACTCCTTCATGTTTTCAACTACTCAAATGTTTGCTCAAATGACAAATATTGACTCCAATGGCTTCCACGGGCAGGCAGCAGTCTTAGCTCTAGAGACAGAAACTGTGAGCAAAACTTGAGCTCTTGCTTTCCATGGACCTACCTGGCCATGGAAGAAGACAGAATACATCAAAACATAAATAAATGCATTGGCTGGGCTACGAAGACAATCAAACAAGGTGGGCTGACAGAGTCCCCCTCTTAGATATAAAAATCATCTTGGGCCAGGTTCCTCCTGTCACCTTATATTTCAATGCCTAGTTCTAGCACAGTACTAACTGGTGCTCTGAGTAGCATTGCTCTAAACAATTGACAAACAGTAACCAAAGTAGGCTGGCAACAGCCCCAAGAGATCAAGAGAGCCCCCATTTTCCTCCTGGCATGAACTTTTTCAAACCACAAGGCTGAGGAAATGCCAACCCTTTATATAACTAAGAAATCTCTAAGACATGGAGCTTTTTGTTTGCTTGGTTTGTTTCTCTTTTTGTTTTTTAAAATGTGGTTCTTAGGACACCTGCCACAAAATCATCGGGGATCTTTATTAAATAAAATACAAATGTCTGGGCCCTGCATCAGACCCACTGAATCAGAATAACTGGAGAAGGAGCCCAGGCAACTGTATTTTCAATGACCTCCTAAGGAATGTGGATGCTACATTGCTGATGCTTGAGATCCACTGCTCTAATGCAAATGCGCAATCCACAAGGCTTCTTTTCATTTCAGTTGTAATTGTCTCCACAAAGCATTCTTAAGAAAGCTCTTCTGTAAACTTCCTTTGCAGAAACTGCAGCACCAGTCACAAGCTGATTGTTCAGAGAAATGCACAGGGAGACAGGGCCCGCGTGACGGGAGCAGCCCATCAACTGACCCATTCATTCGAAAAACTCCACGTGTAGAGACACTGGATGGCTTTAGTGGAAGCACCTCATTGTCTGGGGAGCTGAAGGAGAGACTTTCTAGAATATTCCCTACCTGTGAAGAGGGCATGGTAGTGGAGACCCTTCTCCTTGTCCTGATGGGAGCAGACATCAAATAAGTAGGCTTTGATGGGCCCATCAATGAAGTCAGCAGCAAAATCAAAGAGAACCACACCTATCATGGTGACACTTACGGCCCAAACCAGCTTCCTCCTTGGGTTAGCAATCAAAGCTAAAAGAAAAATAAACATTGGTCTCCTAAATCCTGTTTTAGAATCCTCCGTGTTTTGTAATTTCCACCTAAACTTCTTGCCATGAAATCATCTTCCTTGCTTTTATTTTGCTTTTTTTCCCAAATAAAAATACCTTTTTTTTTTTCAGGTTTTAAAAATTATGCAACAAAAGTCCGTAAAACACAAATCTATGGAGACAGAAAGTAAATTAGTACTTGCCTAGGGCTGTTGCATAGGAGAAAAGCTGACGTGACTGTTGATGGTAATGGGTTTCTTTTTGGGGTGATGAAAATATTCTAGAATTAGAGAGTGGTGATGGTTGCACAACCTTGTGAATATACTAAAAGTCACTGCATTGTACACTTTTAATTAGTGAAATTTCTGGTGTATAAAATATCTCTTTAAATAAAAAAGTATGCATGCTTATCGCAAACAATTCCGATTATATAAAAAAAGCTGAGGGAGATGCTTCCAATCCCAGCCCCACTGAAGGTCAGGCTTTGAGGCCTCCTTTTACTCACTTCTGCACATGCAGACACAGGTGTACAATGGTAGTCGAATGCAGTGCTTCTCAAAGTTTGGCATGTTGAACTATCACTTGTACGTCTTGTTAAAATACAGATTGCTGGCCCCATTCCCAAGACTCTGATTCAATTCGTGGGCCTGAAGTGGGCCTGAGAAACTACATGTCTAACAGCCCCTGCTGATGCTGAGGGGCAGGTCAGCGGCCACATCTTTGAACAGCACTGACGCAGTAACCAACTTTCTTCATATAATTTCAGCTCCTCACAATTTTTAATAGCTGGATTTTCATTCTATGGATACCCTGTAATTCATTTACCCAATCTCCTATAAAAGATACATTGTTGTTTCTCTTGTTTCAGGTTGTTTTTTAAACTTAAGAATAGCATAGATTATCTACACGTTTTAAAAATTACAGTATAAAATTAAATGAACAATAAGACTACCCGCCGCTTCTCACCTCCAGTCCTTTAGTAATCCTCCTTACAGTCAATAGTACTTGCCAGCTTTTTGTTCATTCTCCCGGAAATAGCCTACATTTGTACATTTACGCTTTCTTTGAAGTATGTACAAATCATAATTGATTATCCTGCCTCATAATCATCTATTCTGCTGGCTTGAGAGTTAATGGTCTAAAAATGTGTGCTATTTTTAGCGATCCTTTTTGCAATGCAACTTTATTGTACTACCATCAACTACTGATTAATTGGTAGCTGATTAATGGCTAGAAAAAATGCCTACCCTCAGGTTTGATTTTGTCCAGAATTCACAATGCCAGAAAGGTCCTCTTGAGCTGATGGGCTTATGCCCTCTGCCTATTAAAATGCTCTACATAAAACTATGAACAGAATTAACTCATTTGGATACACAGGTGATTTGTTGTAAATATTTATGGAGCTATTTGGCAGCTGGTCAATTTGATAAGAGTATTAAATAGAGCATAATGGGCTCAAAAAGTAACTCGATTGATAAATATGTAAAAATATTCAATTTGATAAAATAGATACAGATTTGATAAAATAGATACAAATTTAATCCTATTTTTAAATCTTCACAACAATGAAAGATATTTATTTAGATATTTCTAGAAGTAAAGGCTCCCCTACCACAGAATCTGGGCCAAATTTGTCAAAGGGGAAGTTCATTGTAACCTAGGAGAGATCGATTGTAACAAATTTCTAGGAAAGATCAAACAAATTAATATTCTCCTCCTGCAGAGGTACACAGTAGGACACATATCCCTGCCTGCCCACCTTGTGCAGCCGACTTACCTGCTACAACAGTGTCCCCATTGAGGTACAGAGCCATGCCCACGAGCATCATGACTCCCAGGGTGAGGATGTAGGGTCTCCGGCGGCCCCACCTGGACCGGCAGTGGTCGCTGGCCGATCCGACCACGGGCTGCAGCAGGAATCCCAGGATGGGGCTGAGGAACCACACAATGCTGTACAGACTATTGGGCAGACCCACGCTGAGCAGGACTGGGGTCACATACGCTGCCTCCACTGCGTAGCAGAACTCTCGTCCGAACATGGCCATGCTGTGCATAATGAGTCTGCTGGTGGGTCTTTTAGGTGGCTCCACAGAGTCAAAGGGGCCATCATCAGCCAGGGATTTATAGATGTGGCCACCAGCCTGCCCACTGTTGCCACCCATGGCCACTGGGAGAGGAACCTTCCTGCGAACCCACCACCTCCTGTGTGGTGCTAGGGTCTGTGCTTCAAACTGGGTTTGCGGAGCCTGGCCGAGCAACCAACAGAGATGGTCAGGCTGGGGGAGGGGCTCAAATTCTTTCCTGCCTCTAAGATCACAAGTTATGATGAGAGGGAGGGGGTGGTGCTGGAAAGCATGACAGAGATTAGCAGCTGTGAATGAGCCCTCTGGCTCCTTAAGACGTTGGAATATTTTTCTAAAGGGATCCTCCTTTGTACTGTTCCCTCTCTTTCTTTCTCTCTCTCTCTCTCACACACACATACACAATTACACGTGATCACACACGGCTTCTCTCCCTCTCACACACACGTTATTACACGTGATCACACACACGGTTATCTCAGATGGTATTACACATAATCACAAACACGGTTTCTCACACACATTATTGCACATGGTCACACACATGGCTTCTTTCAGACGCTATTACACATGATCACACACATGGCCTCTCTCACACACACATGCTATTACACATGATCACACACATGGCCTCTCACACACATGATATTACACATGATCACACTCATGGCTTCTCTCTTACACACATGCTATTACACATGATCACACACATGGCTTCTCTCACACACACATGCTATTACACATGATCACACACATGGCCTCTCTCACACACATGATATTACACATGATCACACTCATGGCTTCTCTCTCACACACATGATATTACACATGATCACACACATGGCTTCTCTCTCACACACATGCTATTACACATGATCACAATATGGCTTCTCACACACACACATTATTACACATGATCACAGACATGGCTTCTCTCTCACACACATGCTATTACACATGATCACACACATGGCATCTCTCACACATATGCTATTACACATGATCACACATGACCTCTCTCACACCCATTATTACACATGATCACACACATGGCTTCTCACACACATGCTATGACACGATCACACATGGCTTCTCACACACACATGCTATTACACATGATCACACACGTGGCTTCTCTCACACACACATTATTACACATTATTACACACATGGCTTCTCTCACACACATGCTATTACACATGATCACGTGGCTTCTCTCACACATTATTACACATGATCAAACACATGACTTCTCTCTCACACATGCTATTACACATGGCTGCTCTCACAAACACTTGCTATTACACATGATCACACACATGACTTTTCTCACACACATGTCATTACACATGCTCAAACACAGCTTCTCGCTCTTGTACACACGTTATTATACATGATCACACACATGGCTTCTCTCTCTCACACACTATTACACATGATCACACATGGGACTTCTCTCACACATTACTACACATGATCGGACACATGGCTTCTGTCACACACACATGCTATTACACATTATCACACACGGCTTCTCTCTCACACTCATGCTATTACACATGATCAAACACACAGCTTCTCTCTCTCACACCCGTGTTATTACACATCACACAAGGCTTCTCACACACACTTTTTTTACATGATCACAAACATGGTTTCTCTCATGAACACACAATTACACATCACACATGGCTTCTCTCACACACATGTTATTTTACATGATTACACATGGCTTCTCTCACACATGTTATTACACATGATTACACACATGGCTTCTCTCACACACACACGCTATTACACATGATCACACACATGGCTGTGAGGTAATAAAGCCTTATTACATAGAGGTTATGTCAAAATGTAAATAAATTGATATCTTTTTATAAACTTTTTATAAATACAGACATTCTATTTTTCCCTGACTACAAGTTTTCTACACACATAGCTCAGGAGTGAAATAACTAGATTTAAAATGGTGGTAGGTCACACCCTTCTTCAAATCATTAGCTGTCAGATCGCCCTGATATTTCTCCTCAATGTACTTAATACATTCTACAATAAGATAATTCTGAGTTTATTCCATATCCTGTGTTTGTCTTTGATTTCCTCAAGAGCAGAGAACAGGTCTGTTTTGTTCATTATGTCATCCCCAGGAAGTATCATGATACCTGGCACCTAGTAGATCCTCAATAAATATTTTCTAAAGGAATTACCGAGTGAATAAAACATACACACTACATTTTGTGCTGCCTGTCTGCTCAGATCTATTTCCTTTGGTGCTCTTTATCTTATGGGGCTACATTTCCAGGGTTCCCTTGTTTTCTGGCTTCTAGGTAGATTTGGCTAATAGGATGCACTGGTAGGAAGACTAGGGGAGAGAGAGCAGGAAAGAAGCCAGGATATTTCCCTAGATTTCTTTCTTCTCCCTGAGGTATTACTGGCAATGTCTGTGTCTCCAAGGTGGGTGCAGCAACTTTGGCCTCTGGGTCCAGGTAACACCAGCTTTCCCATCACCCCTGCATTCATAGGAGTAGTCCTGGCTTCCTAGTTTTGTTCGTATCAGGGTTGCCTCGATATCTCCTGGGCTTCTCTGCTCTTTAATCACCAGTGGAATTCTTTATATTAAATTTCCTCCGTTTTAAAGATTTCAAGTGGGTTATATTTTCCTTGCTGGACTCTGAGTTCAAATGAAAAGTCTGAGTTGTAGGGAAAGCAATCTTTTTATTATTTAGTTATTTATTTATTTAGAGACAGGGTATTGTTCTGTTGCCTGGGCTAGAGTGCAGTGGCGCAATCCTAATTCACTGTGGCCTCAAACTCCTGGGCTCAAGTGATCCTCCTGCCCCACCCTTAAGTAGCTAGGACTACAGGCACACAGCTCCATACCTGGATAATTTTTTTATTTTTATTTTGTAGAAATGGAGGTCCAGCTATATTCCCCAGGCTGGTCTTGAACTCTTGACCTCAAGTGATCCTCCATGCCTGGGCTGGAAAACATAACCTTATGGGAAAGTTCCTAAAAATGGTTGACGAACAAGACGGAAGGCCAGAATATGAAAGCTTAAACTCTGATTCTGCCTCTTCCTAGTTGCATATTCCTGAGCAAATAATTTCTAAAACTGTGCCAAGGCACCCAGGGCATTAGAGTGACCTCACAAGAGTATCTCAGAATATTTAAAAATTTGAACACATTAACATAATGAAACTCAACATCTGTCAGACATCACATGAACTATTAATGAGGTAGTTCATACCTTCAACATAAGATTGCACTATAATCCTTCTGATAATTTCATATTTTTGTGAGACTGGGTTTCCCAGTCAGTCTGATAGAAAAGCAAGTACTATATGGACATTAACATGCAGCAGAAAGTGATGGCAGCAGTGTCCAATCCCATTCCAGGTGAGAAGTTGCACACTGTCCAATAGGTGCATACATCTCCTTAGTAAGTAGTTGTGATTAACAATGAAACAGAAATGAAAAATATATTTTCTTTTATGTGTATTATATATTTAAACAGCTAATAAGTTGGTAGGACATAAATATTTAATTTGTTGGGACCTAATTATTTATAAATTGAATGGTTACATATTTAATTTGGCCTAAGCCACCATGAAAAAATTACCGAGGCGCTAAGGGAAACATGAATTAAGAAACCCTTCTGAGTCTCTGTTTTCTCATCTGTAAAATGAAGAAAACTGCCCCACCTTCCCCTTACAATTGATTGCTGAAGGACAGTTGAGATCCTGCGCATAATGAACCTTATTGATGGCCTACGCAACATCCATTCTCTACTCCCTCTACTCTGATGGCACCTGGATTAGATTGTGGAATCTTCCCCTTCATCACATGCCTTTAGGAAGTTGAATCCAGGGAAGCTCCGGGAGCAGGCTGGTTTTATGTAAAGACATAAAACTAGGTGCTCATTGTTAGCTTGTCTTCTTTTTCAAAGATTGGTATAAGAAAGGCTTCTAACTTAACTCAGTCCAAGGAGACACAAGACGACTCACTGGGGGCTCCTGAGATCTTTATTTCTGGATATTGCTGTGTGTGGGTATAAGATCCAGAACTTGCTACTAGCCTGAGGAGAAATCAAACACATGGAGAATGGAAAGCTGACAGCCCAGAAAACCGCAGGGAAACAGGCCCGAGTGACTAGACACAGGCAACCCTAAAACTGACCGTCCCTCTGGACTCTAGGTAGTGAGCCAACACGTTTCCTCATTATTTTGGATATTGTGTTTTGCAGTTGAAGGCATTCTGATTCAATATAGGTGAAACTATTTTGCAAATTACATAGTGTGATGCAATTGTTGCTAAAGTTCGAATGTGCTTACAGGGATATCATGAACACCAAGACTAAAGGCCTGGATGCAGCCTATCACCCTGTTTCATGTGACTTTTATTTATCACCATACAGTTTGTGGCATTTCACCATTTCCTACATTGTAGAATCAAGAATGTAAATAAGTGCATATCAATGTCTTCAAGAATATATCATTCTTTCACTAGAATTTGCCACCTTCAACTGCCTCCTTCTCTTCCACTCTCCTTAAAACTTCCTATTTTCTCCTTACCTGTCCCCTTTACTTATTTCTAAATCTACAGCTTGTCAAAAGTTAACTGAAAAATAGAGGTGTAACATTTTTTTGCACAGGGTCTTAGACTCTTCAGAAAAAGGAAAGTGTGGGTCACTAACAAAAGCTACTAACCTTGCTTTTATATATTCACCCTTTAAAAGTTCACAACCTACAAAAACCAATTTTTCATTTGAACATTTTGTGTAAAGTCAACTAATTACAGAAATCAATGCTCTAAGCTAGCCTGTTTATTTACAGATTTTTTGCCAACTTGCTTTTATCCTTTCCCTCACTGGTCGATTGAACAGCTATTTTTTTGAGCACCTATTATAAAAGTAACCAAGGTTAAAAGATTTGGTTAATATCCATTAGGATAGTGCTACTCAAAGTGTAGTCATTGAACCAGAATCATAATCACCTGGAAGCTTGGTGGAAATGCACATTCACGGTTCTTACCCTAGACCCATTGCTGTAGAATCTCTGGAAAGGGGCTCAGGAATCTGTTTTAACAGTATCTCCAAGTAATTATTTTGCCTGCTAGAGCCATTACTCTGGGAACATATGGCCTAGTGAATAATTTTGTAAAGTATAGTAAAGGCAATTACTATCCTTGCAGATGTGTATGAAGTGAGATGGAAACATAGAAAGGGCTTTAACAATACAAGCTAACACTGAGCACCTAGGATGTTTAGGCACTTCACAGGCATTGTCTTAGACATCACAATGATACAGTGAGATTTGAACCCAAGGCCCTTCTGACTCTGCAACTCATAATCACTGTACAAAACTACCCTAGGGCTGAGAAGCACAGGAAGTTTCACAAAGAAGGCTGTGTTCCAGCCCAGTCTGAGTTTGCTAGATCAACAGACTGGAGCAAAGGGGTCTTGATAGTCCTGGAAAATAATGGTGCAGTATATAGAAAGGAATGGAAACAAGAGAGACCATAGCATAGTTAGGAATTTCAGGTAGTCCAATGTAAGTCCTGGGGAACAGGAGGACAGGGATGGGCCTGGACAGCTAGATAGAAGTCTTGTTGTAAGTAAAGGTTTGATATGCTACGTAAATGAGTTTATATTCTACTCTGTAGGAAAAAAGACCACCAAAAGATTTTTGCAGGACTGAAAATTCAGTGTGGTATCAAAAACATACCCAGTGGAGTAACATGATAATAATAATAAGGCAATGATACTAGAGGTCAAGGCTGATAGGGCAACTGAACTGGAGTCTTGGGAAGAGATAAGAGGGGCCTGAATGAAAAGTGCAATGGGGGATAGGCAGAGGGAATGGATTCAAGTGCTGTTAAAGTAGAATTGACAGCACTTCACTCTTGAGATGTATTCATTTAATACATATTTACTAAGTTTCTGCTATGCACTTGGCACTATTCTAGGAACTAGGGATTTTACAATGAACGAAACATACAAAATCCCTCATAAAGCTCCCATTCTAGTGTGTGTTGGTGGGCTGGCGGGGGTGGGAGGGGAGACTGGGGTTAATAAGCATATATGTCAGTAGTGATATATGGTACAAAGAAAAACAACATAGGGAGAGGGGATGGCAAGTGATTAGGTGGCTGCCATTTTAGACAGAGGCTAGGAAAGGACTCTCTGCAGGGGGGCAATTGGGCAGTGGCCTCAGTGAAGTAAGGATAAGCTGAGGACCTATGAGGGCAGAGATAGGCATGGTGGGAATGGAAGCAGGAGACTTGTGAGAGAGAAAGACTTGCCTGGCAGGACGCAGATGATGGCACAATCTGAGAAAAAGAGGCATGTCAGTGAGGCTAACAGGCAGCTGCACAGAGAAGGCCGGCTCTCAGCAGAGAGGGTTAGACAGAGGGGTGGGAGTTATCTGCCAGAAACCCGGAGATCATCTGCCAACATTCCCATTCAAAGACACTGACTGAATGATTTCCTGTCAAATTAAAATGGTCAGACTTCTCTATTTAAGGACATTCATTTTGGTAAACAATAGAGCCAAACATATTTCAAAGATTCACAAAATGCTATTTAAATGGTATTTAAAGGGTTTTCTTAGAAGCGTTACAAAATCCTATTTAAATGGTATTTAAAGGGTTTTCTTAGCGTTGTACAAACTTAAAAGGACAAGTACACTTTAGGGAAAAAGAAAGCTTTATTTCATAAATTATGATATATTAACTCATTCAAAATATAAGTCAAGAATCTTAATATCAATAGATTATATCAAGCAAACTGGAAGGCAGAATAACTACCACAGTTTAGTATAAATACCCAAAGTATTTATAAATCAAAAGCCCTAATGATAACCATTTTTAGAATTCAATCATCACTGTAGAATCAGAGTCTGTAATTCTTTTCTTGATTAGAGTGGTAGGACACTGCAATACTGTTCCTCCATGTTTCTATGCATACAATGTTATGTGTTACTCTACACTTTAAATGCAGTATTCAAATTCACTTGAGCTGTGGGCCTGGAAGTTAGAGGCTAGCTTTTACCTTATTACTTTCAATGATTTTATCTGACTTAAGCTGATCAATCTCTTCGCGGCTGAATCCAAATTCGTCAAGTATCTCCTCAGTGTGTTCTCCTACAAAAGGATCCCTTTTGAAAGAAGGGATGGCTGGGGTGTTTGACAGCAGAGGTGCAGGGCGGGGGCTCATGCTCTGCTCCTCATTGGTGATAAACGAGCCCCGTTCCTTGATGTGATCATGATGAACCACCTCCTCTAAAGTCAGAACCGGAGTCACACAGGCATCTGTGCCATCAAAGATTTGACACCACTCTGCCTTTGTCTTCTTTGCAAATACAGCTGCAAACTTCTTCTTCATTTCTGGCCAATCATCCATGCTCATCTGATTGGGAAGTTCATCAGACTTTAGTCCAAGTCCTGAGGAAAAATACAATTTCTTAAATTATCATGCTTTGAACAGAGCTATTATAATCAATAAAAATGAATGCTGAGCCCACTGTACTATGCAAAATAAAATGTTCTATAAGGGCTTCTCAAATGAGTCAAGAGAAAAAAATGTAAAGTCAGTTTAAGGTTGGAGTCAAAGGCTGGAGAGGGCAGAGGTAGTCAGACTTGTCACCACCAAGATTTTATCATTCATATTTCATCAAAAGTGGTCTGTTCTCAATGGTCTGGTTTCCAGAAATTGATTTCCTACCTCTGAGTAGATTTTGAAAAAAAATTTCCCCAGGATGTTATTAGCCAGTCATACTGAGTTAAAATAACTCCCTATTCTCTATAATGTATTCAAACCTTATAAAAAATATGAACAATTTTATACATGACCATCTCAGTTTCCAAGGAAGAAGCCTGAAGACAAATTATTTAATTCAGGATTGCAATTTTATAAATACATTCATTTATCTTCATTTGTTAAAATAAAAGAGCTAGAATGGCCAGGAGTGATGGCATGAGTATAGTGAAAGCTACTCAAGAGGCTGAGGCTGGAGGATTGCTTGAGCCCAGGAGTTCAAGGCCTAGCCTGGGCGACACAGCAAGACCCCCATCATCCATCATCCATCCACCAATCCATCCATCCATCCATCCATCCATATATACATACATATATACATACATATATACATATATACATACATTTTTAAAATAAAAGAGCCCCAAAGGGCTTTGTACTAGGATAAAGGACTTGTAAGGTAACCAAAGACTCATGCAAATTGTTCCTATAACAAACAAAACAGAAACTTATTAGCCAGCCAGTCAACAGTGGGGCATGCAGACTCCTCTCCGGCATGAAAGGAACTTGAAGGGCCCATCAAGACCACAGTGCAGAGATCATGACAGCAGCTACCTGGGGATTTAACAGGAAAAGTGGCCTCTCTAGCTCTTGACCCCGTCTGTGTTTCCTTTACTGACTATGTGGGCCTACCCCTGCAGACATGCCCAAACTCCAGTGCTGATTAAATTATACCCAAAGAGCAGGGCCACTTTACAATAGTTGGTGCAAATGTCCCTTTTCTTCTATAAGCAGGTTTTTAAAAGTGCATGGCTAAGTGTCAAATGATAACGAAAGGCCCTTTCTTTATGCATAACACTGTGTGTAAGTTTAGCCAAGTTAATTGAATAATCCTCACCTATAGAATACCTTCCTTCTCTAGCATGTTGACAATCAAGGCTAATTTTAAGTTGCTCTGAAGATGGTAAAGTCCCTATAGAGGTAAGAAGACATAAATACTGAAGCCTCTTCTTAAGGTTTTGAGGACTATGAGGAAATAAGAAGAACTAACACAGTTCCAGATTTTTGTAAGCAGTCTCCTGTGGAATATATAAGTACATTTTCTTCTGTAACCACCAGTCCCATTCAAATACCAGGATGGATAGGAGGCCATAGTTTCAGGTTATCACTATAATCTACAGGATATCTTTCACTTGTTCTTTCTTGATTGCCCTGAACTCTGTGAGTGAAAGGCACATAAAATGAGCAACGAGCAAAAAGTAGTGATCTTCACATGCTTTTAAAAACAGTTGCTTTTTATCAGACTGTGATCAGAATCATAACACTGAGTAAAGCTGCAGCCAATATGTTCTCTCTTTAACTTTATAGTTGAGACTACACAGGTCATAGTTTGTATGCTAGAAAAATACTAGAAATCAAAAGTCCCCAGATACTACCCTACCTCTAACACCCCAATTCTCCCATTGTCTACCATGGCTTCGCAGCCCACCATCTCCCATCCTGCCCATGACCCTGACCAAGGCCACAGGATTGAACACCAGTGGTTTAAGGTGAGCTGTTTGCTGTGCTCCTGACACTCCAATATGGAACTTGGAATCCAGTCCCAAGTCTCAGAATCCATAATTGTATAAATACAGTTATAGATTCTGGCTAGTTGTTATGGTAAAATCACTATGAAATTTCTGGTATTTTAAGTCAAATAGATTTCCAGGAACTAGCCTGGGGATTCAGATACCATTTAAAACTTGGGAAAGCATGTTTTGATTTCAAAAAAACTACCCCCCGCCCCCGACACACGACTACAAAAAATGCTTATTCTTTTAAGTACATGCCATAAACTTTACTGCTTTATAATATTAAGTATATAGTAAGCAGTCAAAATTCATGTTGTAAGTATTCAATGATATATGTCCAGGATGGCAATTGTAAACATTATTTTATTATTATTATTATTATTATTATTGAGACGGAGTCTCACTCTGTCACCCAGGCTGGAGTGCAGTGGCGCGATCTCGGCTTACTCGAAGCTCCGCCTCCCGCGTTCATGTCATTCTCCCACCTCAGCGCCCCTATTATTTATTTATTTAAGACAGAGTCTCCCACTATTGCCCGGGCTGGACTGCAATGGCACGATCTCGGCTCACTGCAACCTCTGCCTCCCGGGTTCAAGCGATTCTCCTGCCTCAGCCTCCCAAGTAGCTGGGATTACAGGTACCTGTCACCATGCCTGGCTAATTTTTTTTGTATTTTTTAGTAGAGATGGGGTTTCACTATGTTTGCTGAGCTGGTCTCAAACTCCTGACCTCGTGATCCGCCTGCCTCGGCCTCCCGAAGTGTTGGGATTACAGGCGTGAGCCACTGCATCCAGCCATAAACATTACTTTTATAATGAAAAATTGGAAAAAATGTAAATGAACTTGCATAGGGAATTGGTTATATAAATTTTAGTACAGGCAGGTAAAAAATATGATATGGCTGCTACATAAAATGGGTGAGGGTAAAGATCTTTTGTACTGACATGAAAGAATGTCTTTGCTATATTGTATAAAAAGCTATAAATTATAAATTTATATAATTATATATATATATAAATTATAAATTGTAAAACAGAAAATAATTGCTGGGTGTTGTGGCTCATGCCTGTAATCCCAGCACTTTGGAAGGCTGAGGCAGGAAGATCACTTGAGCCCAGGAGTTCAAGACTAACCTGGGCAACACAGTAAGACCGTATCTCTACAAAAAAATCAAAAAGTTAGCCAGGCATAGTGGCACAGGCCTGTGGTCATAGCTACACGGGAGGCTGAAGCAGGATGTTTGTGCCACTGCACTCAAGCCTAGGCAACAGTTTAAGAGCCTGTCTCAAAAAATAAAATAGAATAGAATAATTGTGCATTTGTATATGTACAATAAAAATTCTTGAAGGCCACATCCCAAATTTTCCCAAAGTGGAAGAACAAAGGAAAATTTTCCCTTCTTACTGTTTAAAATCTGTATTGCTTATTTTTTTCCTAGCAAACATATAATTTTAAATTTTTATTTCATTTTTGAAAATTGTGGTAAAATATATATAAAGTCTACCATTTCAGCCATTTTTTGGTGCACAGTACTAGGGCATTAAGTACACTCATACTGCTTTACAGCTGTCACCACCGTCCATCTGTACCACACAACTCCTGAACTTTTTCATCTTTTCAAACAGAAACTTTGAACCTATTAAACATTAACTCCAGCTCCTACCTCCCCACAGCCCCTGGCAACCACCATTCATTCTACTTTCTGTCTCTATGAATTTGACCACTTTAGATAGTTCACATAGTGGAATCATATATTATTTGCCCTTTGGTGACTGACTTATTTCACTCAGCAAATGTCTTTAAGATTCATCTCTGTTGTAATGTGTTGAAATTTTCTTGTTTTTTTTCAGGCTGAAACACATTCCATTTTATGTCTGTACCACATTTTATTCACCCATTCATCTGTTGATGGATACTTGAGTTGCTTCTACCTCTTGGCTATTGTGAATAATGTCACTATGAACACAGATATACAAATATCTGTTTGAGTCACTGCCTCCAATTCTTTTGGTTATATACTTAGAAGTGGAACTGCTAGATCATACAATTCTATGTATAATTTTCTGAGGAAATGCCATGCTGTTTTTGACAGTGGCTACACCACTTTACATTCTCATTGGTAGTACACAAGTGTTTCGTTTCCTCATACCCTTGCCAACAATTGTTATTTTGTATTTTTTAGAAATAATAATTTGAAGGCCAGGAGTGGTGGCTCACACTTCTAATCCCAGCCCTATGGGAAGCTAAGGGGGGGGGCAGATCACTTGAGGTCAGGAGTTCAAGACCAGCCTGGTCAACATGGTGAAACTCCATCTCTATTAAAAATACAAAAATTAGCCGGGCATGGTGATAGGCACCTGTAATTCCAGCTACTCAGGAGGCTGAGGCAGGAGAATCACTTGAACCCAGGAGGCAAAGGTTGCAGTGAGCCGAGATCATGCCACTGCACTCCAGCCTGGGTGACAGAGATCACCCAGCTTTTGAAAACTATCTCCTGATAAAACAGCTTTTGAAAATTATCTATTGCTTACCTGATTGTACTATAAGAACCTTGCTATCTCAAAATGTCATAAAATTCTCAGTGTTTTCAGATTTTTTTGTCCTAGAAAATAGCAGGGATGCAGCAGAGTATGTACTTTAAAAAGACTTTGCATACTTATGTTCAGAAACTGAAGATATAAATTAAAGTATGGTCTCAAAGATCTAAAACACAAAGGGAAGTAAATTAGGTATGTAATTAGTACTACCTCAAAAATTATTATTATTATTGTTGTTGTTGTTCTGATACATAGTCTCGCTCTGTCACCCAGGCTGGAGGGCAGTGATGCGACCTCAGTGTACTGCAACCTCCCCCTCCCAGGTTCAAGTGATTCTCGTGCCTCAGCCTCCCGAGCAGCTGGGATTACAGACATGTGCCACTATACCTGGCTAATTTTTGTATTTCTAGTAAAGACGGGGTTTCACCATGTTGCCCAGGCTGATCTTGAACTCCTGACCTCAAGTGATCCACCTGCCTCAGCCTCCAAAAGTGCTGGAATTACAGGCATAGCCATCGCACCCGGCCCTCAAAAAATTATTACAGATGTGGAGGTTTGTCCAGTAGGACTTGAGAGAGAAGAAATGCATATGTGATTAGTAAAAGTAGTATTTTTGTAAATAAATCTTATAAAAGAGAGATAATGCTGAGGCATTTTGGCATGGACTAGGTAGATAAAGTGCAAGGTGATTTAACATGCTATCTCCTAGAGCACAAGCCATCTGTCAGCTAAGGATCCTACGTAAACTTTGAAGGGAGATGAGGGTTAAGGATACCATAAAAGGCTATGGATGCAAAAAGAGGGGGCTGTAAAAATATCAGGGGAGTTACAAAGTTTAAACTCAGCAGAAGAACACCCAGGAGAAGGTGATCAGGAGTTAAGGCGTTGGCACGATGACCTTGCTAGAAAAATGCTGTCTTGTTTCATTTTCAGTGTTTCCAGAAAGGCTTATTCATTGAGGTGAAGTGTGGATGTGAAAAACGAGTCTGCTCCACACATACAGCAGTCCTTCTTCATCTGAGGTTTGGCTTTCTGTGGTTTCAGTTACCCACAGTCAACCGTGGTCTGAAAATATTGAATGAAAAATTCCAGAAATAAACAATTCATAAATTTAAACTGCATGCTGTTCTGAGTAGCATGATGCATGATGAAACCTCGCAGCGTTCTGCTCTATCCTGCCCTGGACATGAATCACGTCCATCCTATCCACACTGTGGGGCTACCAATCCATTAGTCACTTAGTAGCCAACTAGGTTATCAGGTTGACTGCTGCAATATTGCAGTGCTTGTGTTCAAGTAACCCTTATTTCACTTCCTAAGGGCCGCAAAGGTTGTAGGTGAAGGTGATGCTAGCAATGTGGATATGCCAAAGAGAAGCCTAAAGTGCTTCCCTTGGGTGAAAAGGTGAAAGCTCTCAGCTTAGGGGAAGAATAAAACTTGTAAGCTGAGGTTGCTAAAATTGATGGTTAAGAATGAATCTTATATTCATGAGATTATGAAGAAGGGGAGAAGGAAAAATAAATTCATGCTAGTTTTGCTGTCACAACTCAAACTGAAAAGTTATAGCTATAGTACATGGTAAGTGCTTAATACAGATGGAAAATGCATTAATTTTGTGGGTAGAAGACATAAATAGAAACATCTTCCAATTGACAGCAATCAGGTTTAGTACTATCTGCAGTTTCAGGCATCCACTGGGGATCTTGCAATGCATCCCCTAAAGATAAGAGAGGACTACCGTATATGTTTTAAAATAACAGGATACATCAAGGAAGGGAGTTAACTTCCAGAGTGGCAGAATGAGAGCCTTCAAAAACCTGTGTTAAAGCAATGAGAACACTAACAACAACTGTGAGAATTAACTTTTTCATAATTCTGGAAATTAAAAGCTTGTAGCAATCCAAGGAGCATTTATTCAAGAAAAACAGCTGAATCTCAGTAAGACCAGTGAGCTTTGTGGTGTTAGAACTTGTGCCAATTTCATCCCTCTCCCTGTGGTAGCCTTGAAAAGCAACTTCCCCTCAACTCTGGTCAGTTCTGAAAACCAGCAGGAGAAGAGACCCGAGAGGAGGAAAATAAGTTTGGAGCTTCCCCCAAAAACACCATCCCCAGAGAACTGTCATTATTTAGCCTGTCGGGCAGGTCCCTGAAAGGCTCCATTCTCAGGGCTTGTCTTTCTGTGATCTAACTCAGAGCTCACTTTGCTCTAGCCCTAAAATGCTGATAAAAAAAAAAAAAAAAAGGCATTATTTTATCACAGCTGTCTTAGGTGGTATTACTTATTGCAGCTAATGAGATGCTGACCAAAAAACTTAAAAGGAAAAAACTGGGGAATGGTATATCCATAGGGGGCTTTGAAAAGCTCCAACATATTCCTGAGAATTTTTTTTACACCTCCTGAGAAGGCCACACACATGCCCACGTGCAAGACACTGTGAATGCCCGGGAGAGATCTGAAAAGGCCCTCCTCTCTCACCTCTGGCTGACCTTGAGGCTCTTCACAAGCAAGAAGTTAAGGCACGTAGCGCTTCAGAAAAAGATGGGAGATTTATTGGTTCAAGGCATTTAAGGGCCACAGTGGCTCGTGCCTGAAATCCCAGTACTTTGGGAGGCTGAGGCAGGAGGATCGCTTGAGATCAGGAGTTCAAGATCAGCCTGAGCAAAATAGCAAGATTCTGTTTCTACAAAAAATAAAAAATTAGCCAGGTGTGGTCATGTGTGCCTGTAGTCCCAGCTACTTGGGAGACTGAAGCAGGAGGATCGCTTGCACCCCGGAGTTCAAGGCTGCAGTTGGCTATGATCACACCACTGCATTCCAGCCTGGGCAACAAAGCGAGATCCTGTCCCCCAGATTAAAACAAACAAGCAAACAAAAAAAAGGCATTTAAGGACATTTCTGTCCAATCATTAGCTGAAGCTAACACAGTTGACTTCGGTGGCTGCACACGCCAAAGAATATAGATTTAATTTAAGAAAATCATTAAACAAACAGCAACAATAACAAGTGCAGGACTGAGGTCCTGAGGAGTCCTGGGAGGTTGTCACATTGAATTATTTAAAATGTGCAGTACTGTTTTAAAATTTTACACATTTATTTTCATTAAAACTTATTTAAGTCACTTTGGACCCAGCATGTCCTTAGGTTTTACCCATTCATCCAACTTCTCTGCTGTGAGACAGCCAAGTTCAACGGCAGTCTCCTTTATGGTCGATCCATTTTGGGGTGTTGTCTTAGCAATCTCTGCTGCTTTGTCATACTCTATATGAGGGTTGAGAGCTGTCACCAACATTAGCGACTTCTTCATTAGCTTCTTGATCCTTTCTGTATTGGTCTGGATTCCCTCTATGCAGTTTTCTGTGAAGGAAACTGAAGCATCCCCCAGCAGCCTGAGTGTAACACTAAGTTTTTAATCATCATTGGCTTGCAAACATCCAACTCAATATGGCCACTGCTACCTCCAACAGTTACAGCCACACCGTACCCCATGACTTGGGCTGCAACGATGGTCATCGCTTCACACTGAGTAGGGTTTGCCTCGCCTGGCACGATACTGCTTCCTGTTGCATTTTCAGCAAGGTCAGTTCTCCCAGACCTGGCCAAGGACCAGAACTGGTCTGCTGTCTTCGTCAGACTGCAGTTGGTAGTGTTCATGGCTCCACAGAGCTCCGCCAGAGCATCATGAGCAGCCAGAGCTTCCAATTTATTTGGAGCAGTGACGAAAGGCAAGCTTTTTAATTTCTGGACAGAGAGGTACCCTTTTTGATCTAGATAAACCATTCTGTTCTTCTATAGTTTTTCCAACTATATTTGAATAGGTGAAGTTAGTATGTTTAATCATAAAATGCTTTCAGTTGCTTGCAAACACAATTATTCCATCAGATGAGAACACATCAAAAATTTGAAAAATTAAAAAAAATCATTCCAGCTATATACAAATAACTTTTAGTATATGCATCTGAAAAGTTACCAAACATAACAATGAAACCTGAAACTTGTAGTAGAAAGGTAAATGCACTGTGATCAGCTTTCACACCACTTCAGAGTATATTCTGAAACTTCTTAGATTCTACATTATTTATAGAGCGAATTTTAAATTCAAACATTTCTCAGGAACAAAATGACTCCCATCCAATTACTTAATTAGAGAAGAAGAGATCCCAAATTTTCTTGCTAATTTATGGCAACTTGCCAAGAAGGCAAGAATCTGCAAGACAGGTAATCTGCAAAGGCATAGTGATATAGTAACATATTCTAACAGAATCTCTTTTGCCAAAATCTTTCCATGCTCTGGTGACTTCTGACATTGAAGTGCCATAAGGGACATCTACCAAGGAATAACAGCTGGTAGAATATTGAATGGAAAGCAACCAATGTGGGCAGATCATTTCTAGGGAAGAGTAAGATCTGGGCACACACGGGCAAGATTATCCAACACAAGCAGTGAAATGAAAGCACCGAACATCCTACAAAAGGGGTTATTATTTTTAAAACCCTCAGCCATTTTATAGACTAGTAAGACTGCTGGTCAATTTAAAAGCCATGGAAAATGCCCCACATTATACTGATGGCTATAATTAGATTAATTTGAAAGTGGCTATATAATAAAAGACATCATAGATTCCAAAAGTCTTTAAAATAGAACCAAAGAACATCTACAGCAAAAGGGGAGCTGAGGGAGACACATGAAGTTTACTTACCTTTGATCAGCAGCTCGTAGAACTGGGGTTCTATTGCTCCAACAGCCATGAATTCCCCATCTGCTGTCCTGTAAGTCGTATAGAAAGGTGCTCCACCATCCAATATGTTCTGTCCTCGAGGTGCTTCCCACAGACTTGATTTCTGAGTTTTCCACAGAAAAGAACTTAAATATGCTGTTCCTTCCACCTTTGAGAAAACAGAATACAAAACAAATCCAGATAACTCAAGTGTCAAAGCATGAACAATTTCTCCTATTCAAGTTAAAAAAATATTTGCATAAAAATTCTTATCTTAGAGCATACGAAGATTCTACTTAATTATACAACTTCTCTGGTATTTCCAGAAAGTGAGTTAGAGCAGTTTGTATTAGAATAGCAATTGGCTGCACTATTCAGTTCTGAAAATACTGTAAGACTTAGAAGGAATGACTTTTGTTCTCCATTTCTAATAAGATTGGCAAAATGCTGGTAATTTTTAGCTAGGTGAGGGTACATGGAAGATCACTGTACTATTCTCTCTACTTTTTACAATGTTAAAAACTGCCAAGATAAAAAGTTAAAAATTAAAAGAGCTTTTTAAAATGCATCTCCTGATCTCCATACCTATAAACACACACAGATATAAGAACCATAGCACATTTTAAAGGTAAATCTCATAACAGTAAAATTTGGCTTGTTCTAGCTCCATTCCAATCCCAAGAAAACTGTATTTGAGTATTTAATATATGTTATATTTCATAATCACTAGAAAGTTATAAAATAAACTAACAATACGGATGGCAGGTATGTGCATTTTCTGAGTCCAGGTAAACCGGTTTGGGAATGCCACCTTCCCACTGAGTCCTGAAGCAATTACACGGTAAAGTACAATTACCACAAGGCTCAAACTCAAAGGCTGGAGGCACTGGTCTATTTGAAGAGGACCATGCTCTGATCTTTATGTCTTTTATAAGCCTAATGTCTCCAGCATCCAAGGGAGAAGGCCCTCAAAACATCCTTGTCTTCAAAGTTACCAACAGAGGAGACCTCGTTCCAGCTGCTAGCAATTTCTCAGTTACTGGCTGTGAAACAACCACAAAATGTATCTTTGGATATATCCAATTTTCCCTTTTAACTTGAAACTTCATACACAACTGAATTTATGGCTATGACACTTATTATCACCAAATAGCTGAGTTCATGTAAGTGGCCTACGGCAGTGCCTTTCTTTGAGGCTGGATTACAGAGATTAATTAGAGTTCCACATTTATACACATACACACACATATATATACACATATGCATATATATGTGCACTATTTTAAATATATTTTATGTTTGTTATTTAAGCACATATTTAAATGTATCCTATACCAAATTCTGACTCATCAGAGCCTCAACTCATTAACATTTGTTGCTAGACTTTAAAATACAGCTTTTCGGCCGGGCGCGGTGGCTCAAGCCTGTAATCCCAGCACTTTGGGAGGCCGAGACGGGAGGATCACGAGGTCATGAGATCAAGACCATCCTGGCTAACACGGTGAAACCCCGTCTCTACTAAAAAGTACAAAAAACTAGCCGGGCGAGGTGGCGAGTGCCTGTAGTCCCAGCTACTTGGGAGGCTGAGCCAGGAGAATGGCGTAAACCCGGCAGGCGGAGCTTGCAGTGAGCAGAGATCCGGCCACCGCACTCCAGCCTGGGTGACAGAGCGAGACTCCGTCTCAAAAAAAAAAAAAAAAAAAAATACAGCTTTTCCTTCCAATTTTGCATAAATATTACCTTGTATTTGAAACACTATTAAGGAAAACTTTTGCTCTGCATGGTTCTCCTCCCCTCTTAATTTGTGCTTACTCATACAAAACCAACAAGTTAGCACCTTCAACAAGCAAGTGCCTGCTTTCCGCTCAAGCTTTGTTTCTCTCAGAGCCTAATGCCAAATCAATAGGGCAATAACAGATGAACTGGAAGTGAGCTAGCTTGTCATACAGTGCAAGAGAGAGTTTCAGCAGAGAGTTCTGAATACTGTTTATTTGACTTTCATGTTCAGGCCAAAGAATGTGAGAAGTTTTTAGACACTGTAGTGAGTTGACCTGGAAAGAAAACGTTTTTGTTTTGCTTCATCATAAATGAAATGCAATCTGAAATTTTAAGCAAGTTTTTAAAAATGTACGTTTTTTTTTTTTTTCTTTTTTTAAATGGAGTATCACTCTTTTGCCCAGGTTGGAGTGCAGTGGCACAATCTCAGCTCACTGCAACCTCCGCCTCCAGGGTTCAAGCGATTCTCCTGCCTCAGACTCCCGGTCAAAACGAAATATAGTAATAAACTGAATACTGAAAGTGATGAGACAATCACCCATAAACTCTAACTTCCAGTGCTCGTGTTCAGAACAGCTTCACTGGTCTGACAAAATAATATATAAATATTGAGTACGTAAACATAAAATGTTTTATGCTAATAAAATACCCCTTTAATCTCTTTTATATGTTGAATGTCCTAATGAGATTGCTGAAAAATAGACGTGTTAACAGTTACAGGTCCAGTTGGGCCTACTCAGGACAAAAACAAGCTCTGGTTCAATCCTTAGCATCAGCGTCGGGTACAGGCCAAGAAATACAGCAGGAACCCTCCTCGTCTCATCCTAAGGCCTGGCAGTGGCTACCCTGGCACACGGCTTCTCTTGCCCCATTACTCATACACCATGCAGGCCACAGTCGAGAGCCCCCTGACACAGGGAAACTGCAGCCTCAATTTGCCACCAACCTTTGATACTGTTAAAAGAAAAACTTTAGATAAATTAATTGAAGAGTTTGAGCAAAGAATGACTCACGAATTGGGCAGTCTGTGGAACCAGACTAGGTTCAGAGTGACTAGTGTAGTCCTGTGGCCAGAGAGGACATATGGACAGAAAATGGAAAGCAATGTAGAGAAAACAGAAGTGAGGTACAGAAACAGCCAGCCAGACTGGTTACAACTGGGCCTTTGCCTTGTTTGAACACGGTTTGAACAGCTGGCCGCCTGTGATGGGTTGAAGTACGGCAGCTGTGATTGGCTGAGACTTGCTGCTTATTACAAAAGTAGGTTACAGTCTGTTTACACATCCAGTTAGGTCACAGCTCACTATGTAAGAGAAACCTTTAGGTGGAACTTAAAATATGTAAGGGGGCAGCTTTATGCTACAGTTAATTTAACAACAATGTGCTCCTCATGTGGGCCCAGATTGACTGTAAATACAGCAAAACACACTCCATATTCCAGAGTTATCTTAACCACAGTTTCCAAGGAAGCAGCACTACAATAAGGCAGACTCCAGCTCTTCACAGGCAGGCCCAGGTCTGGAATTGTGCTGCTAAACAATGTGAAAACTTCCGGCCTATTAGAAGGTATCTGCCTCTCCCAATCAGCTTCTACAATTGCCTGTGCCACAACGGTTCCTAGTGATGAAGTAATGACTATGATTTACTGATTCTTTTAGCCTTAAGTAATTAGCAAATACTTGCTATCCCCTAATGGAAATATGAGCCCAGAAGAAAGATGACAACATTTTCACATACCCTAAAACCTTACTAACTTCTTTATATTATTTATTTATTTTGAGGCAGGGTCTTACTCTGTTACCCAGGCTGGAGTGCAGTGATGTGATCTCGGCTCACTGCAACCTCTGCCTCCTGGGTTCAAGCAATTCTCATGCCTCAGCCTTCCAGGTAGTGGTACTACAGATGCGTACCACCAAGCCCAGCTAATTTTTTGTATTTTAATAGAGATGGGGTTTCACCATGTTGGCCAGGCTGGTCTCAAACTCCTGACCTCAGGTGATCCGCCCACCTCGGCCTCCCAAAGTGCTGCGATTACAGGTGTGAGCCACCATGCCCAGCCAACCTTACCATCTTCTAATCATTATATAATTCTGATTAGCTACATTCTGCTGAAAGCAGCAATCACCTTTTATTTATATTTGATGATACTCAATTGCATCTCTTCAGTAAATTATTCAAATTATTACTAGAGAAGTATCTAGCCTGAAATTCTCCTTAACACTCCCAAGGTTCCATTTCTGCTCTTAGTTCATTCCTTTTGGACTCCAGGGACCATGCCCATGGGGCAGCAGGGGAAGTTGTTGAAAGCAGTGGCTTTAGGGTCCAACCGCCTCAGGCAGTGCTTTGGACCCTTTCCCGTCATCTGCTTTAGAGGAAGGCAGTTAACCTCTCCGAGCCTTCAAGTCTTCAATGCCAATGACAGTAGCACGTCTCCCTCAGGAAGTTGTGTGGATCACAGAAGCCCTGTGGAAGGTACCAGTCTTGAGTTTGGCGGGTACTGGTATAAAGCCGGTGCTGCTATCTCATGCAGCGACTAGGCCATGACTACGCCAAGAGCTGGCCCACAAAAGATCAACCACGCTCCCCTGCCGCTGGTATACACTTCAGAGAGGGCACACAGGAAAGTGTGAGATGTGCCCTGATGACAGTGTCCCAGAGGTACATATTCAGTACAGGGCGGGTCATGATTCACCATGAAGAGAAGGAAGTGCAGGCTGAAGCTTTGGAGATGAGGGGTTTCTGGTAGAAAATGGATTTTGTGAAGATCATCAAGGACCCAATTCAGTTGACACTCTCAGTCTCTAAACTCTTGAGGTATCCACCAACATTTGACCCTCTGACCATTCCTTTCTTTGGTTTCCATGACAACACTCCATTCTGCTTCTCTCCTTAGCTGTCCTCAGCCCTTGCTTCTCTTCTCTGCCTACGCATTCCTTAAATGCCAGTGTTCTGTCCCCTTTCCTAGTGGATCGCATAGTCTCATATGGCTCCCAAATGACTCTGAAATCTGTTTCCAGTCCCTAACCTCAAGTATCCCACCTGGATATCTCAAAGGCACTTCAAAATTGAAATGACCAAAACTGAGTTCATTTTCTTCTAGTGAAAATAATCACTATGACAAACTTTAACAGAGGGCCCACTGTACGCCAAGCACTGTTCCCATACTGAACAATGGATGAACTCATTGAATTCTCATAGCATCTAACAATGCTATGAGGAGGATGTCATTATTATCTCATTTTACAAAGGAAACTACAGCACAGAGAGGTTAAATAACTTGCCCAAGATCACAGAGCTAGTAAATGGCAGAGCTCTGATGGAGGTAGTCAGCTGCCACTCTATGCTCTGACCACTGTGTCCAGCAGTCCTCCTTCAGGACACTAGCAGGTCATCCAAGCCAGAAACCTGGGGGCCAGCCTTAACTTCTCCCTCTTCGCTCCCTGTCAGTCCACTACCAATTCCCAGCAATTTTATATCTCAAATGTCCCTTCAATGCAAACCAACTCTACTATTAACTGCTTTAGTACTTGCCCTGATCCCTTCAGCAATAACCCAGTAATTGGTCTCTCTACCTCCAGTCTTGTCTCCTCAAATCTATTCTCCGTCCTACCTCCAAATTTCTGTGAAAATGCAAACATGCAGTGGTGGTGCTGGAGTGGGCTCTCTTACCCACTAGCTGTGAAATCTTGAGCAAATGGCTATGCTTCCATTCCCTCCTCTTTAAAACAACAATGCATTACAAATGCAGTTTTGAGAAGAAGAAGAAATCACACAGGGAATGTGCTCAGCAGAACATGAGGCAAGCACTCAGTGGATGACAGTGAACAAACAGAAGCGCTATGATATCAGAGCATCCCCTGCAAAACACAGCAGGAACGTTTAGACGGGGAGGTCCATTTCACCTCAGCATCCCTAAGAATTTTCTCTACCTGCTGAGGGAGACTTCTTGAACTTTGTTTGAATGATGACTGCTTGAAAATGATATACTAAGCACAAGAGATACTTGGGGAAAATTGCTGAAATATTTAGGTTGGCAAATACTTGGCAAAACCTGCAAGTACTTTTGCACCAACCTAAAACAACATAGGAATCAGATGAGTCGCAGAAAGTTTACAGAACTGACTCCAAGAATAGATGATCAAAATATGACATTCTAACAGATACATAAAGGACATGAGGCTATTTTAAAAAGAAAAGGATATCTTGGTAACTTGGATTGAAACTTCAAATGTCATTTATCTCTTGTCTTCTTAAAAAAAAAAAGATTTTAAGCAGCCGTATCTTAAACTTAGGGACAAGTGGCAGGCATCTACCCCAATTAATACTTACCATATTTGCATCAATGACCTGACCCTTGCCAGAGCGTGTGCGTTCAAAGAGAGCCATCATGATGCCCAACACACACATAAGACCACCACCAGCAAAATCAGCCAGGAGATTCAGCGGGGCATACGGATTCTCACCATTTCTGCCAATTTTTGAGAGAACACCTACATCATTAAAAACAAATTGAATGTCTCTTTTAAATTTAATCTCTTCTTAAAATAAATATGTGAGCATCTTAGAGGAATAAGCAATCTCTCCAGTAGATAATCTAAGTGAAAGCTAGTATACATCACTTTTCTAAGAGCATAGTCAGTAAACTTATAAACAGGCTTTCCCTCAAGACGGGATCCTTGCTTTGTTGTTTTCCTTTCTAAAACCTCTTCCAACCAAAATTTTCAAATATTGCTAAGTTTTCACTCACTCACTTTTGGAAAAGAAAATGCTTATTTATTCTGTGGTTTTAAACCAGTAAATGCACTTTCATTCTTATTAGAAAGAAATGCAAGAAAATACTTGTACACAAGAAAAGAAAAGGAATTTAATTTTTAAATAGATGTGAAAAGCCAATTCTATTACCCATTTCTTTCCTCAACTTTTAAATGTGTACTCACAGAAAATCTGAAACGTCCTGTAGTCAATAACACACAGTTCTTAGAATTCTGGAATCAGGCCTATCTCACATGTTGTCATAGGCAAAAACACTAATAAAGTGATACTAGGACCTGAAAACCATGGGCTTTTTCTAGCACTCATAGAAGTCTGAAACAATGACTCAGGCAATGATTCTCAAAATGGTGGGTAGAGATTTTGGGGTGGGGCGAAGTAGCTGTCAGAATTGCACTATGTCAACACTTTCACACTACAGAGCAACCATCCCTAGTACCCAGTAAGCCTCTTAATTCCTAGCCAGGGCTTGTCTGAGAACTGACTCAACAAATGTAGTAAATAAATGATGGTAGCGGGCATGTATTATCCTTCAAATGTGTTAAGGGGTGGAGTGAGGGAAGGTTGAGAATGATTGTTTCAAGACCCAAACCAATCCATTTTAAACACCCATGCTCTCCTGATTCTGATAAATATTTAAATCTTCACCTTTAAAAATTATTGTTAATCAACATACCTGTAGATCTTGATGGAATAAAAGTATAGACTAAATTTTTTTTCAACATACCTGACAAAGCCAAATAGTTGATATCATGGCCAGCTAACCGGGAGAAGCTTCCTGACTGGCCAAATCCAGTCAGCCTGGCATAAATAAGCCTTGGATTATCCCGCTGCAGAATCTCTGGGCCGAGTTGGAGTTTCTCCATGACACCTTAAGAGAAAAGTAACAATCTTCTTAAGAGAGTATGAATTGAGGATGGAGATAATCCCTTCTCTGAGACAAACAAAATAGCACTATTGCAAGTAATATTAATAACATTTGCTGTGGGCTAATGGCATGTTTACAGCAGTTAAGGCCCCAAAGACTGAAGCCACCATTTCTGGAATGTGTGGCTTCTTTCCAGGATGTAATTTCTCCCGGTACATCCCTGTTTCCCTCTAGGTTTATCCAAGCCTATTTATTCAATCCCCAGAGCAGGGTCTCATGCCTTTAGTAAATCCCTTTTCTCTCTTTCTATACCACATCAGTGTTTACCACATCCCACCTCAGCTGCACTTGCTTGTACATCCATACACTTATCTTCCCTATCAGCTCATGATCTCCTCCTGCAGAATTCACACCTGATCTGTTTCCACAGGCGCTAAAGTTCCTAGCATTAGTACCTTCATGAAAAAGTTTAGCACCCATCTGTAGAAAGAGAGGTTAGTGACAATAAGACCTGAGAGTTTTTAAGCTATCAAGTATAATATTTATAGCACAAACCCCAGGTAACCTGCACCTGAAGGTTCCTGGAATTAAAAGTAATCAAAATTACATAATAAACTCACTGTCTTTACCTTCCTAAGGCTAAAATAAATCACAGAAAACCTCTGGTCATCTACCTAGATAAACACCAGTCACAATCCCTCACCCAGAGGCTATATCCATAGTCCCAGCCAACCTTCCTCCTAATAACAAGACCTTGGACAAGCCTCCTTCATCTTGAATGGAGCATTCTTAAATTATTACATAATCTTAATTATTAAATCATTATTGTTACAAGCCTCAAATATGGCTATGAGGGTTAAATGAGTTAACGCATTTAAATAAGCCTGGTGTCCCGTATGTCAAGGCAGTTGCAGCAGGGATGGAGAGAAATAGTCCGAGTGGGCTAAAGAGCAAAATGACTGTATCGATAATCATTGAAATTGGATGTGGTGAAAGGAAAACTGGAGTCCATGATGAAGTACAAGTTTCGGATTCAGGCATTCACTGAAATAAATAATACAGAAGGTGGAGATGCTGTTTTAGAAGGAAGAAGGAAAGGCTCAGTTTGGGATTTGTAGAAGCTGCCTGGCGGACAGCCTTGACGGCAATGCCCAGGACCTGTGTATGCCAGTGTCTGCGGTTCTGAAAGGGAAAGTCTACAAAAAGGTGAAAATGATGGGAATGGGTAACGGGGCTCCAGGTAGCAGATGCTGCGACTTAGAACGCCAGCGTTTCAGGCAGGGAGCGTAAGCCTGGGTCCGTGGAAGGCTTGAGGGTACAGCACTCCAAAACTGTAGCCGAAAAACCGCCTATATGCAGTTTTCCAGGAGGGGAATCCTATGGCTTTCATTAGATTCTTCCAGGGTTCAAGACCCTCAATTAATTAAGAAAGGCAAATACAGAGCGTTTCTTAGCAAAAAAAAAAAAAAAAAAAAAAAAAAAGAGGAACTTGGGAAGGAGTCAGAGAGGCCAAAGGAGAAACCCAGCAACAGCAGTATCTCAGAACTCAAGTTTTGGACAATCAAGTTGGGGATGAATGATCACTAACAATACCCTAGGAGGCAAAAACATCTAGAAGGCTGGGGCCGACAAGGGTTCTTGCGGCAACAGGGCAAAGGTGTGGCGGGTGCAGCCTGGATCGAATGGCCAGGCCCCCTCCCCTCCGCGGGAACTTCCACAGAGCAGCCCGCGGGGCCCGGGCTCACCGCTGCGGAAGGGCTCCAGCAGCACGTCCGACCGCGCGCACAGACGCCGCAGCACAGCGGCTCCCCGCGGCTGCTTCAGGTCCAGCGCCAGCGAGCGCTTGCCCCGGCCCAAGCGGCTCACGTCGTAATGGGAGCCCGGCCGCTCCACGCGCACCACCCGCGCCCCGAAGTCCGCCAGGACCATAGCACAGAACGGGCCCGGGGCCAGGCCGGCCAGTTCCAAGACCAAGATACCCTGCAGTGCCATGGCGCTCCTCAGTACGCCCTGAATGAGACCGAGCAGCCCCTTGCTCCCGCCCAGCAGCCTACAGGAAGCCCTCCCCAGGCGGGGCGCCCCGCCCCCAGCCCCGGCGCCGCGCCCCCAGCCCCGGCGCCGCGCCCCCAGCCCCGGCGCCGCGCCCCCAGCCCCGGCGCCGCGCCCCAAATGCGCCACCCCTGCCCCTCTTTTGTGCGCCTGTGCGAGCCCGCGGAGTCTGCGCACTGGCGCGCTTCCCGCCCGGTCTCCCGGTACTGCCAGTGGCAAATACGCTAGGTTACTTTTCTTTTTCTGCAACCTAAATTGCTGAGTCCTAAATTGCAGGGACTGACCTTTGGAGTTCCTGCCTGTTACCGTCCTCTCTGGACGCTTTTATTGCCACCATGGCGATCCCCAGCCGTTGTACCATTTGAGCCCCAAGTCCTGCCGTGCTCTAGGGAAATATATAACGTAAACACATAAGAACAAGGCAAAAGCGTTTTCTTCCCTAGGCTGCAGATTGTCTTTTTCACCGCCCCTGCTTAGCTAGCTAGCTAGCTGGCAATTTAATCCAGAAACGGCTTGCGATCCCTCGTAGATGCACTCATTTTGAGTTACAAACTCTGGATTACGTGTCTTTTTAAAAAAGTTCAGACTACACTAGGAAAATTATTTTAGTATCAGAAGAACATCAGGGGTGTGGTGCTCATCAGAGCTAAATGAGAACGCTTTAAAAATGTTAGTTTGTCTTCTGCCATTTCTACAGAAAGCTGCAATTGCAGGTTTTCAACCTAATACGTGATATTTAAGAAAAAAAAAAAAGCAATTGCACATAGCCCCACTGCTTTCACAAATCATTTTCTCTCTACTAGATACAGCCTGTCAGGTGGCCTAACGTAATTTTTGACATCTCTAGGAATTTGAATAGAATCAGAAATAGGTGCCAGAGACATGCCTGCACTAATCTTGAGTATGGGTTTATGTATTTCTCAAGCAAGTGATTAAATCAAAAGCAAAACTTGGCATGATTGTAATCAAGATCTTTTAGGCAAGAAAGTCATGATGAGTTTCAGAATTATTTTAGGACTCTGTGGCTTTCTCTTCATAGAAATAGAAAAAAAAAATCCTGAAATTTGTATAAAACCACAAAAGATCCTCAATAGCCAAAGCAACACTGAACAAAAAGAACAGAGCAGGAAGCAACACACTACCAGAATTCAAATTATGCTACCAAGGTGTAGTAACCAAAACAGCGTACTATTGGCATAAAACAGATGCAAAGACCAATGGAACAGAATAAAGAACTCCAACGTGTATTTACAGCCAGCTGATTATCAGTAAAAACACCAAGAATATACATTAAGGAAAGGACATTCTATTCAATAAGTAGTGCTGGAAAAACTGGAAATCCATATGCAGAAGAATGAAACTAGACCCCTATCCCGCACCACATACAAAAATCAACTCAGAATGGATTAAAAGACTTAGATGTACAACCCAAAACTATAAAACTACTATAAGAAAACAGATAAAACACTTCAGGACATTACCTAGGCACAGATTTCATGACTAAGATTTCAAAAGCATAGGCAACAAAAACAAAAAATAGACAATTGGGACTATGTTAAACCAAAAAGTTTCTGCACAACAGAGGAAACAACAGAATAAAGAAGGAACTTATTGAATAGGAGAAAATATTTTGCAAATTATTCGTCAAACAAGTGACTAATATGCAGAATATACAAGAAACTCAACTCAACAGCAAAAAATCAAATAATCTCATTAAAAAGTGGGCAAAGGATCTGAACAGACATTTCTCAAAAGACATACAAATGGCCAACAAGTATATGAAAAAATACTCAACATCACTTATCATCAGGGAAATAAACATCAAAACCACAATGAGATATCATCTTACTTCAGTTAGACTGGCTATTATCGAAAAGACAAAAAATAACAAATGCTGGCAAAGATGCAGAGAAGAGGAGCTTACAGACACTGTTGGTGGGAATGTAAATTAGTTTAGCTATTATGGAAAACACTGTGGAGGTTTGTGAGAAAACTAAAAATAGAACTATTATATGATCCAGCAATCCCACTACTGGATATATGTCCAAAAGTATCAGGGGAACCTGCCCTCAATATTTCAACATAGGTTCTTTTTATTTTCCCTAAGTGTCGGCCAGTCTGAGAAATAAAGGGAAAGAGTACAAAGAGAGGAATTTTACAACTGGGCCACTGGAGGTGACATCACATATCGGTAGGTCTGTGATGTCCACCTGAGCCACAAAACCAGCAAGTTTTTATTAAGGATTTCAAAAGGGGTGGGGGGTGTAAGAACAGGGAGTAGGTCACAAAGATCATATGCTTCAAAGGGCAAAAAAGAAGAACAAAGATCACATGTTTCTGAGGCCAATAAAGATCACAAGGCAAAGGGCAAAGCAAAGATCACAAGGCAAAAGGCAAAATCAAAAACTCCTGATAAGGGTCTATGTTCGGCTGTGCATGTCTTGATAAACATCTTAACAGAAAACAGGATTCGAGAGCAGAGAACTGGTCTGATAAAAATTTACCAGGCTGGAATTTCCTAATCCTAGTAAGCCTGAGGGTACTGCAGGAGACCAGGGCCTATCAGTCCTTATCTCAACTGCATAACACGAACACTCCCAGAATGGCCATTTATAGACCTCCCCCGAGGAATGCATTCCTTTCCCAGGGTCTTAATTATTAATATTCCTTGCTAGGAAAAGAATTCAGCAATATCTTCCCTACTTGCATGTCCGTTTATAGGCTGTCTGCAAGAAGAAAAATATGGCTCTCTTCTGCTTGACCCCACGGGCAGTCAGACCTTATGGTTGTCTTCCCTTGTTCCCTGAAAATCGCTGTTATTCTGTTCTTTTTCAAGGTGCACTGATTTCATATTGTTCAAACACACGTTTTACAATCAATTTGTATAATAGTGGTCCTCAGGTGCCATACATTCTCAGCTTACGAAGATAACAGGATTAAGAGGTTAAAGTAAAGACAGCATAAGAAATTATGAGTATTATTTGGGAACTGATAAATGTCCATGAAATCTTCACAATTTACATTCAGAGATTGCAGTAAAGACAGACGTAAGAAATTATAAAAGTATTAATTTTGGGAACAAATAAATGTCCACGAAATCTTCACAATTTATGTTCCTCTGCTGCGGCTCCAGCCAGTCCCTCCATTCAGGGTCCCTGACTTCCCGCAACACAAAAGAAATGAAATCGGTATGTCAAAGGAACACCTGTACCCACATGTTTATTGCAGCACTATTCACAATAACCAAAATATGGAATCAACTTGAGTGTCCATTACTGGATGAAGGGACATAGAAAATGTGTACACAATAAAATACTGTTTGGTCATTAAAAAAGGATGAAATCCTGTCATCTGTAGCAACATGGATGGAACTCGAGGTCATTATGTCAAGTGAAATAAACTAGACACAGAAAGAAAAGTATCACATGTTCTCACTCAGATGTGGGAGCTAAAAATTTGGTCTCATAAAGAGTAGAATGATAGGGGGCAGAAATGAAGAGAGATTGGGTATGAACATGTAGTTAGATAGAAGGAATAAATAATAGCTAAATAATAGTATTTGATAGCACAGTTGGGTGACTATAGTTAACAACAGTATATCGTGTATTTCAAAATAGTGGCCAGATGCAGTGACTCACACCTGTGATCCCAGCACTTTGTGGGGTTGATGCAGCAGGATCACTTGAGGCCAGAAGTTCAAAACCATCCTGGGCAACATAGTGAGACCCCATCTCTACAAAAAACTTGAAAAATTGGTGAAACCCAGTCTCTACTGAAAATACAAAAATTGGCCAAGCATGGTGGCATGCATCTGTAATCCCAGCTACCAGGGAGGCTGAGACAGGAGAATCACTTGAACCAGAAAGGCGGAGGTTGCAGTGAGCTGAGATCGCACCACTGCACTCCAGCCTGGGAGACAGAGCAAGACTCTGTCTTGGAAAAAAAAATTTTTGAAAAATTATCTGGATGTGGTGTACACCTATAAATCTACATACCCATGAGGTTGAGGTCTGAGGATCACTTGGGCCCATGAGTTTGAGGCTTCAGTGAGCTATAATCACACCACTGCATTCTAGCTTGGGAGACAGAGTGAGATCCTATTCCAAAACAAAAAACAAAACAAAACCAAAACCAAAAACAAACAAAAAGCTAGAAGAGAAGATTTGAAATGTTTCCAACACAAAACAATCATAAATATTCTGGGTGATGAATATCCTAAAAACCCTGATTTGATCATTACACATTGTATGCATGTATCAAAGTATCACATGTACTCCATAAATATGTACAAATATTATATATTAATAATAAATCAATAAAAATTTATATGTTGAAGCCCTAACTGTCAGTACCTCAGAATGTTACTGTATTTGGAGACAGGGCCAAAATGAAATCATATGGGCAAGCCCTTATCCAATATGACTAATATTCAATCCTGGTATCCATAGAAGAGGAGATTAGGACCAAAAAAACACAGATCTAGGGGAACCATGTGAGGACACAGTGAGATCAAGTGAGGACACTTGCTGTCTTCAAGCCAAGGAGAGAGGCTTCAGAAGAAACTAAACCTGCCAACATCTTAATCTTGCACTTTTATCCTCCAGAACTGTGATAAATTAAACTATTGTTTAAGCCAACCAGTCAGCGGTATTTCGTCATGGCAGCCTTAGTAAACAAATACACCCTCTGCCCCACAATTACAGACGAAGTCTCTAACCAGGGTCTCAGGTCACCCAATAGACTTCATTTTATAACTCAGATAATTGCTTTAGCTATGGAATCATGCTTCCTAGATTATGGGTTTATTTACCATAAATAATCCTTTGGCCAGGGATATCTTGTAAGTGCATTCAGTCTTTCAATTCTCTTCTCCTAGACAATATCATGCATCTATTTACACAAAATCCAGTTAATATGGAGATTCACTTGCCTTTTTCTTTCTCCTACAGGGCATCCCTGTAGTAAGGGGGTAAATGCATCATAATGCAAGCTGCTTTTAACTCCTTCCATAGCTAAAGTCTTTAACTTCCACCTGTAGCTAGATTTCTTTGCCTTCCCACCATAGCATTCAAGAGATAAACACGGCCAGGTGCGGTGGCTCATGCCTGTAATCTCTGTAATGTGGATGGCCGAGGTGAGTGGATCACTTAAGGTCAGGAGTTTGAGACCAGCCTGGCCAACACGGTGGAACCCCATCTCTACTAAAAATACAAAAATTAGCTGGGCATGGCGGCCCCTGTAATCTACTCCAGAGGCTGAGGCAGGAGAATTGCTTGAAACCAGGAGGTGGAGGTTGCACTGAGCTGAGATCATGCCACTGTACTCCAGGCTGGGTGACAGAGTGAGACTCAGTTTTCAAAAAAAAAAAAAAAGATAGAGACAAACACTCCCATGATTTTGATGTCCTTATATCTATCTGCAGACATAACTGTACTATTTATATACTATATTTTCTTTTTTGTTTGATAAAGTATATTATATTGCATTTATTTTTCTGAACTACCTTACCACTCAATTTTATGTTAACTGTCTTCCCATTTCTACTACTTCCTCTTAGATCCATCAGGATTCTTGGCATAAATACAAAAAAAAAGTTCACTGGAAGGATACCAAGTAGCTCATATAATTGCTGGGAAAGTTAGAATTCAGGCAATTGGCAGGGCACAGAATAGTCTGGGCTGCTAGAGTCAAGGTTCAAGGTTGCAGCATGAATGTCTGGTTAGGATAGATAGTCTGCACAGAGACTCCACTCACCCCTGCCCTGCTGAACTCCTGCCTGCTGTGCAGGATCGACACCAGCCTAAATCTGACCCAAAAGGGCAGAGGGACTAACTTGAAGGGCCTCCCCCTGACAATTAAGATGGAGCCGTTAAGGTGGAATAATGACTGTGGTGGATTAAAACACATCAAATATTATGAACATTCATGAGTTCACAATAATGGTTTTTAAAGCCTTCATTAATCCCTGTTGGAGGTTGTTAGGGCACCAACTTTTTACTGTAAAAGTTGAATATTTGTCTTGCCCTCCATATGAATGGTATTTCAGGATAACCAAATAGCTAATGAAAGACTATCTGTCTTTAAAACTTCCACTATTTTGCAACCCCAAATTAAATAGCAGATTTAAGCTATAATCCTAAGTGGCTGCTGAAAACATTAGGCAAAAAGCTAAAGGGGGAAATGTTTTAGTCTCTTCAGCTACTGTAACAAATCCCCATAGACTGGGTAACTTAAACAGACATTGATTTCTACCAGTTCTGGAGGCTGGAAAGTCCAAAATCTAAGTGCTGGCAGAGTCAGTTCTTGGTGAGGGCACTATTTGTGGCTTCTCATTATGTTCTCACAGGGTGGAGAGTGGAGGGAGAGAAAGAGAGAGGCAAGCTCTCTCTCATGTCCCATGAGGACACTAATCCCCTCATGAGAACCCCACCCTCCTGACCTATCACCTCCTGTATTAGTCTATTCTCACAGTGCTATGAAGAAATATCTGAGACTGGGTAATTTATAAAGGAAAGAGGTTTGACTCACAGTTCAGCATGGCTGGGGAGGCCTCAAGAAACCATCATGGCCCAAGGTGAAAGGGAATCAAGGCATCTTCTTCACAAGGCAGCAGGAAGGATAAAAGCTAGCAGATCTTGTCAGAACTCTCTCACTATCGTGAGAACAGCATGGGGAAAACTGCCCCTGTGACCCAATTACTTCCCACTGGGTCACTCTCACAACACATGCAGATTACAGGAACTACGATTCAAGATGAGATTTGGGTGGGGACACAGCCAAACCACATCACCTCCCAAAGGTCCCATCACCAAATACCATCACACTAGAGATTAGGATTTCAATATGTGAATTTTGGGGGAATACAAAGATTCAGTCCATATCAGGGAACTTTATAATGTATAAATTTGGCTTTGACATCCTGAATCCACTGATCAACTTTACAGGAGGTACTATGTACCTCACTGTATGATGCAATGGACAGAACCACCTATGAAGTTTTTCTGCAAAAATCTGAAGCCTAAATTTAAACAAGCATCTTATTTATCTACTTATAGGAAATATAGAGGATAGAGGATAAACCAAAGGATATAATTGGCAAAATCCACAATGTTAGAAAGTAAATGATAAAAAAGCAAGAAATTATTGCACATTTAAAAAGACTTAGATGCATCAATCGAATGTAATATACAAATATTGTTTGAAATCCTGATTTAACCAAACATACAATAGGAAGATATTTGTAAGACAGTTGGGATATTGTTAAACACTGACTGGATACTTGATAATATTAAGATTTTTTTTCCTTTTGAGATTATCATTTTTCCTTTTGTGGTTATCATATCTTTTCTTTTTTTTTTTTTAAATAGAGTTAGCCAGTCTCAAATTCCAAGACTCAAGCGATCCACCTACCTTAGCCTCCCAAAGTGCTGGGATGACAGGCATGAGTCACCTCGCCCTGCCCATGTTTTCTTTTTATGGTTGTTTTTTTAAACTAATCTCTCTGAGATACATGCTGAAGTGTTATAGGCCTTGAAAGCTAATGAAGGAACTTATAATTTCTGACTAACTGGGTTTAAGAATTGCTATGAATCTTTGGTCTTTGTCACTCTCATTCCCTTCTTTTGTGAATAGAAACTTTTATACCTGTTATATGTATTTTCCTGTCCTACTATTTTATTAGATGTGGGGGGGCCAATAACTTTTCTTTTTGGTTTCACAGGTTAGCAGATCAAAAGGAACTGTACTCAAGGAGCTGGACTGAAGAATTACTTCCAAAAAGCCTTGTCCATATCTGGACATGATGCAGAGGATGAAATTCTAGACTTTGAGATGATGCTATGATGATGATATGAGATCTCTGAGGACCTTGCAAGAAAATGACTGTATTTTGCATGTGGGAAGTATTTGGGTCGTTAGGGGCTGGAGGTCAATCTAAGGTTGACTCTAAGATGGCCCAGTTGATCCCCTCCTCCTGGAATTCATGCCCTTGTGAAACTCCCTCCCTTTGACTTTGAGCTGGCCTGGTGACTTGCTTCCAGCTAATAGAATACCACAAGGTGAAGGGATGTCACTTCCATGATTAAGTTCTAAGCTGTTGTGGCTTTTATCTTACTAGCAGACTTTCTGCATTGTATTCTCAGTTTCCAGCTTTGATGAAGTTAGCAGTTCATTGGACAAGCCCGTATCATAATGAGCTGAGAGTGGCTTCCAGACAACAGTTAGCAAAGAACTGAGGCCCTCAGCCCAACACCCTCAACAAATGGAGTTTTGCCAGCAACCTTAGTGAGCATGGAAGCAGAGCCTTCTCTAGTTGAGCTTTCAGATGACCCAGCCCTTGTCTATGACGGTAGCCCTGTGAGAGCTTCTGAAGCAAAGAGTCTGGCTGAGCCATGGCTGGACTCTTGACCCACACAAACCATAAAATAATGAATGTGTGCTATTTTAAGCTGTTAGTTTGTGGTCAGTGTGTATCCATAAATAATTAAAATATGCAGTAACTAATTCTCTTAACAATTCTTTGAGGTACATGCTAGTAGACAACCCAAGTTTACAAATGGGAAAACTCAGGCACAGACATTGAGTAACTTGCCCAAAGTAACTCATTTACGCCAAGAGGGGAGAGACTTCTTTCTTATTCCACAATATTGCTGTGAAGCTAAAGAGTCAAGATGAGTGACAGTGGGTGTGTTTTGTGGGGTTGCTGCAGGGGAGATAAGGGTAGACAGTAGTTTTAAGGCATTCTGCAAAGCATGGTGTTGCTATGTCCATTCCACCGGATTAACACTTACCATCCAAACAGGGGTTGTGCCTCCTTACCTTGCACTGTCCAATAAACATTTGGAGAAGACATGGTGCGGGGGTGGTGGGGAGAGGGTGGGATGTATGGTCAGCATTAGCTAGCTGTGAAAGTTGCAGACACCACGATGAAATCACTTTCATCAGACTCAGAGAAAATAGAGCTGGTAAAGCCCAAAAAAGAGGATGCTCATGCTTATATGTCTGGCATAAGAAGAACTGTTTCCAAGAACTTTCTAAAAACCCTTTGGTTTATGACTAGACATTCTCCTGGACTGCAATAATTCAGATAAGATATTCTCAAGAACACTTGCCCACTAACAGCGTCTCCATCAATAAACTGCTAACAACTCTGGCTTTCAGCTTCTAGAACCAATGAACTCTATTTCTAAGCACCTTATGTAAACCTTTTTTTGCTAACAAAAGTTCCCCTTGCCTTTCCCTCACCAAAGGTACTCGTGGTTTGCCATTCCATGCATTCAGATTATAATACTTATTTCTATTACCAAGTAAACCCAACATATTTAATTTTTTTTCTAGTGTCTTTTTTTGTAAGGTTGACATAATCAATGCTTGTCTTTGAAAGAAAAAAAGAAAATGTGAGCACCTCAAAGCCTCCCATTTTCAGTAGATTGATTTTCCTAAAACTTTGACCTGGTTACCTCAAAACATTGATCACAGTTTAACAGTGATTCTTTAGCTGCTAATTTAAGTACAGATCACACCTTGGCATTGAAAGCCTATGGCATTTCTTCTGTCTCCCTTTCTAGCTGTACCTGCTTTAATGTATTGCTGATGTACACTGCATCAGCAATTCATTCCAGGCTGACTGCACACTACGCTGTTGCATACAAAGAGCTTGCAGTTTCCTTGCCTCCTTTTTACCAAACTATTTTTCATTGCATAGAACACTTTGTCGCCCATCCTCATGAATCACAATCTTACCTATCTGCAGCATTTCTGGCATTCTCAAATATTGCTAGTAGGAGTGCAGATTTCTTGGAGGACAATTTGACAATATTTATTGGCAATGTTGAACCTTACCTGAGCCCTGTGTTCTTGGAAAGGCACTTTAAAAATCCTCCTTCCCTTTTGTTCTGGGAAATGGCTTGCTGCAAGGAATCATGCTTGCTCTTATGACTTAAAACTTTCTTGTTTACGTAGGACATGACCAGGCACAGACCCTCTAAATTCCCACTTTTTTTTGTCTTATAAATGTTAACTGAAGTGTTTGTTGAACTGTTCAATCTGGGCAAAATGCAAAGTAACTTAACTTGACCAAAGTTTAGTAAAGCTTTTCCCCTTTGCCCAGGCACCTAAACTTTGGCCCACTTTGGGCAATGGAACAGGGAACCATGTTAAAGTCAACAGCCCCTCCTCCAGGGAACTGGCTGAACTCAGGAAAAAGTGTTCCCTGGTCAATGTCCCATCATATCTGTCACTCATCCCATCTCCTGCACCCAGTTCTTATTTACTTCTCTCCATAAAGGAAAGCCTATTTGTGTCTGATCTCTGAGCTACAGATCTCATAGATCTCAAAGCCTTCTCCCTATTGTCGTAGTCACCTTCCCCTTATGGCAATAATCCTATTGAATAAAGTCCCTCCTTACATAAGTTTAAGCTGTTTTTTTTTTTAATTTGACATTACTAACAGCTTTTAAAAATATCTAGGCTTTTTGATCAAATAATCCCACTTCTAGAAAATTAATCAAAGAAATAATGATAAAGCACACATAGTTTACTTTTTTAAAAAAGTGAATGCTCATGACATATTATTTGTAATAGAAAAAAATACTAGAAAAGCAAAAATATTTTCCCAAACAGGAAAGTTAAATAAATTATGTAGCCATTAAAAATATGTTTTCAAATTGTCCCTGGTAGCATTTGAGAGTGTTCTTAATGTGTTAGTCCAAACCATTAGAGCAAGATACAAAAATATATAAAAAGCTAATTTCAAATGGTTTGTCTTATTACTATGTTGAAAAATAAAGGCCATAAATACATGTAGGAAAAGACTGAAATAAACACTTTAAAATATTAATATTATTTAATATTTGATGGGGTGATTGATTTTATACTAAATATTTTGGGGAATTTTACAAATTTTCTATAGTGAGTATTTTTTTGTAGTCAAAATATTATATATATATTTAAATATAACACTTCAAACATACCAAAGCAAGAAATTGTCTCTGGCCATCAAATATTATCTTTTCTACAAGCTTTTCTTATCAAAATATTATATATATATATTATATATTATATATTATAATAAAATATATATTATATATATATAATATATAATAATATATTATATATTATATATATATAATAAAATATATATATATATATATACACACACACATATAAATATAACACTTCAAACATCCAAAGCAAGAAATTGTCTCTGGCCATCAAATATTATCTTTTCTACAAGCTTTTCTTATCAAAATATTATATATATATATTATTATATATTATATATTATAATAAAATATATATTATATATAATAATATATATAATATATAATAATATATAATATAATATATATATTATATATATATAATAAAATATATATATATATATACACACACACATATAAATATAACACTTCAAACATCCAAAGCAAGAAATTGTCTCTGGCCATCAAATATTATCTTTTCTACAAGCTTTTCTTATCAAAATATTATATATATGTGTGTGTGTGTGTGTGTGTGTATATATATATAAAAATATATAAATATAACACTTCAAACATACCAAAGCAAGAAACTGTCTCTGGCCGTCAAATATTATCTTTTCTACAAGCTTTTCTTATGCTCTCAGCTAGTTACTGTTTCTCTCTCTCCTGTGGATTCCTAGTCCTTTGCCTTCTATGGATGTAAAAGCATTCTAGTTTATGTTATGTTATCCATGTACTTATTGCCTTTAGCCTATTGTCCTCTACTAGGTTGAAAAATTAGAGAAGGTAAGAATTGTATTTTAAATGCCATAGGAGTGCCTGGAATAGCACAGTATCTTTCATAAAGTAAATGTTTATTAATTCCAGCCACATCGTTTAGAGTTTACATTTGCATATTCCATCCTCTGAATTATTTTTTTTACATTTTGACTTCAGCTTTTATTCATGATACATTCAATAAAATTCCTTCAGTATAATCTCTTTGTTGTCCAAGGGTCAAATATAATGTTTTCTACCCTGGAAAATTATCAAAGCTGATCATTATGTGAAACAGTTCTACACCGTATTACATCCCTGAAGCAAGCAGAAACTCATGTGCTTTGTTTGCAGAGTTGCTTTAAGATTTAGAATTTGCCACCAGGCGCGGTGGCTCACACCTGTAATCCCAGCACTTTGGAAAACCGAGGCAGGCAGATCACCTGAGGTCAGGAGTTGCAGACCAGCCTGGTCAACATGGTGAAACCCTGTCTCTATTAAAAATATAAAAAATTAGCTAGTCCTGGTGGCGGGTGCCTGTAGTCCCAGCTACTCAGGAGGCTGAGGTAGGAGAGTCACTTGAACCCAGGAGATGGAGGCTGCGGTGAGCTGAAATCATGCCACTGCACTCCAGTCTGGGCAGCAGAGTGAAACTCTGTCTCAAAAAAAAAAAAAAAAAAAAAGATTTAGAATTTGCAGACACCTACCTACTGTTTCCTTTTAAGCATCTCAGTTTTGGGACACTTGTGAAATTAATCTTCCAAGTATAATTCTGGTCATAGGTAAATTGTGAAGGCATTGGAAATTGTCTGCACCTTTTCCCATCTCTGTTGTAAATCAATTTCCCACACACCTGGGACTTATTGCCTACAACCAAACCTTGTGTGTCACTAAGGTGAAAACTTAGAATTTAAGCATGAACATTACAAAGACTTCAGGTATGTGATAAAAAACCTCTTTCCTCAGAGAAATTCAGATTTTATTAGTGAGCCCTCTAAACATCAATGTCTTAAAGCGTTGAAATTATAACAATGGAATAACTGAAAAGTGAAGTTTTCTGGAGTCATGTGACCCTGCTGTGTGCCCAAGTCATTTATTCATATGGCTGTTCACATCACCTGCATGAAAATATTTTCACTTTGTGTTAACCATAGTGATTTACAATTGTATGACTATTAAACTTTATTAAAAACAAGTTTAGAAAGTATCTTTAACAAAGGTGTGTTTATTTCCATATATTGCTCATTACATTTTTCTTGCCATAGTTTTATCTAAAGCCAAGTCAAAATTTTTCTCTAAGGTATTTATTAGTAGTGTGTGTTCTTCAGATATAAAATCCCTCTGGTCAACATGCAACATTTGAGTATCTATTGGTACTGTATCTCTATGAAATATTTATGACATTTGTTAATAGCAAACCTCAACCTCCTGACCCCACATCCGAAGTTGGGGGCGATGTGGGGGAACATAGACAAAATTACAAAAACATTACTGGTCAAGCACATTGCAGCTAAAATCTATTGACTTTAAAATAGTATTGTATGTGAATTCAGAGTTTTAACATATTTGTGGATCAAAAGGAAAGGATCAAAGGCTAAGCTGAACACAGAGGGCACTAAATTAGCTAATAAGGCAGCTAGTGTCCCTGTTCTTGCCCCAGCCCTGTCATATCACTGCATCTTATTCTCTCAAACATTATAAAGAATGATGAACTTAAAACTTCACGGGTTCCTGAAAATTGGTATTAAATTAAAAGCAGAGCAGCCAAAATTCTTTGCAAATGACTTCTCTGATAGAAAAAAAATATTTCCAACCTGCTTCAGAGGAGAATCCTCTTTTAGGTGCCAAGGAAAGAGTGATAAAGATGCTGAGTGTATTAGTCAAGGTCATCTGAGAAGACTACTTTGTGGTTGATTCTTCTGAGCCCCTGAGTTGTCCAACATTATTGGTGTACCTGTAGCATGAATAGCATTGCAACCAATAACTTTTTGAATACAGCATGTAAAACCCTAACTTGAATGTTCATCAGATCATAACAATATCAGCTCAGCTACAAGTCTTCCCCAAAGTGGAGCTATTCTAGTCATATATTTACTTAGTTTCAAAGAGCAGGAATCCTGCAAAGGTGGAGAAGCGTTGGTGGTCCCCATGGAGAGCGCCATTGCCCATTCGCAGCCAAACTTCATCCCCTTTGGCTAGCTTCAGCACAGCATGGTTGCTGGATGTATCTGATTTGCCCTTCATTTCATAGCTGGAAAGAAAAAGAAGATCAAACTACTTAGTCTTTGCCATGAACAACCAGCTCTTCACCAAAGTCTGTGCTTCCCTTTTCCCCTTCCCACAGGTATAATCCTGTGGCTAAGTTCTCGAAACAGCCTGTGAGCAGAAATGACCTAAGGCTGGCGAGTAACACTCTCACAAAACCCCTCCCTGCTCCTTCTTATGACTGTCTGGAATGTTCATGACAATGACCAGAATGATCTTGGAAGCCATATGTTGAGTATTGGGTTCTTGGAGACTGTGTGGAAAACAGCTCTCTCTCTTCCCTGCTCCAACCCAGAACAACCCTGGACTGTTTCATGAGAAGGAAAGAAAGTTATAATATGTTTGAGCTATTCCACTGGGTTTTTGTTACAGCAATTTAGCTTCCCCTAACTAGCTAGAATTTGGTACAAAAGGAGACTGCTCCATAATGCAAACAAAAATAGGCTTGCACTGGCTCATGGTCAGGCAAGGAGCAATGGGGAAACAAATATCATGGTCTGGGAAAGCAGAAGATCCATGTTACACTGTGCAAAAACATTTGGGAAAACATGTTAACTTGGAAGATCTAACGCCTGTAGGCTAAGAAAGGGAAGTGACTGGAAAAAGCCAAAATACTCTGCTGCTTTTAGAAAGATGTTGCTACAGAAGATGAGCTTAGGCAAAAACTAACTTGTTTGAAGAAGAAGAAAGTAGTGTCTATATGGTTGGGACCTAACAAGGTTAAAAAAGCCGGGTGTTTTTATACCTGGAAGAGCAGTGATAAAGTTGATGTTTTCTCCTTAAGACTGCTCATTTAGCAGCCATGAAAAAGAATGAGTTCATGTCCTTTGTAGGGACATGCATGAAGCTGGAAGTCATCATTCTCAGCAAACTCACACACACAGGAACAGAAAACCAAACACTGCATATTCTCACTCATAAGTGGGAGTTGAATAATGAGAACACATGGACACAGGGAGAGGAACATCACACACCAGGGCCTGTGGCGGGGTCGGGGGAAAGGGGAGGGAGAGCAAAGGGGAGAGAGAGCATTAGGAGAAATACCTAATGCATGCAGGGTTTAAAACCTAGATGATGAGTTCATAGGTGCAGCAAATCACCATGGCACATATATACCTATGTAACAAATCTGCACATTCTGCACACGTATCCCGGAACTTCAAGTAAAATTAAAAAGAAGAAAACTAAAAGACTACTCATTCAGTCAAATAGACACAGCTGTGGCACAATCTGATGGATTAAAAATATTGCCTTTCTACCCAAATCTATTGCTTTAGAAGGCCTCAGGGTAATTCCATTAAATTGAGAGAAAGCCATGAAGACAAGGAATAGCAGGCTGAAAACTGTCAAGAAAAGTACATGGAGTGTGGTTTAGTAACACATGTAACTGACTTGACTTAATCTCTTTAACAAACAAAGTAAAAGCCAGCTAAGTAAATAGAGTAAATAGAGTAAAAAATAGAGTAAAAGCCTGCTAAGTAAGTTTCTGAGGAAATGGGTTTACCAGAGACCCAAAACTGGACTCAAGAGGCTTGGGATGTTTGACTCAGTCTTCAAATTCGCACCAGCAGGAAGTGGGCTGTGAGAGAGCCCTGAGGAGGGCTTGCTCACCTTTCAGATGCGCTACAGAGAAAAGCAGACAGAGAAGACCCTCCTAGAGGACAGAAGCAGGAGCCAAAGAGAAAAATAGCCAACAAACCAATTTGATGAAAAGTACTGCTCATTGACTAACTCAGGGCTTTGAGCTGGATGCATTATTTGTGCTTTACAGGCTGTCTCTCATAGGGTCAGAGCGATGGGGAGACATGTATTCTAAGTGTAGGAAGAAGAGTTCAGCAGATATTTGGAAGCCAGAGGGCAGAGAAGGCTAGCTGTTCACCAGAATCCCCTTTCCTTTCTTCCATTGGCCCTACAATTCCATGTCACCCTTGCATTTGTTGGGTGGAAAACAATGTGACTAAGTTCTCTGAACAGAATTCCTGATTCATAAACATTTCCACAAGCTTGCAACAGGAACCTTTTTTCCTTCTGGCTCTGGCAATGACAATGACCAGAGAGAATTTCAAAGTCAGTTTTTTTTGTTGTTGTTTGTTGTTTTTTGTTGTTGTAATTGTTTTTGAGATGGAGTCTCGCTCTGTTGCCCAGGCTGGAGTGCAGTGGTGCCATCTCGGCTCACTGCAAGCTCCGCCTCCTGGGTTCATGCCATTCTCCTGCCTCAGCCTCCCGTGTAGCTGGGACTACAGGCGCCCGCCACCACGCCCGGTGAATTTTTGGTATTTTTTTTTTTTTTTAAGTAGAGACAGGGTTTCACCGTGTTAGCCAGGATGGTCTCGATCTCCTGACCTTGTGATCTGCCTGCCTTGGCCCCCCAAAGTGCTGGGATTACAGTGTGAGCCACTGCACCCGGCTCAAAGTCAGTTTTATAGATAGCAGAGCTGCTTTCATCAGCCTGGCTTCCTCAAAAAACAGGAAGAATAAACCCATTTCCAACCTGCACCCCTCCTACAACTCCTCATTCTTTCCCAACCTGAAAGTCTTCCCTGGACTGGTCAAGAAAAATTAACTTCTAGTGTGTTAGAGCTACTGGATCTCTTAGTTGTAACAATTTCACCTACCCTGACTCATCTTTCTGTCTTTTGGCATTTCACTCAGGTTAGGCTCCAGAAGTAAACACAGCAATTATCACACATCATCAAAAATAACAGAGAAATGCTAACAGCCACAAAATATTTCATAGATAACTCATGGCCCATTTAATTGTAAGAAAGGTGTTGGCTCTCTGCCTCTCTGCCACATTCCAAGCTAACATCAGAAGGTGTGGGAGAATGGGAAAGCAGAAAAAGGGGCAGAGAGAGAGGAGAAAAATAATGATTTATAAAAATAATCCAAATGATTGGTTATGGGGAGTGCTGCTAGTAATAAATGCAAGGCCTCTTATCAACCTGCTGATGCTCAAGTTCATCAGATTTATTTCTTCCCAAACAATAATGGTGATAATGTGGCCACATTGGTGCATGAGGGCTCGTATTGAGGACAGGGCCATGTCAGGCTCTATTGACTCCTATACACTTCCCTGTCATTAGGTGTTCCTTGAACAAACAATGGCAGCATGGATGAGACCCGTGATAGAAAAGACCACTCACCTATACATGCTGAAGACTGTATTGCCATTGTGCATAAGGTACACATACACTTCCTCAACATCTTCATGCTTCATCATGCTGAAGGTGAAGAAATACACACCTGAAAAAAGCAGGTATTTATCCATGTTGATATTAACATATTATACACTGAGGACCTGGAGATACCTGGAGATTTGCCAAATGCCTTCGCATGTCTTTTATTGATATTCTTTGTAGTATGGTGTTTCTCCTTGGCCTTGATCTGCAGGAATGTCCCTTTACCTACTCCCCTTCCAAGTGCTTTCAAGTGTTTTGAGACTTTCTCAATGTGTACACTGTGTATCCCGAATAAGACTTGAAAGTCTTTAAGGGAAGAGGCCTACCTCATTTTAGCTGTATCTCACCACCTTGTGCCCTGACAAAGTGCTTAGGGCAAGGTAGGTGTTGTTCCTGGGCATAGGTTAGCTATCATCCGCATCTACCACAGAACTCGTGTTACCAAGGTACAGAGAGGTTTGTGGTTGAACAACGATGCTCCGTAGCTTAAGAAAATGAGCAACTATAACAATACAACAGACGATTATACTCACCAAAGGGGTTAGCCAAAGATAAGGAAATCCTGGAGCACAGAATAAATGTTTATGAGTTATAAAGATATGGTTCTGGTAATTTCTTATGCTATTCCTTGTATGTTGGTGAAATTATATACAATAAACAGAAAGACCCAACTTAGACTCAGTGACAGGACCTTGTCACTAAAAGTCTGTATCCTCTTCATTTGAAAAAGACCAACATATATTTTTCAAGATTTGAGTTATTTAATAAGAGCCTAGGGCTCCTAATTGAAAGCAATATAATATGACCTAATATACTCTAAATGCCAGCACACAGGATACTTTTACTGAATGATTAAGAAGAATCCAATAGCACACAGAAAAAACAAAAGGAAAATTTTTCAAACTCTAAATGATCTGGGATTTTGGTGTGCATTTTGGAAAGGTGAATGAACATAAGTCATCAAGCTCTTACTGATTTCCATGTTACATTTTAAACAAATGGCCTTTCAAGACAGTAACCCAGAAATAGCTTTAATAAAAGATAGTTCTATTTCTTTCTCAAAGGTGCAATCAAGTAAGATGAAAGTTGTAAGGGTGCCATGTCAATTCACCTCATTCTAAGTCAGATTAAATGAAGAAGTATGATGGTGCTTTGTCTAGTGCCGAGAACGCATACTCAATGTTCTGGGAACAAAGGAAATGGCCTAAAAGTTTATCATGCCTATTCATATGCCTAGAGATTGGCCCACAGATGAAAAGTAAAGGCAGATAAAAATTAAAAGCCTCAAGGAAAATAGTTTATATGTGTTTAGTTTTTCACGTTTTATAAAATTTCATATTAGACACATACACATACATAATTTTCAATACCTCAAGAAGATAAAGCTGAAATCAAAATGACAGGAAAATTTATTAGTTTTTCTTACAAAATCATGACAACTGTTAAAAATAGATTGCAAAAACATGTTAGAAAGAGTAGACTAAAACACCAGATGGTGAATAAATGAAATGCCTGGAGTTGGAAATATCGAAGTTAGTATGTATTATACCCACATGTGACTTTCCTGCAAGGGAAGCTACTGAAACCAGAGGAGACACACTTGCACTACAGTTTGGTGGTCTTTGTGTTGCTGTAATTTCAAAAACCAGCCTTCTCTGTCTCTTCACTCCCAAAGCTGGAAAGGATAAAATGGTCTTTTTGCAATCTATTGCAAAAATGGAGACTGAAACAGAAAACTGTGAGGGTCAAATGACAGTGGTATCGCTAGAAGCTGAACGTCTGGCAAGAGAGCTCTAAAAAACTAAATTCTTACTTAGGCTTCAATTATAAAGCCACTTAATTCCATGGAAATGTGGACTAGGTATTTCTAGTCACTAATATAATCTGTGGCACAGATAGCATTTAACGGAATAGTTATAAGAAAATTACCACGTAAACCTTCAGAGCAGAAAATCACATAAGAACATTTAAAGATGATTTTCATGACATTAAGGTATAATGAAAGATTGCTTCTATCATCTCATATCTCAGTTCATTTCTGACTTAAGTTGAGAAGAGAAATAAATCAAGGTGCCATTAAAAGCATTTGTGAACATCTGACAGGGCCACTGCCTCCATCAGAAGTTTCTTCCTTTTAATTCTGGATACCATATAGAGAAATGAAAAGAACTGGAAAACAAAAATCAAATAAGTATCCACATTCTGCAACACTAAGAGACTGGAAGAAAATCAATGAACTTCAAAAATACCTGTAAGTGCTGCCAAATGCCCCTGAGGGTGGACAGAGTCACTTGGAGATAACACAAGTTTGGGCTGGGCTCTGAGGAGGCCAGGTGACAGCAGGTGTCACACAGTGCCAGGAGAAATGCACTCTCTTATAGTGAGGGCCATGTGGAAGTGCAATGCTGAAAACAAGCCGCTGTGAACAGGGCCAAGTGGAAGCAAAGGCTGCGTTTGGGGTGATGGTTGCTAGATACAGTGTAGGATGTGGAAAGAGGATCTGCAGTGAGTGGCCAATCTCAAAATTTGCCAGCAAAAAATAAATAAATAAATAAAATAAAATAAAATAAGGAAAAAAAAAGAAAGAGAAAAGAAAGAAAGGAAAAAAAAGGACTCCTGAAGGCAAGGGAACCAGGAAGCATAAGACTGGCTTCAGAAGCTTTCATGGACCCAGTGCAGTCTGGAGAGGCAGTGGAAGTGTGACCAAGGAAAACACACATCAGGGCCGTACTTAAAAGAATCCGTTAGTCCCCTGGCAGCAAGGGAGGGAGCCTTTGAGTTATCTAGTCTAGAAACTGCCCTGGTCCTTTCTTCACCAAGAAACTAGAGCATATAGCTGGTCTAGGAAAATCCAACTCATTCAATCATCACTTAATTTTTTTAAGTAGAAAAGAAAAGCAAAAATGACCCTAATGTATTAACTATACTCTCCAAGAAAAAATGTTGTCATGTAGTGGATGAAAAATGTAGCCATGAATTTATACTAATAAAGCAAATACCTCTATGAAAGAACATTATAGAACAAAAGGTGCGAACCCATGGTAGAAATGGCCAGACAATAAAAGGAATTAAAAGTTGGGGGCATCAGAAAAACCTGGTGAGATCTGAATAAAGTCCATAATTTAGTCATAGTATTGTACCTAGATTCATTTCTTTATTTTAATAATTGCACTTTGGTTATTTAAAACGTTAATAGTAGGGGAAGATGGCTAAAGAAAATATGATAACTTTGTATAATATTTTTATAACTCTCTCCTATAAGTCTAAAATTAATTCAAAGTAAAATGTTTGTAAAATGGGATTTTCTATTTATTGACTGTCCAGAAACTTGAAAGCACATTTTGTTGATAAGGCTATCAGGAAATAAGCGCTTTCATATCTTAACAATTTAAGTATATTGGTACAACACTTACAGGGAGCAATTTGGTAAAATTGATAAAAATTATGGATATGTTTATACTGATAACATTCCTGAAACTTTAGCCTACAGATGCACCTGTAAGTGATCAATTACAAAGTGGTATATTCTTGCCGGCATGGTGGCTCACACCTGTAATTCCAGCACTTTGGGAGGCTGAGGCAGGCGGATCACTTCAGGCCAGGAATTTCAGACCAGCCTGGCCAACATGGTAAAACATGGTAGTCTCTACTAAAACTACAAAAATTAGCCAGGTATGGTGGCCTGGGTCTGTAGTTCCAGCTACTCGGGAGGCTAAGTGGGGAGGATCGCTTAAGCTTGGTAGGCAAAGGTGGCAGAGGTTGCAGTGGGCCGAGATGGCACCACTGTACTCCAGGCTGGACAACAGAGTGAGACCCTGCCTAGAAAAAAAAAAAAATCCACCACCACCACCAAAAAAAACCAAACTGGAAACAACCCAAATGTTCAGCAATAAGGGAATCATTAAATATACGTTGGTACATCCAGCTATAAGAGAGAAGATAAAGTAATGATGTGAAAAGGTTTCTAAAATATCTTGTTAGTTTTTTAAAAAAGTAAAACACAATCAGAATGTAGACTGTCCTAGCTTTTATACAGAAATGTGAGAAGATATATTTGTATTCATTTGCGTAAACAAACTCTTTTAACTTTTTAAATAAGTAAATGTATTACCTGCTCAATTTCTTTTAATTAAAAAAATAGGATCAGGCACTCCTTGAGGTGGTGGCAAGGGGAGGAAACAGTTATGACACATTTAAACTGAGAATTATGTTTTAAGGACTTTTAAAGTCTGAGGTAACTATGTCCTCTTAAGAATTATTTAGCTCAGTCTAGATCAGAGTTAATAATATTAATGACTGTGGCCATATTTTAAAAACTATTTTTGTGTTTTCAGATTCTAATTCATTTACTTTGAAATCCAATAGAAATCTATATGAGCTGTTTGGTTTAACTTGAATCAGAAAAAAATAACTACCTTAATGTCTTCTTTTATTTCATACTCCCTTCCTCCTTCTTTTCCTCCCTCCCTTTCTCCATCCCTCCCTCTCTTCTTTCCTTCCTTCCTTGTCTTTATTATTACATTGATTAACTCAATCTTTATCCAATGTTTCCATCTCACCTGATACTGGGGCCCCAAATCTACCAGTCATGACATCAAAGAAGTTTCCAATGTTGGTCTCAACACTGCTGAAGATAATCCCACTGTTCTGATTGCTGAAGTGTGTTGCCAGAGAAGCCATGAATGCAATCTAGGAAAGAATTATTGGTCAACAAATAGGCAATTTATCTTAAAGAAGTCAAGTTTTTATGCAGATTAGTGTGTTAAACATTATACATAACAGCAAGATTGGGAATAAACATCAATCTATGGAGAAAGAAATAAATAAATTATGGTAATTCCTAACACTTGAATGCTATGCAGCCGTTAGACTGACAATGTCTGAACATAGGTTTCAAAGATTATTTGTCTTTCAAATGATTTTTGAAATATTAAAATTCTGTTATCAAATAATGCCAGAAAAATTTAGATGAAATTTTCCACTTACAGCCGTGAAATGCACATCAGCAAATTCAAGGATGTGAGAAACCCTATAGCCAAACATTTTAATTTTGGTAACCCTGCATTATTTTTTCCCCAAGAGATACCTATTAATTTATTGTTTTTCTTTATATAGACAAGTTCTCACTATGTTGCCAAGGCTGGTCTCAAACTCCTAGGCTCAAGAGATCCACATTCCCTGGCCTCCCAAAGTGCTAGGATTATAGGTGGGAGCCATGGTGCCCAGTCTATCAATTTCTAATGAAATTAATTCTTTGAATACACTTTGAGAATTCTTGATGCTGATCTAAATGTGCATCTATATAAAATGAGAAAATATCTTCAATACACTGTTTACTCAAAAAGTAGACAACACAAGATCATTATTGTCTGATACCAGACTTTATTAACTGTGTCTGTGTAGATGGAGTTATTGTGTGGGCAAATTCAGAAAAATATCTGCAAGAATATTCTTGAAATTATTAATAGCAGGTCTTTCTTGGTAGAAGTTTCATGGGAAAGTTTTCCTTTCTTCATTACACTTATAATTTTCAAGTTAGCATGTATTAATTTTATATTCAGAAAAAAAGATACAAATTTTAAAAATACAGAATTTTACTTATTTACATGAACAGACATTTAGGATAGATTGTCATTCATGAAATAAAGTAATAATATGTATATATGTTCCCATCATATTTAAAAGTAACACGTATATAAGTACACATAAATCTGAAAAGTTATGTAACTGTATGTTAATAGTAATCATTTCTGGGCATGTTTTATTATTTTTGGCCCAGAAGTTTTCTAATTTTTTTAATGATGAAAAGATATTACATGAATAACCTTGAAAAGGTAAAAAGGAGTGTTTGCGGTTATCTAAAATACAGAAAAATGGTTTACTAAAATTAACAATCTTTTTTAATATTAGAACAGCAAAAATTTTTCGGCATGATTTTGGATGAAAAAATGTAATATTGGAACTGCAAAGTTTAGAGATAGGGGAATCTGAGAAGTCATTTAATGGTCAACACCCATTTCTGGGAATGGTTACAAATACTTTATGTGTAATCTTTTAAGGGACTTTGAAAGCCTCTGCTCAATCGGTAAAAGATCAGCAAAGAGAATTAACTTAAGAAACCAGCTCATATTGGCAACCAAGATGCTCTATGAGTTTGGGAATAAAGCTGTCTACTTGGGCCCAAAGATATGAGATTAAGGCCCATCTCTCTTAATTCTGTCACTTGGCAAGTCATTGAGTAATTGAGCCTCAAATTTCTATATCCCTTAAGTGGAGAATGGGGCACTACTCTTCCTCCTCCTGGCACCACTACTACTATTGTTACCACCTCTATACTACTAATGTCCAAAGACAGGGTTGAAGTTCAAAATACAAAATGTTAACAATAATTTTAAAAGCCTTGAGACAATTCCACCTGTCAAGAAAAGCTTTTGTCACTATTCACAATAGCAAAGACATGGAATCAATATAAACTCCCATTGATGATAGACTGGATAAAGAAAATGTGGTACATATACACCCATGGAATACTATGCAGCCATGAAAAATAATGAGTGTCCCTTGCAGGAACATGGATGGAGTGGGAGGCCGTTATCCTTAGCAAACTAATGCAGGAACAGAAAATCAAACACCGCATGTTCTCATGTATATGTGGGAGATAAATGATAAGAATACGTGGACATATAGAGTGGAACAACACACACTGGGGCCTGTGGGAGGATGGAAGGTGGGAGGAGGGAGAGGTTCAGGAAAAATAACCAATGGGTACTAGTCTTAATACCTGGTGATAAAATAATCTGTACAATAAATCCCCATGACACAAGTTTACCTATGTAAAAAACCTGCACATGTACCCCTGAGTTTAAAATAAAAGTTTTTTTAAAAAAGAAAAGGTTCTGCTTAAACTCACCATTGAAGAATGACTTGTGAAAGTCAAAGTCAAAAAACAAAACAAAACAAAAAAATATACCCTAGAGATCACTTACTGTATAGAGATAATCCCCATTTTACACTGCAGTGTATCATTATGTGCAGAAAAATTAAAAAAAAAAAAGAAAGTCAAAGTCAATCCTTCATCCAAATGAGTCATTGAAACTGAGTGTAAGTTAGATTAATAAATTCTTTAACTTGCTGGGACCTTCAAAGAATGTGAAGTTCCCTCCTTCACAATCTGCCTACCCAAATGATTGTACTGTGATTTTAGGGTAAAATAGCTGATGGGGCAAATTTAATAATTGCCCAGAATGTTCTCTATCAAACTGGCTACTCTAGGGCCCCTTCTCCATGGTTTACCATTCATAGGTTCTGCGTTAGAGAGTCTAGCTTTGAGATGTGTATCTTCTGTCTTATTAAATACCTTAACCTGGCTGAGTGGCATCTCTAGCCTTTTTGTTTGTAAATTTATACTGGCACATGGATCCCAGGTTGCTGAAATTATTAAACAGTATTTGGCTAGGCACGGTGGCTCACACCTGTAATTCCAGCACTTTGGGAGGCTGAGGCAGGCGGATCGCTGGAGGCCAGGAGTTCGAGACCAGCCTGGCCAACATAGCGAAATGCCGTCTCTACTAAAAATACAAAAAAATTAGCCGGGCATGGTGTTGCGCACCTGTAATCCCAACTACTCCAGAGGTTGAGGCAAGAGAATCGCTTGAACCCTGGTGGAGGCTGCACTGAGCCAAGATCACACCACTGCCCTCCAGCCTGTGCACACACACACAAAACAAAACAAAAATAGCATTCATTTAAAAGTTGCAAAACCCACAAAAAGCAGTGAGAGTAACACACTAACTATTCAAGTTATTTTAAACTTGAAAAACCAGAGCCCAGAAAAATGATGGAACTTATACAGGGTCAAACAACCACCATACACGCACAAACAAAAGACAGTTTCCCCCTAATTGATCTTTCAGGCAAGAATCGTTTTATAGTGTAGTTCTTCAAAAATCTCTCATGCTGCAGGATTTTATCTCAGTTACTTTATTTTTATCCACAAGTTACTTTTTTTGGGAAGACACTAGCCAGAAAGAAACTTAATTTTTTAAAAATGCTAGTTTTCAATGCTGATAGCAGTCCCCTGGAGGGGATCTATTTCAAAATATTAGCCCTCCTCCACCTTCCAGAAATAACCCAAAATTAGTAATTTTTCTTGTGACCTAACCTCACATTTACAAGTTTAAGATGTTGTTGGCAATAAGAACTTTAACAGTCATTTAAAAAAGAGATAAAGAATAGATGGGTACTTGAGCTTGGGATAAAATGTACACTTTTAACCTCATAAATTGATTTTTTAAACTTTATGCTGAAATGAATGTAATCTGGTCTGGAACACTGAGTGGATGACTCAAAACTGAAATCTTCCATTGATAAAGAAGATTCTGACAAGAAAAACTCAAGTAAAATTTATACCGCAAGGTCAAGCGTGGTGGCTCAAGCCTGTAATACCAGAACTTTTTTGGGAGGCCAAGGCAGGCAGATCACTTCAGGCCAGGAACTTGAGACCAGCCTGGCCAACATGGCAAAAACCTGTCTCTATTAGATATACAAAAATTAGCCAGGTGTGGTGATGCATGCCTGTAATTCCAGCTACTAGGGAGGCTGAGGCAGGGAATTGCTCAAACCTACGAGGCAGAGGTTGCAGCGTGCCGAGATCGTGCCACTGCACTCCAGCCTGGGCAACAGAGAAAGACTCTGTTTCAATAAATAAATAAATACAAATTATACCACAAAATCTGAGTTGAGAGAAAACATATATATCGATATTTATGTATGCATTAGTATATGTAAATATAACAACATTAATAAATAAAATATTATAACCAGACATTTCACCATTCCATTTATATATTTAAATGTTTATATATTTGAGTTGGCCCTAACTCTTATTACATCTTATTACATTCTTAAAAAAATCTCATTTCAGAAAACAGGAGATTAATTTATATTCAGGGTTGCCTTGGATTTGGTCCTATGTGGGTCTTAGATCTCACTCTTCATAAATGTCTCCCTAAGAATAATATCAAAGTCCTCCTTTTGGACAGCATGGGCCTTATGCAAACATCCTGTGACGTAGAAGAACAAACTGAGACTCAGATTTACTCAGGATTGGGGAAGACTTGAGGAAGCACTCGAACATCCTGATTCCTGGCCCCTCGTGGTCAGGGAGGTTGGAAAGCCACCAGGAGATGTACCGAGGATGGTTTACCTGAAGTTCTGGTGGAATCCCTGGGTAGCCCTTCTCTCCTTTGGGGCCATGCTGCCCCCGCTCCCCTCGAGGCCCCAGGTCACCTTTGTCGCCCTTCTCACCTTTGGCTCCTTCATGGCCGGTGGCTCCATTGTTGCCATTGTTTCCATGGTTTCCTTAAACAACCAGATATCATCACATGAGAAAACCCAGTCGCTCATACTTACCATCCATTTCTAGACAAACTGTCCAAACTCACTTATGAAAGGGGCCCATTCGAAACAATCCCAACTATAACCAACGGATATCATCATCTAAATAGGGCGCCAGGCTCTGAAAGAAGCCTTAGATACCCTAAAGCTCCAAAGCCTGTTCATCCTTTGAAGCAAGGCTTAGAGGAAAAATTGTGTAGAATTCTAATTATGATATTATCATTTAAAATAGCCAAGACTGGAAAGCACATATATAATCACCAATACTAGGAGGGCATGATGTGTTCTAGAAACTATGTTATATAGTCATAAAAAAGAAGGCTGAAGAAAAACATTTAATGATATAGTGATATTCATGATATTTTTAGATTTTAAAGTTATAAGTGGCCAGGTACCGTGGCTCACACCTGTAACCTCAACACTCTGGGAAGCCATGGTGGGAGGATCACTTGAGCCCGAGAGTTTGAGACAAGCTTGAGCTATATGGCGAGATCCCATCTTTACAAAAACAGAAATTAAAAAATTAGCCAGGTGTAGTGGTGCGCACCTGTAGTCCCAGGTATTTGGGAGGCTGAGGCAGGATGACCTCTTAAGCATAAGAGGCCAAGGCTACAGGGAGCCTGGATCATGCCACTTCACTCCAGCCTGGACAAAAGAGCCAGACCTTGTTTCAGGAAAAAAAAAAAAGTGATGAGTAAATAGAGATAACATGATACTCTCTTTGTTTGGAAAAAGATGTATTTATGTATTATATCCATAGGGAAAAAAAGACAAGAATAAGTTACAGAAAAATATTCACGGAGATTCTTTTCTAAATGTGGAACATGAGTAATTTTCATGTCATTCTGTGTATTTTCCTGTCTCTGAAGTTTTCTACAAAAAACACATACCACTTTTACAACTGAGGAAAAGGTAAACTCATTCATTAAACAAATTACAGCAATGATTTTGAAAGCAAGAGTTGGAAAATAATTTTAACTTTTCCCTTTGCCACCAAGAGACAATTTCTACACCTCTTCTTTATTTTTAATGTTTGCTAAATGTCAGGCTTTTTGCTGTTTATTTTGCATGCTACTCTTGGTCGGTTATCATACCAGGCTTACAACCTTTCCAAATGCTCAATACTAAATTGAGCTAATTAACATATGCATGAACTTTGACTGTGTTTACAAATTAATGTGTTCAGTGACAAAGCCATTTCCTGGTTAGAAAACATTTAACCAAGGCCAGCCTTATGTGTAACCTCAGAAGAGTTAAGACCTGAGAAGATTTTACAAGGGTCGAAATAGTCCCTACCCTACATCATTGCACCTGCTGGCTGCTGTCCTTGATGGCCAATGACATAGATCCCAAGCCAGTAAATGTAGTTTAAAGTTTAACATAAGATTTTCTTGCTGTAAATTTGTTTTTGTGCAAGAAGCTACTCAAAAGTAGAAAAAAATTTGAACCACATTTGATCAATATTAACATCAATGAGAGTAAGTCACAGAAGAGCCAGTGGACTTGGGCCAGACCCTGAGATGAGGTCCTACCCTAGGGATTAACCTGAGGATGAAGACAATAAAACCCAAGGTAGGCTTGAGAGCCCCAAATTGAGGGGACCTGGGCTACCCTTTCCTGGACTGACCCAGGTACCAGCAGGCCCGCGGCACTTCCCTGTGCCTGGCGGCACTGGTACGGTACAGATGGCTGAACTGTTGGCCTAGTGGGGTCTGATGTAGCTCCAGAGCCTTCCCCATGCCACTACATGGTACTGGAGCCTAAAAATGTTTCCATGAGGCCAAGAGTGGCATGAGAGTCAACTACGAGATGACTGAACATGGAGAGACCCTGAGACTGGAGGAAGAAGCACTTAGCTGGACCTAGAGTCACACAGAAGGATGCACAGCTCAGTGACTGGCATTGAGATGGCTGTAGCCCAGACCGGTAAGCTTTCGGCTATACTCTGCCCTTCATAAAGTGCGCTGTGGCAGATATACTGGAAAGAAGACTATGACCTGATCGTTTTAGACTTAGTGCTGGTGAGGAGACTCCCAGACTATGAACGTGGTACTCCAGGATGCCATGAGTCTAGTGGATCCTTTGGATCACACCGAAGTGATCCCAAATTATTTAGGTTTGCCCTTTCCTCCTACTTTAGCTCAGGCTGCAATTAGAGTGACAGCGTGTCTTGCTCATCCTTACCTGGAATGCCAGGAGGGCCCGGTGGCCCAGGGGGGCCTTGGTAGCCTCGAAAGCTGTAGTCTCCATGACAACACTTACTGCAGTCTGGGGGTAGTCCTCCGGTTTGTGGAGACTAAAAAGACAGAAAGAGAAGCTTCAGAACAAAAGGTACTTATGAGCAATTAGGATTTCTAAATTTTCACTGACCTTGACCCTTAGGCAAGCTTAACTCCAATCAATCACAGCAAGATCAGAAGAGATGGGATGTGGCAGAGATATCAGTGGCAAAGAGTCAGGGAGTAGCTAAGGTCAGTTGATGATCAAAGGAAAAGGCAACTAGAAAGTCAAAGGCAACTAGAAAGTCAATAGAGGAAGATGCTCTTTGAAAAGGAGGAAGTGGGAAGTTGGGTCCTATTTCTGGAAAGTGCCTTCCTGTTGCTACTGTAACAGCAAAGGAAGAAACTCCTTCAGAAGTGGACTTGGAAGCCTTTTTTCTTTTCCAACTGCCATAGCCCCAGATGTAGCTAAATTGAGTAGATGATCCTCAAATTACAAGAATTATCCACTTCAAACACGATTTTTAAATGCTTACTATATCCATGATACTAAGTTAAGAGCTAGACTAAGATTTCCTGGAAATTCTGAATAGTAACACTAGTTTTTCAAACAGCCATAGCACACTTAAATTGTCTTAGAAAACGAAAGAAATAAAGTATTCTTTAGTCCAATACATTTATTTATTTGTTTAACTGACAACTAGAAATTACATGTATATTTATCATGTATAACATGTTGTTGTAAACTAAGTACACAGCGTAAAATACTAAATTGAGCTAATTAACATATACATTGTCTCATATACTGTTTTTGTAGAGAGAGCACTTAAAATCTACTCTCAACAATCTTCAAGAATATAATACATTGCTATTAGCCATAAGTCCAATACATTTTTATTAATTATCTACATCTTGAAACAACTTTAATTTTGTAAGTAAATCAACTATTTAACATGATTTCTATTTCCCACATTCCACTTTAAAATGTGAAATAATTAGGCCAGGCATGGTGGCTCACGCCTGTAATCCCAGCACTTTTGGAGGCCGAGGCAGGTGGATCACCTGAGGTTGGGAGTTGGAGACTAGCCTGGCCAACATGGTGAAACTCCATCTCTACTAAAAATACAAAAATTAGCCAGGCATGGTGGTGCATGCCTGTAATCCCAGCTACTTGGGAGGCTGAGGCAGGAGAATCACTTGAACCCAGGAGGCAGAGGTTGCAGTGAGCTGAGACAGCACCATTGTACTCCAGCCTGGGAGACAAGAGCAAGACTCAGTCTCAAAACAAAAAAAAAAACAAAAAAACAAAAACAAAAACAAAAAACCTGTGAAATGATTATCCCACTCTTTGAACCAATATTTTATAAGCATTTAATGGGTACTAAATATGCTCAAGTATGATGCCGAGTGAAATGCTTATTTACACAAAGATAAATTTCTAAAATATATGCTGTCTAAGAGCTAAAGACTTAGTGGAAGTTGATTGGCAGAAAAGTTAAAGTTGCTTATGAAATTTGAACTCTCATCTAAATTGGCAACTTGCCTTTTAATTATGTCATACAAAATACTCGTGGAAATGTTCTTAGACATCAATTATAATTCAATGGTCTTTTGAAAACAGCATGTTGTTGCTAAGAGATTCATGAAAAAAACGAAGTAAAGGAGGGAAAAAGGAGGACAGGGAAGAAGAGAAAGAAAAAGGAGACACAGAGGGAGGAAAAAAGAATTTAAAATTCAAGTTGCATTTATCACTAAAAATTTAAGCAGAAAACTGGGTCAAAACTTCACACCGTTAAACATTTAGACCTTACTTTCTTTTCTTTCTAAAAATGGGCTTGGATTTTGTTCTTACTCTCTCACTGCTTTTTCCTAAAATTTTCCACAAAGCTATTCAGGGAAAACACTGAACAGTATCTGTAGCACAAGCATTCTCCTGCAACAGCTCAGAACCCAAGTCTTGCTGATCAGGAGCTATAACTTAGAGCTAACTCCTAGTCTTGTCTTCAGTCTACCAGGCTGAAACCTGGACAAGAACTAACTAGAAAGTATGAAAACCTTCTGTCAAATTGGTAGGGGAAGAAAAAATCAACTAAAGCCATTGGTTTGAGGTGAGGGATTTCATCTCAGTGATTTTATCTGAGGGATTTCAGGACACTTGGAAAGTCAAAGACACCACGGCACGCCCCACTTTCTAATCCAAAATTGTAATCTGAGAAGGAAGGATTCCATATTTCCTGTTATGGTTTTGCTAATGTGAAATTCAGCCTTTTAAACCTCAGAAAATCCAGGGCTCTGCCAATGATGAATTTTAAGGATGGAAAAGGGAGGAGAAGGAGGGAAAATCCTCAAGTGGAACCATTGATGTAGGAATGGAATGGAAATTCTGAAATGCTTAGGAATGTTGAAACACCCACTGGATGTAACTAGAATTTCCATCATGGTGCTGCGTGACCTTAGAGAAGTCACTGTTCTCCAGACATCTTTTTTGTTTGTTTTGTTTTTGGCTATTAAATTGGAGGATTGGATGAGGTGGTGTTGGTGCACAGAAAATGACTCTTTAAAATACGTGCTTCAACGTGTTGAGTGCTTTGGAAATGGAAGGCTTCAGAAATAAGCCATGAAGATAAGGTGAGCACAGGGAGGATGGAAGGCTCTGTGGAGCAGGACAAAAGCTCACTTGACCTTGATTTTCAGTATGAATGCAGATCATGAGAGAGGGGCCTCATGATCCTTCTGACCTTTAGTGTTTTAATAAAGAGGTGTTGGAAGAGCTATCATAGGGAAAACTGGCTTGTGGCAAATCTCTTATTAAAAAAAAAGAAGAGAAAAGAAAGAAAGAAGCCTCAGATCCAAGGTCTCTCTCTGACCTTTCCCTGCCTCCCAGTCTCTCTGATCCTCTTTCCAGAAGTGCCGGGAGGGACTCTGTCTGGAATTTCTTTATTTGACTAAGGAAGTGTCTTTCCAAAAGAAATGCAATTGTCTTACGACCCCCTCCTTAGGAATCTCATCAAATAGCCAGGAAAGATCAACCACTGGAGAAGCAAAGATACTGGGAGTCATCACAAGGCTCAGACAGGCTTTTCTTCTATTTCCTGAGGGCAGCTAGAAGCCATAATCTGGGAAGCTTTAAGACAACCTCTGTTCACAGTAAATTTCTCTCCCTTCCCTTCTTGACACTGTTACAGTAGGTAGCTACTCAGACACGAGCAGGGTAGGGGAGGGCTCTACCTGACCAGGAATGTCAGGTGATCATCAGGTGATGATCAAGTGGCTTTTAACTGTCTCTAAAATAATAATTGGTTGCAGCCAGTGCCAGGGAAAGGCAGTCTTCGTAAAGATAGAAAAAACCTGAAACTGGTTATCAGCAGCTTCCCAATAAGATCTCAGGAGTTGGGCAAGTGGGCTCAAGCATGTGCACTAAGAGGCAAAATGGCAGTTTAAGTGGCAAATGACCACCTAGGAGCATTTGGCTAGTAAGGGAAGAATACCTCAAGTGAGCATGCTTACAACTCCAGTAAACACACTGTGCATGCTCACCTCCCAAGTAAGTGCTGGCAGGCCACTGCACATGTGGACAACCCACCCCAAGGGAAGAATCAAGGCAGAAGTAATGCAAGACCCCATGAGTATGCCAATGTAAAAAACCCCAAGTCAAAAGGTCAAACCGTGCACTTGTTTTTCAAGTTGCCCATTTGGCCCTCTTCCAAGTATACCTGCCTTCCTGTTGTTCCTGCTCTAAAGCTTTTTAATAAACTTTCATTCCTGCTCTAAAACTTGCCTTGGTCTCTCCTTCTGCCTTATGACCCTCAATGAAATTGAGGAGCCAAGAATTGACGTTGCCGCAGACCCACATGGATTCACTGCTGGTAACAACACCTCCCCCAGGGCTCAGAGGAACTTTGTAATTTACTTCTACATTCCCCAACTTCCCGCTACCCTACATGGAAGGGTGTGTAAGCATGCATACTGCATTGGGCTATTGGGAAATCATCCCCATGTGATTCCCATGTGCTATGCACATTAAGTAAATCTGTATGTGTTTTTCTCCTATTGATCTGCCTTTGGACAGTTCATTTTCAGAGAATCTTCAGAGGATGAAACAGGAGATTTCCCACTTTTTCCCTACAATTGTCTTGCATTTTTTTCCAGCTCTACAATGCAAAGATACTAAAGTATTTTCCAAAGCTTCAAATAATAATTTAGAAACATTTTGTTTTTAAAGTCTAGTATCTAGGCACAAGAATTCAGCTGCAGGAGATGAGGTTGCTCAATGCTAAAGTCAACTAGGATTGGAAGTGCAAGACCAGGCTATCTGAGGGCGCTTTAATTGCACAGAGCTGCCACCAGAACAGTGAGAGACTTCTGGTTGCTACTAATCAGGCGCCTCATGAGAACCCTTCAGCAACATTGCATTACAGGTTCCTTCCTCTGGCCTTATCTTTCAAAGTTCAGTCGAATGAAACAATGCTTGTGAGCCTTTTGCTGGAGCTCTTAGAACAAGTTGGACAGGATGTGTTAATTCAGAAGTTTTCTCCTAGGTAAGGGAAAATTACATGTAGGTAGTTGCTATTTATGATCTCCTTAAGTTTATCATCCCCTTTCCCAAAAGCGGGTCAAATTTGTATGCAGAAGGCCTGTAAATCTGCAGCATGGGAGAAAGAGTTTCTCTCTAAGACACGCTCCATCAATTTTGTAGATGGAGGCCTAGGGGTAATGATGCAGAATGGAGCTCTACTACTAGTAAGTGACTTCTAGGAAGGAGAGTCATAGCTCCTTTTTTTAAACCTCCTGCCCCAAAAAAGGGAAAAGAAAGAAGAGGAAGGGAAGTGGGAAGAGGGAGAAATGGGTATCCAGGAGAAGGAGGGGAGATTGATAAAGGTGAATGACAAAGAGGCTGCAGAGAAGAAAATACCAGGAAAAGAGAGCCCAGGTCTGCCCACCCCAGATCTCTGGCCATTGTACTCCACCATGAACCCACAGCCAGAGCATCTTTCCAGACCATATATCTGATGACCTCACTGTCCTGCTATGAACAAACAAAGCCTAGCTAGCAAAGCAAAATCTAAGCTCCTAAACCAGCTAGCAGAATCTTCCTTGGCACTAACATTGTGTAACACCCCGTCCCCACCAGTCCCCACCCCTGCATCCCTAACCCAGGAGCTTCAGCCACAGCCAACCCCTCACACGCTTTCCAGTCTCTGTTGCAGCACTTTTTTTTTAAATCTGCTGTGGATAGTCATTCTTTTAATCTCATCTTTTGAGATCCAACTCAAAGACTATCAGTACTTTGACACTTTTGCCCAACTGCCTTTTATGTACTGACTTTATTTAACACATGGCATTTAATTAAACTTAATTTAATTAACAAAAATTTGTCTCTACTATAGCACTTCAGGATTGTTTGGACATGGGAGCTCAGGCAAATTTATCTTTATATATCCCTGGCCCCCCCTTTTAAAGTTTGGTACAAAGTAGAAACACAAGAGATGCTTGGGAACTGAATGAATAAGAGGAAAAGTGAATTGTGATCAAAGAAGAGGGACAGGGGAAGTAGGGAAAGAAGGAAGAACGTAGCACAATCCTCAATTCCATCTGTGGTCTCCACAGCCATTGGTAGAGGAGTTGTATTGAAAAATTCCAGAATATCAGTAACTCTAAATATCCTCAATATCTCCTGTTGGTGGTTTGTTTGAAAATACTTCAGGAACCTAGAAGCTAGAGTGAAGGAGAAATGTGATTTGGATTTCAGTGGCCTGCTGGCTGTCGGTTGTCAGGACATAATGACCAAAGACAACCTTTAACTTCCTTCTGCTTCCTCTGGGGGAATCACACTGCCATGGTCAGGAAGGATACCATCTGTAAAATGGAAAGTCCAGATCAAGTCTTGGACGGAAGTGAAAATATCTTCACCACAAAACAAAAACAAACAAAAACCTACACGCAAACCAGTGTTAATCATTACCCTTCAGCCAAAAGATTGTCAGATGCACAGACAATCTCTAAAAGTGGCTTTCAAAAGATAGGATCATATTTAGAGATTATCACTTCTTCTATGGCTTCTTAAAGAAGCAATTTTCTCTGGATACATCCCCCACAGAATGGTTTGGACAACTGCATTGTGTGGTCAAGTTAAAAGCTCTGGGTTAGTTTCAGATCTGCAACTGATTCTGTGTATGATCTTGATCTGATCATATAACCAACCAACCCACCCAAACTTCTGAATATATGGTAGGAAGGATTTAGATTTCAATTACATGAAATTCTTCAGGTCCTATTTAATGCATTAAAGTAATCAAATCTTATAGTAAAAACCTATGTGTTCAAATATCATGTAACTCAAAGTAACTCTTCTTGCTCCCTCCATCAGTTTTCAGCACACTACACGCCTAGAGGGTAATTCAAAATATGTCTCGTCATGTACTTAATATTTTAAATTACACTGAGTGTCACCAATTTGCAATTCACTCTACTGAAATCTTAACTCACTCTTGTACTACCAAGATTTAAAGATATTTCCTTAGAGCTGAATTTATAACCTGAGAAATAGATCAAGTCCTCTGTGATTATCAGGCATCAAATCATGCTATAAGGTTTGCATTTCGAACAGTTTATTTTTTATTTAACTCTTTAATTCTTTTTAAAACAGGCTGAACAGAGAAGCTTAACAATCTAGAATGCTATTAATCAAATAAACAAGACTGCCATGAAATGTGACAGCACACTCACAAATCAAAGTAAAAAAACTTTGATTGCTTTTGACAAACTCAAAGGGCAGCTTCTCCCTGCTGGAAGGGGTTAAGAAAGTCCAATTCTCTTAAGAACAACAAATGATTGTCTACAGTGACCCATCTATCTGCATGGGTCAGCACTCCTTTCCGGACCAACAGAGCAAGAAAGAAATCAAGTCCCAGCATAGCAGGAAGCTGGCTGGCCGGGTTCCCCTTTCTGTTGGGGTGATGCTACGACCACTATCCCATCACATCATTGCTGCCTCTGCTGATTTTCTAACAGAGACCGACAGTCTCTCTTGTACCGGAGAGCAATCCAGAAAGAGATTCACAAGCAGCTTAGCGAACTTCTCGGAAGCATTCACTGATTCTAAGAATCTTAGCCAAAAAAAAGAACAACAACAACAACAGCAGCAGCAACAGAACTCATTAAGCTTTCACAGATATCCTTAGAAGAGAATTCTGAGTACCTGGCCCCAGAATGGGGTGATCTGGGCTAGGTCATCTACCTCGGGGTGCGGTAGCTCATCTGGTCTCAGGGATTTTAGGTCTGTAGAAGTGTTATTATCCACAGTCCCAGTTTTAGGATGGCTCCGCTCTCTCACTTTCTCCCTCCTGGAGCCGCTACGGCCAGTCTGCTGGTGGCTTTGCACTATTCTTGCCACCACTTTATTAGTTCTTCCGCTCACCTCCATGTATTCATCTTGACACAGGCAAAGAGGGAGGAAAAACAAAGCCAGCAATTGCCAATAGACGAGCTGCCTCCAAAGCATGATTCTCAATAGAGCCTCAGAGCTTCCCTGAGAAGACAGCAGGGCTCCAGGAGCGTGGTCTCCTCGGGCAGATGCCAGGACTGGAGCTGAGAGCTGCAGTGGCGGAGTGGTTTTATACTTTGGTGTGTAATAAATAAGGCTGTAGGCATGCCAGAGTGACAGCAGCCCTCCTCCCCAGGCAGAACAGCCCCCATTCATCATTTTCCCACACCACAGGCAAGAACGATTTGTGTACACAGTTCCCAGTTGGCGAAATTCATAAATGTCACACCTTGGCACGTTTCTGTTGAAGTGTGAAGAAAACATACACAACCAGCTGGGAACAGAGAGCATGTGTCCAGCGGTTTGCTTTTGTGATTAGACATGGAAAGGCTGTGTATTTGCAGTCTAAAAAGCCTTTTGGAAAAACCTACCGTTGCGCTTGCCAGGAAATTCAGGCTTAACTGCATCAGTTTCGTCTGAAATGGCAGTGGGAACCCATTCAGGGCTTTCACGACAGCTCTTGCTTTCTAGTTGTGCTGTTAGTATTTCCCCACTTTGGCCCACTTAAGATAACTCATTTCTCCTTCCAGAAGGCAGTGGCAGAAGGCAGTTAGTTGCCTACAAAACACTGAGCAGGATTCAGGTGCAGTGCCTCTGGGTTTAGCAAAGGTATTTCGCTATCCTCAGCTTTACTTCTTTTCCCCATGACTTCCCAAAAGCCAAAATTAAATCAAAGTTCACCAAGTCACTTATTGTCAGATGAAGATATAACACTCTGCTTTGTGTTAAGAGAAGGCTGTCTCTGGCTCCTCTTTCTTTTGACATATTCTGATTTAAAATAGAAACGGCACCAGGCACAATGGCTCATGCCTATAATCCCAGCACTTTGAAAGCCCAAGACAGGAAGATCCCTTGAGCCCAGAAATGTGAGGCCAGCCTGGGCAACTTAGCAAGACCCTGTCTCTACTTAAAAAATAAATAAATAATAAAATTGAAGAAGTGGAAAGCACCAAACACATTATTTCGAACACAGCATACCCAGAGCAACAGGATTCTCATGTTCTTTGCTTTAGTTGCTATACTTTTATTAATTCAGCCAAAAAGCGAATGGACATTCCTAATTGCTTCGGGATAATAAATTAAGAGAATTTAAACAGTCTTGTCATCAAAAATTGCTTCTATTTATATACGATTTTATTTATATTACTCATTCACTGGCTTAAGAAAATGTCACTGGCCTTCTCTTGTGAAAACTGGAGACCTAAGACCGTAAAGAGCATGGGTGGCAAGCGTCTGATGAGAAGGGGGCGATGCGGCACTGTGGGAAACTGAGGCTTGGAGAAGCTCAGCCTGCTGATGAAGAGTCAGAGCAGGTGGGAAAAGGGGAGAGAAGAGAGAGCTGCTGACAGCTGCCCCCATCGCTCAGCCAAGGGCCTGAGAACCAAGAGCCATCTCTAGAAATGGCCAGAACTGTCAAAAGCTAGCCTGGCTCCTCCTGCAGCTACCCGAACAGCCGCTTCCAGAGTCCACACTTATACATGGAAAGGGTTTGGTGCTGGAGACGGAGAGAGAGAGTTACTCTGTGAACTAAAAGCTCTCCAGGCCACAGTTCAGGGGCCTTGAAAGTCATGTTCGGTCCGAGCAGTCAGTTCCCACCTAGTAGGGAATTAAAAACTCAGCCATCTCCATGATACAAGTGTACCCTTGAGCATCTAAACCTTCCTCACTGGAGGCTTCCTTGAGTTCTATCATGTCCACCGTTAAAAGGTAGATGTCCCTGGGAAGGGAAGTGCGTCAAACTGTTATTCTTAGTAACTGAGGATTTTCTTCCCAGACCTGGAGCTGGAGCTGGGGAGAGGATGGTGCCTGTGTTTGGAGGGTGAGCAAGTGGATGGGCTTTTGCTGTGGGAAGGAAAGCCCAGAGCAGTGTCTCAGTGGGGGAATGTTCCCTCATCAGGGAGGCCCAGAGAAAATGTCACAAGGAGACCACAAAGCAAGCAGTGGCTCTGAAATCTAGGTCACCCAATTCACAGGTTTTCCAAGAGCTGTCTCTGGCTCTCATCATCACGCATCCCCCACGACGTGGGCCATCTTGCTAAGTAACTACAAATCAGCCTCTGACTTTCCACTGCATTGAGACTTTCCATTCGTGTTTTCAATCCTGTCGTCTATTCTAGTGGTTCTCAACCCTGGCTGCATATTAAACCAAGGAGCTTCTAAAAATATTAGTGCCTGGACTTCATCCCAGACCAATTGAGTCAGAATCTGTATTGGGACCTGGGCAGTTTTTAAAAGCTTCCCTCAGATGATTCTAAGGTGCATGCAGGGTTAGGAATCACTGACCCATCCTCTCCTTGATTCAAAAGGAATAAATAATAATATCCATAATTTGTTAAGCACTTATCATGTGTTAGCCAAGTACTACTTTGCTTTATCTCACTGACTTCTGTCAGCAAACCTATGATCCCATCTTATAGATGAGGTAACAGAAGCTTGCAGAGGTAAAGTGACTTGTCTTGTGTTATACAGCTGGAAAGAATTGGGCTCCATCTGTCTTTCCAGAGTGAGTTCTCCTGCCTTCCTGTAGAGAAGGATCTACAGAGAAGGATTCTGCAAAGAAGGATCTCTCCTTCTCTCTGCCATTGGCCCATTACTGATATCTTCCAAGAAATCACTAATGGGTCAATGACAGAGAGAAGGAGGTCAGTCTGAGAGCTGCCAGGGAGCCTGCCCTCAAGCATTGGGGTCAGAAAGTATTATGGGTTGGGTTATGTCCCCCCAAAAGAAATTGAAGTCTTAATCCCTAGTACCTGTAAGTATGACCTATTTAAAAATAGGGATTGTTAAAGTAAATGAAAACAGAGACCAGGCCTGTTAAATCTTACTTGGTTATCATTTCATATATGCTCCAGAATGTTCCTTATGTCTAGTTTTCAAAAATGTGAATAACAATTGGGCATAACTTTTTACCTATGGGTTGAATATTAAAAACATGTAACCAATCAACTATTTTACTTGCTTTATACCTGTGTTTGTCCTGTAAAAGCCTCCCCACCCCTTGTGTTCCCTTGGTAGAGCTCCTGAACCTCTTCTGGTTTAGACTCATGCCTGAGTCATGAATTGCTGTTTGCTCAAACTCTTTAAAACTGTATTGTGCCTCAGTTTACTTTTGAATAGGTCTTTACAGGTGATCAACTTAAGATGAGGTCATTGGGGTGGGCTCTGACCCAATATGAATGTGTCCTTATTAAAAGGGAAAACTTAGACACAGAGGCAGACATGCACACAGGAGAACATCATGTGAAACTGAAAGCGGGGATGAGGGTAATGCATTTACAAGCCAAGGAATACCAAAGTTGCAGCAGACCACCAGAAAGTAGGTGAGAGGCATGGAACAGATCTTTCTCTCACAACCCTTAGGAGGAACCAACACTGCTAACACCTTGATCTCAGACGTTGAGACTCCGAAACCGTGACACAATAAATTTCCCCATTTAAGTCATCTCATTTGTAGCATTTTGCTATGTCAGTCTTAGCAAACAAATACAGAGAACATGTATGAAAACTTTTAAAAACAACAAAACACTGGAGTCTGGAGTCTATGCATGTATGATCTTGCACATGCAGAGATGGCAGTCTGAAAAGGTTTAGTAAATTGCTCAAGTTCATGGGTAGTAAGTAGAAAACTGGACCAGAGAGAAGAGTCCCTTGTCTTTCAATATAGGTTTCTTTTACTTCCCTCCAGTAATTTCTCATTAAATGCATTTTAAACATTGGTTTATTATTAAATCTTACTTGGTTATCATTTCACATATGCTCCAGAATGTTCCTTATGTCTAGTTTTCAAAAATGTGAATAACAGTTGGGCATAACTTTTTACCTATGGGTTGAATATTAAAAACATCTAGAATCTGCCCCAGGCAACCTCCATTTAGGTGATGAAGTCCCAGTTCTGCACAGTTGTCTCTGGTTGTGAAAGTTCACAAAGGACACCTGAGGACATCGGGCTCCTGGATACACTGGGACTGTCATGGCATCCTGCCTGCCCTGGGCCCAAGAGCCCAGTTAGGATGTTGGCACAGCCAGTAGTGTGAGCAGTAGAGGTGCAGATGCATATGAATATACGTGTAAAAGCCAGATCTGTGACTCAGCTTTGCAAGGCAGAAGCAACTTTGCAAGGCAGAAGCAAATATTTGTTTAGCTTTACAAAGGAGGCCGTTATAAGATGTGTAGGTACCCCATGGCCTCCCCCATGGTGCTTTGCTGTGGCCTAAGCCAAAAGGAGATCAGTTATGATCTGGCCAAGGGACAGTCAAGAACTGTGTTGAACTGAACGTGTCTTTGTATCAGTGCCAACTTAAAGAGCAGCTAAAGGAGGCAACTGTTTGCATGATTTTCGAGAGCAGTGGAAATGTGACCCACCTCTCTCCTGCCTCTTCCCAATGAAAAATACTCCCTGTACTAAGCACAGTGAATTCTGAGATTCTAAAATCAAGGCTTAGTCTCTTTGATTTAAACCAGTTAGAGATTTATTAATATACAAATAAAATTAAAATACACCTGGAGATGAGGTAGTTTAGCTGTATTGGTTGTTTATGTCTTCATGTTAAGGGCTTTTTCAGATGCTCTCCAGAGAAATTCTACTGAAGAATAAGTTTTAAAAAAATCAGAGTGTGTTCAGAAAGGGAACATTGCCTCTAGACATTAGGTATTTCCATTTGAAGAAAAATGGGTTCACGCTTTCCACCAGTACAGGGCAAAATCAGGAATGAAGTAACATGAGAGGAAGTTGGTCAGCTGGTCAGGATGTTACAATTTTGGTGGAATTACATGTTTAGAGTCATTATTCAAGTACAGGAAACTCATTGCCAGTGTCCCAGGAATGGATCTGTTTCTGGAATAAGGCTTTCAGAGACTCATGTACAAAAACTAGCATCCTAATGTATTCATTTATAATGAAAAATATAACGCTCACGTTGGCTACATGTATTACAGATGTTTGCTGAAAAACAAATTCTCTTGGTCGGCAAAGCTATGTGAGAAGACAAATACTAATCAGAGATGTGTGTGTTAAGCATGGTGGTTGTGTGCGTGTGTGTGTGCATGTGAGAGAGAGAGCAACAGAGAGAGAAAGAGAGAGATAATTTGTTGGATAATGTTAATGGTTGGTGTCATTGAGCATTTGTGTCCATCAGGCTACAAACAGAAAAACAGAAACCACACTAGATATTTTAACACAGAGAATTTACTATAAGAAATTACATTTTTGCAATCTACTCATCTGACAAAGGGCTAATATCCAGAACCTACAAAGAACTCAAACAAAATTACAAGAAAAAAACAAACAGCCCCATCAAAAAGTGGGCAAAGGATATGAACAGACATTTCTCAAAAGAAGACATTCATACAGCCAACAGCCACATGAAAAAATGCTCATCATCACTGGCCATCAGAGAAATGCAAATCAAAACCACAATGAGATACCATCTCACACCAGTTAGAATGGCGATCATTAAAAAGTCAGGAAACAACAGGTGCTGGAGAGGATGTGGAGAAATAGGAACACTTTTACACTGTTGGTGGGATTGTAAACTAGTTCAACCATTATGGAAAACAGTATGGCAATTCCTCAAGGATCTAGAACTAGATGTACCATATGACCCAGCCATCCCATTACTGGGTATATACCCAAAGGATTATAAATCATGCTGCGATAAAGACACATGCACACGTATGTTTATTGCGGCACTATTCACAATAGCAAAGACTTGGAATCAACCCAAATGTCCATCAGTGACAGACTGGATTAAGAAAATGTGGCACATATACACCATGGAATACTATGCAGCCATAAAAAAGGATGAGTTCGTGTCCTTTGTAGGGACATGGATGCAGCTAGAAGCCATCATTCTTAGCAAACTATCACAAGAACAGAAAACCAAACACCGCATGTTCTCACTCATAGGTGGGAACTGAACAATGAGATCACTTGGACTCGGGAAGGGGAACATCACACACCAGGGCGTATCATGGGGAGGGGGGAGGGGGGAGGGATTGCATTGGGAGTTATACCTGATGTAAATGATGAGTTGATGGGTGCTGATGAGTTGATGGTTTCAGCACACCAACATGGCACAAGTATACATATATAACAAACCTGCACGTTATGCACATGTACCCTAGAACTTAAAGTATAATAATAATAAATAAATTAAAAAGAAAAAAAGAAATTACACAACACAGAGAAGTAACCATCTTGTAAGGTTGGGGGAACCAAGGGGAGAGGCTGGTGTCATCTGAATTTAGAAGCTAGAAGGGACCCTGCAGGCTTCCGAATAGGGGGCACTGCCCAACTCAAACTGATGCATTTGGCAGCGTACAATGAGAAGAATTCTGGGAATATAGAAAGAAGTTTACCTGGAACCAACTATAGCTACCAGGGTTAAGGGCCATTGCTCAGATGACACAAAAACAACGAGCAAAAAAAAAAAAAAAAAAAAAAAGCAAGTGTCTTCTACAGCCATCCAGGACACTCTTCTGTCACCCAATATGGGTTGACAAAGGAGAAAAGTAATTTGCAGAATCTGAGTTCCAACATCCCAGGGCAGAATTTTGAAGGGTGAGTTGGAGCTGAGAGACAACAACGTAAAACCTAATGCACCAATCTCCTAGGAATGTTCCTGCCACAAGGAATAGACACTCAAGCTCCTGGGGTAGAGCTTGAAACACATCATCCAGGTTGGTCTGAATTCTCCTTTTGTAAATTTTATTCAGATCACCTCCATTTTTCCTAATCATTTCTTTCTTCAGACAGAGGACAATATAATTCCTTATACAAAAGCTTTCTTTTTTCTCCTGGTGTTTGCATCCAGTGTACCTGGATTGGATTTAGGGTATTCACAGACAATCTTTTGAGTCTTTCTCATTAAGATGACCTGCTAACTGTGTATTGGACACTGGTGGCTGTAGCTGGTTCCAGGTCAGCTTCTTTTTATATTCCCAGAATTAGCCTCATTGTACCCTGGCAAAGGTATCAGTTTTAGTTGGGCAGTGCCCCCTCCTCAGAAGCCTGAGTCTCAGCCCTGTAGGGTCCCTTCTTCCAGCTTCTAAATCCAGATAACACCAACCCCTTCCCTTGGTTCCCCCAGCCTTAGGACACAGTGACCTTCCCCAGGGCTAGCCTGCCCAGCCCTATTTTGCTATTTGAGAAACCAAGGTTGACTTCTGTAGATGGAGGTCAAACAAGCTTGATCCAGATCATGAAGAAGCCTGAAGCAGAGGCAGCTCTGACACTCCGGAACCCGGTTTCCCAGCGGGACCATGCTATACTGGCCTCCTAGTCATTTGACAAGGCAAACTGCGTTCACACAATGAAGGCAAGATGAGGGTTTTATTGAAGATCTTGCTTGGCTACAGTGGGATCTTGAAAGATCCAAGCAAATTCCTCAAAATGGGACACTGATTTTCAGGAATTGCTTAATGTGATCGTGAGAGCTGGCAAGTCTGAAACTCACAGGGCAGGCCAGTAGGCTTTAAATTCCGAGTCGATGTTGCAGTCTTGAGTTTAAAGGCAGTCTGGAGGCAGAACTGTTTTCTCTTTAGGGTCCCTCAGTCTGTTCTTTTAAGGCCTTCAGCTGATTGGATGAGACCCATCCACATTATGGCGGGTAATATAATTCATTCAAAGTCTACTGATTTAAATATTAATCACCTCTAAAGAATACCTTTAAAGCAACATCTAGACTGGTGTTAGACCAAACAACGGGGAACCATAAGCTAGCCAAGTTGACACAAAAAATTCACACTATAAAAAGTAAATAAACATCCCAGGAGAGATGAGAACATTTGATAATCATGAAAAATAATCCAATGATACTTGAGACACTGGAAGATAACTTTCTCATTCTGAAATATTCCAGAGAAGATGGGATAAGACTTTTTGAATGAACCTGCAGAGATCACCTCATTGTCCATATCCCCTAAGTTCCTCTAAGCTCAGCCTTCTTTAGGGTTCCATAAACCTCTCCACCCTAGTTAGCCAGTTACTTCCATTGCTCATCAATCCTTCTCATGTGATCCTCTCTCCTAGTCATTGTCTCTTTGCCTTAAAAGTCCTCCTATTTTACTCCCTCTTCATGAAGTTTATCTAGGCTCATTCAGATAATACCACAAAGGGTTCTCGCTGTTATGGTACATATCCGAGCTACTCAGCGCTTGGCATCATCTCTATGGCAGACACTGTTTGTTGTTATTTCCTTTTTTCCTTTTGTGGAGGCTAAAGCAACTCCACCTTGAATGTTAATCTTCCATATTGACTTCTGATTAACACCTGTCCTGGGAAGGCCTCTAATATTTCCAGTATATTTATTGCTCCTTGGGTAAGATCACATACTTACTGTAAATCCTGCCCTTCGGTTAAAACAACCTGGATGTTATCATACTTCACTTGTCCTACACACTCCATCTGAATCACACATACCCCTTCCTTATGATATATAAGTTCCTGCTCTGGGGAGTAATGGTGCAGGGATCCATCATCTCCTTTCAGCACTACTTGAGATACAGACATGGCTTCTGTTTCTAAATTCCTACTAAATGTTTCTTTCAGAGAAACTGCGTATGTCAGCTTCTGTCTTCGACCTCTCAGCTTCCTTGGACTTTGGGGTAGGCTTGCATAGACCTGCCCAGCATGGAACACCTTGTAACAGAGTCTTAATTTTGTTCTTCTGTCTTTCAGGTAAAGTGAGTTCTAGTCGCAGGAAATAAAATATGACTAGATTCACCTTTTGGCCAGTGACTATTTTAGTCATGGACTTGACATTATATGATATGAAGAGAATCTGCTGGGGAATTTTGGGAAGGACTCATTACTCCTGAAAAGGGACATATAGAAAGGAAATGTACCTTTTCTCTCTCTTCTTCCACTGAATACAGTCATGTTTACATACAAAGTGGGACATTACAGCAAATCCTAGGATGGCAGAGCAGAAAGATGGAAATAACCTTGTTCTGGATGGCATTTGTGAGCCACCAAATTACCTAATTACCTAGTCTTCAAACCACTCAACTGTCTTCTATGCGAGATAATAAATTTTCTGTTGTTTACACCTTTGAAGTGGTTCAAAATTATCTTTATTGTGTTATTACTTAATACTCTACGTATCTGTCTTATTTTTCCAACTAGATCAAACATCCTTGAGTGAAACAACAATACCATGATTATCTTTGTATATAGCCTGTTCTGCAACTCATACATAGTAAATACTCCATAAATGCCTGTCCTTGGTAGAATAAGTAAGTGGAAAATATAAACCAAATTAATGGATTAAGTATGTACTGTACTGGCTAGTTAAACACTGCCTGAGCTCAAATAAGGCAATTGTAAGGGAGTTGAAGGATTTAGAGAGCTGGAAATCCTCCACTTATTTGGTTGTCCCAAGATACTTCATGAGGAGGCAGGGTACTTCCTCTACATGTCCAGTCCTTCTTCTGGGAGGTCTTTCCTGATTTCTTACAACAGAAACAATGCCACGTCCTAGACATTTTTCTAGTTAAATTGGCGCCTGCTGACTGGGTTCTGGCCAATGGGTGTGAGTGAGGCAAGCTGTTCCTCAGCTTAGCCTTTGAAAACATTCAGTGAGATCATTCTACTCTTCGTCTCCTCCTTCACTTACTTTGGTGGCCATGTGTTCTACGTAGTGGAGCTATGATGGCAGAGTCTCTGTCAGCCTGGGTCCCTGAGTGACTGGGTGGAGGAGAACTCTCTGTTGACCCTTATAAAACATGTATTCATGGTGCCAGGCACCTGTAATCCCAGCTACTCAGGAGGCTGAGGCAGGAGAGTCACTTTAACCCGGGAGGTGAAGGTTGCAGTGAGCCAACGTCACCCCACTACACTCCAGCCTGGGTGACAGAGCAAGACTGCGTCTCACAAAAAAAAAAAAAAAAGTACTCCAAGTTATGAATAAACTTTATGGTGTTAAGCCACTGTGCTTTCAGAATTAATTTGTTACTACAGATAGTCTATGTACTCTATGTACTGTCCCACTCAATAGACATCCTTAACTAGATATGTTCTGTCCCGTATGATCTTAGAGCACTAAAATGTCTTCTTTGCAGTATTTTCCAAATTAAAATTTATATTTATCTATTGTATTCTTTTATTAATGCGGTTCTCTTCTCATTAGACCATCTATACCATGATGAGATCCTTGTTTTCTTACTACTGTACTTTTAATGCCTAATATAGTGCCAGCCATGTGATAGATGGCAATAAATATCTGCTAATGAATGGACAGATAGATGGATGAATAGATGGCTACATATCGTCTTTAGCTACAGACCCACCTGAGTTTGAGTTCCATCTCTTTGACTTTCTAGCTGTTACTTTGTCCTTTCTAAGTCTCAATTTCCTCATTAGTAAAATGAGGCTCATGTTATCTATCTTACACGGTTGTTGTGAAGATTAAAAGAGACATTGATGCAGCAAAGCACTTTCTTCCTAGCACAGTGCCTGGCACCCACTCACTGTCAAATGTTGGCCATTATTATAGCTCAGGGATTGGAGAAAGGGGTAGAACTAAAGAAAATTACTAGAAAGAAAACATCAAGTCGGCATAAATTGTTTTGTATTTCCTGCTAGTGATTAAACAATTAAAAACAGGATTTGAATCATTAAACCTATTAAGAGGTTATAGATCACTAAAAACAATTTCTTTTTTTTAATAATTGACTGGGAAAAATTATGCCTCCATTGAATTCAGCTCCAGATACTACAGGTTGTTGGCGTTAAGTTTGGGAGGCTTCTGCATGCAATTTTGAAGATATTTCCTTAATTTCTTTGATTTTTCCAAAGATGAATTTGAAAAAATAAGGCCAGATTTCTATATAGAAACAGAGATAAACATCTTAAAGGAATAAAGCTGTATAAATTTATGAATAATCCTTATAAAATCTTGAGTCTGCCTTGAAAATTAATCACTGGATTCAGCAAATAATGGAGCTTCTCTGTCTTGCCTGCTTTCATGGTTTGCCACAGGCTGTTCCAGGACTCTGAAAGTATTAAGGAGCAAAATGTTTCCACATGAGTAATGCTGATTTCAGACACTCCACCCGAACCACAAAGGGAGCAGATCTGGGGTTGGCATCCCAAATACATTTCTTTATTCTGAGCCTTAAACTAGGCAGTAAAGAAAAAGCATTTTTGGATTCTAAACCAGGAGTCCACCGAACCATCTCCCATTGGTTCCTGTCTGCTTGTGTGACATGGGGCTCTCATCTTTCAGAGCCATTTGCCTCTGTCTGCATGCCTTCCTACAAATCCAGTCAAATGCTCATGCTCCATAACTGCATCATTGGATGGCCCCATTTAAGACAGACTTTGGCACATAATTATCCAGTTTTTATGCACCTAACCGACATGTGTATCTCTGGAAAGGACGCCTGTGTGATGAGCAATAACAGTACAACAGGATTTTAAGAAAAGCAGAGCCAGCTGCAGCCCATTTAACCCATTTCCTCACCCTGTTATATTTGATGAATAATAGCCCAGAAAAGAGAAGTAACATGCCCAAGGCAATGCAGCTAGTTAGTGGCAGCTCCAGAACCAAAGCAAAAGTCTGCTGACTGTTAGTCCAGGGATCTTCATGCTTCATTATGGGTGATATGTTGTGTATCTAGTACAATGAGATGTTGCTCCTCAGTATTTAACGTACTGAAAAGAGATGAATTAATAATTTTTGTTTGCTGGCTAGATTATCACTCTGGTTTCTAAGCTAAACTCAAATGCTACTAATCCTATTAAGACTTCCCTGATGAGGCAGAGTGACGAGTAGAGAAACAGGCCGAGTATGGAAAGACTTGGCATTGGGTCTCAGCTGTTATAATTAGCAGTACGACGTTGAGTCCTTTGCTTCTGCACCTTGCCCAGAAGCATGGCTTTCAGACTTCCCCAGAACTGGGCCCCCAGACGGGGATTCCAAAAGGATTAAAGAGAATTGAGCTGTTTCCATCTCTTCTTCCTTGTTTGTTCCTATCCTCTGGGAAAATGGATCTTAGCCATCTGAAAAAGAGAAGACTTCTTGGATTAATCCTCCACATTGGGAAACTTTAGCTGGGAAAGAAGGGTATCTAGGAGAGGCAAGAAAGATAAGAAAAACACAGTTCTGTACCTCGGTTCCCAGAGATTCAGATGCTGTATCCAGGGACCAGTAGACTTTTCTGTAAAGGGCTGTGTAATAAATATTTTAGGCTCTATGGACCATAGAATCTCTGTCTCAACTACTCAAGTCTGCCACTGTAGCTTGAAAGCTGCTATGAACAATTCAGAAATGAATGAGCAGGGCTGTGTTCCAACAAAACTTTATTTATAAAAACAAATGGCAACCCACAGGCCATAATTTGCAGACCACTGGTCTACTCTAAGCCTGATCACTCCAGGATCTTCTTGACTGAATTATGAAAGAGATTGTCGGGGGAGTCACTGTGGTTCCATAACTCAAGAAAAACTATCAACACATGGAAAATAGAATTTTTAAAAGGGCAATAAGTGGTGCTTCTAAACCAACTGTAGGAATCTGAATTTTTTTTTACCTTCCTATCTGTCTCCTTTTTGGTTTTGTCTGTATCTTCTGTATCTGTCCATATTTTTATCAGCTCCTCTATCTCCCCCTTTTCTCCCTCCTTTTCCTTTTGGATTATCATCATCACTACTCTCTGCCATATGTAGACCAAAAACATGTGTATCAATTAGGGATTTGAATGTTAGCAACAGAAATCATCATATGATGTCTTAGGCAGAAAAGTTTTGCATCAAAAAGTTACAAGATGCTCACAGAATTGACTGGCAACTAGAGGACCAGGCTTGGAAAAATGCAGGAAAAACTGCATAGAGGGTCCCACATGGGAAACTAATCAGTGATTTTTCACCAGAAACAGTTTGGCTGTAATGTCACTGTTGGTGGAGTCAGACCTTGTATCCTCCTGGACATCCATAAACCACTATAACTAATTCTTAACTGACCCTTTGTTCTTTGTCTGTTATTCCAAATTCCTGGGTGGGAGTTATCCAGTTATCTGATTGGCTGATTCTAAATTACATTCCCATGCTATAGCTACCATATGGTAGAAAGAAGGGGAAAACTCCAAACTTAAGTTCTACACTGGACAGCAGGACATTGAATCCCACTACTATCACACAAAAGGAGGGATTCTCACTGTATGAAAAGTATATAGATGTTACATAACCAACACATTGACAACAGCCAGTCAGCACAGATGAGGCATTCAAAGCCAAAGGTGACCTCTGTGTGAAACATCCAATTAACATCTGAGGACTGACATACAAGGGGTTGATTCTAAATTGACTACAGTATTATTACTGTATTCTGCCTGTGGGTTCAGATATGGGAGGGAGATATAAATTGTCAACCTAATCAAATTTATATTCCCTGGCTGTAAAGGATTTTCAATTCATAACAGGAAGTGTAAGGCTACAGATTAATCACTGACATGGATTCATACCCTGATAGGTGCTGGGTGACCCACATCTGCTTTCTAAGTCCATGGGGAATTTAACAATAAATCAAAACTCCAGGGACAGTCTCAACGTCCTGGCAGTTATGCCCATGAAAATCTAATATTTTCCAATATGCAGTGGGAAATCTGCACACATCTGTCTTCAGCTCTGAAACACAGAGCAGCTGGGAGACAGCTGCTCAGCCTCAGGGAAATAGGGTCAATTGTCCTGTGACACTCACCCCATCAAAATCTGGACCCTCTCTTGAAATGGCTGCAATTCCTGGTATCAACCTACTTTAAGATGCATCACCTACCCTAGTCATTGTCACTGGAATTTCAGAAACCTCCCTTCTCCAATTTAGAAATGGCATCGATCAGTTTTATTCTGAAATGCATGATTCTACACTTGCTCCAGAAAAATCTCATTACTTTCGCAGAAAATGTCCTCTGTTTTGATTGAAAATTATGCAAGGTTTTGATGAGTTCCAAGTCATTATTTTACGGTTTCACAATAGACAACACATCAGGGAAGGGAAAGAAGAGGGAGCGAGGGAACACAGAGTCAATATGTGCAATCCTGTATGTTCATCATGGTACAGCACTTTTGTCTTTTCTCTTACTCATGCTTGTGCATATTTTAGTTCACCTTTTATTTTTGACATCATTTTGTCTCTAATGTTTTTACTTAACTTTTACCATGATATATATATGTGTGTGTGTGTATGTGTGTGTGTGTATAGAATATATATATATGTCTGTGTGTGTGTGTGTGCTCGTGTGTGTATACATATATATATATATAGAGAGAGAGAGGGAGAGAAAGAGACAGGGTGTCAGCCTGTTGCCTAGGCTAGAACACAGTGGTATGATCATGGCTCCCTGCAGCCTTGACCTCCCGGGCTCAAGTGATCCTCCCACCTCAGGTTCCCAAGTAGCTGAGACTACAGGCACATGCTACCATGCCTGGCGAATTTTTTCTTTCGGTAAAGGTGAAGTCTTACTATGTTGCCCAGGCTAGTCTCAAACTCCTGGGCTCAAGTCATCCTCCCACCTTGGCCTCCAAAAGTGCTGGGATTATAGATGTGAGCCTTGCACCCAGCCATGACTTTTACATTCTAATGAACCAGTCCAGATAGTTGAAACATCTTCTTGAATTGGAAATACAGTGCAGACAGAAAAAATAACAAGAAAAAAATGTAATTTTAAGAAGCACAAATAGTAACCTACTAATGCCATCAGCAGAACCACGTCCTTACTGGAATGTGAGCAGAGGTCAGCTGACCAATGCAAACCTTGGGTTCCCTTAAAAAGTAGAACACTTACAATAATGTTCAGGAATCTGTGAGATAATACTTAATCTTTCATTTCAAAAATTTCCAACTGTACATCCATCAACGTATTTTCCTCTGAAACGAGATTAAACCACCTGCTAACCACTTGATTGACATGTGACAAACAGTGATCCGAAGACCACACTTTGAAAAGGACTCAGCCTTCATGTCAAGTGTCAAGTGATAAGTAGAACAGATGGTGTGGGGATGTTTGGAACCCTAGAATCACTGGCTTTTTAGTTGAAAGGAACTATAAGAATAATCTAGAACAATACTGAAAATTGTGGGCTGTGTGACTCAGAGTCACTTAGGATGAACGTGTGAAACTGAGTCAAGCAGAGGAGAAAGGTGACTATGAAATAGTAATAATAAGATTTTAAATGTCACTGGCTTTGTTACTCAAGAAATAGATTGAGGACAGACAATGCATTGGGACATTCATCATCCCACATGTCATGAAGACCAAGTGTCTGGCTATCTCGAAGACATTTCTTCCCAAAGAAATTATTTTTCCAGTTTTTTTCTCTACAATTCTCATTCCTATAACCAGTTCTCCAAAAAGGTGGACCCTTCACCAGTTCTAGAATATTTAATGTAATATCTAATTATCTTAGCAAAAACCCTTTATTAGGGGACTCTTTTTGGTAACTAGGGTAAGTTTCTCTGAATCAAGGAAATCTGATTTTACGGCAGTGAAGAAGGCTGGAAGCCAGGAGCTTATGGTCCAAGTTGGACAACTTTATTAAGGGGTAATGAGGCATCCTGGCCTGTGAAGTAGGCCAGGAGGTGCCGAAGTTTTTAGATCCCACAGTTCCTCCAGCAAATCCAGGTAAACATATTTCTTACCATTGTAAACATGCCAGTGTTCGTGCCATGTTTACCATGTCATTAACCAGTAAAAGGGACTTTGGTTGTTTTATGGGGCAAAAGACCTGCCTCCCTGCCTTGGCTTCCCTCACTCCAGTCCTGGACCATCCTTGACAGGAAAGAAGAAGTTTGTACTGTTCTGTGAGAGGGCTCCATCTGCACAAGCACGTGTCTACCACACTTGCGGACACTCTGCTGTTACAGCATGAAGAACAGCAGCAAATGAGTCTTCTGGGATGTTTCAATAAGATTTATTTCTCCATCCTATTTATTTCCTCTCTGTGGATATCATGTGAGGCTTTTCAGATCCAATTCCCTACCCCACACCCTTACCTTTGCTCTTTTTCTTTGAAGTACTCTGAAGACCACATGCTCTTGAATTCTGGTTCTGTCATCATCACTTGAAAGTTGCTGATTTAAGGTGAAGAGCGGAGGAGCACAGCAAAGGTGTGGGAGAGAGAGAAAGGGAAGAGGAGCAAGGAGCAAGACGGAGACTTGTTTCATCACTTTTCTGTCATATTTCCTGCCAAGGTCAATATGTTTAACCACGCTTTGCTTTCCTGGCTCATTGGGCAGCCACTCAGTATACAGACACCCAGGGGTCTCAGATAAATGTCATTCTCCTCAAAATGTAATAGCCTTCATCCCAGACAAAAGCCTGAGTCAGACAAATGATAGGCTGGTAAGAGATTTGGCTGGCTCTCAGAGCAGACTGGAGCAAGGAGGAGGCAGAAATGTTACCTGGCAGGAAAGCTCTGAGTTTTTTCCCTTTCTTTAGGAGTGGGTCTAGGTCACAGGCCTAGTCAATGTGTTAGGTTGCACAAAGTAGACTTTCAAATGCCACTATTGGCACCACAAATACCCTGACATGCTGTTTGTCATTCTGCATAATGCACAGCCAACTGTCATGTCTATTTCTATGGGTAAATCTGAGAAGACACCCTTTACAGCACATGCAGGAGTCCTCTCCAACTCTCTTTGAGGTGGAAGATGGGCACAATTCACTCTCTTTCCCTGTCTGGTCACAGCCATTTGTTCTATCCATAATAACATTATCATATTGCTTTCACTGAATATCACAGGTTTGGACTGCACAGGTCCATTTATAGGTGAATCTTTTTCAAAAATACAGCTGTCTCTCCATATCCCCAAGTTCCCCATCGACAATTAACATGGGTTGAAAATACAGTATTCAAGGGATGCTAAACCCACAAATATGCTGGATCAACTTTTTGTGTATGTGGGTTCTGCAGGGTAGACTGTGGGATTTGAGGATACATTGATTTTCGTATCCTTAGGAGTCCTATAACCAATCCCTCAAGAATATGGAGGTCCGACCATATTTACTCCTCTGAGTTCAAAAGTTCTTTTAGGTCAGAAGCTTAGGCTAGGTATTTTGTTTTCCTAGAATCTAGTGCTGTGCCCAGCACAAAACCAGCTTTCAATGAATATACTTTTAATGACTGCAAAAAGGAATTAGTAATTATCTTCAGCAAGACAGTCACAGAGATGCCCAATTATAGCTCCTCCAAGTCTTCACAATGGAATCAAAGAGTTAGGTGTTGAAAATACAAGTTGACCAAAACATAGTCCCTCCACTCCAGGGACTCAAGGTCAAGAGGAAGAGGTCAAGATGAGAAACAGAGAATTACAGCCACATGAAAAGTTATGGTGAAGGTTTGAACTACATGCAGGAGAGCAGATGCAAAGCTGAAGATGTCAAACAGGTTTCCTCCTCCTTAACAATTGTGTTCATTTACCAAGGCTGCTGTAACAAAGTATGACAGACTGGGAAGCTTAGACAGTAAACATTTATTTTCTCACAGTTTTGGAGGCTGGGAGCCCAGGATCAAGGTGTACAGAGTGTGTGTCTCCTTGGATTGCAGATGACCACCATCTTGCTGAGTCTCTACATGGTTGTCCATGTGTGCACATATCTGGTGTCTCTCCGTGTCTCTAAATGTCTTCTTCTTACAAGGATACCAGTCAGATTGGATTATGGCCCACCCTAACAGCCTCATTTTAACTTAATTAATTTACCTCTTAGTTCCTTCAGGCTACTATAACAAACTGCCAAGTACGAGATGGGTTAAAGAACAAGTATTTATTTCTCACAGTTTTGGAGGCTGGATAGTCCAAGATCAAGGCACCATCAGATTCAGTATCTGTTGAAGGCCTGCTTCCTGGTCTATAGACACCTATCTTCTCTGTGCCTTCACATGGCAATAGGGGCTGGGGAGTTCTCTGAGGTCTGTTTTATAGGGGCACTAATCCCGTTCATGAGGGCAAAGCCCTCATGACCTAATCACCTCCTAAGGGATCTCTTGCTAACACCATTAGCTTGGGGGTTTAGAGCTCAACTTATGAATTTGGGGAAATACAAACATTCAGTCCATAACACCTTTTAAAGACTTTATCTCCAAATACAGTCATATGCTGAGGTACTGGGGGTTAGGGCTTCAACATATAAATTGGGGTGGAGGGTTGGGACACAGTTCAGCCCGTAACAATAACAATGACCCATAAAGATCCTGGATGCACCTCAGGCCTTAGCATCCCTGGCTCTACCATGTGCTGAGTCTGCCATAATCACCACTGCTTGGGCCCAGGAACTGCTGTCTCCCCAAGAATAGGCAGGCCTCTGAGGGGCATTGTTAAATGATGGGAAGTGGCCACCTTGCTCAGGACCTGACTGCAGATTTACTCATGCCATTAAATTATAGCCTTCTAAAGACACAATCAGTGCATAGAATGTTACTACAGTGTTATACCAGCTTTCTCAAAGAGACCTTTCATGCAAATACTTCCTAATTTAAATGACATCACTGCCAGACTCTGTAAGGCTGGCCTTGAACAAAATAATAGACCAAAAAAAGTAGTCATGTATTGCTTAATGATGGGAATGCATTCTGAGAAATGCTTCGAGAGGTGATTTTGTTGTTGTGTAAACACCTTAGAGTGTGCTCACACAAACCTAGATGGTATAGCCTACTGCACACCTAGGCTGTGTACCATAGCCTATTGCTTCCAGGCTGCAAACCTGTAGCAGGTTACTGTAGTGAAGATCATAGGCAATTGTAACACAATGGTATTTATGTATCTAAATGTGTCTAAACACAGAAAAGGCAGAGTAAAAATTTGCGATTAAAAGTTAAAAATGGTATGCCTGTGTATTAGTCTGTTTTCATGCTGTTAATAAAGACATACCCAAGAGTGGGAGCAATTTACAAAAGAAAGAGGTTTAATTGGACTCACAGTTCCACCTGGCTGGGGAGGCCTCACAATCATGGCAGAAGGCAAGGAGAAGAAAGTCACGTCTTACGTGGATGGTAGCAAACAGAGGGCTTAGGCAAAGAAAATTCCACTTTTAAAACTATCAGATCGCTTGAGACTCATTCACTATCACAAGAATGGCATGCGAAAAATCTGCCTCCATGATTCAATTACCTCCCACTGGGTCCCTTCCACAACATGTGGGAATCCAAGATGAGATATGGGTGGGAACACAGCCAAGCCATATCATTCCATCCCGGCCCCTTCCAAATCTTATGTCCTCACATTTCAAAACCAATCATGCCTTGCCAACAGTCCCCCAAAGTCTTAACTTACTTCAGCATTAACTCAAAAATCCACAGTCCAAAGTCTCATCCAAGACAAGGCAAGTCCCTTCTGCCTATGAGCCTGTGAAATCAAAAGCAAGTTAGTTACTTCCTAGATACAATGGAAGTACAGACATTGGGTAAATATAGCCATTCCAAATGGGAGAAATTGGCCAAAACAACAAGGCTACAGGCCCCATGTAAGTCCAAAATCTAGTGGGGCAGTCAAATCTTAAAGCTCCAAAACAATCTCTTTTGATTCCATGTCTCATATCTAGGTCATGCTGATGCAAGAGATGTGTTCCCATGGCATTGGGCAGCTCGGTCCCTGTGACTTTGCAGGGTACAGCCTCCTTCACAGCTGCTTTCATGGGCTGGCACTGAATATCTGTGGCTTTTCCAGGTGCATGGTGCAAGCTGTCAGTGGATCTACCATTCTGAGGCCTGGAGAACAGTGACCTTTGTCTTGCAGCTTTACTAAGCAGTACACCAGTAGAGAGTCTGTGTGAGTACTCTGACCCCACATTTCCTTTCCACACTGTCCAAGCATAGGTTCTCCATAAGGGCCCCACCCCTGCAGCAAACTTCTGCCTTGACATCCAGATATTTCCATGTATCTTCTGAAATCTAGGTGGAGGTTCCCAAACCCCAATTCTTGACTTTAGTGCATTCTCAGGCTCAGCACCATATGGAAGCTGCAAGGTTTGAGGCTTGCCCCCTCTGAAACCATGGCCCCAGCTCTATGTCAGCACCTTTCAGCCATGGCTGGAGCACCTGAGACACAGAGCTCTAAGTCCCCTGGCTGCACATAGCACAAGGAACCTGAGCCCAGCCCATGAAACCACTTTTTCCTCCTAGGCCTCTGGGCCTGTGATGGGAGGGGCTTCTCTGAAGACCTCTGATGTGCCCCGGAAACATTTTCCCCATGGTCTTGGGGATTAACATTTGGCTCCTCGCTACTTATGAAAATTTCTGCAGCTGGCTTGGATATCTCCTCAGAAAATGGAATCCTGCTTATCCTGTGTGTCTTTTTCCTATGAGAAGGAGAGCGAGGAGAAAAAGATGGGCTTGCTGGCTTTGTAAGTACTTTAAGGCTTGGCTGAATGCAAACAGCTCACATGTGTGAGCAGACCAATTATTAGGCAATTCTCTTAACTCTGCTTCCACAAGAGTCTCTCTCTCTTCCCCCTCTCTCTCTTTCTCTCTCTTCTCTCTCTCACTTCTCTCTCTCTTCCTTTTCTCTCTTTCTCTCTCCTCTCTGTCTCTGTCTCTCTCCTCTCTGTCTCTTTCTCTCTCCTTGACTTACTCAATTCACTTTCATCCTGATCTATTATGTGTTGTAGACCCAGTTCTAGTTGTTAAAGTACTGGGTCATCAGTCTAACGCCCTGGCCAGGGAGCCAAGGCTTGAAGATTGTATTGTGGGGAGCCAGGGGGAAGTTGGGTAGAAACTCGGGGAGGAGAGCATCTTACACAATGGGAGAGCAAATTTTTCTAGCCATTTACAAACTTGGGGCCCTGGCAAGGGTGGTGAGGAATGGGCCCCACATAGCTGCCCATGTCAAGAGCTGTATACCTAAATTGGGAGGGACACCAGTGACAAGACCCCCAGGGTTCATAACCTAGATGCCCAAGGATGCAGCATAGAACTTCCTTAGATCCCTTTGGAGATACAACTTGCTAGAGGAAATGAAAGTCTGAACCATTAGTACCTAGGAGGCAGGGATCAGAGGAAGTAGATTCAGAGGTAAGGAGAATTTTGGGGCTACACTTTCAAGAAAGTCATGGTCGGGACCCAGGAGGTATGGGTCAGAAGGACAGGTAGGGGCACACACATGGGCGACTGTTGAGTAGAGACTTCTGACTGTGCCATGATCTCAACTGGCTAATGCTGGGAGTTCAGGACGACAGCTTTCTGCCTCTAGTCCGCCCTCAGCTTCCCCAGGAATATGGAAAGTGGAAGCTGGCTCCAGGCAGACCAACACTCCCAACCCAGAAGTGTTGGGGGTTGCTAGAAAGCCCTTCCCCAGACAGCCTCACACATGAGTCTTAAGTCCAGTGGCCACGCTAATCGTTTTTAACCAGCCAACAGGTGTCCAGTATTTTCCTCCAATTCTAAGGAAGGATAGGACAGAATAGCAAGTGAAAGGGATCCAATATTACTCACTGCTTTGAAGAATCCCAGTATGGGCAACCAGATGTTACAGGATGGTCTTTGTTCTTAGAGCTCCCAAGATGTGGTGGGCAGCTCCCAAGATGGGGGCAGGCCACTCCCAAGATGGCAGCAAGCCTTTTGTTCTCTGTCCTGGGGTTCTTGGTCTCACAGATTCCAAGGAATGAAACATTGAGCCAAGCAGTGAGTGTTATATCTCTATTAGAAGCCATGGGTCATGGAAGAGAACTATGGAACCTGGCAACTAGTGTTCAGCTCAATTAGGACGACCCTGGACACTTAGCCACGCAGGAACAAAGGCGAGCCTTTAGCCTGACCAGGAGCGACAATGGGCACCTCGCTGGATCAGGAGTGCAGCAGACACTCTGCTGGATCTGGAGGGGTGGAAGTCAATGGCGGGTCTGGGATGGTGGTGAACAGCAGTGAAAGCTCAGCTCAGACTATAACAAACACAGACCAGAAGAGTGTGCAGTTGCAAGATTTAATAGAGTAAAAACAGAGCTCCCATACAATGGGAGGGGACCCAAAGGGGGTTGCCTAGTCTTTTCTCTTAAGGCCTTCAACTGATTAGATGAGGCCCATCTGCATTGTGGTATGTAAAATCATTTATTCCAAGTCTACTGATTTAAATGTTAATCACATCAAGGATTTAAATGTAAGACTCCAAATTGTGAAAAACCTAGGATATACCCTTCTTGAATTGGTCTTGGCAAAAAATTTTTGGCTAAGTCTCCAAAAGCCATTGCAACAAAAATAAAAATTGACAAGTAGGGCCTAATTAAAGAACTTCTGCACAGCCAAAGAAACTATCAACAGAGTAAACAGACAACCTATGGACTGGGAAAAAGCATTCACAAACCACACCCAATGAAGGACTAATATCTAGAATCCATAAGGAATTTAAGCAAATCAACCAGCAAAAAACAGATAACCCCATTTTAAAATGAACAAAGGACATGAACAGACACTAAAGACATACAAGCAGCCAACAAACATGAAAAAATACTTATTACAAATCGTAAGAAAAATGCAAAGCAAAACCACAATAACATACCATCTCACACCAGTCAGAATGACTATTAAAAAGTCAAAAAACAGGCTATGCACGGTGGCTTACACCTGTAATCCCAGCACTTTGGGAGGCCAAGGTGGGCAGATGACCTGAGGTCAAGAGTTTGAAACCAGCCTTGACCAACATGGTGAACCCCTGTCTCTACTAAAAATACAAAAATTAGCTGGGCATCATGGCATCAGCCTGTAATCCCAGCTACTAGGGAGACAGATGCAGGAGAATCACTTGAAACTGGGATCATACCATTGCACCCCAACCTGGGCAACAAGAGGGAAACTCCATCTCAAAAAAAAAAAAGTCAAAAAATGACAGATGCTGGTGAGGCTGCAGAGAAAAAGGAACACTTATTCACTGTTGGTGGGAATGCAAATAGTTCAAACACTGTGGAAAGCAGTTTGGAGATTTCTCAGAGAACTTAAAACAGAGCTACCATTTGACCTAGCAATCCCATTACTGAGTATGGAAAACAGATCATTACACCAAAAAGACACTTGGACTTATATGTTCATTGTTGTGCTATTCACAATGGCAAAGACATGGAATCAACCTAGGTGCCCATCAGTGATGGACTGAATAAGAAAATGTGATACATATACACCACGGAATACTATTCAGCCATAATAAAGAATGAAATCATATCCTTTGCAGCAATGTGAATGGAACTGGAGGCCATAATTCTAAGCAAATTAATGCAAGAACAGAATACCAAATACTACATGTTCTCATTCAAAAGTAGGAGCTAAACATTGAGCACACATGGACATAAACATGGGAACAATAGACACTACAGACTAGTAGATGGGGAGGGAGGGGTCCATGGGTTGAAAAACTACCTATTGGTAGTTTTTGCTCACTACCTGGGTGCAATACACTCATATAACAAACTTGCATGTATACCTCCTGTAATAAAATATGAAAATTTTAAAAATAATAATTAAATAAATGTTAATCACATCTAAAAAATACCTTCACAGCAACATCAGACTAGTGTTTGTCTAAACACCTGGGCACCATAGCCTAGCCAAATTGACACATAAAATTAACAATCACACCTACTTAAATGCCTCCAGAAGTTTCCCCTTCTAAACACGTGTTCCATGACCTGTTGATCTGCTTGCATTTCAGCCTCAGCATGAAGTACTTCCACCTCATCTTCCGCTCCAGTAAGGCTGACCCACCAGCAACTTTCCTTTTTAGAGCTTTCATTTATTCAACTAATTTAATGAACAAATACTTGCTGAGCACCTCCAAGGTACAAGGCACTCTCTGGGCACTGGAGACAACAAAGTTGACAAAGGCACACACTCCTTTTCTCAGAGCACTTACATCTCTCAGTATTGTTGCACTCACCACATCCACAGAAATGGCTACATCTATATGTTTCCCTCACCAGGCAAATCCTATGCATCTGTCTGTATCCTCCACTGCGCCAATAAGCACACATGTATACCTACAGTGTACAAATTTTTCAAGGTCACAAAGCTAATCTGCAAAATCTCAATTTCTTAATTTGTTCTAATCCTAAACTAAATTTGTATTTTGAGTTGTTGTTACCCTTGGAACTGGGAACAATAGGGCCAATAGATGACATTTTTGGCAATTGAGTAATAATTCAATCATTTCAAAAATGAAATTTTTCAATTTCAGGAGGCTACCTTTTCCCATTCTTTTTCCCAGTGTGACAACTAAGTTCTTGGGAGAAAGTTTATACCTGAAGGTTATAGCTAAGGTATGCCCTTAGAGGGGGTGTAGAAAACTAAGGTGGTCTTCTGTGCCCCTCTGGACCTAGGAGGGGCTCAGGGACTCTATTGGGCCTTAACTGCCTGCATACCTGGAAGCCACGTTTATTTTCTGCTGCAGCTTCTTCTCTTTTAATTTGCTGCTTCCTGTGCTTCACCCTAGGATTGAAACAGAGATTTTCTCTGCTTTCAGAAGGAGTAAGGGAAACAAGGTTGAATGTGGAAGTTTGAGACTGCAGTACGGTTCTAGGGATGTTTGGCAAGGCTGATGGGGAGTCTTCTCATCAAAGTCACTCATCTCAGAAATGGGCCTGCCTGCTATCTCTTCCACACTCAGCCATAGTTGAGGAGCAGCCTGTGGAGAGGCTAGTCTCTGCAGGAACCCAGTGATGAATTTCTAAGCGCAGCAGCAGGGGCTGTTGGTCACGTATGAGATAGATAACAAGATCCAAAATATTTTCAAAGCATTGCATCATCCAAATTGAGAGGTCAGGATTTTTTGGGAAAGCCATTTGTAGCTAAGGCATGGTAACAAGATGGAAATAGAGTAAATTTGGTTGCTGGAAATTCTTCATTGGTTCATTTGGCCAGTCATTCCCATTTTCCAGGTTCCAGTTGACTTTATCCCTACACTCAAGAAGTTTACACTTTAATGGGGAGACAGATATTCATTATTAGCAAATGCATAATTACAAATATATTTATGTATGTACATATACATTTTTAAGATAATTGAGGCAGTGTATTAGTCACTTCCTATACATTCTCATTTTGAATTATTTAATGTAGTGGATTTCTGCCTCTGTAATTAAGAGGTTTGGAAATGATGACAACAAATGTTCCTGTAGCTGTGGAAATTATTTAAAATGCATCTAATGCAGAGCCCAGGTATTGGTTTTCTTGTGATGCCCACCTGTAAGGTGCCAGTAAATGACTGAGTCCCATGATAGCTCAATATAGCTCAATAAAGGTGAAAATCAGCACAGAATAAGGAAGGGCAAAGGGTAGGCTACATCTAAGAAAGGGAGTGTCCATCTGTACCCATATCACCTGTGAGAAGAGGGAGTTTTGCTGTGCAGAGAGGCTTTTGCAAATTGCCTTTCTTAAAAAGACTCTTTTTGACAGCTGAATGTTAGAATCACCACCCTAAAATGTAGTATTGGTGTTGGTTGAACCTTTGGTTTACATGAGGCTTGTTGAAGAAAAGAGTCAAACTCTGAAAAAATATTTGAAGAGATTTATTCTGAGGCAAATATGAGTGACCAATGGCCTGTGACACAGTCCTCAGGAAATCTTGAGAACATGAGCCCAAGGTGGTGAGGGCACAGCCTAGTTTTATACAATTTAGGGAGACATGAGACATCAATCAAATACATGTAAGATTTATATTGGTTTGATCCGGAAGGGTGGGACAACTTGAAGTAGAATGAGGGGCTTCCAGGTCATTCCAGATAGATTTAAAAATTTTCTGACTGGCAATTGGTTAAAAGAATTATTATCAATAGAAAGGAATGTCTGGGTTACAAAAAAGGTTGTGGAGACAAAGGTTTTTATCATGCAGATGAAGTCTCCAAGCAGCAAGATTTAGAAAGAATAGATTGTAAATGTTTTTTTTATCAGACTTAAGATTTGCGTTGAGGTTAAAGCTGGTCAGCTTTTCCTGAATTCCAAAAGAGAAGAAGCCATTCCAATCCTCCATTCCCATCATGGCCTGAACAAGTTTTTGAGGTTAACTTTGGAATACCCTTGGCTGAGAGAAGGACCCATTCAGATGAGGGGAGCCTTAGAATTTTTTTGGTTTACAGGCTAGAATCCTGGGGTTGGTCCAACCACACCACTGTGGAAAAAAGTGGTAGCTGATTGGTTGGCTTGAACATTTCTCTGACAGTGTTTTGGCAAAATGGGTCTGCCATGAATTGTACAAACTCAGTATCTGTTTCTGCTTATTAAGGTAATGATCTTTCCCCAAGTCACTATGAACCAATATTTTTTTTATTTTCCCTAAGCACATCCTGTGGTGAGGACTAATATTTGAATAACAGGATTTTTATTTGTCTTGTTCCTTTTCCTGGAGTTTCATGGGTAGAGGTCTGCCTTCTTCATCTCTCAGCACCTAGCTTGGTGACTCCACAGAGTATTGGCCCATTGTCCACCACCACCCAAGACGAACAGAGAAAACCAAAAACCTGAGCTTCCCACAACTTTATGTCAAAGAGATGCTCTTATCTAAGCCCCCTTTGTCCCAAGCCTTGTAATCGGTGGGGCAGTCACAGAAGTTTGTGAAGGAAGGCTCTATACAAATGGGCCTTCTGGCACTCAAATTACAGTCATAAAGTCAGTTCCCAAATAGGATTCCCAGCTGCTCCCTCTGACTTGACCACAGGCCACATGGCAACTGGCTAGCCCCATAGTGCAGCCAAGCCACTCTCAGCAGCTCATCAGTGAATCTTATTCCCCTGGTATTATAGGAACATCTGCAAGATTCATTTTGTCCTGCAGAGTAAGGAAAAGAAAAATGCCACATACTGACTTGCTTGTTAGAAATAAAAGACTTTCCATTGAGCTGAGCCGTTTGCTTCTGAATAGCAATGTAAATAAAGTCATTCTGCAGCTGGAGCTCCTGCAGCCTAAGAGGCCCAGTATGGAGACAGGGCTGTCTGGGGCATGTGTCATCTTGGCAGACAGGAGAATGTAAGGGCAAGCATGCTGAGCAGTTGTTGTCTGTTCGAAACCTTTGAACATGAGAAGATGGGAGAGAGATGGATTATGAAGAAGTTCTAGACTGAAAGCATTGCACAACTCTGAATAGGTATTTAATACCAAGTATGAAAGGAAAATAAAAACTTGGGACCCCAATTCACTCTGCCAAAAGAAAAAAATTAAGCTGAAAGCTGAGTCAAGCAAGAAGCTACCTTTCCTTTTGTTCCTAAGCAGACAGTTATAGATAAAAGGTTAAATATCTCCACAGGTAGCTACTGTATATTCACCTTATCTCATGTAAATTGCCAGTTTACTGAGCTCCGGACAAATATATAATTGACTATTCCCCTACCTACTCCTTTTCTCTTGCAACACGTGGATTCAGTAATGTGACCACACCTTCCCTCTTTCCCTTCCAGCCTGCTCTTCTCCTTTAAATATTGAAGCCCTCCAAATCATATTTGGAGAAAGGTACAGACATGTCTCCCAAGTGCGCTTTCTTAACCTTGGCAAAATAAATTTCTAAATTGATTGAGACTTGTCTCAGATACTTTTTGGTTTACAAATTGGCAACCAATGGAAGGGATTCTGAGTGGAGGTGGTCCTGACCTTTGACAAACCTCCTATTGGTGCTTGATACCAGCTTGAGCTCTTTTTATTGCTCAGACAAACAGGATAATTTGCCAAGGTCCAGGGACTCCGCCTCCAGAAAAATCTCTAATTTCCCAAAATGTGGTTACTTTGCTGTATAATTCCTTTTCTGGAGTTTTACGTCCACCTGGGAAGGTCAGATTTCCTGCTTCCTTTATGATGGAGAATAGGCAATTCCTTTCTGCAGTTTCAGTTCACTTCTGTAAATCACAAAGTGTCTGAAGATGGGTCTCAACTGATTTAGAAGGTTATTTTGCCAAGGTTATGGACAACACCTGGAAGACAGATCTGTGCCTTTCTCCAAAGATGATTTTGAGGGCTTCAGTATTTAAAGGGGAAAAGGCAGATACTAGGGAAAGAAAAAGAAATTTTGAAAAGATGTGGGTAGATAAGAGGCAAGCCAGTTGCATTCTTTTGAGGCTTTGATCAGCCATTCACACTTGAGGAGGTTAGAGGAATCATCACTTATGCATTCATCTAGCTCAGTGAATCTGCATTTTTATATGAGATAAAATAAACATAGGGCAGAGGAAACAATCAGATATGCGTTTATCTCAGATTAGCAAAGGGATGACCTTGAGTCCTGTCCTTTGTCCCATACTTGGGAAGATAAGCTTTCAATTTACATTGTCAGGGTGAAATTCAACAGAGCTGTTTTAGGGTAAAAATCTTGGGGGCCACAAGGAATTTCCTAGGGGGCAAATTATAGGGATTGTAGCTTTAAAAAAAATAATCTTTGTAGCTATCTTTTTTAGAAATGAAATGGGAGACAGGTTTGCCTGATGCCATTCTCAGCTTGACTTTTCCCTTTGGCTTAGTGATTCTGGGGCCCCTAGATTTATTTTCCTTTCACACTTCCAACAGGGAAGGCAAGTTTGAGTTTTTGTTTGCTTCTAATGTGGTAGAGAACAGTCTTAAATTTAAAACTGCCTGTCTAAATACAATTGGTCTCCTTATACATATTATGAAAACTATTAAAAAAAAAAGAAAACTGTAATAGTCATCATTTAGTTATTTGGTAGATTACCATATTTGGTAGAATATAGTGGATTTCTATAATTTTATGTGTGACTTGGCATCTATTTTTAATCTCTCTCTAGAACACCAGACTCTCTCTTCGTACTTTGAGAAGTAAATTTCATTATCTGATTTTCACCTCAGAGTTGTTCCTTTAGTAGGCAAATTTAGTACTCTCTAGCTGACAATTGCCTAGGGTAATGAAAAAGATTATCAAGAAATTGGAGGCCTATAATAGGAGCTAAAAAAAAAAGTGGTCTTATGAATCTATAAGATCTACTCCATATCTACCTGTCTAATATGTCTATGTATTTATGTATCATGCATATAATGTTTCACTACCAAAAATATTTAAAAGAGCTCTGATTAACTGGCTTAAAGAAAAAAAGCACTTAAATGAAATACTGTACCAGTAAAATAGACAGTTCAAACCCAAAGGCTTTCTCAAGGTCACATGACTTAAGAAAATCCTTAATAAATAAGTTGGTTTAAAAATTATTGGTAAAGGCCAGGCATGGTGGCTCACGCCTGTAATCCCAGCACTTTGGGAGACTGAAGTGGGTGGATCACCTAAGATTAGGAATTTGAGACCAGCCTGACCAACATGGGGAAACCCTGTCTCCACTAAAAGTACAAAATTAACTGCATGGTGGTGCATGTCTGTAATCCCAGCTACTTGGGAAGCTGATACAGGAGAATTTTTTGAACCTGGGAGGCAGAGGATGCAGTGAACTGAGATCATGTCATTGCACTCCAGCCTGGGCAACAAGAGTGAAACTCCACATCAAAAAGAATACATATATACACATATATGTAAAATAAAATTAAAAATGTTTTTGGAATTGTCAACATACATTATTGTTTAGATTTATTGGTCAAGCAGTTTGATATTTATCTCTGCTAGATACTATAGGCTGTCAAAATTTGGCATGAGAGTTATACAGCTTGCAGCCCAAAAGAGAATTATGTTTGTGTAATTTTTTAACAAATAAGGCATTTAATGGAAAATAGCTAAATCCTGAGTTACTGAACAAAACACTCATTTGGTTAACCTTGTTTCTTACTTAGGTAAACACCTGAAATTCACAGGCTACAAAAATGATTGACAGAGAAATAACTTTAAATAATTACTATCACAGTTTTCATAGGTAATTTAGGTAAACTATTTTTTAAATTAATTAACTAGGTAAATATAATGGAATAAATGCTTGTAAAAGGAAAATATCTCGAGCCCCAACATCACTAAGCTAAAGGAAAATTCAAGCTGGGAACTGCTCAGGGCAAATCTGCCTCCCACTCTATTCAAAGTCATCCCTCTTCTCACTGAGACAGATGTACATTCTGATTGCCTTCTTTGGAAACACTTACCAGAAACTCATTAGAATGTAACCATTTGTCTCTCACCTACCTGTGACCTGGAAGCCCCCCTCCCTGCCTCAAGTTGTTCCCACCTTTCTGGATGTAACCAATGTACTTCTTACACATATTAATTGATGTCTCATGTCTCCCTAAAATGTATAAAACCAAGCTGTGCCCTGACCACCTTGGGCGCATGTCATCAGGACTTCCTGAGGCTATGTCATGGGAACGTCCTCAACCTTGGCAAAACAAACTTTCAAATTAACTGAGACATGCCTGAAATTTTGGGGCTTCACATTTTGGTAATCACTAAGGGGTTCTGAGTGGAGATGCCCCTGACCTTTGACAAATCTCATATTGGTACTTGGTACCAGCATGAGCTAACTTCATGGCAAAAACCAATAGGACAATTTGCTGAGGTCTGAGAACACCCCATCCAGAGAATTCTTAATTTCCCAAAATTTAGTCAAGATCTTATTTTGCTGTACAAACTCCTTTTTTTTTTTTTTTTTTTTTTTTTTTTTGGTTTTACTTGCTTCCAACACAAGGAAGGCAAGTTTGTCCTGCTTCCATGATGATGGAAGGCAGGTAACTCCTTTATGAAGTTTGAGTTCACTTCCAACATGGAAGATGAGGGGTTTTTTTCCTGCTTCTAGGATGGTAGAGAGCAGTCTTCAGCCTGAGACCCATCCCTAGGGAAGTAATTGAATTGGGATTTGTCTTGGCTAAAGTTAGATTAACAGCCAGCTGGTCTTAATTTCTCCTTACCATTAGAGCACTCAGTGATCTTACTGTTGGAGTTTCTTTGTTGTTTGTTCCGGTCTGAAGTTGTTGTTTAAGGATCCTAATTCTACTTTGAAGACGCATTCTAAATAGTCTTCTCCATTGCCTTTTCTCCCAAATTTAACCTTAATTTGGTTTGTCAGTGTGCATTTTCATGAGGAGCTGAACTGTTGTTTTCACACATTAATGAGAGACTGAGCTTTCTCAGCTCCGAAGAGGAAGGGCATTTGTTCCTTCCAGCCAAAACGTGTCCCTGGGTGACTGGGGACCCCATGGGAGTGTCTGGGGCATTGATCCCCCATGCCGTGACATGTAGTGGCCCTTCTGGAAAACCCCCAACAAAAATTAATTTTTAAAATGGCTCATCCAGGAAATACATATAAGGGCTGATCACCCAGTATGTTTAGTCCTCTCTGAGGTCATAGACCTCCAGAGCAAGAAACTGAGAGGATGAAACTCTAAAGAGAGAAATGTAAGAGGGTGGACATGACTCAGTGGTGACACATTGTGGAGTCCTGACCAAAAGCAGCATATATCAACCCAACACACAAAAACCTTAGGCAAGAGCTCGGTTCTTCCTTTTAAGAAAAAAAAAAAAAAAAAAAAAGTGGGAAAAAAATAATCTACGAATGAGGAGAAAACAAGGAAAATGACCCCCTTTTGAGGACTCCATAGGTTTCATGATGCATCTACTTGCCAAAGTTTATGTAAAATGAAAATAGTATGGTCTTTGTAAACAATTACCTTAAGGAAAAAGAGTCTTTTTTTTTTCTGCAGGTCAACCTGCAAACTATAGAGTTCCTAAGTCCTCTTCTTCTCTAGTTTTTCTTTTCTGCCTGCTCTAAATATGCTGTTATTTTTCTATGAAGACAAAAACCAATGTTTAGATTCAACAAGTCCTTTTTGCAAGCCAATGATTTCATGTTTATCTCATGGCTAAATGTGCTGAAGGAAAAGCTATAGGATCTTTGTGTGTGTATATATATGTGTATGTACATATTTAAAAAGTAAAAGCTATAGCATCTTTGTGTGTGTATATATATGTGTATGTACATATTTAAAAGGACTTTATAATTTCTATAATTTTATGTTTAATTGGCAATTAAAACCATTTAGTTTCCCTCCAGCACACCAAATTTTTCTCTCTGCACATTATAATATAAATTTTGCTCTTTGACTTTCACCTGGGTTGCTTTCTTTAATATGAAATTTAAGGCTATTTAGCTGGCAACAGCTCAAGGTTGTAAAACAGGTTATCAAGGATCTGAAAGTCTAAGATAGGAAAAAAAAGGTTTTTGTGAATCTATAAAATGTACTTCTATCAGCATGCCTAATGCATATATGTATTTATGCATTGTGTACACAATATTTTACTACTAAAAATATATAAAAGATTTCTAATTAATTGGCTTAAAAGTAAAATCAAAGTGCTTAAATTAGATATGAAAAAGGAAAAGACTAGTCAAATGCTTTTTCAAGTTTATGTAACTTAAGTAAAATCTTTAGTAGATAAACTAGCTTTAAAATTATTGGCAAAGTAATATTTAAAATGTCTTAAGAATTGCCAGCATACATTGTTTGCATTTATTAATCAAGAAATTTCACACGTATCCCTGCCAAATACAATAAGGTGTCAAAATTTGGCACAGAGTTTACAAAACTATAAATCCAGCCCAAGACAGAATGATCTTTGCTTGTGTAATCTTTAATGAATAAGACACTGATATTGGTTTAATGAAAATAGCTACATCTTGAATTGTTTAGTAAAAATTACCATAACTTCTAATCTTGTGTCTTTAGGCAGCCTAGTCCACAGGCAGTAAGGAGGTTTGTAATGGGAAAGGACTGTTATCATCTTTGTTTCAAAGTTAAAGTATAAGCTAAGTTCCTCCCAAAAACTAGTAATGAACAATGACAGCTTAGAGGTTAGAAGCCAGATGGAGTCAGTTAGGTTATATCTTTTTCACTGTCTCAGCTATAATTTTGCAATAGTTTCATAACTTTAAATCACAACTATTGTAGTTTTCATAAATAATCTAGGGAAATAATTAAAATAATTAGGGAAATGTAATGGAATAAATACTTGTAGACAAACTCAGCATAATTTAGACTCTGAAGTTATATTAAATTAAATAATAGATATTTCATTATTTGGGTATTTTCCAATAAATATTATTGTAGGAAAAAATCCGTTTTTGTTTTTGTTTTTGTTTTTGTTTTGAGACAGAGTCTTGCTGTGTTGCCCAGGCTGCAGTACAGTGATGTGATCTCAGCTCACTGCAACCTCCACCTCCCAGGTTCAAGTGACTTTCCTGCCTCAGCCTCCTGAGTCGTTGGGATTACAGGTGTGCACCACCACACCCAGATAATATCTGTATCTTTAGTAGAGATGGGGTTTCACCATGTTGATCAGGCTGGTCTCAAACTCCTGACCCTGTGATCTGCTTGCCTTGGCCTCCCAAAGTGCTGGGATTACAGGCGTGAGCCACCATGCCCGGCTGGAAAGCATTCTTACTAAACAAACAAAAAAAAGGGATGGTGTTCTTTTTAAAAAAAAGGTGAATAAGTTTTATCTCATTCAAAGCTTATTTAAAGGTTATGTATAAAACAAGGAAAATGGTACCAGGAAATAAGACAGATGTAAATAAAGTCATAAAAATAAAGAGATAATACTTTTGTGGTAAGAAAGCTGAAAGAGAAATAATTGTATGTGAGAAAGAATCATGTATGGTAAATTTAGTCCTAAAATAAAATGACTGGTTGTTAAAGAAAGAGGGATATTCAGGACAAACCAGAAAGTCCAGGTGTGTCATGAACAGTTGGTTTAAGTAACAATAAGAGAATTTATTTGGAAAAAAAAAAAAAATTTCATATGATCAGGTTGTCATATTCTTATTAAGTTTTGGTTTGCTTAGGAATAAAAACTGAAATTTGAAAAAATTTTTGGATTAAGGTTATTACATCCATATTATCTTCCTCTATGTGTTTTTAAAATCTTGTGACATTTAGGGCTTTGACTCCTGGGTCTTAAAAGGACACCAAATCTTGCTAAATCTTAAACACTGACAGCAATTAAAGCCTCACTGTTACACCCCATAGAAGATTCCAATCAAAATAAACTGCATTTCTGAGACACGGGGCCAGAAATTAAAGCTATTCAACTCCTCAAGGCCCAGGGACTAACATGCAAGATGCAGGCACATGAGATTGTAAGGGCCAGTTTTGAAAGATAAAATTAAGTTCAGTTTCTCTATAAAGTAATCATTAATGTCAGAGGTGCACTGATGCAAGATCAGCATATGGGCCCCTGTGTCAGATTAACAAGGTTTTTTGAAGCATTAACCAACTCCCTAATAAAGGTTATAAAGGTTATAAAAGGGTTATGGAAGCAATAACTTATGGTCAAGATTACAATTTTATAGATTGTTTATAAAATTTTGGAAAACAAATTTAATTGGCTTCATGTTGTTTTCATTAGGGCTGTTGCTTAGAAAATTAAGTCTCCTCTCTCAAAGAATAAAGGTTTTGCCTTTTAAAAAGTAATCCTTGCTTTATCACTTTGGTTAAATGAATGACTTATTTTGCAATGACCTGTGATCCTATTTTGTGATATCAAGTGTTTTAAACCTTTGATATTTGAAAAACTTTCCAAAATCAAGTTATAAATTATGTTTTCTTCTGACCTAATTAAATCTTTAAGATACTAGTTTCCCTAAAGTACAAAAATGACATAATTTGGCTTATTTGCTACAAAAAAATTATACAGGAAGTATTGTCAAATATGAAATGGTGTTTGGTTTTCTTTGGACTGTATGTATATAAATATGTTATAGGTATGTGTTCCAAAATTATGGGAAACTCCTACATTTCTGATATAACAGGGTGCATTATCAGTAATAATTATAATTGTTATGTTAAATTATTGTGTGCCACAGAGGTAACAAATTTCCTTGCCAATTGTGTCTTTGACTATGACTGCCCTAAAACTTTTTGTCATCCACAGACAAGCCTTGTTTTTGTCCTCTTTAGAAGGTGGTTCTATAATCAGCTATGGAACTCTAACAGGTGTTCTTAAATGCAGGTTTCTGATAACTTTGGACATTGTGACATTATAATAGAGGGAAAAAAGTTTCAGGACTCTCATGGAGAGCTGAAATGTTCATGAATATCAGGCAGAACAAGAGTTAACTGAGTAAACTGAACTGATAGAAGACTAAAGCAATCTTTTTAACTTTTGCTTTAATCGTTGCTAATCCTTCGTGGGGTACTTTTTAGTGTTGAAACTTTTCTTTTGAGCTATTGAGAGCTTTTAACATTTTAGTATACTCCTATGAACAAAATTTGGAGCATATTTGTTTCTGTCTACCTGATTTCTCCAGAATTTGGAAACTATTGGTGAGTGTTCTTAACTATGGCAATACAGTCATTTGCATAAGTTCAATAAGAATCTGGGCCAGGCATGGTGGCTCACGCCTGTAATCCCAGCACTTTGGGAGGCCGAGGCAGGTGGATCATGAGGTCAGGAGATCAAGTCCATCCTGGCTAACATGGTGAAACCCCGTCTCTACTAAAAATACAAAAACAAAATTAGCTGGGCGTGCTGGCAGGCACCTGTAGTCCCAGCTACTCAGGAGGCTGAGGCAGGAGAATGGTGTAAACCTGGGAGGCGGAGCTTGCAGTGAACCAAGATTGCACCACCGCACTCCAGCCTGGGCGACAGAGCGAGACTCTGAGACTCCATCTCAAAAAAAAAAAAAAAAAAAAAAAAGTATCTGTTTTCATTTGTAACTGGAAACAATTAGAGAAACTAGTTATTTTACTAAGGCTTTGACTGGAATGGTGTGCTTTCCTTTAAGGAATCAAACTTGGCTTATGAAGCCAATAAAGCCCTTGGAAAAACTGGCCTTATGTTTTATGTACACAATCCCTGTACAGGATTTCTTAAGTAAAGTATGTCATTTTCTGACAGGCCCAGAAGCCCCACATTTATCTTGCAACTGCAAGAGGAGAGGAAACTCACCTAACTCATAGTTATTTAATGGCACAGATCCATGGCTGGGCTCAGCTTTAAGAAAGTCTTATCTGGGTCACACCTGTAATCCCAGCACTTTGGGAGGTCAAGGTGGGTAAATCACTTGAGGTCAGGAGTTAGAGACCAGCCTGGCCAACATGGTGAAACCCCATCTCTACTAAAAACACAAAAATTAGCCAGGAGTGGTGGCGGGTGCCTGTAATCCCAGCTACTTGGGAGGCTGAGGCGGGAGAATCATTTGAACCTGGGAGGCAGAGGTTGCAGTGAGCCGAGACCATGCCACTGCACTCCAGCCTGGGTGACAGAGCAAGACTTCATCTCAGAAAAAAATAAAATAAAATAAAATAAAAAAAGTCTATCTGAGATTTCTCCTATGGAACAAAATTCCATCAAAGACAATTTAAAAGCCTATGTAAAAAATAATTATTCTTGCTGCACTGTATACAAATAATTAGGCCAAGTATAATAAAGCAAACTAGTCCTACCATGATTTGTCTCTTTAGTAAAATGGGAAATGAGAGAGAGAAAAATTATGTTTCAAGACTATACATCTGTTGTTAGATTCTAGTCTTGCCTAATGATTGTCTTCTACAGTTTGGACCAATTCTAGTTTTTCTTGGCTGCAAGTCTTCAAAATAATGTTTTCAATTTTTTTCCTTCTTTTTTTCTTATTTTTCTGAATTTGGAGTCACTGAAAACTAAGCTATGTTTTCTTAAAGTCCTGTGAACTTTGAAGCCAGACAACTTAAACTTCAGAAGAAAATAACAGGCCGGGCGCGGTGGCTCAAGCCTGTAATCCCAGCACTTTGGGAGGCCGAGGCGGGCGGATCACGAGGTCAGGAGATCGAGACCATCCTGGCTGACACGGTGAAACCCCGTCTCTACTAAAAAATACAAAAAACTAGCCGGGCGAGGTGGCGGGCGCCTGTAGTCCCAGCTACTGGGGAGGCTGAGGCAGGAGAATTGTGTGAACCCGGGAGGCGGAGCCTGCAGTGAGCTGAGATCCGGCCACTGCACTCCAGCCTGGGCGGCAGAGCGAGACTCTGTCTCAAAAAAAAAAAAAAAAAAAAAAGGAAAATAACAACAACCTATTCACATGCATAAGCCACTTTCATACCTGTCTACTAATGTCTGGACTTCAGAGTAATGTGACCTATATCAATTTTTCCAGGATTCTTCTTTTGTTTGTTGCTGTTTTTCTCCTTTTCTCCCCCTATTTTCTCTTCACAGGGCATGAGACTTCACAGCCTGTTAAAAATTAGATTTCAGGACCTAACCCCTCTAGGAATAAACTATCCTAGCCATGAGAGATCAGATAAAACCTGAAACCAGAGACTCATTTTCTTCTAAAATGCTTTCTCCAAAATATTTTTAAAAAGAAGATGGGGAAAATGTGAAAGGAAGATATCTTGGGCTCCCAAAATCACTAAGCTAAGCTAAAGGGAGAATTCAAGCTGAGAACTTCTCAGGGAAATTCTGCCTCCCATTGTATTCAAAGTCATCCCTCTGCTCACTTTGTTAGATGCACATTCTGATTGCCTCCTTTGGAAAGGCTTATCAGAAACTCAAAAGAATGGAACCATTTTTCTCTCACCTACCTGTGACCTGGAAGCCCCTCTCCCTGCTTGAAGTTGTCCCCCACTTTCTGGACAGAACAAATGTACTTCTTACACATGTTGATAAATGTCTCATGACTCCCTAAAATGTATAAAATAAAGCTGTGCCCTAACTACCTTGGGCATATGTCATCAGGACTTTCTGAGGTTGTGTGCACATCCTCAACCTTGGCAAAATAAACTTTCTAAATTAAGCGAGACCTGTCTCAAATTTGGGGGGTTCACATGCTTGTTAATAAACATGTTACATAATTTAGAATCTGAAGTCATATTGAACTAAATAATAATATTCATTAAATGTCTGGGTCATTTTCAATTTAAAAAATAATATATTGTAGGTAAATATTTTTCTTGCAAAATGCATTCTTATTTAAAGGAAAATGATTTTTGTCTAATTCAAAGGTTATTTATAAAGCAAGGTAAAAAGAATCAGTAAATAAGAGAGATATAAAGAAAGTTATAAAGAGATTTTTTTGGTAAGAAAGGGCACGTGATATTGTAAGGGCCAATTTTGAGAAATAAAATTCATTCTGAGTTTCTCTATAAATTAAACATTAATATCAAAGGGACACTGACGCAAGACCAGTATCTGGGCCCCTGTGTCAGATTAACAAGGTTTTCATGAAGCATTAACCCACTTTTTATTTTTAAAAAAGTATAAAAAGGTTTATGGAAACTATATCTTATGGTCATGATGATTAAAATTTAATAGATTTGTTTATAAGATTGGAGAGACAGATTTAATTAGCTTCATGCTGTCTTTATTAAGGCTTGTGGTTTAGGAAAGTAAGTATCCTCACTCAAATAATAAGGATTTTCTCTCTTTAAAAAAAAAATTGAGTTGTCACTTTGTCTAAATGAATGACTTCTTTTACAATGACCTGTGATCCTATTTTGTGATGTCAAGTGTTTTCAACTTTTGATATTTGACAAAGTTTCCAAAATCAAATTCTATATTCAGTCCTTTGGACTTTACTTTTTTTTGACATTAGGTCCCCAAAGTCCAAAAGAGACATATTCAGCTTATTTGGTATAATAAAATCATGCAGGAAGTATTGTCAAATGTGAAATAGTATTTAGCCTTCTTTGGATTATATTTATCTAAATGTGTTATTAGTATTTGTTCCAAAATTGTATGAGATTCCTGTGATTCTGATATGCCTTCGCATGTATTATGAGTAGTAATTATAATTATTGTGTAAAATTGTTGTATGCCACAGAAGTAACCAAATTTCCTTGTCAAGTGTCTCTTCAACCATGGCTATTCTAAGACTTTTGTCATCCGCAATTGTTGTTTTACTTTGATTCTTTCATAGAGAAGTTTATAATCAGCTATGGAGCTCTGAGGAGTACTCTTAAATATAGGTTTTGTATAAATTTAGAGATTCTGCCATGGGAATAGAGAGAAAAATTTCCAAGAGTCTCATGGAGAGTTGATGTATTCATGAGGACTGTTGATCCAACATCAAGCAGAACAGGAGTTAGTTACACGGACTGAACTAACAGAAGACTGAGATCATCTTTTACAACTTGTTCAAAACATTTGCTGGCTCTTTTTGTTTTGTTTTTCAGAGTCAAGAAAAGTTTCTCTTCTTTTAAGCTATTTATAGCTTTTAACAATTGAGTAAAGGATACTCTTATGAGCAAAATTTGAAATGTAATCCCTTTCTCACAACCTAATTTCTTTAAAATTTGAAAACTGTTTTGTGAGCATTCTTAATTTATGACAATATAGTTATCTGCGTAAGTTCAATGAGAATCTGTTTTCTTTTCTAACAGGGCATAATTGGAGACACTGGTTATTTCACCAGGGTTTTGAGTGGAGTGGTATTTTCAGAATGCCTTTAGAAAATGAGGCTGACCTATAGAACTGATAGAAGCCCCTTAGAAAAACTGACTTTTTACCTTGTCTTTTATAGGGTGCCAACCTGTGGCAAGTTAAGAACGTCATTTTTTATCAGGCCCAGAAACACCAAGTTTTCTTAGAACCTTGAAAAGAGAGGAATTCATCCAGTTCACACAGGTAGCTGCAAGCACAGATAAATCCTTGGCTGCGCTCAAGACTTTTAAAAAGGTCTAATCTTAGATTCCTTATGAAAAAGGTTCTGGCAGAGCCAATTAAAAAAAGACAGAATGCCTATATGGCAAATAATTATTTTTGCTTCACTTTATGCAAATAACTAGGCAAAGTGTAATAGGACTAGAAATTATTTTACAAATAAACTGGTACTATTATGATTTTGTCTTTCATGAAATTGAGGAATTGAAGAGAGAAAAATTATGTTTCAAAATAAAATATAGGGCCAGACACAGTGGCTATGTCTGTAATCCCAGGACTTTGGGGGTCTGAGGCAGGTGGACCACATGAGCCCAGGAGTTTGAGACCAGCTTGGGCAACACAGTGAGGCCATGTCTCCACAAAAAGAAATTAAAAATTAGCCAGGCATTGTGGGTCACTCAAGAGTCCCAGATACTTGAGGATCTGAGGTAGAAAGATCACTTGAGCTGGGAAGGTTGAGGCTACAATGAACTGCGACCAACCCACTGTACTTGAGCCTGAGAGACATAGCAAGACCCTGTCTCAAAAAAAAAAAACAAAAAACAAAAAAAAAAACTTCAGTACACCTGTTATTAGATTCTAGTCTTGCCTAATGTTTTTCCATTTGTATTATTTTCTAAATAATACAATTTTTATTTGTACTGAATTCTAAAATTTTTCCTGGACACAAGCTGGAATGTTTTCATTTTTTTCCTTCTTCTTTTCCTTTTTTCTGTCCATTTTGTTCTAATTTGAAATCACTAAAAATTACCCTTTGCTTTTGTTAAAGCCCTGTAAACTGAAGCTAGGCAACTTAAACATCAGAAGAAAGTAACAGCAACCTATTTATATACATAAACTACTTTCATACCTGCCTTTTGATGTATGGACTTCAGAATAATGCAGCCTATATCAGCTTTCCAGGATTGTTCTCCCTTTTTTGTTTGTTTATTGTTTCCTTTTTCTCTTCCTTCCCCTATTTTTTCTTGATGGGATAGGGGACTTTAAAATCTGTTTTAAACAATGAGCTTTCCTAACAATGTGTGACCTATTTTTCTCAAAATAAACTGTCCTACCCATAAGAGATCAAACAAAACCCAAGACCAGAGACTCACTTTCTTCTAAAATGTTTCCTCTGAAAGCTTTAAAAAAAAAACAGGGAGAGAAATGTGAATGGAAAATAAAAACTTGGGACCCCAATTCATTACACCAAAAAAAAAAAAAAGAAAAGAAAAGAAAAGAAAAATTAAGCTGAAAGCTGAGTCATGCAAAAAGCTGCCTTTCCTTTTGTCCCTGAGCAAACAGCTACAGATAAAAAGATTCCACAGGTAGCTACTCTACGTTCACCTTATCTTATGTAAAGTGCCACTTTACTGAGCTCAAGACTCAAGATGAATACATAATTGACTGTTCCCCTATCTGCTCCTTTTCTCTTGCAACAAGTATGTATTTATCCATTTTCAAACTGCTATAACTACCTGAGACTGGGTAACTTATAGAGGAAAGAGGTTTAATTGACTCACAGTTCTACATGGCTGGGGAGGCCTCAGGAAATTTACAATCATGGCAGAAAGTGAAAGGTAAGCAAGGCATGTCTTACATGGCAGCAGGAGAAAGAGAGTGGGGGAACTGCCAAACACTTAAAGCATCAGATTTCATGAGAACTCACTATCATGAGAACAGCATAGGGGAAACCATTCCCATGATCCAATAATCTCCCACCAGGTCCCTCCCTTGACATATGGGGATTACAATTTGAGAAGAGATTTGGGTGGGGACACAGAGTCAAACCATATTATTCCACTCCTGGCCCATCCCAAACCTCATGTCCTCACATTTCAAAACACAATCATGCCTTCCTGACAGTTCCCCAAAGCCTTAACTCATTTCAGCATTAATTCAAAAATCCAAGTCCAAAGTCTCATCTGAGACAAGGCAAGTTCCTTCTGCCTATGAGTCTGTAAAATCAGAAACAAGTTAGTTACTTCCAAGATACAATGGGAGTACAGGCATCGGGTAAATGCTCCCTTTCAAAAAAGGAGAAATCAACCAATACAAAGGGTCTACAGGCCCCACGCCAGTCCAAAATCCAGTGGGGTAGCCATTTAAATCTTAAAGCCCCAAAAGAATCTCCTTTGACTCTGCCTCACATAGAGTTAGGCACTGGGTAAATGGTCCCTTTCAGAAAAGGAGAAATAAGCCAAAACAAAAGGGCTACAGGCCCCATGCCAGTCCAAAATCCAGCAGGGTAGCCATTTAATCTTAAAGCTCCAAAATAATCTCCTTTGACTCTGTGTCTCACATCCATGGCATGCTGATGCAAGGGGTGGCCTCCCACAGCCTTGGGCAGATCTGCTTCTGTGGCTCTGCAGGTTATAGCCCCCGTGGCTGCTTTCACAGACTGGCATTGAAAGCCTATGGCTTTTCCAGGTACAAGGTGCAAGCTGTTGGTGGATCTACCATTCTGGGGTCTGGAGGATGGTGGCCCTCTTCTCACAGTTCCACTAGGCAGTCCCCCAGTGGGGACTCTGTGCAGGGGCTCCAACCCTATATTTCCACTCTGCATTTCCCTGCTAGAGGTTCTCCATGAGAACTCTACTCCAGCAGCAGACTTCTGCCTGGACATCCAGGCATTTCCATACATTTTCCGAAATTTAGGCAGAGGCTCCCAAAGCTCAATTTTTGTCTTCTGTGCACCTGCAAGCCCAATACCATGTGGAAGCTGCCAAGGCTTGAGGCTTGCACCCTCTGAAGCCATGGCCCAAGCTGTAGCTTGGCCCCTTTCAGCCATGGGTGGCGCTGGAGTGGCTGGTATGCAGTGCACCAAAACCTCAAAAGTAGGGAATCCAACAATGCAGCCTTCGGTCTGTGATCAAAGGCCCATAAGCCCCTAGCAAACCACTGGTGTAAGTCCAAGAGTCCAAAAGTTGAAGAACTTGGATTCTGATGTTCAAAGGCAGGAAGCATCCAGCACAGGAGAAAGATGAAGACTGGAAGACTCAGCAAGTCTTCTCATTCCACTTTTTTCTGCCTGCTTTTTCTAGCTGTGCTGGCAGCCAATTGGATGGTGCCCACTCAGATAAAGGCTGAGTCTGCCTCTCCCAGATTAACTGACTCAAATGTTAATCTTCCGCAGCAACACCCTTATAGACATACCCAGAAATGACACTTTGCATCCTTCAATCCAATCAAGTTGACAATATTAACTATCACAGTATAACAACCATAATAAACCAAGTTTAAAATCTCCAGAGCTGGAACTAATCCATGGAAAATTATCCCAGTAATCACATGGATAAAATTCTAAGTGGATAATTCAGTTCTCAATGATGCAAGGTCAGAAGTGAAGGCTCTATCCTGGTACATACTGAATAATGCATCATATTGAGGACTAAATTCTGACCTTTTTTTCTTCTCTTGCCCAAATTCTTATCTAAGGGGCCTGGGGAGTCACATCCTACAAACCATAAAGTCTTATCAGAGGAATTTTATTTAACCCTATATAATGTGGCTTACTTTCCAAACTGACTCTGGAATAACATCACAACAGATAAGAAAGGAAATTGTAATTTTAACCTCACGTATGTTTCTTGGATATATCTTGAAATAGCCCTGCAAAGTGATCTGTTTTGGGGAAAAATCTACATTCTGTTAAAAATCCCCTTTCCCTTTTCCAGGTCTTTTTCCTGATCCGGGAGAGAATCAACTAAGAGTCTGACACCTTTTTTTTTTTTTTTTTTGAGACAGAGTCTCGCTCTGTCGCCCAGGCTGGAGTGCAGTGGCATGATATCGGCTCACTGCAAGCTCCGCCTCCCGGGTTCATGGCATTCTCCTGCCTCAGCCTCCAGAATAGCTGGGACTATAGGTGCACGCCGCCATGCCCAGCTAATTTTTTGTATTTTTAGTAGAGATGGGGTTTCACCATGTTAGCCAGGATGGACTTGATCTCCTGACCTCGTGATCCACCCACCTTGGCCTCCCAAAGTGCAGGGATTATGGGCGTGAGTCACCGCACCTGGCCGAGTCTGACACCTTTTTAAGTCTGATAAGTAACATTTACAATCTATTCTATCTGTAGCCTGCTACCTGGAGGCTTTATCTTATAATAAGAACCTTGGTCTCTACAATCTTTTATCTTTTATTATTATTATTATTATTATACTTTAAATTCTAGGGTACATGTGCACAACGTGCAGGTTTGTTACATATGTATACATGTGCCATGTTGGTTTGATGCACCCATTAACTCGTCATTTACATTAGGTATATCTCCTAATGCTGTCCCTCCCCCATCCCCCACCCCACAACAGGCCCGGTGTGTGATGTTCCCTGCCCTGTGACCGAGTATTCTCATTGTTCAATTCCCAACTATGAGTGAGAACATGCGATGTGTGGTTTTCTGTTCTTGTGATAGTTTGCTCAGAATGATGTTTCCAGCTTCATCCATGTCTCTACAAAGGACATGAACTCATCCGTTTTATGGCTGCATAGTATTCCATGGTGTATATGTGCCACACTTTCTTAATCCAGTCTATCACTGATGGACATTTGGGTTGGTTCCAAGTCTTTGCTATTGTGAATAGTGCCATGGTAAACGTATGTGTGCATGTATTTTAAGAGCAGCATGATTTATAATCCTTTGGGTATATACCCAGTAATGGGATGGCTGGGTCAACTGCTATTTCTAGTTCTAGATCCTTGAGGAATTGCCACACTGTCTTCTACAATAGTTGAACTAGTTTACACTCCCACCAACAGTGTGAAAACTTTCCTATTTCTCCACATCCTCTCCAGCACGTGTTGTTTCCTGACTTTTTAGTAATTGCCATTCTAACTGGTGTGAGATGGTATCTCATTATGGTTTTGATTTGCATGTTTCTGATGCCCAGGGATGATGAACATTTTTTCACGTGTCTGTTGGCTGAATAAATGTCTTTGTTTGAAAAGTGTTGGTGCATATCCTTTGCCCACTTTTTGATGGGGTTTGATTTTTTCTTGTAAATTTGTTTAAGTTCTTTGTAGATTCTGGATATTAGCCCTTTGTCAGATGGGTAGATTGCAACAATTTTCTCCCATTCTGTAGGTTGCCTGTTCACTCTGATGGTAGTTTATTTTGCTTTAGCTTGATTAGATGCCATTTGTCTATTTTGGCTTTAGTTGTCATTGCTTTTGTTGTTTTAGTCATGAAGTCCTTGACCATGCCTACGTCCTGAATGGTACTGCCTAGGTGTTCTTCTAGGGTTTTTATGGGTTTAGGTCTAAGATTTAAGTCTTTAATCCATCTTGAATTAATGTTTCTGAAAGGTGTAAGGAAGGGATCCAGTTTCAATTTTCTACATGTGGCTAGCCAGTTTTCCCAGCACCATTTATTAAATAGGGAATCCTTTCACCATTTCTTGTTTTTGTCAGGTTTGTCAATGATCAGATGATTGTAGATGTGTGGCATTATCTCTGAGGCCTCTGTTCTGTTCCATTGGTCTATATCTCTGTTTTGGTACCAGTACCATGCTGTTTTGATTACTGTAGCCTTGTAGTATAGTTTGAAGTCAGGTAGCATGATGCCTCCAGCTTTGTTCTTTTTGCTTAGCATTGTCTTGGCAATGTGGGCTCTTTTTCGGTTCCATATGAACTTTAAAGTAGTTTTTTTCCAATTCTGTGAAGAAAGTCATTGGTAGATTTATGGGGATGGCATTGAATCTATAAATTACCTTGGGCAGTATGGTCCTTTTCATGATATTGATTCTTCCTATCCATCAGCATAGAATGTTCTTCCATTTGTTTGTGTCCTCTTTTATTTCATTGAGAAGTGGTTTGTAGTTCTCCTTGAAGAGGTCCTGCACATCCCTTATAAGTTGGATTCCTAGGTATTTTATTCTCTTTGTAGCAATTGCAAATGGGAGTTCACTCATGATTTGCCTCTCTGTTTGTCTGTTATTGGTGTATAAGAATGCTTATGATTTTTGCACATTGATTTTGTATCCTGAGATTTTGCTGAAGTTGCTTATCAGCTAAAGGAGATTTTGGACTGAGAAGATGGGATTTTCTATATATAGAATCATGTCACCTGCAAACAGGGACAATTTGACTTCCTCTTTTCCTAATTGAATCTTATTTCTTTCTCTTGTCTGATTGCTGTGGCCAGAACTTCCAATACTATGATGAATGGGAGTGGTGAGAGAGGGCATCCCTATCTTGTGCGAGTTTTCAAAGGGAATGCTTCCGGGTTTTGCCCATTCAGTATGACACTGGCTGTGGGTTTGTCATAAATAGCTCTTTTATTATTTTGAGATGCATCCCATCAATACCTGGTTTATTGAGAGTTTTTAGCATGAAGTGCTGTTGAATTTTGTTGAAGGCCTTTTCTGCATCTTTTGAGATAATCATGTGGTTTTTGTCTTTGGTTCTGTTTTTGTGATGGATTACATTTTTTGATTTGCATATGCTGAACCAGCCTTGCATCCCAGTGATTAAGCCAACTTGATCTTGGTGGATGAGCTTTTTGGTGTGCTGCTGGATTTGGTTTGCCAGTATTATATCGAGGATTTTTGCATTAATGTTCATCAGGGATATTGAGCTATGATTTTCTTTTTTGTTGCGTCTCTGCCAGACTTTTGCATCAGGATGATTCTGGCCTCATAAAATGAGTTAGGGAGGATTCTCTCTTTTTCTATTGTTTGGAATAGTTTCAGAAGGAATGGTACCAGCTCTTCTTTGTACCTCTGGTAGATTTCGGCTGTGAGTCTGTCTGGTCCTGGACTTTTTTTGGTTGGTAGGCTATTAATTATTGCCTCAATTTCAGAACTTGTTATTGGTCTATTCAGCAATTCAACTTCTTCCTGCTCTAATCTTTGGAGGGTGTATACGTCCAGGAATTTATCCATTTCTTCTAGATTTTCTAGTTTATTTGCATAGAGGTGTTTATAGTGTTCTCTGATGGTAGTTCGTATTTCTGTGGGATTGGTGGTGATATCCCCTTTATCATTTTTTATTGCATCTATTTGATTCTTTTCTCTTTTCTTCTTTATTCGTCTTACTAGCAGTCTATCAATTTTGTTGATCATTTCAAAAAGCCAGCTCCTGGATTCATTTATTTTTTGAAGGGTTTGTGTGTGTGTGTGTGTGTGTGTGTGTGTGTGTGTGTGTGTCTGTGTGTGTGTGTGTGTCTCTATGTCCTTCAGTTCTGCTGTGATCTTAGTTGTTTCTTGCATTCTGCTAGCTATTGAATTTGTTTGCTCTTGCTTCTCTAGTTCTTTTAATTGTGATGTTAGGGTGTTGATTTTAGATCTTTCCTGCTTTCTGTTGTGGGCATTTAGTGCTATAAATTTCCCTCTACACACTGCTTTAAATGTGTCTCAGAGATTCTGGTATGTTTTGTCTTTGTTCTCATTGGTTTCAAAGAACATCTTTATTTCTGCCTTCATTTCATTATTTACCCAGTAGTCATTCGGGAGCAGGTTGTTCAGTTTCCATGTAGTTGTGCGGTTTTGAGTGAGTTTCTTAATCCTGAGTTATAATTTGATTGCGCTGTGGTCTGAGAGACAGTTTGTTGTGATTTCTCTTCTTTTATATTTGCTGAGGAGTGCTTTACTTCCAACTTTGTGGTCAATTTTGGAATAAATGCAATGTGGTGCTGAGAAGAATGTATATTCTGTTGATTTGGGATGGAGAGTTCTGTAGATGTCTATTAGTTTTGCTTGGTGCAGAGGTGAATTCAAATCCTGGATATCCTCGTTAACCTTCTGTCTTGTTGATCTAATGTTGACAGTGGGGTGTTAAAGTCTCCCATTATTATTGTGTGGGAGTCTAAGTTTCTTTGTAGATCTCTAAGAACTTGCTTTATGAATCTGGGTGCCACTGTATTGGATGCATATATATTTAGGATAGTTAGCTTTTCTTGTTGAATTAATCCCTTTGCCATTGTGTAATGGCCTTTTTTGTCCCTTTTGATCTTTGTTGGTTTAAAGTCTATTTTATAAGATGCTAGGATTGCAACCACTGCTTTTTGTTGTTGTTTTCCATTTGCTTGGTAGATCTTCCTCCATCCCTTTATTTTGAGCCTGTGTGTGTGTCTCTGCATGTGAGATGGGTCTCCTGAATACAACACACTGATGGGTCTTGACTCTTTATCCAATTTGCCAGTCTGTGCCTTTTAATTGGGGCATTTAGCCCATTTATATTTAAGGTTAATGTTGTTATGTGTGAATTTGATCCTGTGATTATGATGTTAGCTGGTTATTTTGCTCATTAGTTGCTACAGTTTCTTCCTAGCATTGTAAAAATTTCGCATGTTTTTGCAGTGATTGGTGCCAGTAGTTCCTTTCCATGTTTAGTGCTTCCTTCAGAAGCTCTTGTAAGGCAGGCCTGGTGGTGACAAAATCTCTCAGCATTTGCTTGTCTGTAAAGGATTTTATTTCTCCTTCACTTATGAAGCTTAGTTTGGCTAGATATGAATTTCTGGGTTGAAAATTCTTTTCTTTAACAATGTTGAATATTGGCCCTCACTCTCTTCTGGCCTATAGAGTTTCTGCAGAGAGATCCACTGTTAGTTTGATGGGCTTCCCTTTGTGAGTAACCTGACCTTTCTCTCTGGGTGACTTTGGCATTTTTTCCTTCATTTCATCCTTGTTGAACCTGACGATTATGTGTCTTGGGGTTGCTCTTCTCAAGAAGTATCTTTGTAGTGTTCTCTGTATTTCCTGAATTTGAATGTTGGCCTGCCTTGCTAGGTTGGGGAATTTTTCCTGGATAATATCCCAAAGAGTGTTTTCCAACTTGTTTCCATTCTCCCTGTCACTTTCAGGTACACCAGTCAAATATATATTTGGTCCTTTCACATAGTCCCATATTTCTTGGAGAATTTGTTCATCTCTTTTTACTCTTTTTTCTCTAAACTTCTCTTCTTGTTTCATTTCATTAATTTGATCTTCCATCACTGATACTCTTTCTTCCACTTGATCAAATTGGCTACTGAAGCTTGTTCATGCATCATGTAGTTCTCATGCCATGGTTTTCAGCTCCCTCAGGTCAATTAAGGTCTTCCCTACATTGTTTATCCTAGTTAGTCATTCATCTAATCTTTTTTCAAGGTTTTTAGCTTCCTTGCAATGGGTTCGAACATCCTCCTTTAGCTCAGAGAAGTTTGTTATTACTGACCTACTTCTGCCAACTCATCAAAGTCATTCTCTGTCCAGCTTTGTTTCACTGCTGGCAAGGAGCTGCCATCCTTTGGAGGAGAAGAGGTGCTCTGGTTTTTAGAATTTTCAGCTTTTTGCTCTGGTTTCTCTCATATTTGTGGTTTTATCTACCTTTGGTCTTTGATCATAGTGACCTACAGATGGGGTTTTGCTGTGGATGTCCTTTTTGTTCATGTTGATGTTATTCCTTTCTGTTTGTTAGTTTTCCTTCTAACAGTCAGTTCCCTCAGCTGCAGGTCTGTTGGAGTTTGCTGGAGTTCCACTCCAGACCCTGTTCGCCTGGGTATCACCAGCAGAGGCTGCACAGCAGCAAATATTGCAGAACAGCAACTATTTCTGCCTGACCCTTCCTCTGGAAGCCACATCTCAGAGGGGCACCTGGCTTTATGAGGTGTCTGTCAGCCCCTACTGGGAGGTGTCTCCCAGTTAGGCTATATGGGGCTCAGGGACCCACTTGAGGAGGCAGTCTGTCCATTCTCAGAGCTCAAACACCATGCTGGGAGAACCACTGCTCTGCTCTCTTCAGAGCTATCAGACAGAGATGTTTAAGTCTGCAGAAGTTTCTGCTGCCTTTTGTTCAGCTATGCCCTGCCCCCAGTGGTGGAGTCTACAGATTCAGTGGGCCTTTTTGAACTGCAGTGGGTTCCACCCAGTTCGAGCTTCCTGGCTGCTTTATTTACCTACTCAAGCCTCAGCAATGGCGGACACCCCTCCTCCAGCCAGGCTGCCACCTAGCAGTTCAATCTCAGACTACTGTGCTAACAGTGAACCAGGCTCTGTGGTCATGGGACCCGCTGAGCCAGGCATGGGATATAATCTCCTAGTGTGCCATTTGCTAAGACAATTAGAAAAGCACAGTATTTAGGTGCCAGTGTCCCAATTTTCCCGGTACAGTCTGTCATGGCTTCCCTTGGCTAGGAAAGGGAAATCCCCGGACCCTTGCACTCCCCAGGTGAGGCGATGCCCTGCCTTGCTTCGGCTCACCCTCCATGGGCTGCACCCACTGTCCAACTAGTCCCAGTGACATGAACCAGGTACCTCAGTTGGAAATGCAGAAATCACCCATCTTCTGCATTGAACATGTTGGGAACTACAGACCAGAGCTGTTCCTATTCAGCCATCTTGGAATGGACCCCCTACAATCTCTTATCTTAACCCAGACATTTCCTTTCTATTGATTGCAGGTCTTTAGATAAACTCTTTCAACCAACTGCCAATCAGAAAACCTTTGAATCTGCTTATAATAACCTGGAAGCCCCACCACTTCCAGTCGTCCTGCCTTTATGGGCCAAACCAACGTACATCTTACATGTATTAATTTGATATCTTATGTCCTCCTATAATGGATAAAACCTAGTTGTGGCCCAACCATGGGCGCATGTTCTCAGGGTCTCCTTAGGGCTGTGTTATGGGCTATGGTCCCTCATATATGGTTCAGAATAAATCTCTTCAAATATTAATATTTTACAGAGTTTGACTCCTTTTTTTCTTTATTTCTTTCTTTTGAGATGGAGTCTTGCTTTGTCATCCAGGCTGGAGTGCAGTGGCACAGTCTTGACTCACTGTAACCTCTGCTTCCTGAGTTTAAGTGATTCTCCTGTCACCATGTTGGCCAGTCTGGTCTCCAACTCCCAACCTCAAGTAATCCACCTGCCTCAGCCTCCCAAAGCACTGGGATTACAGGTGTGAGCCATCGTGCCCAGCCTAAAGTTTGACTCTTTTCATTGATAATATACAGGTGTAAATGCTTTTGAATTATGTTTCCCAAAAGGATAGGTTGAAGTCCTAACCTCCAGTACCCATTCATGTGACCTTATTTGGAAATTGGGTCTTTGGAGATATAATTAAGATATAAATAATGATGAGGTCATACTGGAGGAGGACAGGTCCTGATCCAGTGACTGGTAGCCTTATAAGTAGTGGGAAATTTGGCCACAAACAGACATGAAGAACCCTATGTGATGATAGAGGCCAAGATAGAAAGGATGCAGCTGCAAGCCAAGGAATACCAAGAAGAAATGGCAAGGCCAGAAGCCAAAAAGAGGTGAGGAAGGATTATACCCATACCTAGGGTGTCAGAGGGAGCATGACCCTGCCAACTCCTTGATTTTGGACTTCTAACCCCCAGATGTGTGAAAGAATAAAATTTTGTTGTTTCAAGCCCCTCAATTTGTGATGCTTCATTATAGCAGTCCTAGGAAATTGATAAAACACCTTACTTTCCCCTCATTTTTTGATAGAAGTCATATGAAATAGAATTTATCCAAATTTCCATTTTTTAGGGCTCAAGCCTATAGCAGCAAGTACCATAATGAGTAAATGTATGGAATTACATATTGCATGCATCCCAAGTACACATAATATGCACATTTAAATCAATCATGTTGAGTAAATATCAAATTTCTATTGTTTCTATAGAAAATGAAATTACAAAATTGTTGGATGAAGAGGCAAAGCACATGCAGCCAAAAATTATAAGAAAAAGTATTCAGAAATTATAAGAAAAAGTATTTCAGAAAAAATAAAAATGTTTGCTGAATGTGGTGGCTCACACCTGTAATCCCAGCACTTTGGGAGGCTGAGGCAGGTGGATTGCTTGAGCCCAGGAGTTTAAGACCAGCCTGGGCAATACGGTGAAACTCATCTCTACAAAAAACACAAAAATTAGCCAGGCATGATGACATGTGCCTGTAGTCCCAGCTACCTGGGAGGCTGATGTGCAATGATTGCTTGAGCCTGAGAGGCAGAGGTTGCAGTGAGCCAAGATCATGCCACTGCACTCCTGCCTGGACGACAGAGTGAGAACTTCTCTGAAATAAACAAATAAATAAATAAATAAATAAATAAATAACTTAAAACGTTTTGTCATTTTCCTGACATTTGTGATGCTAGTGGTTTTAAAAGATAAACTTAGGCATGTTAATATTCTAAACAGTTTATTTGAGCAGACAGTGATTCATGAATCAGGCAGCACCAAACCACAAGGGGTTCAGGACTCCACCAAGGGAACTCAAGGGGAAACTTTCAAAAACTGTTGTCAGTAGCAGGACAAGAAACATATGTTTGATTGGCTAACATGCAGAGTCCCCAGTTAGAGGTTAGTTGTCAGTTTCTGATTGATGAGTTCTCTAATTAGTGGTTAGTTGGCAGTTTCTAATTGGTTAAGTTTAAGTTTCATTTTACTGTTTAAATTGAGTTGGGTTTCAGTTTGTTTACATAGGAACTCAAGGCCCTGGAGGCCATCTCAGCTGAATGGACTCTCAATTTTTTTTAACAGTGGTATTTATCAGTGTAGTGTGTTGAATGGTGACCTCCCAAAAGATGTATCCAAGTCCTAATACTTGGAAAGGGTGAATGTTATCTTATTTGGCAAAAGGGACTTTGCAGTGTAATTAAGGATCTGGAGATGAGATCATCCCCGATCATCCAGGAGGGCCCTAAATCCAATGATAACTGTCCTTATAATAGACACACAAGGAGATACACAGACCAGGAGGAGGTAATTTGACCACAGAGGCAGAGACTGGAGTAATGCAGCCACAAGCCAAGGCACGCCAAGGCATGCTGGGGAAGCACCCAGAAGCTGGAAGAAGCAAAGAAAGGTTGTCTCCTACAGCCTTTGGAGGGAGTGCAGCCCTGCCAACGACAACTTGATCTCGGCTGGACATAGTGGCTCAAGCCTGTAATCCCAGCACTTTGGGAGGCAGAGGTGGGCAGATCACCTGAGGTCAGGAGTTCAAGACCAGAGTGGCCAATATGGTGAAACCCCATCTCTACAAAAATACAAAAAAAAAAATTAGCTGGGCATGATGACAGGTGCCTGTATTCCCAGCTACTCTGGAGGCTGAGGCAGGAGAATCACTCGAACTCAGGAGGTGGAGGTCTTAGAGAGTCAAGATTGTGCCACTGCAATCCAGCCTGGATGACAGAGCAAGACTCCATATGAAAAAGAAAAAAAAAAAAACAAAAAACTTGATCTCAGACTTCTGGCCTCCAGAACTGAAAATAATAAATTTCTGGTGTTTAAGCCACCAAGTTTGTCATAGTTCATTACAGTAGCCACAGGAAGCTAATACAGTCAGAGTTTTAAAATTTTTATCGTTTTATTGTGATTTCTGCTCTTATTCTGAATAATCACTTCCATGCATAATTGTGTATCCATAGCCATATATTATTTTTCTTAAAGAAGGCCCTCCAAGTTTAGCAAGCTTCAGACTCCATAAAAACTGTAATGGTGTGTTCTCAATATTTCAGGTATGAATTTAGTCTTAGAACGCTAAAGCGAAAGTCAGTATCATGTTTCCTTATTTGTTTAAAGGTAGTGGAAAAAGTAACCACGGTCATATTTTAGTAATCCTTTCCCCTTCCTAGGACCATACAAGAATCCAAAGAGCTTACAGTTAGAAAACACAAACTCTGGACACATTTTCTTCCTGGTCACTACTGGGGTGCTCCTGCTTATGGTCTCCATTTAAAATCAGAAAAGTCAGGTGACTTCATTTTCACTTCATTTTCAGCCAAACAAATAAGTAGGAATGTTTTCCCTCCAGGGCCACTGCTCTTAGCTTTCTTCTGTTGCTTCCACACTTGACTCCTTCAGAAATCTCATCACTTGTCTTAGCAGGCTGTGTGGCAGCAGGGCACAGGCCTCCAGTTTTAGAAAGGCATCCGCAGTGGCTCATGCTTGTAATCCCAGCACTTTGGGAGGCTGAGGCGGGTGGATCACAAGGTCAGGAGATCGAGACCATCCTGGCTAACATGGTGAAACCCCGTCTCTACTAAAAATACAAAAAAAAAAAAAATTAGCTGGGCATGGTGGTGGGCACCTGTACTCTCAGCTACTCAGGAGGCTGAGGCAGGAGAATGGCGTGAACCTGGGAGGCGGAGCTTGCAGTGAGCCGAGATCGCACCACTGCACTCCAGCCTGGGCAACAGTGCAAGATTCTGTCTCAAACAAAACAAAGCAAAAAAAAAAAAAAAAGAAAGAAAGACTGAGGCAGGTGGATCACCTGAGGTCAGGAGTTCGAGACAAGCCTGGCCAACATGGTGAAACTCTGTCTCTACCAAAAAAAAAAAAAAATAGCTGGACGTGATGGCAGGCACCTGTAATCCCAGCTACTCGAGAGGCTGAGGCAGGAGAATCACTTGAATACAGGAGGCAGAGGTTGCAGTGAGCCAAGATCATGCCATTGCACTCCAGCCTGTGTGACAAGAGCAAAACTCCATCTGAAACAAAGAAAGAAAGAAAGAAAGAAAGAAAGAAAGAAAGAAAGAAAGAAAGAAAGAAAGAAAGAAAGAAAGAAAGAGAAAGAAAGCAAGCAGGCAGGAAGGGAGAGAGAGAAAGGAAAGATAAACTGTCGGGAAAGGAGAAAAGGAAATCTCAGCAGTACGGTCTTTCCACCCACGTGGGGCTGCATGAGAAGGGGCCTTGGGTACTTCCTTACAAAGAGAGAAAGAGCCACACAGCCTGTTTCATGCCTATCACCTCATGCATTGCGTGGGGAGACCGTCCAGACTCAATGGATGTGTCTCAAGGGCCCTAGACACCCCCCAGCTTTCAGTATTTCAGACTCGAGAGAGAAATATTGGATTATTTTTCTAGAGGGCAAGAGGAGTGTGCATAGGTAAATTACCCTGTCTATGCTGACCACACTATTGGAGCTGGTCTTATTCTGTGTCTTCTCTACCTAAGCAAAGCATCATCCCTTTCAGTGCTTGACAGCACTGTTTTCCTTGGTGACTCTGATGCCAAGGTCAATAGGCAAAAGTGTTTGGAGTTCTCCCCTGCGGCTGGTAACCAGTGTGTCTTGTTTTGTGAGACAGACACTTCGGCAGGGTCCCAGCAGTCTGATTTAGCAGACACCCAGGGGATTCTGATGCATGCAAAACGGAGCCACTGGTTTAGTGGAATTGTGTAGTGGGAAGAGGGGGTGCAAATATATTGAGGACCACGTGGAGCTTGGTGCACCCAAGTCCAGAGGAGTTGGCTCAGGGAGGAGCTTCAGGGTGGGAAACAAAAATCACATAGGATGCCTGGGGTGTAAAAAGAGGCAATGTCAGGTAGTGAGGGCCGGGGTGGTGCAGCATGGTGGCCAGGAGCACAGGCTCTCGATGAGACTGCTTAAGTCAGCTCTGCCACTTATTACCTGCATGACCATGGGCAAGAGGCATAAACTGTATAGTCTCTGTTTCTTCATTTCTAAAAATATAACAGGTCTTAACGCTGCAGTAGACATAATCAGCAACCACCTGCATTTGGTGCCTTAATCCCTTCTGCACACTCCTGCCCAACTTCTGGGTTCAAAGCTCTCCTGGTATGAAAGCCGGCTGTCCAATTGCCCTCACTACACCCCCCTAACAGCACAGTGCCTCCCCGCAAACAATGCTGGATGGGGCTGATGTGTAAGAGCCCTGGCTGTCCAGGGCCTCTAGTGAGTAAATCTGAGGTGTGTTTTCTACACTGGTTCTAGAGTTTTCTCAGCAGAGATAAGTTCTCTGATGACCGTGGGGGGTAACTGGCACCACGTGTCAGCTCTCCCTTCCCTCTCTCACTTCCCCACTCTCTAGGCTGCTTTCTAAGATTGTGTTCCTAAGAAACAACTTGCACTTGGACCCTTGTCTCAAGGTCCTCTCCTGGGGAACCCATGATAACCTGAGAACTTACCTTCTAGGGTTGATATGAAGATTAAAGGAGTTAGTGCTGACAGCTGTGCTTGGCACATCATAAGTACAGTCCTGTGCTATATAACTACATTCTGGTTGACAAACCACATATACAATGATAGTCCCAAAAGATTATAATACCATATTCTTACTATACCTTTCTATGTTTAGAATGTTTAGATACACAAATACAAACCATTGTGTTACAATTGCCTACAGTGTTCAGTTCAGTGTTCCACCACATCACATGCTGTACAGGTTTGCAGCCTGGGAGCAATAGGCTATATCATATAGCCTGGGTGTGTAGTCGCTGGAGCATCTAGGTTTGTGTAAGTGCTCTGTGGCAAACAGCACATTTCTCAGGTGGTATCCCCATTGTTAGGAGATTCATGACTGTACTCAACAAATAATTGCCATTGCTATTAGTAACTGAGCACTGAGCTTGGAGCTAGGATACTGGATTCCAACCTGCTTTGCGGCTTACCACTGATGGGAACCCGAGTAAGTCAGTTAACTTCCCTGAGTGTCAGTTTCAGCCTTTTCAGGGCTGTTTCTAGAATAAAAAAAGGGGGAAGAGCTCTGCAAGCACTTTGCAGACTGCCAAGGGTGATACCAAAGTGAAAGTGAAGAAGGACTAAAAGTGGAGAAAACAAGCAAGATGAATGCCAGCTGCCCACAGAGGCAGGACTGCCTCAGATTCAGCCAGAAACTTCCTGAACCAAGGCCCCTGACCAGGGGGCTGTGGCCACCATAGCTCTCCACTGACACAGGGAGGAGGAGGAGGCAAGTGGAGATTTCTCAGCCTCGCTAGTTTGACAAAATAGCATTGAGCGCCATTACAAATCGGGCCCTTTAATCTGTGCACTTCTGAGCACTTTGGGCAGGTATCTTAGAAGTGATGAGAAGCTTGCATACAGCCGGGCAATTAGGCAAAACTGATCAAAAGTATGGATATGTTTACTCTGATACTATTTCTAATACTTTAACCTACCAATATACCTGTAAATGATCAATTACAAAATGATACATTGTGGCCAGGTGTGTTGGCTCATGCCTGTAATCCAGCACTTTGGGAGGCCAGGGCAGGCAGATCTCTTGAGGCCAGGAGTTCAAGACCAGCCTGGACAACATGGTGAAACCTCGTCTCTACTAAAAATACAAAAATTAGCTGGGCCTTGTGGCAGGCACCTGTAATCCCAGCTACTTTGGAGGCTGAGGCATGAGAATTGCTTGAACCTGGGAGGTGAAGATTGCAGTGAGCTGAGATTAAGCCACTGCACTCCAGCCTAGGTGACAGAGCAAGATCCTGTCTCAAAAATAATAATAACAATAATTAATTAATTAATTTAAAAAATAGGTATATTAGAGAGAGAAGGCAAGATGGCCAAATAAGAAGAGCTCCAGTCTGCAGCTCCCAGTGAGATCGACGCAGAAGACAGGTGATTTCTGCATTTCCAGCTGAGGTACCCGGTTCATCTCCCTGGGACAGCTTGGACAGTGGGTGCAGCCCATGGAGGGCGAGCCGAAGCAGGGTGAAGTGTCACCTCACCTGGGAAGTGCAAGGGGTGGGAGAATTTTCTCCCCTACCCAAGGGAAGCCATGAAGGACTGAGCCTGAGGAACTCCGGCACAGATATTGCACTTGTCCCACGGTTTTCGCAACCCACAAACCAGGAGATCCCCTTCGGTGCCTACCTGACCAGGGCCCTGGGTTTCAAGCACAAAACTTGGTGGCCATTTGGGCAGACATCGAGCTAGCTGCAAGAGTTCTTTTTTTCCATACCCCAATGGTGCCTGGAGACAGAACTGTTCACTTCCCTGGAAAGGGTTGCTGAAGCCAGGGAGCCAAGTGTTCTGGCTCAGCAGGTCCCACCCCTATGGAGCTCAGCAAACTAAGATCCACTGGCTTGAAATTCTCGCTGCCAGCACAGCAGCAGTCTGACATTGACCTGGGATGCTGAAGCTTGGTGAGGGGAGGGGCGTCCGCCATTGCTGAGGCTTGATTAGGGGGTTTTATCCTCACAGTGTGCTCACAGTGTAAACAAAGCCGCTGGGAAGTTTGAACTGGGTGGAGCCCACTGCAGCTCAGCAAGGCTGCTGTGGCCAGACTGCCAGATTTCCCTTCTCTGGGCAGGGCATCTCTGAAAAAAAGGCAGCACCTCCAGTCAGGACTTATAGATAAAACCCCCATCTCCCTGGGACAGAGCACCTGGGGAAAGGGGCGGCTGTGGGCACAACTTCAGAAGACCTAAACGTCCCTACCTGATGGCTCTGAAGAGAGCAGTGGACCTCCCAGCACAGCATTCGAGCTCTGCTAAGGGACAGACTGCCTCCTCAAATGGGTCCCTGACCCCTGTGTATCTTGACTGAGAGACACCTCCCAGTACAGGCCAACAGAAACCTTATACAGGAGAGCTCTGGCTGGCATCTGGCAGGTGCCCCTCTGGGACAAAGTTTCCAGAGGAACGATCAAGCAGCAATCTTTGCTGTTCTGCAGGCCCTGCTGGTGATACCCAGGCAAACAGGGTTGGGAGTGGACCTCCAGCAAACTCCAGCAGACCAGCAGCAGAGGGACCTGATTGTCAGAAGGAAAACTAACAAACAGAAAGGAATAGCATATCCACTCAAAGACTCCACCTGAAGTCACCAACATCAAAGACCAAAGGCAGATAAATCAACAAAGATGGGGAGAAACCAGTGCAAAAAGGCTGAAAATTCCAAAAACCAGAACGCCTCTTCTCCAAAGGATCACAACTCCTTGCCAGCAAGGGAACAAAACAGGACAGAGAATGAGTTTGATGAATTGACAGAAGTAGGGTTCACAAGGTGGGTAAAAACAAACTCCTCTGAGCTAAAGGAACATGTTCTAACCCAATGCAAGGAAGCTAAGAACCTTAAAAAAAAGGTTAGAAGAATTGCTAACTACAATAACCAGTTTAGAGGAGAACATAAATGACCTGACGGAGCTGAAAAACACAGCACAAGAACTTCATGAAGGATACACGAGTATCAACAGCTGAAATGATCAAGTGGAAGAAAGGATATCAGTGATAGAAAATCAACTTAATGAAATAAAGCATGAAGACAAGATTAGAGAAAAAAGAGTAAAAAGGAACCAACAAATCGTCCAAGAAATATGGGACTGTGTGAAAAAACCAAATCTACGTTTGATTAGTGTATCTGAAAGTGATGAGGAGAATGGAACCAAGCTGGAAAACAGTCTTCAGGATATTATCCAGGAGAACTTCCCCAACCTAGCAGGGCAGGCCAACATTCAAATTCAGGAAATACAGAGAACACCACAAAGATACTTCTCAAGAAGGCAACCTCAAGACACACAATCATCAGATTCACCAAGGTTGAAATGAAGGAAAAAATATTAAGGGGGAGCTAGAGAGAAACATCAGGTTACCCATAAAGGGAAGCCCATCAGACTAACAGCAGATCTTTCTGCAGAAACCCTGGAAGGCAGAAGAGAGTGAGGGCCAGTATTCAATATTCTTAAAGAAGAGAATTTTCAACCCAGAATTTCATATCCAACCAAACTAAGCTTCATAAGTGAAGGAGAAATAAAATCCTTTACAGACAAGCAAATGCTGAGAGATTTTGTCACCACCAGGCCTGCTTTACAGGAGCTCCTGAAGGAAGCACTAAACATGGAAAGGAACAAACAGTAACAGCCACTGTAAAAACATGCCAAATTGTAAGGACCATCAACACTATGAAGAAACTGCATCAATTAATGGGCAAAACAACCAGCTAACATCATAATGACAGGATCACATTCACACATAACCATATTAACCTTAAATGTAAATGGGCTAAATGCCCCAATTAAAAGACACAGACTGGCAAATTGGATACAAAGTCAAGACCAATCAGTGTGCTGTATTCAGGAGACCCATCTCATGTGCAAAGACACACATAGGCTCAAAATAAAGGGATGGAGGAATATTTACCAAGCAAATGGAAAGCAAAAACAAACAAATAAACAAACAAAAAAAGCAGGAGACTATCCTAATCTCTGATAAAACAGACCTGAAACCAACAAAGATCAAAAGAGACAAAGAAGGGCATTACATAACGATAAAGGGATCATGCAGCAAGAAGAGCTAACTGTCCTAAATATATATGCACCCAATACAAGAGCACCCAGATTCATAAAGCAAGTTCTTAGAGACCTACAAAGAGACTTAGACTCCCACACAATAAGAGTGGGAGACTTTAACACCCCACTGTCAATATTAGACAGATCAATGAGACAGAAAATTAACAAGGATATTCAGAACTTGAACTCAGCTCTGGACCAAGCAGACCGCATAGACATCTACAGAAGTCTCTACCCCAAATCAACAGAATATACATTCTTCTCAGCACCTCATCACACTTATTCTAATATTGACCACATAATTGGAAGTAAAACACTGCTTAGCAAATTCAAAAGAATGAAAATCATAACAAACAGTCTCTCAGACCACAGTGCAATCAAACTAGAACTCAGGATTAAGAAACTCAGTTAAAACCACACAACTACATGGAAACTGAACAACCTGCTCCTGAATGACTACTGGGTAAATAACGAAATGAAGGCAGAAATAAAGATATTCTTTGAAACCAATGAGAACAAAGACACAATGGACCAGAATCTCTGGGACATCTTTAAAGCAGTGTGTAGAGGGAAATTTATAGCACTAAATACCCATAAGAGAAAGCAGGAAAGATCTAAAATTGACACTCTAACATCAAAACTGGAAGAACTAGAGAAGTAACAGCAAACAAATTCAAAATCTAGCAGAAGATAGGAAATAACAAAGATCAGAGCAGAACTGAAGGAGACAGAGACACGGAAAACCCTTCAAAAAATCAATGAATCCAGGAGCTGGCTTTTTGAAAAGATCAGCAAAATTGATAGTCTGCTAGCAAGACTAATAAAGAAGAAAAGAGAGAAGAATCAAAGAGACACAATAAAAAATGATATAGGGGATATCACCACTGATCCTACAGAAATACAAACTACCATCAGAAAATACTATAAACACCTCTATGCCAATAAACTAGAAAATCTAGAAGAAATGGATAAATTCCTGGACACATACACCCTCCCAAGTCTAACCCAGGAAGAAGTTGAATCCCTGGATAAACCAATAACAAGTTCTGAAATTGAGGCAGTAATTAATAGCCTACCAACCAAAAAAAGTCGAGGACCAGACAGACTCACAGCCTAATTCTACCAGAGGTACAAAGAGGAGCTGGTAGCTTTCCTTCTGAAACTATTCCAAACAATAGAAAAAGAGGGAATCCTCCCTAACTCATTTTATGAGGCCAGTATCACCCTGATACCAAAACCGGGCAGAGACACAACAAAAAAATAAAATTTCAGGCCAATATCCCTGATGCACATCAATGCAAAAATCCTCAATAAAATACTGGCAAACCAAATCCAGCAGCACATCAAAAGGTTATCCACCACAATCAAGTTGGCTTCATCTCTGGGATGCAAGGCTGGTTCAACATATGCAAATCAATAAACATAATCCATCACATAAACAGAACCAATGACAAAAACCACATGATTATCTCAATAGATACAGAAAAGGCCTTCAACAAAATTCAACACCACTTCATGCTAAAAACTCTCAATAAACTGGATATCAATGGAACGTATCTCAAAATAATAAGAGCTATTCATGACAAACCCACAGCCAATATTATACTGAATAGGCAAAAACTGGAAGCATTCCCTTTGAAAACCAGCACAAGACAAGGATGCCCTCTCTCACCACTCCTAGTCAACATAGTATTGGAAGTTCTGGCCAGGGCAATCAGGCAAGAGAAAGAAATAAAGAGTATTCATACAGGAAGATAGGAAGTCAAATTGTCTCTGTTTTCAGATGACATGATTGTATATTTAAAAAACCCCATCGTCTCAGCCCAAAATCTCCTTAAGCTGATAAGCAACTTCAGCAACGTCTCAAGATACAAAATCAATGTGCAAAAATCACAAGAATTCCTATACACCAATAACAGACAAATAGCCAAATCATGAGTGAACTCCCATTCACAATCACTACTAAGAGAATAAAGTACCTAGGAATACAAGCTCCTAGGGATGTGAAGGGATGTGAAGGACTTCTTCAAGGAGAACTACAAACCACTGCTCAAAGAAATAAGAGAGGACACAAACAAATGGAAAAACATTCCATGCTCATGGATAGGAAGAATCAATATCGTGAAAATGGTCATACTGCCCAAAGTAATTTATACATTCAAAGCTATCCCCATCAAGCTACCACTGACTTTCCTCACAAAATTGGAAAAACTACTTTAAACTTAATATGGAACCAAAAAAGAGCCCATATAGCCAAGACAATCCTGGGCAAGAAGAACAAAGCTGGAGGCATCATACTACCTGACTTCAAACTATACTACAAGGCTACAGTAACCAAAACAGCAACTGGTACTGGTACCAAAACAGATACATAGACCAATGGAACAGAACAGAGGCCTCAGAAATAACACCACACATCAATAACCATCTGATCTTTGACAAACCTGACACAAACAAGCAATGGGGAAAATATTCCCTATTTAATAAATTTTGTTGGGAAAACTGGCTAACCATATGTGGAAAACTGAAACTGGATCCCTTCCTTACACCTTATACAAAAATCAACTCAAGATGGATTGAAGACTTAAACATAAGACCTAGGACCATAAAAGTCCTAGAAGAAAACCTAGGCAATACCATTCAAGACATAGGTATGGGTGAAGACTTCATGTCTAAAACACCAAAAGCAATGGCAACAAATCCGAAGTTGACAAATGGGGTCTAATTAAACTAAAGAGCTTCCGCACAGCAAAAGAAACTATCATCAGAGTGAACAGGCAACCTACAGAATGGGAGAAAATTTTTGCAATCTATCCATCTGACAAAGGGCTAATATCCAGAATCTACAAAGAATTTAAATAAATTTACAAGAAAAAAACAACCCCATGAAAAAGTGGGCCAAGGATATGAACAGACCCTTCTGAAAAGAAGACATTTATGCAGCCAACAGACACATGAACAAATGCTCATCATCACTGGTCATTAGAGAAATGCAAATGAAACCACAGTGAGATACCATCTCACATCAGTTAGAATGGCAATCATCAAAAAGTCAGGAAAGAACAGATACTGGAGAGGATGTGGAGAAATAGGAACACTTTACACTGTTGGTGGGAGTGTAAATTAGTTCAACCATTGTGGAAGACGGTGCGGTGATTCCTCAAGGATCTAGAACCAGAAATAACATTTGACCCAGCAATCCTATTACTGGGTATATACTACTATTAAGACACATGCACTTATATGTTTATTCCAACACTGTTCACAATAGGAAAGACTTGGAACCAACCCAAATGCCCATCAATGATAGACTGGATAAAGAAAATGTGGCACATATACACCATGGAATACAATGCAGCCATTAAAAATGTTGAGTTCTTGTCTTTTGCAGGAACATGGATGAAGCTGGAAAGCATCATTCTCAGCAAACTATCACAAGAACAGAAAACCAAAAACCGCATGTTCTCACTCGTAAGTTGGAGTTGAACAATGAAAACTCATGGACATAGGGAAGGGAACATCACAGACCGGGGCCTGTTGGGGGGTGGGGGGCTAGGAGAGGGATAACATTAGGAGAAATACCTAATGTAGGTGACCAGTTGATGGGTGCAGCAAACCACCATGGCACGTGTATACCTATGTAAGAAAACTGCATGTTCTGCACATGTATCCCAGAACTTATAATAATAAAATATATATATATGAGTATATTAGAAATAGAGAGAAATGCAAAAATGGGGTTATTAATACAATGCTGCAGTTTAAATATTTACCTTTTACGAATGAAATGCTTGTAATAGGAAAAGTGCAATGCAACAAAGTTGTGCTGTTAATTTCATAACTAAATCATTCCTAAATCATTATTAACTCAGTGCAGAGTAGGTATAGGGATAGTAGGTCCAGAATAAGTTAAAGATGTAGTCTTCTTACTTGAATCCAGCGTGTTTCGTCAAGCAACACACAACCTCATTTGGCCAGCATGTCATTAAAAGATAAACTTAGGCACCTTAAACTTCTGAGGAGTTTATTTAAGCAGACAGGGATTCACAGATCCGCCAGCTCCAAACCACAGGTATCAGTGCTCCCCCTGGAGGGCGAGTCGAGAGGACTACTTTGATAAGGTGTTCAAAAGAGCAACACAAAGCAAATGTATTTGATGAGCTAAAGTGCCCAGTCCCTAGTTAGAGGTTAGTGGGCGGTTTCTGATGGGTTAAGCTTAAGTTTTATTTTCCCATTTGCATTGGGATTCAGTCTGCTTCGGTAGGAAGCCAAGGTGGGAGAGCTATCTCAGCCTAATGCCCTCATGATTAAATTTCTGTTTGAACTGTTAGAGGCCTAACCATAAGCCCTTTGTCCTCCATCTGAGCAGTGACAGCCTTTCTGAAAGTGGAGGTGTAGGAATAAAGCCTTCTGGGATCATCTGGAATGTGGATTGCAGCAGGGAGAGAGGAGATGTGGAATGTATTTAGAAATAGTAGTGGACACGTGGACTGAGGCCCTGGAGGTCTAAAGTAAAGCTGCAGAAATGGCTTTGAAGAGGTGCAAGGGATTAACAGATATTTTGAAAAGATTTCTTTTTCTTTTTTTTTTTTTTTTTTTGAGACAGGGTTTTGCTTTGTCACCTAGGCTGGAGTGCCATGGTGCTATCATGGCTTACTGCAGCCTTGATCTCCTGGGCTCAAGGGATCCTCCTGCCTCCACCTCCCAGAGTGCTGGGATTATAGGCGTGAGACACCACACTCAGCCGGCTTTTTGATTTTTCACCTATGTGAAATAACAGAAATGCCAGTAGAATTAGCAAGAGACTATTTTTTAAAATGAGCAAAAGGTGCAGTGAGCTGAGATCGCGCCACTGCACTCAAGCCTGGGCGACCGAGCGAGACTCCATCTCTAAAAAAAAAAAAAAAAAAAAAAGCAAAAGGAATTAAACTGTGACTTCCACAAGCTTCTTGAAACTGTGGCTTTCCTAAGGTACTGCTTCTGTCTCCTCAGGAAAGGAAGGATATTGTAGCGAGGCAGACAGCTTGCCATTCACTACTCCTCCAGTCATGCATGTGCATGTATTTTTCCTCTGATGAACGTTTTTCCTCAAAACACCCAGGCAAGAGCCAGTGGAAGACGACGTGTCCCAAGACAGTCGATGTGGCTGGCAAATGTCATTTCCTTCCCTGTGTCCTTTCAGACTAAGCCCTGGATGGTACGAAGAGTCTGGGAGAGGTAGCAGCTGCAATGTTTTCCATCATTCAGGAGGGGAAGATTTGTCTAGAAAAGGAAGGGGGTGTAGGCTTCTCCTCTTAAAGGTTAAAGGTTAGATGGCAACAGGCCTGGAGCCCTCATTAAGGTTCCCAAGGGACTGGCCCACCTCCTGCTCTCAGATACAGAGCTCTACTCACTCAGAGAAAGGCTTAAGCAGCTTAGTTCTTATCGGATAGCAGCTATTTAACCCCAAGAAGCTCAGCGTTATCAACTAAAAGAGTAATAATAACGTGGCAAGTGAAGTGATTGAGATTTTGATTTTTGTGTGCATGGTTTGCTTTGGGTTTTTGCTTGCATTGTAAGAGATGAGAAAGACTAAGAGGTGTGTTTTCTCACCCCATCCTAAGAGAGTAGCCAGCCTTTCTCTTTGGGGTTGAAGACTCCCAGAGTTCCTTGTGTTTTATAACTGAAGATGGAGATTTTGGGGCATGAGAACAGCTTCCAGAAAGACTTCTGTTGGAGGCGAGTGGCCCACTGAGTGGGAGGGGGCTGGTGCTAGAAGTAGAGGGAGAAGCAGGTGGCTGGGCCCAGGGGAGAAGAGACAGGTCTCCCCGGCACTTCTGAGGGCACTTGGCTTTTGAGGCCTTCCTTTCTTTCTTTCCTTTCTTTCCTTTCTTTCTTTTCCTTCCTTCCTTCCTTTCTTTTTCTTTCTTTCTTTCTTTCTTTTCTTTCTTTCTTTCTTTTTCTTTCTTTTCTTTCCCTTCCTTCCTTCCTTCCTTCCCTCCTTCCTTCCTTCTTTTCTTCCTTTCTTTTTTTTCTTTCTTTCTTTTTTCCATGTTTTTTAGAGATTGAGTCACACTGTATTTTCTAGGCTGGTCTTGAATTCCTGGGCTCAAGCAATCTTCCTGCTTCAGCCTCCTGAGTAGCAGCGATTAAAGGAGTGTAATCCCTGAGCAGGTTAACAGTTTCTTATTCCATGTGTCTATGGAAAGGCAGAGAATCTGCATTTCTACAGGGCCCCAGGCGATGCTGTGCAGGTGCATGCTAAGGAGCATGACCTGACATTTGATTCACACCAGGGTGGGAATCTCAGAAGCAGAGAGCCCTGGGGATGAAAGGGACAGGGTCCTGGATTCAGATCTCATTTTCCAGTGAAGACCCCGATGCAGAAAGTCACGTCTGAAATTGTGAGCTTACTCTACTGCCCGCTGGGACCTGCTCTGGATGGGAGAAGGAAGGAAAAGGACTAATCAGAGGAGCCGATGAAGTCACTCCATGAGGTGAGCACAACCCAGCCCTGCACACATTCCCACCTCCAGCCTCGGGGAGATGCTGGCTATGATCTCAGCCAGGGCAAGGCTCACATTCACTGGCCTTCAAGGGTACCCATAAGGAAGAGAGAAGAATGAGAAGAATGAGAGGCTTTCAGGAAAGCTGAGGTGAAACAGGCAATGTTTGGTCATTACATTTATTAATGTTTTTCCTATATTTGCATGATCTTCAAACAAAGAGTCAATTCATTTAGCTGAGTTTTTTTTTTAAAGGCAGTTAAAACAGCTAAACATTACTCAGTGCTGCATAAGCTAAACAGCCAGTTGATTAAATTTTCGCCCTTTTTCATAAATCTTGATATTGAACATATCAGTTACAATTCAAAGATATTCACGGGCACCTACTCTGTGGCAGGCACAGATGTCAGGTGCTGAAGAAGCAGTGAGCAGTGAACCAAAGTCCCTGCCCATTCTGACCAATCTAAAATCCCAGTGCGTGTGAGTGTGCATGTGCATGGGTGTGCATGTGTATACGTGTGTGTGTATGTGCATGCACACACTCTCTTTGTTATCCTACAATGCACAACCTTCACCCTTCTATTTCCCCACTTATCAAAATTCCCTTTACATCCTTGAACCTGTGTGCATATTTGAACTCCTGAACACAAGAACCAAGTGCATTTTGTGTGCAACATAACAATGCTGCCCAAACCGTCATCTTAAGGTGTTTTTTGGGCTCAAGTGGGACTTGAATTACCCTATCCATACAGCATGTGCTCAGCAGAGACTCTGTTGTAAACATCTCCACCACTGCTGATCAGGAGGTTAAAAATCAGTCTGGGATTCCTCAAAAAGCTGAATTTTCATAGACTGGGTTGGGAAGGGGGAGAATTACCCAGTGAGAAACTGGTTTAGCGAGAGTTTTCATGTAGTTTTTCATTGGACGACAGCGCCCTCTCTTGGTTCCTTTAAGGAAAACAGGCGGCATTTTCATTGAGAACAAAGTTCCAGTGGGAAAATACCAATAGTTTCTGAAAAGAAATTGAACTTCTTTCTGAAAGAAAAGAAACTTGACATTTGTCAAGGAGTTTCCAGGGTGCCTTCTTATTTATCCCAACACCTGTGACAGCCACCTCATCACTCAGAGCCTGCCTGCCTTCCTTCCCAAGCCTGTGACTATCAGGCTGCTCAGAATTCCCATCAGTCCAGGGCGTTCCCTCCTCACCTTCCCATCCAGGGCTGCCTCCTTATGCTTCTACCCTCCATCCATGTGATACTTTGCTTCCTACTGAAACCCACCTGTCCCTCGCCTTCTCAAAACTTTGATCCAACGCCTTGGGCTTCTGTGAGATCACTGGAGAAACTAATCTGTGCAGGACGAATGGAAATAAATAAGACTAAACAGCCTTTCCCCAAATCCCATAATCCTTCAAAGACATTGTGGCAGGCCAGGCTTCCATTTGCAACCAGAACAGTTCATGTTTACTGACTTTTTGCCATAATTCTGATGAATGTATAAGTTAAGCGTTAAAGAACTGGAGAAACTGGTGCCTGAGTGCAAGGGCTGGAATGCCCAAACAAACTCATTAAGACCCCGCCCAGGTTTTCTCAGACGTTAAAGTCTGGTCAAATAAGAAAAGCATTCTTACACATACACCTCGTACCAGGGCTCACTTAAGATCAACTTTCCAAGACTCTAGAGAAAGCTTTCCAGACCCCAGACCTTAGTTAAACACTAGAGAGAGATTGAATTAAACACCCCTGCTTGTAGGTGCACTCCCACATGCAGCATGGAGCTTAAAATGTATATTAGCACTAGAAAAAAACTTGAAACTTTGAGTTGGTCTGGTGACTCCAACCTTCTGCCTGTAACTGGTTGCAGAAATGAACTCCCTTATTTCCCAGGCTGTCTGCATCTTGTTATTGGACCGTGAGACCAAGCAGCCAGACCTCCTTCTGTCTGGGAACAACATTGCTGCACATCTTTTAAAGACAACCATCCAGCCTTTGCTTTCTGGCCAGAGACTCTGAATAAGTAAGGGATTGGGGGCCACAATGAAGGCAAGAAGGTTCACACATCTTAGGCCAAAGGAAGAAACACTTGTGAAAGGTTTTCTCAAGTTAAAACCGGGAGGTAGCTATGATTTTAGAATGATGGGGCCTGAACATTTTCAGGAAAACATCATTACGGATCAGAGACTTGCCTTTCATAAAATTTTTGTGGTGCCACTCTTGAAGAGTTCACAGTGCTCTTAGATGCATCATGATGACATTATAGTGTGTCTTCAGGAATTACATAAAGCAAGATTTACCTAATTCCTTCTCTAATTCATAGCTCAGCTAAACTCCAGATGAAATGACTGAGTGTCTCACCTGAATTAGAAGATGAAGCTTTGGGCTGGGCACAGTGGCTCATGCCTGTAATCCCAGCACTTTGGAAGGCCGAGGCGGTTGGATCACCTGAGGTCAGGAGTTCGAGATCAGCCTGGCCAACATGGCAAAACCCCCTTCCTCTCTACTAAAAATACAAAAATTAGCCACGTGTGGTGGCGCATGCCTGTAATCCCTGCTACTTGGGAGGCTGAGGCAGAAGAATTGCTTGAATCTGGGAGGTGGAAGTTGCAGTGAGCTGAGATCATGCCACTGCACTCCAGTTTAGGCAACAGAGCGAGACTCCATCTCAAAAAAAAAAAAAAAAAAAAGAAATGACGTTTTGAAAGATTAAAGGCTTGTTCATAACCATTTCCTTTTAACCTCAAGGTTCCTGAGCCCTGCCCAGCTAGAGATTAATGTCTGACTATCAACAGAAGACACGGTGCAGATGGCTCCTTGCTGGGGCACATGAAGACCAAAGCCAGGACACAGCCCTACCCTGCTAAACACAGCAGAGACTCTGCCCCAGGCCACCTCCTGTAAGAATCTGCTTCACTCCACAGCTGACCCCAGCATCTTCATGTGAGGTCCATGAATGGATACAGTTTCCAAATTTGTTTGTTTGGTTTTTTCTTTGACCCAGGAAACCCGAACTCTCATCAAAAATGAATAAATAAAAGGAGGGATGGGTAAGAAAATGCTAAAAATATCTTTTTTGAGTCATTAACATTCACTTGAAATTTGTCTCCACTATTTCCTACTTACCTAGCAAATTCTAACCTGAGTAGCATGGGTGATGGCACTAAGCCCTAGAACAGAAAAAGCAGACTTAAGCTCTGTATTAGTCCGTTCTCTCACTGCTAATAAAGATATACCTGATACTGGCTAATTTATAAAGGAAAGAAGTTTAATTGACTCACAGTTCAGAATGGCTGGGGAGGCCTCAGGAAACTTACAATCGCGGTGGAAGGGGAAGGGGAAGCAAGGTAACTTCTTCACAAGGCGGCAGGAAGAAGTGCTGAGCAAAGAGTTGGTAAAGCCCCTTATAAAACCATCAGATCTTGTGAGAATTCATTCACTATCATGATGACAGCATGGAGATAACCACCTCCATGATTCAATTACCTCCCACCGGTCTCTCCCATGACACATGAGGATTATGAAAACTACAATTCAAGATGAGATTTGTGTGGGGACACAGCCAAACTACATCAAGCTCCATTCTAATTTATGGTGACTGTTGAGCCTGCTTAATAATATCCCACGTTTGTACAACTTTTCTCATTCCCCAAAAGGCTCTCACGAATGTTTTCTCATTGGATATTAGCAAGTTCCCCAGACGGGAAGCGGATTTAATATTACTATTCCCCATTCACAGTTGATGGGAGGGAAGTTAACAGAGATTAAGGCTCTACTCAAAATTGGTAGACCTTTGTGATAATAGAGGCATTTCTTTCTCTTCCCATTAAACAGTGCTGTCATTCTTAGTTTACAGATTAAGACCAATCAGGGCAAAGCAATTTGTTTGAGAGTACTGAGTCAGAGTTCCATCTTTGCTCCAGGGATTTTAGATGCCACCTTTATTATTCACTACATTTTCATATGCATTTGATTCTATTTCTGGACTTTCTATTCTATTTCATTGGTCTGTCTATCTATGCACTATATCTCATTGTTTTTATTATAGAAGTTCGATTAGATATCTTAATGTCTGGTAGAACGCTCTACCACCACTGTCATTATTATTTTTTCTTTTAGTATTCTCTGGCTATTCTTGCACATTTATTTTTCCACATAAACTTCAGTATCAACTTGCCAAGCTCTAAAACAAAATTCTGGCCAGGAACAGTGGCTCATGCCTGTAATCTCAGCACTTTGGGAGGCCAAGGCTGGCGGATCACCTGAGGTGAGGAGTTTGAGACCAGTCTGACATGGAGAAACCCTGTCTCTACTAGAAATATAAAATTAGCCGGGCATGGTGGTGTATGCCTGTAATCCCGGCTACTTCGGAGGCTGAGGCAGGAGAATCGCTTGAACCCAGGAGGCAGAGGTTGCAGTGAGCCAAGATTGTGCCATTGCACTCCAGCCTGGGAAATAAGAGTGAAACTCCATCTCAAAAACAAACAAACAAACCAAAACCTCCTGGTATTTTTATTGGGATTGAGATAACTTCATAATTTTACTTATAGAGAATTGTGAGAACCCTGAATATTTGAGACATGTGTCAGTTAATTTAGAAAGTTTATTTTGCCAAGTTTGAGGATGCACATCTGTGACACAGTCTCAGGAAGTCCTGATGATATGTGCCCAAGGTGGTTGGAGCACAGCTTGGTTTTATACATCTTAGGGAGTCATGAGACATCAATCGATATATGTAAGATATACATTGGTTCCACCCAGAAAGGTAGGACAACTTGAGTAGGAAGGGGGCTTCCAGGTTACAGGTAGGGGAGAGACAAATGGTTGCATTCTTTTGAGTTTCTGATTAGCCTTTCCAAAGGAGGCAATCAGATATGCCTTTATCTCAGTGAGCAGAGGGACAACTTTGAATAGAATGGGAGGCAGGTTTGCCTTGAACAGTTCCCAGTTTGATTTTTCCCTTTAGCTTAGGTATTTGAGGGTCCCAAAATTTATCTTCTTATCATATTTCCCCCCTTGTCTTTTTAAAAATCTTTTGAACAACATATGCTTTCACTTATAAGTGGGAGCTGAACAATGAGAACATGTGGACACAGGGAGGGGAAAAACACACACTGGGGCCTGTCGTGGGAGAGTGGTGGTGGGGACAGTATTAGAGAAAAGAGCTAATGCATGCTGGGCTTAATACCTAGGTGATGGGTTCATAGGTGCAGCAAACCACCCTGGCACATGTTTACCTATGTGTCAAACCTGCACATCATGCACATGTACCCTGCAACATAAAAAAAAAAAATTTAATTAAAAATAAATAAATAAATATAATCTTTTGGAGAAAGCATTTTAGAAGAAAATGAGTCTCTGGTCTCGGGTTTCATCTGATCTCTCACAGCTAAGATGGTTTATTCCTAGATAGGTAGGTCACGAGTTATTAGGAAAGCTCATTTTTAGTAGGTTGAGAAGTCTCATGTCCTGTGAAGAAAAAAACAGGGGGAGGCTGGCTGGGTTTGGTGGCTCATACCTGTAATCCCAGCACTTTGGGAGGCTGAGGCAGGTGGATCACCTGAGGTCAGGAGTTCAAGACCAGCCTGGCCAACATGGTGAAATCCCACCTCTACTAAAAATACAAAAATTAGCCAGGAGTGGTGCAGGGCATCTGTAATCCCAGCTACCTGGGAATGAAGCAATTCTCCTTGAACCCAGGAGGTGGAGGTTGCAGTGAGCCAAGATTGTGCAACCGCATTCCAGCCTAGGCAACAAGATTGAAAACTCTGTCGAGAGAGAGAGAGAGAGGATAGAGAGAAAGAGAGAGAAAGAGAGAGAGAGAGAAAATGGGGGAGGGAGGGAGAAAAAGAACAACAAACAAAAGAACAATCCTGGAAAACTGCTATAGGCCACATTACTCTGAAGTCCACACATCAGTAGGTAGGTTGAAAATGGCTAACATATGTAAATAGGTTACTGCTATTTTCTTCTGAAGTTTAAGTTGTGTAGATTCAGTTCACAAGGCTTTAGGAAAGCACAACTTAGCTTTCAGTGATTTCAAATTAGGAAAAACTGAAAAAAAGAAGAAAGAAAAAAATTGAAAAATTATTTTGGAAACATTTTAGCCAGGAAATATTAAAATTCAGTTCAAATTGTAGAAAATAGTAAAAATTGAAAAATATTAGGTGAGACTGGACTCTAACAACTGCTGTACTATATAGCTTTTTGAAACATAATTTTTCTCTCTCCAGTTTCCAATTTTTACTAAAGACAAATTATGGTAGGACCAATTTGCTTTATTACACTTGGTCAGATTATTTGTATAAAGTGCAGCAAGAGTAATTATTTTTCACATAGGATTTTAAAATTGGCTTTGATGGAACATTGTCCTACAGAAGGAATCTCAGATAAGACTTTCTTAAGCCAAGTCCAGCCATGAATTTGTACAATCAAATACCTATAAGTTGGATGAATTCTTCTACTCTTGAGGTCCCAAGATAACTTGGGGCTCTGGACCTGTCAGGAAGTTACATTCTGTACATTCTGTGACATTTTGATCCTGTACAAAGACTTTATAGACAAAGTATGAGGACAGTTTTCCCAAGGGGCTTTTATTGGCTAAGTCAATTTCAATTCCTTGAAGGAAAGCATACCATTCTAGCCAAAGCCTTGGTAAAATAAACAGTTTCTCCAATTGTATTCTGTTACAACTCAAAACAGATTCTTATTGCACTTATGCAAATAACTATATTGCCATAGTTAAGAATACTTACAAATAGTTTTCAAATTCCAGAGAAATCAGGTAGAGAGAAACAAATATGCTCCAAATTTTGTCTATAGGAGTATATTAAATTGTAAAAAGCTGTCAATAGCTCAAAAGAAAAGTTTCCCTGACTCCAAAAAACAAAGAATCAGCAACATTTTAAGCAAAAAGTCAAAAAGATTACTTCAGTCTTCTATTAGTTCAGTCCATGAAGATAATTGCTGTTCTGCTTGATATTAGCAAACATTTCAGTTCTCCATGAGCCCTGAAAGTTTTTCCTTTATTCTGAAGTCAGAAACTCCAAAGTTACCAGAATCTTGCATTCAGGAGCACCTGTTAGAGTTTTATAGCTGATTATAAAACCACCTTCTAAAGAGGACCAAAACAAGGCAATAATTGCCCATGGATGACAAAAAGTTTTAGGGCAGCCATAGTCAAAGACACAGTTGACAAGGAAATTTGTTACCTATGTAGTACACAATAATTTAATGTAACAATTATAATCACTACTGATAATGTACACTAAGTCATATCAGAATTATAGGAGTTTTCCATAATTTCAGAACACATACCAATAACATATGTATACAAATACAGCCCAAAGAAAACCAAATACCATTTCATATTTGACAATGTTTCCTGTATAATTTTTATACCAAATAAAACGAATGTATCATTTTTGGACTTTAAGAACCTAATATCTTAAAGGATTAATTAGGTTAGAAAAATACATAATTTATAATTTGATTTTGGAAAGGTTGTCAAATATCAAAGGTTTAAAACACTTGATATCACAAAATAGGATCACAGGTCATTATAAAATAAGTCATTTATTTAACCGAAGTGATAATTCAATGATTTCAAAAAAGGTGAAACCTTCACTCTTTGAGAGAGGAGACTTAATTTTCCTAACAATAAGCCCTAATAAAAACAGCAAAAAGCCAATTAAATTTGTTTTCTAAAATTTTATAAACAATCTATAAAATTTTAATCGTGACTATAATATATAACTTCCATAAACCTTTTAACCTTTATTGAGGGGTCCATTAATGCTTCAAGAAAACTTTGTTAATCTGACAGAGAGGCCCATATGCTGCTCTTGCATTGCTGTGTCTTTGACATTAATGGTTAATTTACAGAAAAACTGAACTTATTTTATTTCTCAAAATCGGTTTTTAAAATCTCACATGCCCACCTCTTCCATGATAGTCTCTGGGCCTTGAGGAGTTTAATAGCTTTAATTTCTGGCATTTTATTTTATTGGCATCTTCTACCAGGCCTGATGATAAGGCTTTAATTGCTGTCAGTGTTTAAGATTTAACAGGACTTCATGTTGTTTTTAGACCCAGAGTCAAAGCCCTGTAACTCAATGTCACAAGGACTTTAAAAGCACATAAGATACACAGATGTAATAATCTCAATTTAAAAAACATTTAATCTCTTTTTTCTAAGCAAACCAAAACTTAATATTAATGACGTAAGAATTATTGAAATAAAATGTAAAATCTTTTGGGCCAGTTAGCAAAAAGCAAAAGAAAAGACCTTCTGCGGTGCACAGAAAATATTATGTTGGAAGAAAACATTTCCTTTAGCCTTTAAGAAAACATTGTTAGCATCGGGCCACAACAAACAGAGCTTTAGAGGGGAGAAAAGCTTATATGAGCTGAAAATAAGTTGAAGGAAAGTGTTACTATTTCCTGCCTTTTAAAGAGGGGAGAGTAAAACTGAAAACAGCGAGATGCAATAAAAATTGAACTTTGGGTTAAAAAAAATTAAAATCTATTATAATTTATTAAGAGTAAATCAATCCCTTAAGAAGATTTCATTGTTCTAACCAATTCTTTAGTGTATAAGCAGTTTTTTACATCAAACCCAGTCTCCAGAAGGACCGTTATAATTTCTCTTTAATAATAGACATCTTGATCATATAAAAGTCTGTTTTAATAAATCCTCTTATTGTGACTTACACAGACCATTCATGACATGCTTGAACTTTCTGGTTTGTCCTGAACATTTCTCTTTCTTAAACAACCAGGTATTTTATTCTAGGACTAAATTTACCACACAAGAGTCTTCCTCATATAAACTTATTTCTCTTTAAGCTTTCTTACTTAAAAATGTCTCTTTATTTCTATAACATTCCTTACATCTCTCTTATTTTCTGGTTCCTTTTACCTTGTTTTACATATAACCTTTAAATAAGCTTTGAATTAGACAAAATTGTTTGCTTTTTTAAAAAGGACACTTTTTTAGAAAGGTTTTCTTATAATATATTTTTGTTGAAAAATACCCAAATAATGAAATATTTATGATTTAATTTACTATAACTTTAGATTCTAAATTATGACAAACTTATATACAAGTATATTTTCCATTACATTTACCTAATTATTAATGGAAATAATAGACACAGGTCAAGAAATAATAGACACACACAAGATAGTGAAAGCTGGGTCCAGAGGGTCACCACCTTCTGGTCCTGTGATGTCGCCAATGCACAGGATATACCCCATTTATTATTAAGTTTAGGGAGGGTAGGGGTAGGTTAGTGAGGGATTTAGGGTCGTTTGATTATCAGGTGAGATGGTCACATGGGGATGAAGTAATTCTTTAACATAATATCGGTCTGCAGAAGTACAGTATACAGAGACAAGAATTTACAATATAGTGTGTGCATCAGCAATTTCTAACAGAGCCTTAAAATAGAAACACAGTCTATCCATAACCTATATTTAGTAAGATACTATCAGTAGTAATAATTGCAGCAAAAGCTGTTTGCAAACAATCAATAGAAGCAGGACAGGAAACTAGACAACTGGTTAGACCACAAATTCTCAGAAGGGAGTATGTCTTAACCCTAAAGAGACCTAGGAGAGCCGTGGCAAGATAAGGGCATTTATAGCCCTGTCTTATCCATATGAACAGGCGCCCCTCATGCATCCGTTTATAGGCTCTCCAAAAGGGTCACATTCCATTCCCAGAGCTATGAACATCTACTTTTCTGGGATAAGAATCTTGGTGATGTGAAACCTCCCTGACTGCTTGTCAGTTTATAGGCTCTCTGCAGAGGGAAGCATATCACGTACTGTTGGTTCATTCTGGCAGCCCAACCTGGCATTTTCTTTACATAATCCTGCATGCAATTTTGTATTTACAATAATCAGGAGCATTTCATCTTTTATTCTGTAGCAATAGTTTCAGGGGGTCTCCCTACATATGCCAAATTTCAACACCTTATAATATTAGGAAGGGATAAGTATGAAATTAAAGATGGATGCCAAATCAAACATAAAATTACAGAAAACAATCTTAGGATTGTATGAAGAGACCAATTTTATTTAGATAGGAGCTACTTATCTTTTACTGGATCTCTGAGCTCTTGGCAGAGCTCACACTGAATCCTGGGTCTCCAAAGGGAGAACTATTATGAGGCTAGACCATGTGATGCTTTTACAGGGCACTTAAAAAAAAATGGGGCAGGGGGATCCAGCAAGATGGCCAAACAGGAACAGCTCCAGTCTGCAGCTCCCAGTGAGACCAACACAGAAGGCAGGTGATTTCTGCATTTCCAACTGAGGTACCCTGTTCATCTCACTGGGACTGGTTAGGCAGTGGGTGCAGTCCACAGATGGTGAGCACAAGTAGAGTGGGGCATCACCTCACCCTACAAGTGCAAGGAGTGGGGGGTCTCCCTTTCCCAGAGAAAAGAAGCCATGAAGGACTGTGCTATCTGTCCCAGAGACTATGCTTTTCCCATGATTTTTGTGATCCGCAGACCAGGAGATCCTCTCGTGTGCCTACATCACCAGGACCCTGGGTTTCAAGCACAAAATTGGGCAGCTGTTCAGGCAGACACCAAGCTAACTGCAGGATTTTTTTTTTGTACCCCAGTGGTGCCTGGAACCCCAGTGAGACAGAATCATTCACTCCCCAGGAATTGGGGCTGAAGCCAGGGATTAAGTGGTCTCACTCAGCAGGTCCCACTCCCATGGAGCCCAGCAAGCTAAGAACCACTGGCATGAAATTCTCACTGCCAGCACAGCAGTCTGAAGTCGACTTGGGATGATTGAGCTTGATAGGGGGAGGGGCGTCCACCATTACTGAGACTTGAGTAGGCAGTTTTCCCTTGACAGTGCTAAGGACTGAGCAGAACTCAACACAGCATGGCAAAGCAACTGTGGCTAGACTGCCTCTCTAGATTCCTCCTCACTGGGCAGAGGATCCCTAAAAGAAAGGCAGCAGCCCAGTCAGGGGCTTATAGATAAAACTCCCATCTCCCTGGGACAGGTAGCACCTGGGAGAAGGAGGGGTTGTGGGCACAGCTATAGTGGACTTAAACGTTCCTGCCTTCTGGCTCTGAAGAGAGCAGCGGATCCTGACAAGGAGGGTTCTCACAGCACAGCACTCTAGCTCTGCTAAAGGACAGACTGCCTCCTCAAGTGGGTCCCTGACCTCCATGCCTCCTGACTGGGAGAGACCTCCCAACAGGGATTGATAGACACTTCACACAGGAGAGCTCTGGCTGGCATCAGGCCAGTGCTCCTCTGGGAAGAAACTTCCAGAGGAAGGAGCAGGCAGCAATCTTTGCTGTTTTGCAGCCTCTGCTGGTGATATCCAGGCAAATAGGGTTTGGAGTGGACCTCCAGTATACTGCAGCAGCCCTGAAGAAGAGGGGCCTGACTGTTAGAAGAAAAACTAACAAATGGAAAGCAATAACATCAACATCAACAAAAAGGGCTGACACACAGAAATCCCATCCATAGGTCATCAGCCTCAATGATCAAAGGTAGATAAATCCACAAAGATGAAGAAAAACCAGTGCAAAAATGCTGAAAATTCCAAAAGCCAGAATGCCTCTTCTCCAAATGATTGCAACTCGTCTCTAGCAAGGGCATGAAACTGGGTAGAAAATGAGTTTGATGAATTGACAGAAGTAGGCTTCAGAAGGCAGGTAATAACAAATTCCTCTGAGCTAAAGGAGCATGTTCTAACCCAATGCATGGAAGCTAAGAACCTTGACAAAAGGTTACAGAAAGTGCTAACTAGAATAACCAGTTTAGAGAAGAACATAAATGACCTGATGGAGCTGAAAAACAGAGCACAAGAACTTCGCAAAGCATACACAAGTATCAATAGCCGAATTGATCAAGCAGAAGAAAGGATATCAGAGATTGAAAATCAACTTATTGAAATAATACATGAAGACAAGATTAGAGAAAAAAGAATCAAAAGGAATGAATAAAAACTCCAAGAAATATAGGACTATGTGAAAATACCAAACCTATGATTGATTGGGGTCCCTAAAATTGACAGGGAGAATGGAACCAAGTTGGAAACAAACTTCAGGATATTATCCAGGAGAACTTCCCCAACCTAGCAAGGCAGACCAACATTCAAATTCAGGAAATACAGAGAACATCACAAAGATACTCCTCGAGAAAAGCAACCCTAAGACACAATATCACATTCTCCAAGGTTGAAATGAAGGAAAAAATGTTAAGGGTAGCCAGAGAGAAAGGTCAGGTTGCCGAAAAGGAAGCCCATCAGACTAACAGCAGATCTCTCTGCAGAAACCCTACAAGCCAGAAGAGAGTGGGGGCCAATATTCGACATTCTTAAAGAAAAGAATTTTCAACCTAGAATTTCATATTTAGCCAAATTAAGTTTCATAAGTGAAGGGAAATAAAATCCTTTACAGACAAGCAAATGCCAAGGGATTTTGTCACCACCAAGCCTGCCTTACAAGAACTCCTGAAGGAAGCACTAAATATGGAAAGGAAAAACCAGTACCAGCCACTGCAAAAACACACCAAAACATAAAGACCAAGTGACAGTATGAAGAAACTGCATCAACTAATGTGCAAAATAACCAGCTAGTATCATGATGACAGGATCAAATTCACACATAACAATATTAATCTTGAATGTAAATGGGCTAATTGCCCCAATTAAGACACAAACTGGCAAATTGGATAAAGAGTTAAGACCCATTGGTGTGCTGTATTCAGGAGACCAATCTCTTGTGCAAAGACATATATAGGCTCAAAATAAAGGGATAGAGGAGTATTTACCAAGCAAATGGAAAGTGGAAAAAAAAAAAAAAAAAAAAAAAGCAGAGATTGCAATCCTAGTCTCTGGTAAACAGACTTTAAACCAACAAAGATCAGAAAAGACAAAGAAGGGCATTACATTATGTTAAGGGATCAATCCAACAAGAAGAGCTAACTATCCTTAATATACAGGCACCCAATATAGGAGCAACCAGAGTGATAAAACAAGTTCTTAGAGACCTACAAAGAGAAGTAGACTCCACACAATAATAGTGGGAGACTTTAACACCTCACTGTCAATATTAGACAGATCAAGGAGACAGAAAATTAACAAGAATATTAAGGACTTGAACTCAGCTCTGGACCAAGTGGACCTAATAGATATCTACAGATATATACCTCAAATCAACAGAATATACATTCTTCTCAGCACCACATCAACTTATCCTAAAATTGAGCACATAATTGGAAGTAAAACACTCCTCAGCAAGTGCAAAAGCATGGAAATCATAACAGCCTCTCAGACCACAGTGCAATCAAATTAGAACTCAGAGGCTAAAGCAGTGCTTAAAGCTAAATTTATAGCAATAAATGCCCACATCAGAAAGTGGGAAAGATCTAAAATCGACACCCTAACATCACAATTAAAAGAACTAGAGAAGCAAGAGCAAACAAATTCAAAAGCTAGCAGAAGACAAGAAATAACTAAGATCAGAGTAGAACTTAAGGAGATAGAGACAAAAAAACCTTCAAAAAATCAATGAATCCAGGACCTGTTTCTTTGAAAAGATTAACAGAATAGATAGACCACTAGGCAGAATAATAAAGAAGAAGAAAAAGAAGAATCAAATAGACACCATAAAAAATGATAAAGGGAATATCACCACAGATCCCAGAGAAATACAAACTACCATCAGAGAATACTATAAACACCTCTACACACACACACACACACACACAAACTAGAAAACCTAGAAGAAATGGATAAATTCCTGGACACATACACCCTCCCAAAACTAAACCAGGAAGAAGTCTAATCCCTGAATAGACCAATACCAAATTGAGGTAGTAATTAATAGCCTACCAACCAAAAAAAGTCCAGGACTAGATGGATTCACAGCCTAATTCTACCAGAGGTACAAAGAGGAGCTGGTAGCTTTCCTTCTGAAACAATTTCAAACAATAGAAAAAGAGGGAATCCTGCCTAACTAATTTTATGAGGCCAGCATCATCTTGATACCAGAACCGGGCAGAGACACAACAAATAAAGAAAATTTCAGGCCAATATCCCTGATGAACATCAATGCAAAAGTCCTCAATAAAATACTGGCAAACCAAATCCAGCAGCACATCAAAAATCTTATTCACCACAATCAAGTTGCTTCATCCCTGGCATGCAAGGCTGGTTCAACATCCACAAATCAATAAACATAATCCATCACATACACAGAACTGATGACAAAAACCACATGATTATCTCAATAGATGCAGAAAAGGCCTTTGACAAAATTTAACACCCCTTCATGCTAAAAACTCTCAATAAATTAGGTATTGACGGAACATATCTCAAAATAATAGCTATTTATGACAAACCCACAGCCTATATCATACTGAATGGGCAAAAGCTGGAAACATTCCCTTTGAAAACCAGCACAAGACAAGGATGTCATCTCTCACTACCCCTATTCAACATAGTGTTGGAAGTTCTGGCCAGAGCAATCAGTCAAGAGAAAGAAATAAAGGGTATCAAATAGGAAGAGAGGAAGTCAAATTGTCTCCACTTGCAGATGACATGATTGTATATTTAGAAAACCCCATCGTCTCAGCCCCAAAACTCCTTAAGCTGATAAGCAACTTCAGCAAAGTCTGAGGATACAAAATCAATGTGCAAAAATCACAAGCATTCCTATATACCGATAATGGATAAGTGAATTCCCATTCACAATTGCTACGAAGAAAATAAAATACCTAGGAATACAACTTACAAGGGACGTGAAGGACCTCTTCAAAGAGAACTACAAACCATTGCTCAAGGAAATAAGAGAGGACACAAACAAATGGAAAAAGAATTCCATGTTCATGGATAGGAAGACTCAGTATCACGAAAATGGCCATACTGCCCAAAGTAATTTATAGATTCAATGCTATTCCCATCAAGCTACCATTTACTTTCTTCACAGAACTAGATAAAACTACTTTAAATTTCATATGGAACCAAAAAAGAGCCTGTATAGCCAAGACAATCCTAAGCAAAAAGAACAAAGCTGGAGGCATCATGCTATCTGACTTCAAACTATACTACAACACTACAATAACCAAAATGGCAACTGGTACTGGTACCAAAACAGATATATAGACCAATGGAACAAAACAGAGGCCTCAGAAATAACGCCACACATCTACAATTGAGGGACATTCTGGCTATTACTCCTTAAAACTGGCTAAATGCCTGACTATTACTCCTCAAAACTGCCGTCGTGAAAAACTCTCACAGACTGGAGGAGACTGAGGAAACATGAGGACGGAATGAGATGTGCTGTCCTGAGTGGGATCCTGGAACAGAAAAAGGACATTAGTTGAAACACTAGTGATATTCAAATACAGTCTGGATTTTGACAATAATGTGGAAATATTAGTCTCTTAGTTTTGATGAACGTATCATGGTAATATGAGATTTTAACCTAGAGGAACCTCGGTGAGGTGTGTATGGGAACTCTGTGTCACTTTACAACTTTATTTATTATTCATTTATTAATTATTATTTTTTTGAGACAGAGTCTCACTCTGTTGCCCGGGCTGGAGTGGAGTGGCATGATCTCGGCTCACTGCAACTTCTGTCTCCCAGGTTCCAGCGATTCTCATGCCTCAGCTTCCCAAGTAGCTGGGATTATAGGCCTAGGTTACCACGCCCGGTTAATTTTTTGTATTTTTAATACAGACGGGGTTTCGCCACAGGCTGGAACTCCTGACCTCAGGTGATCCGCCTGCCTCGGCCTCCCAAAGTGCTGGGATTACAGGCGTGAGCCACCGCGCCTTGCCACTTTACAACTTTTATATAAGTCTAAAATTATTCTGAAATTTAATAAAATTACAATGCTGCCCTGTTGCTTCACCTCCCAAATTCTACCCCGTTTTAGAACTGTTTGTAGGCTGTAAAATCTCTCATATCTGCGTTACATTATGTACTATATTTCTGCTATATTGAAATTCTCCAGAGAAGAGCAAAATACAGAACACCGAACCTCTCAAGAGCTGTGTGCAAGTGCTGTTACATAGTGTGACCACTAGATGGAGATCGTATCCCGGTGGCGAAAACAGGCAACCTTGACCAAGCGGTGTCTTAGAGCAAAGTTCACGACGAAATCTCTTTTCTGAAATAATGCAATAGGCATGAATCTCAGTCTCCAGACTCTAGGACGTAAGAAATACTAAAGGCTTATGTACTACTTCAGGAGCCAAAGAAAATGAAACTTCAGTCCTTCTTGGGGCAATTCTCTCTTCCATTCAACCCCAGGGAAACGAAAGGTGCCAATGTTCAGGGTTTTACCAATGAACTAGGAGCTGGCCCTAGTAACCTGTCCTCACTGAGGACCACTGAGATGTTGAGACAGGAGATAGAAGGAAATTATTGAGGCAGATAGTGAGGGTAAGAGTCCTAAGCAAGGCTTCTCTTTTAACAAAAAGCAGCCCAAGAAACTATTTTTTCTAACAAAGAGCAGCCTGAAAATCGAGCTGCGAACATAGATAAGCAAGAGGGAAGCTTGCACGGGTGAATGCCGGCAGCTGTGCCAATAGAAAAGGGCTACCTGGAAGGCACGTATGTTCAACATGGAGGCTCCATCTTCCCTTTTCTTTGTCATCACCTGTGCAGTAAAGAAATAGCCAACATGGCGCTGGCCAGGTAGAGAACTCATCTGCATAATAGAAGATTAGGGTGAGGTCAGCAAGCTTTTTGCGCCCTATGCAAATGGCATATCTAGCCCTAACCAGTTTTTCGCACCTTATGCAAATAGCACACCTGGCCCCACCAATCATTCGTGCCCTATGTAAATCACACACTGTCTCCTCAAGCTCATCCATAAAACCCCCTGCATTTCACCACGGAACCGAAAAACCCGTTCAGGAACCCCTATCTTCACAACAGAGAGAGCTATTCTCTTTCTTTCGCCTACTAAATTTCCGCTCTTAAGCTCACTCTTTTTTTACGCATCCTAGTTTCCTGTGGCCGTGAGACAACAAATCTCAGGTATTTACCCCAGACAATGATGCTGATTCGATATTCTTTGTTCCTGCTCCCATGACCTCACCTGGCCTACGGCTGTCTTGCTTTAGTGTCAGGTTTGGAACCTGGGCACCTTGGCAAGGTTGGGGACCAAGGAACCTAGGACAGGTCTCTCTGCTGTCCTTCTGGGTCCTTTCACATCCTCAGAGCACTCTCTGGACCCGGGGCACAGATGCCTTCTCCTCCCAGCACCCTAGGACTACTCTTTTGTCTATGCTGGCCTTGCATCCCTCTCTGCCTCTTCAGGCTGCCCTCAAAGGCCCTCTCTTTCATTCACCTCTGTCCATCTGAAGGAAAAAATGGAGGCAGAATTAATGTAAATAGAGAGTTTATTTGGGCCAAGTTTGAGCACTGCAACCAAGCGGCAGAGACTCAAGTTGCCCTGAATCTATGCTCCCATTAACAGCAGTTACAAGTGGGTTTTTAAAGGAAAAGAAGCAGTTCCTAAGTTGCTTACCAAGAACTTACATTAAAATAACGTAAGCTATTGATGGGCTATAGAATGTTCTCTGTGTCACAAATTTCAGGAACATAAAGATAATGGGTGAGGCAGCACTTTGCTAGTTTTCTTTCCTGACATCGAACTCTATTCTCCTCAATGGATTTAAGCATCCATAAACAAATGTTAAGAGGAAATGGTTTGAAAGCAATACCTGCTTTCAACCTGCTATAAACCTTCCCTAAAGCAAGGAAGTACCAGCTACTATTTTCCACAAAAGAAATAAAATATAAACTCAAAATTCTTCAGTAAGTACCCCGTCACACCACAGAGGCACACCTCTGTGACCAGCTCATAATGGATGCCTCTATACCACTGTTTCCTATGCAATGTCAAAATAATAAAAGCTGCTACTTACTAGAAAATGTCTTCCTTTGTTACCTTCTCTCTGGATACCAACTCTGTGATAGACCTCAACAAGGATGAGGAGTGTCAACTCCCGCAGAACAGATTTGTTGGGAAGTAACTGATCCCTGGATTGCTGCCTACGGTGGCCCTGCTTATGCAGACAGGTGGCAAAGTGAACCTTCCACAACCCTTGCTTCAGTTCATCTTAGTGAATAACCATTGAGCTTTTCCATAGGTAGAACAAACGACCACTGTGATGACTGTCTAAGATTTACCCACTGACCATAAGGAGCTTATGCTTTCAGGGGAAGACGCATCCCTAATTGTGAGAGGGATCATGGTGTGGGTTCTCCAGTTCCACAATGACAGCTTATGTTATATGAAGGGAAAGGTGATGGGTCTTGTTGTCTTAAGTGTTTCTACCTTTCTCCAAAGGAAACAACAAAGCAGCAAGGGCCAAGTGCCCTTCCATCTGCATCTAGATCAAGGCTGAGAACATGTAAGCAGGACTATCCCAGAAGGTAACACCAAATTGGTTTTGCCAGCTGCTGTGATTGAATTGTACCCCCTACCCCAAATTCAGACTTGGAAGCAGTAACTCTCAATGTGACTGTATTTTAAGATGGGATCTTTAAGAGGTAATTAAGGTTAAATCAGGTCATAAGGCTAGACTCCGATCTGATAGGATTAGTGTCTTTACCAGAAAAGACATCAAAAGCCAGAGAGCTCATGCATGTGGCTCCCCAGCCCCTTGGAAGAAAGGCTATCCGAGGATAAGGCAGGAAACAGCTGTCACTGGGATCAAGGCTGACACCTCAAGCCCGGACTTACCAGAACTGTGAGAAAGCACATTTGTTATTTATGTCACCCCATCTATGGTATCTGTGATGGCAGCCGAGCTGACTACCACACCACATAGCTTCATCACTCACCTAAACCATGCAAAGGGGTTGAGGCCAAGGAAGTGTAGGGGCACATTGATGTGGAGGAATAAGAGGGAAAGTCACGAGAGAACCAACCCTGACTTATGTCCAGGACATAGGGATCAGTGCCACACCTACCTGTGACATCTCTCTTTAGGGCCTGGTTAGAGCAGGCAGAAGAGGGGCAGCGGCTGCGCTGGAGCAAACGCTAGCCCCCAGTGTTGGGCAAGTGTGTGTGCTCGCTGGGGCCAGCTGTGGCGCTGTGAAACAGAGCCCCGCTGAGAAGACTGTGTGGGGATCAAAATGTGGCCCTGACAGTGGGCCAGGCAACCAAAGCCCAGGGCCTGAGCGAGGAGTCAGAAGAAGCCGGCCAGAGGAGAGGCCTGGCTGCTTCAGCTGACCTATAGCAGCAGGTCCCATGGGGGTCTGCAAGGGTCTCGCGTTGGCTGCCTGACATGGTTTGGTTTGTCTCCTCCAAATCTCCTGTGGAAATGGGATCCCCAGTGCGGGAGGTGGGGCCTGATGGGAGGTGTTCGGGTCACAAGGGTGGATTCCTCATGGAATGACTTGGTGATCTCCTTGCAGTAATGAGTGAGTTCTTGCTCGGTTTCTTCAGGCAGGAGCTGGTTGTTTAAAGAGCCTAGCACCTCCTCCCCTCTCTCGCTCCCTCTCTCATCAGCGGGACACACCTGCTCCCTCATCACCTTCTGTGATGAGTAAAAGCTTCCTAAGACCTCAGCAGAACCAGAGGCTGGCACTATGCTGCCTGTACCATCTGCAGAACTCTACAGGGAGGTCAATTATGCCCTGTCTGTCTTGGTAAATCTTCAGCTTACGTAAGGTGAAGTAAACACATGAGAAGAAAGAGTGGGACAAGTCAATGATGCATTCATCTTAGGTTGGGTGAAGGGATGATTTCTGGGTTGTCCTTGTCCTCTACCCATGAAGATAGGCTGGCAAGTGACACTGTCAGGGAGTCCACAGAACTGTTTAGGGCAGTTAATCCAGCGCAAATCCGTATCCAGACAGGTCTGCAGTAACCCCAATTCTTACCTCCACAGAAGAAAGCATTTGAGCGGCAGAAGGAGAGAGACCGCGGCAAGTGTTAGAGGAGGAGTGAAAGTTTATTAAAAAGCTTTACAGCGGGAGTGAAAGGCAGGAAAGTACACTTAGAAGAGGGGCCAAGAGGGCGACTTGAGAGATCAAGTGCCCCGTTCAACCTTTTGACTTCGGGCTTTATACATCAGCACATTTCCAGGGTCCTGTGTTCCTTCTCCCCGATTCTTCCCTTGGAGTGGACTGTCTGTATGTGCTCACTTAAGCCCACTCACCAACTCCTGAGATCTTATCCGGAAGCTGCTGATCACCAGTTTCAGGTGTTTTCTATCTACTGGGAGACTGCCTTTCCCTGGCACTGGCTGCAACCAATTATTACTTTAGAGAGACAGTTAAAAACCACCTGACCATCACCTGATGGTCGCCTGACATTCCTGGTGGTGGGGGCAGGGAGCCCTCTCCTACCCTGCTCATGCCTGACTAGCTACCAACTGTAATACTTATAAGAAGAGCAAGAGATACCATGCAGGCATGCACACAGAGGAAAGACCATGTGAGGACACGGTGAGAAGGCAGCGTTGGCAAACTAAGGGCAGAGAAACCAAACCTTTCAACTTCCTCATGTTGGACTTCCAGCCTCCAGAACTGGGTGAAAATCCATTTCTGTTGTTTAAGCCATCCAGGCTGTGGTATTTTGTTATGGCAGCCCAGGCTGACTGATTTACTGCCCTGCACACAACTCTGGTGGGAGGAGCCACACCAAAGCCAGAGAGCCAGGCACACCCCACACCATTGCTGGTTGCCCAGGTAGAGTAAGGCAGGGCAAGGGGAGGCTTCACGCTGGTGAGTATCTAGGATTTTGATAATTACACCAGCTGTGTAAGAGCTCCATCGTCATGGCCAGGCGCAGTGGCTCACGCCTGTAATCCCAGCACATTGGGAGGCTGAGGTGGGGGGATCACGAGCTCAGGAGATCAAGACCATCCTGGCTAATAGAGTGAAACCCCATCTCTATTAAACATTAAAAAAAAAAAAAAGCCAGGCATGGTGGCACACACCTAAAGTCCCAGCTACTCGGGAGGCTGAGGCAGGAGAATTGCTTGAACCCAGGAGGCGGAGGTTGCAGTGAGCCGAGATCGTGCCAGTGCACTCCAGCCTAGGCGACAGAGCAATACTCTGTCTGAAAAGAAAAAAGAGAGTTCCATCGTCACTAGACTACACTGGACTTGTTGTGATCTAAAAGTAAGTGGAACTTTTACAGGAACTGCCTGGACATTCATCAGAGGGACTGGGAAGCGGGAGTCTGCAGAGTGGCTTTGTGGGGACAAAGAATACAGGTGTTCTCTTCTTGTGCCCCAACTAATCCAGCTCATTTAAGGAAACAGCTAAACTAATATTTACTGAGCACTTCCTGATCACCAGGCACTTTTCTAAGCCCTTGCTGTGGATTAATTCCTCAGTCCTCACATGTGAGGCTCCTCCTCATTTCTCGCCAGAAGAAATTGACATGCAGGAAGTTCAGGCGTGTCGCCAGGTTCCAGGCATCAGTGCGGCCTCACAGTCCTGCTCCCCAGGGAGGGTGGGGAGGCTGGCTCTTTGGGGGTTAGGTTTGGCTGGGCCTGGAAGCACAGGAAGGACTCTGACAAGCAGGGATGGGGGAAGAAACGCCTTCGAAGCCTCACAGGATTAGGCACAGACATGAAGATGGGAACAGCAAGGTTTGTCCTAATAATGTCCAGTGAGGGGCGTAGAATTGAGGAACCTAGGGAGGTAGACTGCTGGAAAGAGGGGGGCCGAGTTGTGAAAGACTCCACCTTGCCAGCTAGGAGTCTCTGGATACCAGGTTTCACTTCTCCGCACGTTGTGTGCCATGTGCATGTTTGCCCTTTTTTCATCCTCACAGGGACCCAGTGGGCCTGAAACCACCTTTGCAAAATTATGATGGAGACAGTGAAAGAGATCTAACTTAACTGACTCCATCTTGCTTCTAACCTCCGAGCTGTCCTTGTTTATTCCTGTGAATAGGCTGAGCTAACTTTGGGAGAAATTTAGTTTATAGTTCAAAACAGACAATAACAGCCCTTTCCCAAAGTAGACCTCCTTCTTCCCTGAGGACTAGATTGCCTTTGTAGTACTAACGTTAGCCACAAAATTAGAAATTATGGTTTAGGAGTCATGCCGCTGGAGGCTACAAGATTCTGACCCTCCCTAAACTGCTCCTAAGATCAGTGATTGAGATATTCTGCAGACCCTACACTTGATGGATCAGCTGGCACCACCCAGATCAATAAACTGGTTCATCTGATCTTGTGGCCACCACCCAGGAACTAACTCAGTGCAAGAAGACAGCTTTGACTCCCTATGATTCAGCATTCCTGGCTCACCAGCTTCCCCCACCCACCAAGTTGTCCTTAAAAACTCTGCTCCCTGAATGCTCATTCGGGGAGACTGATTTGAGTAACAATAAAATCCGCTCTCCCATGCAGTTGTCTTGCATGAATTACTCTTTCTCTATTGCAATTCCCCTGTCTTGAGAAATCAGCTCTGTCTGTTGTGTACAACACAAACCAGTGGGCAAGGTGAGCCCACTGGGTTGTTACAGCCTTTTTCAGTCTGTGGTCAGGTTCCCTCATAATGACAATGCTGGATCTTAGTGACATGCAGATAGGACCCCAGACTGTGGAAGAAAGTAGAATCTCAGGACCCCAAACTCACGATGCCAAAGGGAAAGTTGAGTTTGGGATCTGAGTCACACAACACTTTTTCTTGTTCCCAAACAGATAGCTATAATTTCACAGCCCATGTCATAGCCTCATCCAGAAGCCAGATTCCTACAACAATAGAAGGCCACATACCTCCCTAGATGTACTCCCTCACAAATTGTTCACAAGGACATTTTTTGTGGGCCCCTAAATCTTTTAGATACATATCCCTCCTATAAACAGGCCCTAAATCTGAGTTCTGTTGACTCTCACCCTGACAATATCAATTGCCAACCTATTTTCACACGTAGAGGACAACACCAGAAATCATCCTCCGCCCACCCTGAGATGAATCCATCATTGACTTGTCCCATTCCCTCTTTTTACACGTTTACTTTACCTTATGTGAGATGCAGATTTTCCAAAGGAGACCTTTTCCTTTACTTCCTCTTTTCAGGTGTAAAATGTAGACTTACTGAGTGCTAATCAGAGACTCACAAGAACATGACCATCTGCCTCGCTGTCCACCCTTCCTCCCTTTCCCCTTCCTACTTGCTCTTTCTCCTGTAAATGCTCAAGTTCACAAAACTTCATTTGGAAAAAGTGCAAGTCACAGAGGCTCCTGTGACTTGTGTTTTCCCAGGCGTATGCTCAAATTTTGGGTAAAAATCCTCTATCAATGGAGACACTTGCCTCAGTAACTTTTTGGTTAACAAAACTGATATGGACAGGAGGCAGGGAAACACCGGGTAGAAGAGGGCGGTTCCCTGGCAAAAGCCCTACCCTCACGCCTGAATACTTATGGCCCTAAATGGGAACAGTCATTCCTGTTTTTGTGCCCTAATGTTGCCTTTTGGCCCACCACACCCCACTATCCTGTACCCATATAAACCCCAAACCTCAAGCTCCACGAGCAAAAGAGCACAGAGCAGCAGAGTGGCACCACAGAAAAGGGGAGAAGATAAGGAGCATCTGAACGTCAAGAGGAGTTTGGGGATGGTCAGAGAGGAGATTGGCTGTGGAATGACTGAACTCCAGGGGAAGGTCATCTTCCCACTCCATCCCTTTCCCAGCTCCCTATCCATCTTGCTAAAAGCCACCTCCACCTTTCAATAAAATCCCCACATTCACCATTCTTCAAGTCTGTGTGACCTGATTCTTCCTGGACACTGGATGAAGACCCAGGTACCAAGATGGCAGGGTGTAAAAGGCTGTCACCTTGACTCTCCACCGAGCTAGTTTAATACTTAGCCATCCGTGGATGGCAACTACTAAAAGAGCATTAATTGTAACACACCCCTAGATGCTATCATGGGGTCAGAGCCCAAAAGTGCTTGCTCCAGCTCCTCCACCTGCCCATCTGCATGCTCCCCATCCCGTAAGGGGTTTGAGCATGCAGTGGCCAAGCAAATGAGCCATAACCCTGTCTCGAGTTCTGCGAGGGGACTGGAGAACTCTCCTGTTTCAAGACCAGTAAGGGGACAGCCCAGACAGTTGTGTAAGAACAGCAGGACTGAGCCCCGTGGGAGTGAAAGGAAGGAGAGTGAGGGCCAGGTCTGGGAGGACTGGGAGAGTGACAGCAGTGGGCTTATGAGGTAAAGGAGGGTTAAGGAGAAAGGGGAAGGGGTAGATGAGTGACCACATGACTCAGTCCATTGGCTACAACACACCACCACGGACTGGGGACTTACAAATAACAGAAATTTACTTCTCACTGTTCTGGAGATTGGAAGTCTAAGGTCAGGGTGTCAGCCAGGTTGGGCCCTGGTGAAGACCCTCTTCTGGTTGCAAATGTCTTCTGGTTGTGTCCCCACATGGTGGAGAGAGAGCTTGCTGAAGTTCCTTTTATTGGGTCACTAATCTCATCATGAGGGCCCCACCCATGAGACCTAATTATCTCCCAAAGGTCCCGCCTCCTTATACCATCCCACTGGGGGTTAGAACTTCAACACGTGAATTTCAAGGAGATGCAAACGTTCAGTCCATAGCACCCAGCCGCAGTGACAACACATGACATACACAGGGGCAGAACAAAGGGAATTCCAACTTGCTGCACCTTCCAATTAGAAACACACATTCTGTCCCTGCAGAAACTCTGCTGTCACAGCCCATTTGGGCTCTAACAGGACTCATACAGGCTTTCTGAAATCAACTTACACCATTTCTGCAAAGCCATATTAGATCACCTGTTTCAAGCCCCACTTGATGTCAGAAAGGCTGCTGAAGAGTCCAGATCTCTGGACTCTTTTCTTGCCTATTCACCGCCTTTTCTTGCCTACTCACCACCTGAAGTGGGGGGTCAGGGTGCAATTTTTAGTGGGGGAGGGTTAGGAACATGTTTTTGCAGTGTCTCTCAAAATCACATGACCGGAGAACAAAAACACAAACTATCACGATTCAACTCAGAAAGCCAAAAGGGCTTTCAGCTCAACAGCTGGTGGAGAGCGCTTGCCTCCCTTCTCTCTGCGGGGTCTCAGAAGCCAGACAGTAGACCTGTGATTTTGCTGTGCAATGAGTCAGTGGTTTTGTATTCATAATCATTGTCCTTGAAGATGCTACAGGTTAATTAAAAAAGACATTTAATGTTACATGAAGGCTGTTTGCTAACATTTTTCATGCCCCCAAACAAAAGGAAATTCATGTTAGAGAACTGAATTCATTCGCCAACAAGAGGTACCATCCAAAACTAAACTATATTTAATAACAACAACAAACATTAGGACAATTTGCACGGATAAAGAACTAAAACTTCGGTTCCAGTTCTAGGCTTTGCTAGTAATCCATCCTGAGAGGTCAAGGGAGTTCATCATGGCTCTTTGACTTAGTTTCCTCTTCCACAAAATGAGGAGTTTGAAAGGGGTGGCTTTATAATTATTTGTTAGCAACACCCAATTTTTCCCCAGAACTTTAATATTAAAAAGCAGACGTAAATATAAAATATGTTTACATATATAAATAATCTCAAATGCATATTTGATTATAAAATAATGAAACAAGGCTGTTTGTGTATCTTACTTTAGTTGTCATGTATCACAAGATATCCTGATTGTTCCAAAAGAGTGTTTGCAAAGCCTTTCTTCCTCTTTCTCTCTCTCTCTCTCTGTTTTTTCAGTGATTGCCTTGCCAAATAAGGGCACTCATTAACTAGAGCAGAACAGATTTAAACCTGAGGTCATCAAAACCAAAATGAATCCTAAAAAAATCTAGCTAATCAGGCAGCATATAGTAATGCATTTGGGTGTGTCAATAAATTTGAATATGCATTTTAATAGCACTTTTTATCACAGGCTAAAATATATTTTTAATGACATTGGAATAAAACATTCGAACAGCCATCCAAGCCCCTCTGTGAAGCCCTGGGGTTCACAGAGCACCCTTTGAAATCCACTGGGCTGCATGTTCTCTAAGGCATGTCTCCAACCCCTGGGCCATGAACCAGTACTGGTCCCTTCCCTATTAGGAATCAGCAGCACAGCAGGAGGTGAACAGTAAGCAGCTGACATTACTGCCTGAGCTCTGCCTCCTGTCGGATCAGTGGAGGCATCAGATTCTGACAGAAGCACAAACTCTATTGTGAGTCGTGCACGTGAGGGATCTAGGTTGTGCACTCCTTATGAGAATCTAATGCCTGATGATCTGTCACTGTCTCCCATCATCCCCAGATAGGACCATCTAGTTGCAGGAAAACAAGCTCAGCTCCTACCGATTCTAAATGTAATGTGCCTGAATCATCCTGAAACCATCCCTCCTCCCCAACCTCTCCAACCTCCCCAACCACAACCCCTTCCAAATTGTCTTCCACAAAACTGGCCCCTAGTGTCAAAAAGGTTGGGGACTGCTGTTCTAAGGTGTCTTGTGGTCTGACTGTCTGTGATCACTGCCTCTCCCCTGCAGCCTCACCCCCCACCCCCACCCCTTCATTCACTCTACAAATATTTATTGGGTCCTCCTGTGAATCAGGCGCAGTTGAGGCCCTTGAGACACTTCAGTGAAACTACCCAAATATGTACAGAAGCCCTGCACAGGAACTTTTATTTTTCATTTTTTGTTTGTTTGTTTGTTTTGAGATGGAGTTTCACTCTTGTCACCCAGGCTGGAGTGCAATGGGGCGTTCTCGGCTCACAACCTCCACTTCTCAGGTTGAAGCGATTCTCCTGCCTCTGCCTCCCATGTAGCTGGGATTATGGGCACCCGCCACCACACCTGGCTAACGTTTGTGTGTGTGTTTTCAGTAGAGACGGGGTTTCACCACGTTGGCCAGGCGGGTCTCAAACTCCTGACCTCAGGTGATCCACCTGCCTCAGCCTCCCAAAGTGCTGGGATTACAGGCATGAGCCACAGCGCCCAGCCGCCCTGAACTGGAACTTTACCCTTGTGCTTGCAGCTGTTTCCTTTACAGCTTTGAAAGCAATTCTAGTTGATACTGTATCAAATACACCCCAGTTCTTTTCTGAGTGACTGAGTTTCCCACTCAGTTACCAGTTCCTGGACATTAAGAGAAGATGGCAGATAATTCATCAACCGGCTGACAGGCCACTGCTCAAGACAAGAGGTCTGTTTGTACAATTTCCTCTCTCATTTGTTAGCTAAACTGAAAGAACAACTAAGCAAGCAAGGTTCCCTAGTCAAGCAAGATCCTCGCCAGATCCAAACACTGCTTTGAGTTTTGGGAAGGCTTCTGGGTTAAGTTAAGCCATCTAACATTTGGTCCATTTTGTGTCTGTATTTTGTATTTCTTCAAGATGCTTTAAATAAGGTTGTAGATTTTTAGAAAATATGGTTCTTTTTTCAGAAAAACTCAGGGTCCTTCCAAAATGCTCTCAAAGCCTGACCGACTGGTGGGTAGCCTTTGTAAACCTGGAGAATAATGGATTGTTGGAGAAGCCTGTTAAATTATTAAGTCTCTTTCCCTTTAGAAGCAACCCTCAGAAGTCCCATCCAACTATTGGTGGGATATTTAATTATTCCAGATTCTTCCAGAATGTCACTGGGGATTCAGATTATGTCATTTGGGTTCTGTGATGCGACTTTTAACAACGGGGTTATCTCCCAAGAACAGGAGTAAATACACAGAATAAAAAGCTCAAGAGTCCGTGTCCAGTAGGTGGTGCTGCTCTTCCTTCTGTTGGGATTCGATTCAGCCCTGCTGGGAACAAAATCATCTGTTGGAAAGGGTATGCAGGAGGTTGGGGTAGGCAAATGTATGGGAGGCAGAAAGGCAAACAATTTTATCAGCTTTCCTGACATACTGAAGATAATCAAAGCAGGCAAAGCAAACCACCCCAAAATTCACAGACTATTTGGCTTATATCTTTGAAGTATAAAAACATCCTGTACTGAATTTAAGTTAATCAACAATGATAGAATATTTAGAATGATGTAATCAAGTGCTTGCTATTTTCCTGAAGTCTCCAATGAGAGTGACTTCCAAGAGTACAGATGTTCCTTGACTTATGGGGCTACATCCTGTAAACCCATCGTGAGCTGAAATTATCATAAGTAGAAAATGCATTTAATACTCCTAACCTACTGAACACCATAGCTTAGCATAGCCTACCGTAAACGTGCTGAGAACACTTCCATTAGCCTACAGTTGGGTGAAATCATGTAACACAAGCCTATTTTATCATGAAGTATTGAATATCTCATGTGATTTATTGAATACAGTACACTGTAGGGCACAATATCAGTTGTTTGTCCTCATGACTGTGTTGCTGACTGGAGCTGCTGCTCACTATCCCTGCCCGGCACGATGAGAGAGCATCGTACTATATTGCCAGTCCCGGAAAAGATCAAAGTTCAAATTTGGAAGGATGGTTTCTACTGACTATGTGTGACTCTTTTAAATAGCTTATAATTTGATTTAGTTTCGTTTTTTAAAAAAACTAAACACGAGAGCCCCCCGTCTTTTAAAGGCATTTAAAGACGTTTAAAGAGAAACATATTTTTTCTGCACCATCGTAAATCTTAGATCGAACCATGGTAAGTTGGGGACCTTCTGCTTTTGTCTTTGACCTCGTCCCCCCAAGGGCACCCAAATCCCAGGAATGGCCTTCCAAGGGCGGCTTAAATAAGAGGTAAAGGGATGAACAAGGGTGGTTGCCCAGACCAGAGGAGCACTCTGAAAGCAGTAACATTTAATGCTTGAACCTCTCTACAAGAGTCGTCATGAGGTTGCACAAAATCATGTGGACATTTGCATTGAGAACCCACTCTTTCCCAAGGCAACTCTTCCAATCTTCCAGGAAGTCCAATGGACCCTGCACCTTTTGAGGCCTCGTGAAACAAGCCTGACTCGGCATCTCGGTGACCAGTCCTTCAAATATTTGCCCACAGCTCTTATGTTTCTCTCTGAGTCTTTTCTCCTCCAAAGTAAACATCATGGTTGTTTCAACATTTCCATAGCGTACTAGCACAGTTCTATTAATACTTCAGTTGCAAGTTACAGAAATAGGTTCTGGTGAGCTTTACCTGAGATATCTCATAGAATCAAGAGAGGAATTAAACATCTCCAACCTGAGAAGAAAGTTGCTAGGATTCAGAGTAGGACTCAGCGTCCTCTTACTGCAATCCTGCCATTCACATAACTCATTGGTGACTTTCACGTCAATTTCAACTTCCTATTGAGATTCTGAAGATCTACCTGGGATTAGCCAACCCTGCGCAGGAGCCTGCACCACATAACATAGACATGGCTACCGAGTTCCAACGCAGAAAAGAGAGAACACACAGGTTATTTCTTATTCTGATCTCTCCTTTGAACATGGGCTATTTGTTAGTGTTTGCTTTACTGTGTGGGGCCAAGTACTGAGGGTATCTCTGACCACACAGAGTAGAGCAGGACTATCATCCTCTTGTTCTGGACTCTATACTTTTATTATTATGGCCAAAGACAATGAGCTTTTTTTTTTTTTTTTTTTTTTTGATTAACATGACTTCTCTTGCCTGTTGTTAGGTCACATCTCTTTCATCTTGTACTACACTCATCCGGTCTGGTGACTCTAAATGCCAGACCATATCCCTGAGAATTTTCATTTGAAACATCTGAGGTGCTGTTCCAGCCTGCCAAAAGTTTTTGGATCTTCATTCTATCACCCATCGTAGGGTAAACGTATGCCAATACTACTTTTGTCTATTAATTTAGCAAAGTTTCATTGTATTTTTTTGGTAAGAAACTAAGTTTGGCAGGAGAGATAACAGAGTCACTGAGCTATGCAGAGAAGTCATAGAAAATGTGTAAGAGATCTAGTCATTCTACTTCTAGGAATTTATCATCAGAAATTATCTGGCACATAAACACAGGTTTGAATGCCTACATTTTTGTCTCATTATTATTTGTAAAAAAAAAAAAAAAAAAAATGAAGCCCATTTACGGCCAAACAGTAAGGGAATGCTTACATAAATTTTGATATATTAATTTAATAAAATATATTGTCACCAATAAAAATGTTGTTTACACATACATCCTCAAGACATGAGAAAATATTATAAAATACGTATGCAATTTAAGTTCAGAAGAAACTAAAAAATCAATAATGTTTTGATTTTTGTCTTTTTTTTTTTAATTTGCCCCACCTTGAGAAAGTAATGCCTTTTTATTTTTAATAAAAAATAAACTGAAGCAAATATAACAAAATGTTATCTCTGGATGATGGAGTTTTGGTGATGTTATTGTCATCTTTATACCTTTCTCTATTTTTTAACTTTATAATGAATATGTATTTCTTCTCTTATAGAAAATCTTTTTTAAAGAAAGCTTGTTTCATGATCATTCACAGAACTTGACCATTGATAAATTCTTTGCATTTTTATGCTATGGGACTTTTTAATTTTTTTTTTTTTTAAGCTGTGATAAAGCCCAGAGTTTCCTTGGCTTCCCCTCCTCATGTGTCTTGATAGTAGAGCCACCCCACCTGCATTACTAGACCTTCCTGTTGAGCCAATCCTCCACCTTGGAACTGACAGCTGTGAAGCTTGATGTCTCCACCCTCCTGTCCATCAATAGCTCCTCACAGTTTTGGTTACTGCCGTCCTCTACCTCAGGCTCAGCCTTACGCACGTTCTGAGTTTATCAGCCGAGCAGCAGAAAGAACATCAGCATGTCAGTCTCAGACCTAGTGTGACCTGCCATCATGTCACAGGCCCATCTCCTGGGTTCTGTGTTCTGGGAAAAATCCTGGGTGTCATGGAGATTTTAAGTAAAAGGGTTTCTGTGGTTGGCAACCACAGAACTGAGCTTCTGCCTCAATTTCCCTATAATTATCACCTTACTTCCATATTAAGATTAGCCCTTGGGGCCCCAACCTATTCGGCTGTTGTCCTGTCACCCCACTCAAGTCTTGCTAGTGATACCTTTATCCCCTCACCTTTCACACCCTACCTGGGCTCCTAATGATCCCCCAGAGCCAACAGTGTCTGCCACCTGGGGTTTCTGCTCATCTGTGCTCCTTGCTGGGCTGGGTGTCTGGCTTCTCTCTCTTTCCCAGCCTTTATTTTTCTCATGTGAGTGTCCTCCTCCTTTGCTGCCTGCCTGTGTCATGGAGGACTCAGGATGTCTCATGCCCCAGCTGAGGCGCCCTGTGAAATTGCACATGTTAAACATGGTAGCCACATCTGGTACTAGGAAAACCGGAGGAATGGGGAGAAGTACTCGGGGAGGAGATTATCTTTAAAATGTATTTTTTCAAGCCAGGTACAGTGGCTCATACCAGCACTTTGGGAGGCTGAGGTAGGTGGATCACTTGAGGTCAGAAGTTTGAGACCAGCCTGTCCAACATGGTGAAAACCTGTCTCTACTAAAAATACAAAAATTAGCTGGGTGTGGTGGCGGGCTCCTGTAATCCCAGCTACTCGGGAGGCCGAGGCAGGAAAATCACTTGAACCCAGGAGGCAGAGGTTGCAGTGAGCCAAGATCGTGCCACTGCACTCCAGCCTGAGCAACAAGAGCGAAACTCTGTCTCAAAAAATTTTTTAAAAAGTATTTTTTATTATAAAAGTAGAAAATAAAAATTATATTTCTCTCATTGACAAATAACCTTCACTACTTAATATCTTAGTTTTTCTTATAGTCTTTTTGGTTGCTATGTAATTTTTATAGTTGCTGAAACTACTTAAAGGACTGGAATGGTCTTGCCACTCTTCTACTTTCTTCTTTCCCTTTCCTTCTCTCCCTTCTTGCCCATCCTTTTTTGACTACTGGTATATAAGGTAAGTTCGAGGGAGGGGGAAGAGGTACAATTAATTAGCATCTAGTTATCTCATTACTAACTGTGGTTCCTTGACTGGGTTGATTTGTTTGGATGCGCAGCCTTCTTACAGGTACCAGGTACCAACAGGAGTCACCCTCTATAGACCAGGGAACTTCACCTGCCGTGAGATGTAGTGGCTTGCTCCTCATGACACAGTTAGCGAGAGGCAAGGCTGAAGTGAAGTGCAGCCTTCAAAGGCCATTTCTTTGTGTCCCTGTTGTAAGCACTGAACCCATGGGATTTGACAACCATCAGCCTGGGGTCAGATTTCAAATGGAGAAAAGTCTCAGCAAGTGAGTGGAGTAGGAGGTGAAAGCAGCAGCAAAGAAACAGCGGCTGGGGTGGGGTTGGCCCCCGCTGGGCCCTATGCTGGGCTTTCTGGAGGAGCTCCACAGAGCCCAGGCCTATTTTCCCATTGGAGAAACCACTTTTGTGTTCTTAGACACAAACTTTGTTTTTCAGTCTATTTGTCCCTTTCTGGTGGGCCATTGATCAGAGGAGCAGCCATGAGGCCCACCCAGCAAGCGCAGGGTTTGTCTTTCTCTGGATCTGTGTGTGTGTGAGTGTATTGTGGGGTGGGGGTTTCAATCACACACAGGATAGAATGGAGTTCCCCAGGGCTCCCACCAAACTGCACAACCTTCACCATAGCCAGTCTTCAGCAGCACTGGCCGTTCTTCTATCCGCCCTTCCTAGACCTTCTCCTTAGGCTTCTGAATGACCGTCACTCATTTTCTCTGAAAAGAAGAAAAAAGTATCCTCAGTTGCACTCACATTAGTGTCTGCCCTCTGGGAGCTCGGCTTTTTCTAAGCTGAGTGCATGCAGCAGACATGCAGAATAGGCTGTGGGTGAGCCAGACGCTGGGGGGATGGCAGGGACAGCGGGAGCAGGCAGCCTCTGTCTCAAGATGTGGCCCTAGGGCGACTTCAGCAAGTCCTGCAGTGAACTGTTCATTCCTTATCCCACAAACATTTACTCCAGAGCCACTAAGCGCTCGAGAGGGATATGACACCATCTGCACAGCTTTCTGGTGACTGAATCCAGAGGTAAAGCTTTGAGAATCTGCGGCCCTGTGCTGCTAGGCTCAGCCCATGTGTCCCGGAAACCACAGTCTGCAGACGGGGCCAGGCAGCGACGGGGTAAATGGGGGACAAATAAAGATGGTGGAGTGCTGGTGACCTTAGTTGTGCAGCAGAATTCTTGCTTTAACTTCAAAATGCCCTCCAACTCTTTTGCTGCTCCACATAAATAAACAAGAGAGCTTGTCCAGAGCGCCTTACAGGGCCTAAAGTCAGAAATGGTTTGAGCCAGAGAAGATTATTAAGATTAACTATTTTATCAAAAAGAGCAGAACCTGATGGAACATCAAAATCATCGCTACCTTAAGGTAATTTAAAAATGACTTTATGCGGGAAAGGAGAGAGATGAGTTTCTTCCTCAACATGAAGATTAACGTTCTTTTACAGTTTGTAGTCTCACTTTCGTGACATACTAGTCAAAGTAAATTGAGTAAAATCTTTCTTTTTTTTTTTTTTTCTGAGATAGAGTCTTACTCTGTCACCCAGGCTGGAGTGCAATGGCGTGATCATAGCTTACTGCAACTTCGAACTCCTGAGCTAAAGCAATCCTCCCACCTCAGCCTCTTGAGTAGCTGGGACTACAGGCGTACACCACTGTGCCTGGCTCTATTTTTTTTTTTTGGAGAGGTGGGGTCTCCCTTTGTTGCCCAGGCTGGTCTTGATCTTCTAGGCTAAAGGGATCCTCCCACCTAAGCCTCCCAAAGTGCTGGGATTACAGGTGTGAGCCACTGCACTCAGCCAAACCTAATTTTAAATGGCAAGTTTTCTGCGTCTCCATCCATTAATATTTCCCATAAACACAAATATTAAAGTACATTATATCTTAATTCTCTCTTAAGAAGGATTATCCTTTTTTCAGAGTTTATAGACTTGTAATTATAAGGTATTATAATGGCTTTCTTTTCTGAAAGAATGATGATAATAAAAAATAGCTGCTCTTTTTTTTATTGTACTATAAGTTCCGGCATACATGTGCAGAATGTGCAGGTTTGTTGGTATACACATGCCACGGTGGTTTGCTGCACCCATCAACCCATTACCTACATTAGGTATTTATCATAATGCTGTCCCTCCCCTAGCCCCCCATCCCCCGACAGGCCCCGGTGTGTGATGTTCCCTGTGTTCATGTGTTCTCACTGCTCAACTTCTACTTGTGAGTGAGAACATGCAGTGTTTAGCTTTCTGTTCCTGTGTTAGTTTGCTGAGAATGAGGCTTTCTAGCTTCATCCGTGTCCCTGCAAAGGACATGAACTCATCCTTTTTAATGGTTGCGTAGTATTCCGTTGTGTATATGTGCCACGTGTTCTTTATCTAGTCTATCATTGATGAGCGTTTGGGTTGGTTCCAAGTCTTTGCTATTGTGAATACTGTGGCAATAAACATACATGTGCATGTATCTTTATAGTAGAATGATTTATAATCCTTCGGGTATATACCCAGTAATGGGATTGCTGGGTCAAATGGTATTTCTGGTTCCAGATCCTTGAGGAATTGCCCCACTGTCTTCCACAATGCTTGAACTAATTTATACTTCCACCAACAGTGTAAAAGCATTCCTATTTCTCTACATCCTCTCCAGCATCTGTTGGGTTTCCTGACTTTTTAATGATCACCATTCTAACTGGCGTGAGATGGTATTTCATTGTGGTTTTGATGTGCATTTTTCTAATGACCAGTGATGACGAGCTTTTTTTCATATATTTGTTGGCCATAGCTGCTCTTTTTAAATCTTCTTGTATTAAAAAGTTGACAATCTTATGTTGGCCGCTGCTATGGTTCAAACGTTAGTGTTATAGCATTAGGAGATATACCTAATGTAAATGATGAGTTAATGGGTGCAGCCCACCAGCATGGCACATGTATACATATGTAACAAACCTGCACATTGTGCACATGTACCTCAGAACTTACAGTATAATAATAAAAAAAAAAAGTTAGTGTCTCCCCGAAATTCATATGTTGAGATCTAATCCCCAATAAGGCAGTTCAAAGAGGTGGGTCCTTTGGGAGGTGATTGAGTCATAAGGATGGATCACTCATGAATGGGATTAGTACCCTTATAAAAGAGGTCCAAAGGAGCTTGTTCGCCTCTTCCAGAGCATGAGGACACAGTGAAAGGTTCATCTCCGAACCAGAGAGCTAGTGCTCAGCAGACACGGACCATAAGAGAAACTTGGTCTTGAACTTCTCAGCATCCAGAACCATAAGAACTAAATTTCTTTTGTGTATAAGCCACCTAGGTTGTGGTATTTTGTTACAGCAGTCTGAACAGATTAATATTTTTTAAATTTTTAAATTCTAATGTTTTTTAATGTCACAGCAAATCTGGAAGTGCCTCTTTCTCACACCCTCCTCTCACCCCCCAAAAATCAAGAAACAGAAATGCAACCCTATGTGTGATAAACCTATGTAGTATCTGCAACCCCCACTGAAATATCTGATGAAAGAATTCCAAACCCACTGCAAGTCAAACAGGAAGGCAGGGAGGATCTGAGAGAGGTGGCGGGCACCAGAGGGTGGGAGCCAAGTTTGGCCCCTGTGAGAAGTCAAGAATGTGATGCTGAGAGAGGATTCACTCCGATTCAGATTCACATATGCACAGGAAGCAGTCTCTCTGGGAGACAGGAGGAAGCAAGGGTTTCCACCCTGCATTATGAGTAACCCTACAGCTGCTGTCAATTGTCTGGAGAGAAACACAGGCTAAACTATTTGCCCACCCAAACAACCCCAAGTTGTAAGAAACAGCACTGTGATCCAGGGAGAATTCCTACTAGCTCTGTGTATCAGTTATCAATTGCTGTGTAACAAACCATCCCCACAACATAGTGGCTTAAAACAAGTGTTTTGCTGACTAAAGACCCTATGGGTAAGCAGTTTGGGCTATGTTCAGTCGGACAGTTCTTTGGGTGGTCTCGCCTTGGGTCACTCATGAGGCTGTAGTCCTCCTGTTCTTTGAGTGTTTCTGGATGTGACCTCTCTCATGTGTCCGGCAGTTGGTGCTGGAAAAACATTTAGCTGGCCTCAGACTTTCCCCGTAACAACCTACAAGACTAGAATTCAACAGCACAATGCCTTCCAGGTTTCAAGAGAAAAAAGTAACCGAAAAAGAAGGCTACAGTAAAATGTTTTTGAATGTACAAGAATTCAGGGAATATAGTTTCCATATGCTCTCTTTGAATTAATCATGGGGGGAAGAAAAGGTGAGGTTTAGTCATGGGCTGAATTGGGTGGGTCTCACTCCCTCCAAATTCATGTGTTCAAGTCCTAAACCCTGGTACCTTCGAATGTGATATATTTGGATATAGAGCCTTCAAAGAGGTAATTAAGATAAAAAGAGGTCATATGGAAGGGCCCTATTCCAATATGACTGATGTCCTTACAAGAGGAGGAAAGTTAAGCACAGACAATTACAGAGAGAAGATTGAGGCCATCTACCAATCCAGGAGACAGTCCTCAGAAGGAACCAACCCCACTGATCTTGATCTTGGGGTTTCTAGCTTCCAGAATTGTCAGAAAATAAATTCCTGTTGTTTAAGCCATACAACCTTTGGTACTTTGTTCTGGCAGCCCCAGTTGGCTAATATGCCAACCGAGAGCAATTATTGAAACTAATGAAAACAGAAGAGGGATGAGCATTGAACCGTTTCACCACAGGACCAACTCTAAACCAAATGTGGATAACAAATTGCACATTAAGTCCAGGTGTGGTGGCTCACACCTATAATTCTAGCACCTTGGGAGGCCAAGGTGGGTGGGTCGCTTGAGCCCAAGATCTTGAGACCTGCCTGGGCAACATGGCGAAACCCTGTCTCTATAAAAAATACAAAAATTAGCCCAGCATGGTGGCTCACACTTGTGGTCCCAGCTATGCGGAAGGCTGAGGTGGGAGGATCGCCCAGGAAGAAGAGGCTGCAGTGAGCCAAGATTGCACCACTGCACTGCAGCCTGGGCAACAGAGTAAGACTATACATACATACCTATATATATATATATAGAGAGAGAGAGAGAGAACATTAGCAGAATTTTTCTAAGTGCATAAACCTGATTTTAAGAGACCTGGGGTCCAGTTGTGCCTAGGTCACCAAGTAACACCTACCTTGGGCGAGTCCATTGGGTTCTCTGGTTAATTACACTTTGCTCCATGGAAACGAGTGACTTTCAAAGTGGGCTCTAGAGAATATTAGGCATTTGGCATGAGAGCCTCAGGAGCTACCAAGTGGATGAGGAGCGAGTCTGTGGGGCCTATACCCTTCCCCACTTCACCGGCACCCCCATGGGCTTCTCAGTAAGATTTCACTGGAGGGCAGGTTACCGTGGCTTAAGAAAACCTGAACACCTGCAAACTGGGTCATTTCTGAGTTCTCTTCCTAGTCAAAAACCATCAGCATTTTCAGTTTTGTTTCATCCCTTTCACCTTAAGAAAATGCAAGGTCTGTTGTGTAGTTATATGGGATTTGCCTAAAAGTGAGGGCGTTAGCAAGTGCTTTGCTACCCAAGGCCCAACACAGGGGCAGAAGCCAAGCCTGGCTCCCTCTCTTTTAGGACGGGACCTCCCATGGGAAGTGGATGCTGCTGCCAAGGACCGAGAGGTGATTGATCGAAGAAGCTGCATAGCGAGGGAATCTTGGGAGCTGGCGGCCAGGCTCTGGAGTGCCCTTGGAGGAACAACTCGGAGTGACCGCTGTTCCTAGCGGACAGAAATAGGCTCCACTGGGAGCACTGGTGCGGAAGCAAATCTTCAGCATGGATCCTTTCCACTCCTCCTCAGCTCACAGCTTGGTTCTCACAACCACACTTCGGTGGGGTTAGGAATTCTCGCTCACAAGCCAACAAACAGCAAATAACAGCTTCTAAAAGACTCGCCTAGGATTTCTCCTCAAACTATCCTTGAAGAGCCTGCCTAGAAGGTGGCATCCCCCACATCCTTGGTACCATTGCAGGCTACACATTTTTAGGGGTAGAACACAGTCTTCGCTCTCTGTCAGGACTTCTGAAATGTTTTTATTGGGAGCTGGAGGCTGTTTTCAAGGTGTGCGGGGGTGGGTGAAAGGGCATAAATAGCCACATACCACATGAATAGCCACTCAAAATTGTCTGAGGAGAGCTTGACAGAAGGTTCCCCTGGGACTCAAGCAGTTGTTTCTTTTCCAGGAAATTTCAGACAAGTTCATAGACCACCATGAACTTGCAAATAAACTGTTAATAAAGAGACTTCCAGATGGGCTGGAGCAGGAAAGGGGAAACCCTGAGGCCATTCAGCAAACAAAACAGTAAAACAAGGTGGGGATCCATAAGACAGGGAGGCTGAACGTTAACCTGGCTGGGGAGACCGTAGGCCACAGGAAATTGTCCAGAGCTCACTCTGCAGAGGCTCTGAAGGCCGAGGACCATCAGGCTCTGGCAGCCAGCCAGGGTGATCGAGGTCTATTTGACTGGGCTTCTAATGGCTCCTTGGAGACCTAGTGTTGGACAAGAATTGAGTAGAGCAGCCAGTTGCCTGATGGGAGTCCCCACAGCACAACTTGGATGTGCTTTTCATGTGATTTAAGAGCCCTGGTTGCCTCTCAAAGGGAACATAGTGCAGCTGGCCCATAAAGCTGTCGTTGTTTGGGGTTTTGGAAAATTCTCTTCTGAGAGGGTCAGAACAACCCTGAGTCATGACCGGGGCCAGAGCTCAAGCTACTCAGCGAAACCGCCGTCCGGAGGGTGGTGGGGTCAGCCAGCCAAACACCTAATCAGGGCTGCAGTTTTCCACATGGGTGGGAGCCCATGCATTGGTCTCACGGGGTCTCAATTCCACTTCCTAGGTGGTCTGAGACCTAGCAGTTCTCCAAGACACTAGGTCTCCAAGGAGACATTAGAAGCCCAGGCAATTACCGTAAGCCGGGAAGCAAGGAGAAGCAATGATTCTACTGATGGTCCACACCAGTCCCACACTTTATCATGGAAGATTCGGTTCTAACAAACCCCACAGGCAGGAATTCAACACTCAATGGAGCTAGAAACTTCTACTTCTTTTTTTTTTTTTGAGACCGAGTTTTGCTCTTATTGCCCAGGCTGGAGTGCAATGTCACAATCTCAGCTCACTTCAACCTCCGCCTCCTGGGTTCAAGCGATTCTCCTGCCTCAGCCTCCTGAGTAGCTGGGATTACAGGCATGCACCACCCCACCCAGCTAATTTTTGTATTTTTAGTAGATACAGGGTTTTACCATGTTGGCCAGGCTGATCTCAAACTCCCAACCTCAGGTGATCCGCCCACCTCAGCCTCCCAAAGTGCTGGGATTACAGGCATGAGCCACTGCGCCTGATCTTCTACTTCTTAATCAATAAAAATATTGTTTCAGAAAACTGAAACCCTGAGATGCTGCAATGTTATTCTACTCCCACTCCAATTTAGAACATCACTCAGTTATTTATTTATTTATTCATTTATTCGGCAAATATTTAATACTCACTGGATATAAAACAACAGCAGCAACAACAACAATAACATGGCCTGGTACTCTGCTAAGCACTACAGTGAAAGAACAGATATAGTTCCCTTCTTTTTTTTTCTTTTCTTGTTTTCTTTTTTTTTTTTTTTTTTTTTTTTTTGAGACAGAGTCTCGCTCTGTCGCCTAGGCTGGAATGCAGTGGCACAATCTCGGCTCACTGCAAGCTCCGCGTCTTGGGTTCACACCATTCTCCTGCCTCAGCCTCCCGAGTAGCTGGGACTACAGGTGCCCGCCACCATGCCCGGCTAGTTTTTTGTATAGTTTTTAGTAAAGACGGGATTTCACCGTGCTAGCCAGGATGGTCTTGATCTCCTGACCTCGTGGTCCGCCTGCCTCGGCCTCCTAAAGTACTGGGATTACAAGCGTGAGCCACTGCGCCCGGCTACAGTTCCCTTCTTTATAGATCACACAGTATCGTGGAGGAAACAGATATTATTTCTTTTATTTATTTAATACTCACATAATCCCTGCTATGCACAGAGCACTGCTCTAAGCACTTTACAAATATAAACAGTTAATCCTCTCCACAACCCTATGAAGGTGATATTATCTCTGTTTTACAGATGAGGAAACTGAGGCACCGGACATTAAAATAACTTTCCCGGGATCACACAGCTGGGAAGCGCTTAAATCCAGGTAGTCTAGCTCCAGCACTCAGACCCTCAAATGTTACAGTAGGCTGCCTTTTAAGCAGATAAATGCTAATCAATAGACTATTCAGAAATGAAGACTGTGCTCGGCACTCTGAAAGAAATCCAGGAAAGAGCAAGGGGATTTTTCACATTGGTGAAGAGTCAGGGTAGACTTCTCTACAGAAGTAACAGAAAGGAGGAAGATTGCTCCAAGCAGGGAAAGTTGCAAAAGCAAAGGCCCTTGAGTAAACAAGTCTTAGTGAATTCAAGGACCTTGGAAAGAGGTTAGAGTTGTCAGAGGGCAAAGGGCACGTGCAGGGATGAGGTCGAAAGGGAAAAGGGTAGGCAGTGTCAGGCCAGACTCAGTTTTGTTTGGTGGTTCTCAAAGTAAAGTGGAAAAAAGGGCCTATTTTTAGGAAAACAGCCGTAGGAAATAGAATGATCAAGTAGGGTAGCTTCATGTTTTCATTTCGAAAAGGGTCCCGATATGATTTGGCTCTGTTTCCCCACCAAAATCTCATCTCGAATTGTAATCCCCACATGCTGAGGGAGGGACCTGGTGGGAAGTGATTGGATCATGGGGGTCGTTTTCCCCATGCTGTTCTCGTGATAGTGAGTGAGTTCTCACCAGAGCTGATGGTTTTAAAGTGTGGTACCTCCTGTCTCTCCTGCTGCCTTGTGAAGAAAGTACTTGCTTCCCCTTCGCCCTCCGCCATGATTGTAAGTTTCCTGAAACCTCCCCAGCCATGCAGAACTATGAACCAATTAACCCTCTTTTGTTTATAAATGACCCAGTCTCAGGCAGTTTTTTAATAGCAGTGTGAGAATGGACTAATACAGCCCCATAGCACATTTCACAAATATTTGATCCTCACAACTACCCTGGAAGGAAACAGATCAGATAGATTTAATCCCATTGTGATATCCCACCCACCTTCCTAATGCCGATACTCTCTCCTGTGTTTCTGCTGGTAGAATCTCAGTTTTGTTCTGGGAAGCCTATGTCTAGCCCCACACAAATACCCTTGTCCTAGCCTGCCCTGTAGCCAGGGGTGGACTTGTACACTGCCTTGGCAGAAGAGACATCAGTGCAGATCTGCTGGGAGTCTAGGGAGCCCTTCGCTTTTTCTAATAGGCATAAACTTGGGTCCATGGGTTCATCACCACCTCCCCTTTCTTCTTACCTGGAGAAGGACAGGATGTCTACAGCTGCAAGAGCCATCATGCAACTGTGGTGGGACAAGTATAGGAGAAAGGCCAAAAGATGCTCTGAGAAACTGACCCTGAACCAATGCTGGCAGCCATCCACAGCTAGACTTCTTGCTATGACTTTGTTTCAGACATTTTAAGTTTTAGGACTTGCATTCTCTACCTAAATGAAACAACGATATTTATTTATTTATTTATTTATTTATTTATTTATTTATTTATCCAAGACAGAATTTCACTTTTGTTTCCCAGGCTAGAGTACAATGGCACGATTTTGGCTCCTTGCAACCTCCACCTCCCAGGTTTAGGTGATTCTCTTGCCTCAGCCTCCTAAGTAGCTGAGATTACAGGAGTGTGCCACCATGCCTGGCTAATTTTTGCATTTTTAGTAGAGACGGGGTTTCACCATGTTGGTCAGGCTGGTCTCGAACTCCTTACTTCAGGTGATCCACCTGCCCCAGCCTCCCAAAATGCTGGGATTACAGGCGTGAGCCACCACGCCCAGCTGAAACACCTATTTCACTATAAGCAAACTAAGGATGAGGAAATATCAGACTTTCAAAAACATCAGAGTGGGGATTTAAAACCAGGTACACCTGACTCCACATGCAGTGCTCTATCTCACAAATGAATTCTTGTTTTGCCCTTAGGGATTTCTATGCATGTTCAAACTTTCCGGGCATTACACTCACCAATCCCAGAATCTGTGTCGTGCAGAGTCCCTCCTGGACAGGCATGATTTGGGTCAGTGACCCCATCCTCCTCTGGTTATCAGAGCCAATAGGGTCAATGCACCATCTAGCTAAAAGCCAGTGATACTGTCTGCTCCAAAAGATGAGCTGGCCAAATGAAAGTCTCTCTTGCAGGGATTTGAATTATGTCATTCTGAGAGATTAAGAAAGGAGACAATGAGACTCAAAGTAGGAAGGTCAGGACTGGTGAGGGCAGCTCACAAGATCTTGTGGCAGGCGAAGTTATGAGTAAACAGGAATTTGAGCAAGCAGAAGTTATGATAGAAAACACCCGAAAGATGGGCTAGATGAAGCAGTGGGCCACGGGCGGGCAGTGGAGCAGTCGACCCCAGTGCAGGCATGACCCAGGGAGACTTTAAAAGCAATAATGAAACCCACACCAAATTGATCTGCTTTTATTAGCATCATGCACCGGCAAATCTAAATGATGTCAGTAAAACAACCTTTTGTTGGTCTAAGTTTCAAACTATTGTGGTAGCTAATGTTGAATTTTAATAATATGTATGCAAGCTTTAAATAGCCTGCTCTTTGTATCTTATGTTTTAAGAAACTCTGTATGCCACATGGGAGTTAATTCAGAGAACATCCAGTCAGCATTTAGTCCAAACACAGCTACACACAGACTCAGCTACACATATTTGTTTCAAGTGTAAGTCTTCAACAGCTTCAAACTGTTGAAGCTCTCTTGGGATATAGCTCATTTCTCCAAAAGCCTATGGTATGGCACATGTGTACATTTAAACAATAAGCTCAAAATAGACTATGACAGTGCAAAGTTTGTACAGAGGAAGAAACATAGCTTGAGTTATTTCAATTCTGTCATTGCACATGCCCAGTGGAGTTTTTAACTTAAGTCTAGAGCTGAGATGTGTAATATTTTTCTTTAATAAGTGCAAAATTAAATTCATTCATGTTATGTTTTACTGAATTTGAATAATGCCTGTGCACTGAAATGCATTCTTTCTTTTTTTTCTTTCTTTTTTTTTTTTTTTTGAGACAGAGTTTTGCTCTTATTGCCCAGGCTGGAGTACAATGACACAATCTCGGCTCACTGCAACCTCCGCCTCCCGGGTTCAAGCGATTCTCCTGCCTCAGCCTCCTGAGTAGCTGGGATTACAGGCATGTGCCACCACACCCAGCTAATTTTGTATTTTTAGTAGAGACAGGATTTCTCCATGTTGGTCAGGCTGGTCTCCAACTCCTGACCTCAAGTGATCCACCTGCCTCGGCCTCCCAAAGTGCTGGGATTGCATGCGTGAGCCACCGTGCCCGGCCAATTCATTCTTTCTAAATTGTGAATTGGTTTAAAGCTAAGGATTAAATCAAGATCAAAATAATTATTTCTGAATATTATTGAAAATAAATTTTTTGCATAGAGTAGGATGGTTGTATATTATCTGTGTGTCAAATGCCCCTGGTGTCCCGATTGCTGGAACTTTTCTGTTCACCCTCCAGTTTTGTTTCCAGCCTTCTTCAACCTCCTGTCTGACCAAGGTGTTGGTCTCTGAGGACACACTACCAACAGCCTCGATTCTGTCTTCTCAATGGGTTTGGCCAGTGAAGAGCTGTCAGAGGAAGTCAGGAATCGGAAGAGGAGAGAAAGATGTTGGGTTAATTATTTCCACCATCAGAATGCACCATCTGCCTCCCCACTGAGTCACCCAGTTGACGGTCCCTCTACAGAAGGCCACTGCTCATTAGGTGGCTTTCTCCCCTTTGACTGTCTCCTCTCTGGTTCCCTGTAATTGTGTCCACTTCTTTTCATCTCAAGCTTAGACTGTCTATCAATCAAGGTCCCAGAAAAACAGTGGCACTCTGAAATTAGGAGGATGTGAGGAGAGTCTAATAAAGAAACAAATTACAGAGATGGGAACTGGCTGTTGGGAACCCACAGAAAATGGTGCCGTGTGCTGGGGTTAAAAGCAGCAAAGCCGTGTTGCCACCCCATGGTCTTAAGAAGCAGAGAAGAGGAACTCCGAGGAAAAACACAGCAGACCCATAGCGGGGAATCAGGTGAGTGTGTGTCCCATCCTCACTGCCCTCCTTCTCTCCATCTCTTAGCCGTGCTCACAGCCAGAAGCTAGACTGCCAGGCAGCCTGTTGTGCATCACATAGACAACAGCTGGGGACACCGCGAAGGTGGGAAGAGTGGAGATAGATCCAAAGAGACAAACGGAAGGAATCCAGCATAGGTGATTAGGGCTACCCACCGCCCCTAACCCAAGGACACGTCATGGTACCAGTGACTGAGTTACTGCTTCTTACCTTCACACCCACTCAACTATTCTCTGCTGTATAATGCTGGGGCTGGGCTTCTGCTTTGCCAACTGGCTTCCTCTTGGCTTCTGCCAACAGGGATTCTAGAAGAAAACTGGAAGCGTGGGAAGGAAGGAGAGATTTGCTCCTTCCCACTTGCTTTTTGTGGGTTTCCTGTTTGCCTCCAGGTCCCACAAGCCTCACCTTAGCCTTTCTTCTTTCCCCAGCAGAGACAGTTCATTCCAGTAGCAGCAGTTGAATCCGGTGTGCAGTTTTCCCGACATGCCCAGAACTGGCTTCACTGTGCCGCCTTGGAGACACCACCAGCAGCCAACCAACACCCACTCCTCATCGAGTCGCAGCCCCGTGGGAGCCCCCCTCCAAGCTTGGGGACAGCCGCAGCAGCTGAATGGCAGCCTCCTCAGATGTCTGCATCTCTGCTCCATGGGAGCCCTCATAAGTTTTAATAATATCAACCTCTTCTCTTTGCTCCCCCAGCCCCAGGAAAGACAGGTTCTTCCTGCTGTGGCATTGCCGCGATTACTTGGTGTTCTCTTTGGGGTACAAAATGAAAGAATCCTGGGTCTCCGAATCATGATATAGAGGAAAGCTACCCACCAACCCAGGACACATTTACCAAACTGTTATATGAGCACGAAAGACATTTTGATTGTGTAAAGTCGCCAAAATATGGATCTTACTTTTTACAACAATGAACTGCACCTAACTGCTTGAAGAACATTTTAAAACATGTTTCTAGACTCCATCCAAAACCAGAATCTTCCAGCACTGTCTGGTAATCTATCATTTTAAAATGTTATTCTTCCTGGTTTGGAAACCACAATCTAAATTGCCTTGAGCGTATACTTATTAACACTCACCAAGTAGCAACTACCCAAAGCATAGTTGTGGTACTTAGAAGGAATTCATCTATAGCTCAAGAATTAACCTCATACTTTTTAACTGCTCTTTTTAATAGAAATGTCACAAAAAGACTGAGTTCAGAGAAGATCAGCATGAAGTGAGCTGTGCAAGTTTTGCTATTCCCAAAAGAAAAGGGCTTTCAGATATCCTGATTGTCTGCCAGCATTGACTGCCTCTGAAAAATCAGTGTCTTTGCCAACTATGTGACAGACACTGGGCAGATTTACAGGATGAGAGATGATTGCTGGGGCTCCTTTCTATTCTGTTAAAACGCCCTGACCCAGAGAACTCGGGACCTTCTGGCACAAAATGGTCTGATACAGATTTTCATGCTGTCTCGGATTCACGCACTTGCTTTGGTTCCTGTGGCTGTTTTCAGGTGACAGCAGTAATTAAGGCATGTACTTGGTGACAGGCATCTTCTCGCAGGGGTCACCCCACAGGGTTTAATTCCCAGGCCAACTGGCAAGGTTTCTGAAAGCAAGTGACAGCTTGTAAGAGGGTTGAAGGAAAAGGCAGAGCTGGCCGGGTGGCTGTGTCCTATGACAAAGGATTACAGTTAATGGTGCTGAGGTCTGGCAAGCACCACGACCCTGCCTGGCTCCCAAGCTGCTCTGTCTAAATGATCATTGTTGATTATGTGTCTACACCTAGGGAAGACAGTGGGACAGCGTGACAGAAAGCAGCTCCTTGACAGGCTCCAGAAAATTTCCTTCATAAGGGCTTTACCTTTAATAGAGAACTCGAGAGGTCAAAAATGTTATATTAATACTTTGTCTTCAGACAGGTTGCCCATATAAACAGTTCATGCTGCTAGACAAAACGAGTCTTAGGAAGCTTAAGGGCATGTTTCCACAGCAGCCTGGTATGCCTAAATTAGCAGTAATTACGTCTAAAGAGAGAAGCATAGTTTAAAAGAATTATGGGTATGACTTTTGGTACATGGAATGGAATGGAATCAAATCTCTTTTCTCTTCTTTCTTTCTCCCTTTCTTTTTCTCTTTCTCTCTCTCTTTCCTTCCTTTCTTTCTTTCCCTTCCTTTGTTTCTCTCTCTCTCTTTCTTTCTTTCTTTCTTTCTTTCTTTCTTTCTTTCTTTCTTTCTTTCTTTCTTTCTTTCTTTCTTTCTTTCTTTCTTTCTTTCATTCGAGACAGGGTCTTGCTGTGTTCTCCAGGCTGGTCTTGAACTGCTGGCATCAAACAATCTTACCGCCTCATCCTCACAAAGTACTGGGATTGCAGGCATGAACTACCACACCCAGCCAATTTTGGAGTCAAATCTAAAAATCTTTGGGTGTTTCAAAACCCGCAAAGGTTTCCAGCTTATTGACAAAAGCGCTTAGAGTCTGGACTAAAAGAGACGAGGATTATTTGAAATGTAAAACCACTCTTGGAACTCCACATAGGAAACAGGTAGTGAATGTAGCTCAGCCACCAAAAATGACCTGTTTTATAATACCCCTGTAGAAATGAGCAAGGGAGATGATGAGAACAAAAGGATCTCCCAAAAAGCAGAATCAATAGCCATGGGGAAAAATAGATTAGAGAACTATTCCCAGGGAGCAGAACTGGGGCTGAATCAAGAAATGTTACCTATTTCCAGAACAAGGAAACTTGGTAATATTGGCCTAGGATGTTTCAGAATTGCTATGGACCAGTAAATGCTTTTCATCTGACACCTTTCCTCTATTGAAGGGAAGTATTTATCCTGTTTTTGGTTTACCTTGAATTTTTGGTGTATGTGGGGGAATTAATTAACCTTTTTAGTTCATAGTTTTTTTTTTTTTTTTTGAGACAGAGTCTTGCTCTGTTGCCCAGACTGGAGTGCAGTGTCACGATATCGGCTCACCACAAGCTCCGCCTCCTGGGTTTCGGGTTTACACCATTCTCCTGCCTCAGCCTCCTGAGTAGCTGGGACTACAGGCGCCCACCACCATGCCTGGCTAATTTTTTGTATTTTTAGTAGAGATGGGGTTTCACCGTGTTAGCCAGGATGGTCTCTATCTCCTGACCTCGTGATCCACCCACCTCAGCCTCCCAAAGTGCTGGGATTATAGGTGTGAGCCACCGTGCCCGGCCACTTTTTATCCTACTATTTGAGATACTCCCTGTGGTTAGCAGAATTTTAAAGATGTCCTCCCAAAATTCCTGTCCCCTGGTTATTCAATCAAATGCTAATCAAATTACTGTCATCAAATGACTTTACAGCTGTAATTAAGAGTACAGCTCACTTTAACACAGGGAGATTAACTTGCATTATATGGAGTTCACCGAGTCTAATCGTATGAACCCTTTAAAACAGAGAATTTTCTCTACCTGAAAGCAGAAATGAGGCAGAAGGGGAGTTGAGAGAGGCTTAAAAGACGAGATGCTGGCTATGAAGATGAAGAGGGCCAAGGAATGCAGGCAGCTTTTACAAACTAAGCACAGGGAGCTCTTGAGCCAGGTGTGTTGGCACACAATTTAATCCCAGCTACTCAGGAGGCTGAGATGGGAGGATCACTTGAGCCCAGGAGTCTGAATCCAGCCTGGGCAACCTAGTGAGATCCTGTCTCTATTTTAGTAAAACAAACAAACAAAGAAACAAACAAGAAAACCTAGGAAACTCAATTCTATAACTGCATAGAACTGAATGCTGCCAACAACTGAATGAGCTTGGAAGTGGATTGGGCCTCCAGAAAGGAGTGCATCCCTGCCAACACATTGATTTCAGCCTTATGAGACTCTAAACAGATGGCCCACCTGAGCCATGCTGTACTTGGACTTCTAACATAGAGAACTACAAGGTAAGAAATTGGTATTATTTTAAGTAACTAAATTCATGATTATTTGTTATGGCAGCAATAGAAAACTAATACACTCCCTCTCCCATAAATGAACTTCAAGAAAGAGACTTTAGGTGTAGTGGGTTCACTTAAAACTCAACAGAACTGCAAATTTAGATTAAGAAAGATGGGTTTACAAACCTATCCCTAAATGGTGTAAGAGAGATCCAAGAAACACTGAATAAGTCACAATTCTGGTCTTAGCCACTAAAATAAAGCCTTCTGCTGTTGTTATTAATGTATGAGAATTGTGAAGTCTTTAAATTTGGGGAGATGACATAAAGGTAAAATATGTTGGCAGATGAGATTGTGTACAACTGTCAGATCTCTATGTTTATGAGGAACTAAAGAGCAGAACTTGAAACAGATTGCTTGAATTACACGACACCCACCATGGTGGAAAAAGCACCATGTAAATACCTCTAAGCTTCATGTTTTCCTTCCCTTTTACCAGAGATAGAAGTATCTCCACCACAGATTATATGTCTTGCTCTGTAAGGTGAACCTAACCATATTTATCCAACTCCAGTCATCCAATTATCACTTTTGTAATTCTTACCATATCTTCATGCTACCTATTGTATTTATCTACTATTTAACACAATTTGTATTCTTTGTACTTTTTTTTTTTTTTTTTTTTGAGACAGAGTATCACTCTGTCACCTAAGCTGAAGTGTAGTGGCGTGATATTGGCTCACTGCAACCTCTGCCTCCTGGGTTCAAGCGACTTTCATGCCTCGGCCTCCTGAGTAGCTGGATTACAGGCATGCACCACGATGCCCAGTTAATTTTTGTATTTTTAGTAGAGACAGGGGTTTCACCATGTTGGCCAGGCTGGTCTTGAATTCCTGGCCTCAAGTGATTCACCCACCTCAACCTCCCAAAGTGCAGGGATTACAGGCATGAGCCGCTGCACCTGGCCTCTTTGTGCTTTTTAATGCACAATAAAATAATCACATAGCCATTAAAACGTAAAATCTTCATCTGTGCAATTCCTAAAATCATTTCCCATACTATTCTTTGAGGAACCATAAACTAAGACTATCATAATGCAGTAAACAATAGACAATCTTATACAAACGAAAATGTTGAGGTATATATTTTCAAGCATTATTCAGGAAGTTCATTTCAGGATAACAATTTAAAAACAAAACAAAACAAAAACTTCCAGGGCCAGATATATATGTTCATAGTTTCCTGATCAACTAAGGTTTGTACATGTATTTGTTAAACAGATACCTCATGAGCGTATAGTATCTGTTAAACACTACATGGCTCTTGAAACACAAAGATGAACAAAACAGATCTGCAAATCCTGCTATCCTCTGCAAATCACAACCTAGTGGAATAATAGAAATTCAGTAAGAAATTGCATGAACGATTATTTAATTATGTCTCATGAGTGGCAAAAATCTTACATTTCTATATATTTGGAGCCATCGCCCCAGTTATATTAAAGGTACACTAACCTTAACATTTTGTGGTAATTCAAACCATGACTGTACATTTTTTTGACACTCATTCTATTGAGTAGTTACACCAGTGTCTCCTTCTCTTGAATCCGGGTTGGCCTTAGAAACTCACTCTTAGGCAATAGAATGCAGCCAACAATGCTATATGACTTCTTGAGTCTAGGTGTATCAGTTATCTCTTATTTCACAATAAATTACCCCAAAACTTACTGGCTTAAAGTGATCAATGTTTATTACTCACAGTCTCTATGGGTCAAGATTTGGGGGATGGCTTAGCTGGCAATTGTGTCGGAGCCTCTTACAAGGTGTCAATCAAGGTATAAGCCTGGGCTGCAGTCATCTGAAGACTTGACTGAGGCGGGAAGATGGGCTTCCAAGATGGCTTGCTCACATGGATTCTGGCAGAAGTCTTCAGTGTGTTGCTGGCTAATGACAGGGGCCTCAGTTCCTTGCCCTGGGGTCCTCTTCATAGGGTTGCTTGAATATCCCAGGAGCTGGCTTTTCCCAGAGCAAGTGACTCAAGACAGAGCAAGAAGGAAACCACAATGCCTTTATACCCTAATCTTGGAAATCAAATATCATCACTTCTGCATTATTCTACTTGTTAGAAATGAGTCACTAAGTACAGTTCACATCTGAGAAAGGAGAATTAGGGTACACCTTTTGAAGGAAAAGTATCAAGGCATTTATGGATCTATTTTAATACCACCATACTAATCATAAAAAGTGATGCAGCTTCCTGGTTAGGAAGATGTAGCAACCTAGTCTTACTGGTTAGGCAGATGTTGTATAAAACACCTTCTCCCTAAATTGCCATGTAAAATGTCCAAAACTTCTAAGGCTGCCATGCTGTGAGGAAGCCCAGCCCACATGGAGAGACCACATGTGGAAACACCAGTTGACAGCCCCACTGAGGTCCCAGCCAGTAGTCAACATCAACCACAAAAAATGGGAGTACTATCAACTGAATATATTCCTCCCAAATTCATATGTTGAAAGGTAATCGATCTTCAGTGTGGAAGTATTTGGAGGAGGGGCTTTTGCAAGCCAAGTAGGTCATGATAGCAGAGCCCTGATGAACTGGATTAGTGTCTTTATAAGAAGAGGCCACAGAGAGATCCTTCACCCCTTCTGCCATATGAGGTTACAACAAAAGATGGCTATCTATGAGGAAGTGGGAATCACCAAACACTGAACCTACCAACGCCTTGATCTTGGACTTCTCAGCTTCCAGAGCAGTGAAAAAATAAGTTTCTGTTGTTTATAAGCCGTCCCATTTATGGTGTTTTGTTATAACTGCCCCAAAGGACTAAGACATTGGGCCAAGATGCCTCCAGATGATTCTAGCCCCAGCTGTTGAGAAACCTTCAGCCATCCTCTCACCGAGCCTTTGAATCTTCTCAGCTTCCCAGATACTAGTCATGACTAATTCTAGGATCAGATTCCTCTTCTTTTTTTTTTTTTTTTTTTTTTTTTGAGACGGAGTCTCACTCTGTCCCCCTTGCTCCCCCTTGCTGGAGTGCAGTGGCCGGATCTCAGCTCACTGCAAGCTCCGCCTCCCGGGTTCAGGCCATTCTCCTGCCTCAGCCTCCCGAGTAGCTGGGACTACAGGCGCCCGCCACCTCGCCGCTAGTATTTTTTTTGTATTTTTTAGTAGAGACGGGGTTTCACTGTGTTAGCCAGGATGGTCTCGATCTCCTGACCTCGTGATCCACCCGTCTCGGCCTCCCAAAGTGCTGGGATTACAGGCTTGAGCCACCGCGCCCGGCCCCAGATTCCTCTTCTTAACATAGCTTCAGAGGGGACACAGCATAGCACAGTGATTATGTGCAGAAGCTCTGGATTTCCCGGTCAGTGTCAACTCTCTCTTCTGCTGCTTCCAGCAACATGGCCTTGGGCAATTTGCTTTAATTCTCTAAACCCCAGGTTCTTCATCCTTTAGTTATGAAAACAAAAGTGAGTAGGTGTTGTTTCAAAGACTGAATGGAGTAATGCTTTCAAAGTTCTCAGTACGTAATGCTCAGTATTGGTATTATTTTCACTATTATCATTTTTATTCTCATTAAATCTGCTCCTCTTCCAGGATTTTCCATATTGTTGGTTTATGTTTTGAAAATCCCAAATCACTCTCAGGCTCAAAATTAAAACAACAACAACAACAAAAAAAATTTTCTACTCTTCCTTCTATTTCACCAAGTATTTATAACAAATTGTCAAGCTCCATTGATTCTACCTCCATAGTTTCTGTTATCCTTCCACCCTCAAAGCCAATTAAGGGATAGGCCAAGAGAAAGTGGCCCTGGGACGCCAGCTGAAATGGAAAGTAAACAGCACCAGGAACACTAGCACAATGGAGGAGCAGGTATTTACCAGAAGCAGAGTATGAACATAGTTGGAAGGAATGCTTGGTTAAGTCAGTAGAGGTAAGGTCATGTGATAAGTCCCCATTGAAAGACTGTGAGTGGAAATGTTTTGTGCAACTTCACTCTCACCTGTTTAAAGGAAAGGACTTGCCTGGACTTATCCCCTTTTCTCCTACCTGTGATCTGGAGCACGAATATGCCTCAGCTTGACTTTGACCATGGAGAAGAAGAAACATTTTAAAGGATGGTGGAGTAATAAGATAAAAGGCACCTGGTTCCCTGAACGAATTCATGAAGCAGTTTGCCCTTCAGTACAGGCAGAGCAGATGATAACACTGAAGATAGCTCAACTTCTCTCTGGTTGGGAATCTCTTTGTTACACCAGCTTAGTCATTCTGCTAAGTAATACAGAAGTCCCCTGTCTTGCTCTCCTCATTGGTTGAGGGAGGATGGGCTAGAGGATGGGATGGGGGAAGACAAACCATTTTTTCAGACGAAGTGTTGGTGGGCTTTAAGATCCCAGAGTGGAAAGTGTGCACACATCTAGACAGACAGCCTGAAACAGCCTCATATAGCACCCTCACCTGGGTAACGAGCAGGAGCATTACAACCATTCCATGTCCCCCACAGAGTCATGGGAGTAGCCTAGAGAACAGGAAGGAGCCTGGCTGTTAGAATCTGTGTGGGTGGCCACCCAAGATCAGACAGGAATAATACAGTTCGGCAGATACAGCGTGGAACATGAGGAGCCTCCTGAAAGTTAGAATTAATCTCAGGATAGGAAATCTGAAATGTTAGAAATTAAGTTTCTGCTACCCCTAAAAATAAGGACTTAAAAAAAACTAAGATCAGGTATAGAAACATAAAGAAAGTTGAATTTCTTGCACACCAGAATTTGACAACTGAGATTTGTATCCACCAATAATTATAAGAGACCTAGGCATCGTTTATTGAGAGTTGACCATGTGCAAGACCGTGTGCTAAGCACCTCACGTGGGCTACCTTGCTTGGTCCTCTCAGCACCTCAATTCTGTAGCTATTATTATTTGCCCATTTTACGGATGAGAAAACAAAACCTTAGAGATGTTAAGTAACACAGCTGTGATCTCCCAGTTAGCAAGTGGCAGGGCCAAGATTCCAACCCAAACCATTCACTCCAAAGCCCTCCCTCTTTGTAAATTAATTAATTTTCAAGATTAAACACAGCTTGAGGTTATTTGCTCCAGAGGCGCTATAATTCGAAGCTGGATTACTATAGAGGGTTGCTAGTGTATAAACATTTTTAATGTCTAGTATACACACAGAAAAGTGCACATGAGTTTACAGCTCCCTAAATTTTCAAAAATTGAATGTACTCGTATAATCAGCACTGCAAACAAGAAAGAACATGAGCAGAACCCCAGAAGTCCCCCAATCACATCCCTTCAGTCCTTATTCACACCCCAAGGGTCATCATTATCCCAGAGCCCACTATTCTGTATGCCACAGAATCAGAGGCCGATTCTTGCTGGCTTTTCATGTATGGATCTAGCTCATGAAAACTAATTCCCACTTCTTTTTTTAAGAAATATTTCACCAGAGAGAAGAAACCAAAGCCTCACATGCTCAACTTTCCAGTTTTCCTCTTTCTTCAGGGACTTTTTAGGTCAATTCAACTTAACAAATATTTATTCAACTATAAACTGGACACTTACGTTAAGCAATGGGTTAGATAAACAAATTAGGCCATCTTATCTCTATCTCCTAAAATGGCAAGGGAATACAATTTGTACCTGTGCCCTGTTAAATTCTTTTGGAAATTGTAAGGTGCTAAATAAAAGCAAGGTGGCCTTATGGATTTTATCTGGCTGATATTGCAGCTGCCTAATAAGGTACTATTAGTATCTTAAGGTGCCTGGGCTGAATGATTTTACATAAATCCCCAGATCACCTGGATGACACTGGATTAGAGAATAGGTTCGGAGGTAGTTTGTATTATAACTGTGTTGACATATTTTCCAAGACAGTTGATGATAAATTGTTAATGCAAAAATTGTCCTTTTGTTTTCTAAAAGTTCTCGTGTTATCATGAAAATGATTTAGGGGCAGGAACTGGGCCTAGACGTAGCCACCCATTGTCTGATAGTGAGTTTCCTGAGTGTATTAATCACTGTCCCATTAATTCTATAGGTAGGGGAATTTATATGGACTAGCCATATGTGTGTGATATGTGTGTCTGGGTTTGTATGGGTGTGTCTGCAGAAAAATAGAGACTTTATAGACAAACACACACTTTTCATTTTAATTTTCACATTTAAGAAGAATCGTTTCCTCTGTTTCCAGTTTTTTAAAGTCCTGCTTCAGGAGCCATTACTTCCCAGAAGACAGAGCCCACATTATTTCTGTTCTTTGTTCTGAAAAGCAGTTGACCTGTTGATCTGGTTGTTCACCAAACCCACTCTCCACCCTGTTCCACCCTTCTGTGTGACCCAAGAGGTCAGCTCCATCCACAGGCCCTCTTGCTTTCTGGCTTTGCAGTTGGCTTCAGACCATGGGAAGTAGTGCCCAGAAATCAGAGAGAGGGAGGAGAGAAGGGAGGAGGTATCTGTTCCCTGGCTCTCAGTTCCCTCCCTGCTCCACCCACAGCCCTGGCTCCTGTCAAACTGATCTCTCCAGAGAACAGCTCAAGTTCTCTTTCTCTCTCATCTCTCAATTTTGGCAACTGCTCCTTTCTCTCCTCCCTTCAGGCTTAGGGATGGTAAAGTGACCCATCACGCAACTCTGTTGTCCCTTCTATAAAACTTTCCTTCAATTACCCAGTCTGAATGTGCAAGCTATTTCCAGCTGGGATGTTAACTGATACAGCAACCAAATCTAGGACTGATAGTATATCTAGCCTGAATGCAAAACATGGCCCTTGAACATCACCATTCACATTTGTGGCTGGTCCCTTTCTCCCAGTCTTGTTTATAATGACAGTGTCAAGTTTCTTTAGGAATTATTTTGGGTGCTTTTTGGTCCTCATAAAAGTCCAGGCAAATGATGCTATCTTTCTTCTCCATTTTGATGAATTTATTTTTTCATGGATGGGATAGGTTATGTTTCACCTTGAAGAAGGGACCCACAGACCAAAACTAACTTTCACAAGCTTTTATGAAATTTTGAAAGTAAAAAAAAAAAAATAAGAAAAGAAAATACAGAGAAAAGCAGACAGGAGCGTGATGGATCACTTTTTTTTTTGAGACGGAGTCTCTCTCTGTCACCCAGGCTGGAGTGCAGTGGCGCGATCTCGGCTCACTGCAACCTCCACCTTCCGGGTTCAAGCGATTCTCCTGCCTCAGCCAGATCACTTTAACTATTAACACTTACTGACGTGTTAGGGCTTGAATTTTTGTACATCTTCTAGTCTCTGCAGTTGCCACTTTCCTGATGTTCTGGCCTCGCCATGTTAGTGTAGCTCCCTCTCATGTGTGCTGTGGGCTCCTCTTTCAGGGTAATATGCATGACACCCCCATGAAGAGGGGCTCAGCCTCCGTGTTACCAGCCTACAAAACTGCCACCTCAACCTAGAAGAATTTTCAGCTAGCAAATACACAATAAGAGGTTGTAAGTCCTTGAACTCAGGGGGATCTCAGTGAATATAATAAAGGACTATGATATAAGTCTACTGGGATTATTAGATTTCTGGAATTTCTGACCAGGTGCGGTGGCTCACACCTGTAATCCCAGCACTTTGGGAGGCTGAGGTGGGCAGATAACGAGGTCAGGAGTTCAACACCAGCTTTGTCAACATGGTGAAACCCTGTCTTTACTAAAAATTCAAAAGTTAGGTGGGCATGGTGGTGCACATCTGTAATCCCAGCTACTCGGGAGGATGAGGCACAAGAATCACTTGAACCTGAGAAGCGAAAGTTGCAATGAGCCAAGATCATGCCACTTCACTCCAGCCTGGGCGACAGAGTGAGACTGTGTCTCAAAGAAAAAAAAAACAAAAAACCTGGAATATTCTTTTTTTATCACTAAATCTTTCTTACAAAATATTCCAAAGCATCATTGATCATCTGGATTGTGCCAGCATTTCGGGGTTTTTGAAATGTAAATTCATACCTGAATTGGGTAATTATTAGGGTTGTATACTATTGAGGCTCCATTCAGGTCCATAGTTTTTTTTTTTTTTTTTTTTTTTTTTGAGACGGAGTCTCGCTCTGTCGCCCAGGCTGGAGTGCAGTGACGCGATCTCAGCTCACTGCAAGCTCCGCCTCCCGGGTTTATGCCATTCTCCTGCCACAGCCTCCTGAGTAGCTGGGACTACAAGCGCCCGCCATCACGCCTGGCTATTTTTTTTTAATTTTTAGTAGAGAGGGGGTTTCACCGTGTTAGCCAGGGTGGTCTTGATCTCCTGACCTTGTGATCCGCCTGCCTCGGCCTCCCAAAGTGCTGGGATTACAGGCGTGAGCCACCGCGCCCGGCTAGATTTATTAATATTTATATACAATGATAGACTTTTTAAAAACTCCTCTAGTTTGCAAATTGTCTTTAAGAAACGAATCCATGATAGCAGTATATTTATTTTTTTTTTAATTTTCATGAGCTGTTCTAGAAGGAGGAAGGAGGAAAAGAACATACTTATTTAAAAGAAATAATCAGTAAAGAACATTTAGTAAATTGACCAAAGCAGGGGGAATGTCACCCAAAGACTCCCTGCCCCAGTAAAACCACTCTATTATTTTACTATGTTGTATTCAGATTTTTCTAACTGTAGGTGTGTGTTCCTCATCTATACTATAAACTGCCTCTGCTGCCCTGTTTCCAACATTTCCCACTTCATTAAACATTTGCCTTTTATAACATATTCATAATTTAGGTTTTAATAATTTTAATACTTTATAGTTAGATATTGTAATTCTATTCTAATTTTTTCTATTAGAGATGCTATTTTCATGAACATCTCATGCAAAAAAAAACCATTTTTTATTTTCTTTCTTTATGAATGTTTTCTCAGGAATCATCCTTCCCCTTACCCACCCCTCCCCAAAAGATTAGGTCCAAATACTATGTTCTTATAGTTCCTTTCACATCACAATCTTAAATGATACATTTAAACTATTACTCTATGAATGTCTGTTGTATCTCCTATACTATAACCTCCTGAGTGTGGTACTATCTATTGTGCCGATCATTTTATTTCCTAGTGCCTCACACAGCACCTAAAGCGTATCAGGTGCACAATAGATATGATATTGGAACAAGGAATCGGCAGATGGTCAACAACGCAAAATAGCCCAGAAAACAAACCTCATTGTGTACAGAGACCTAAATAGATATTTTTGTAATGCTAACATGACAACTAGACAGCTATTTTAAAAGAAAAATTTTTAATTAGCTCTTTACCCATTGCCATATGTCATAATAAACCAGAGAAAAAGAGTTACATTTTTAAAAAGTCAAGCCACATACACACAAATGAGATATGAGTGAATGCTTGTCTTTGTCTAAATTATCTAATAATGGAAACATCTCAATAGGTAAATCTTCCAGACCATATGAAAACATAGAGCTTCTATGTATCAAAAATATCACAGACAGAATTAAAGAATAAGTAAGATTCCTAGAATAATACTTGCTCGAGTATGGAACATCAGGATTGGTATCCTTCCTCTAGCTGCTATCTGCACACATCTATAAGAAAGAAAGATTTTTAATCCAACTGCTGAATGAAAAAAGGACATGCACAATTTCAAAAGATAAATTACATGTGGAAAATAAACAAAAAATAAAAAATATTTAACTTCAATATTAATAGAATAAAGGCTGGCTAATCAGTCACCATTTTTCACACATTAAAACTAAAAAAAGCTGTTAATGATCAATGTTGATGAAAGTATGTTACAAGAGACAGTCACATAACTTGCTATAAGGAGTGGACACAGATAAAATCTTTCAAAATCTTCTAAGTTGACTGTATCTTATTTTAATCATGAAGGTAAAATAAGAAACATAACTGACTGAGGTTCAGAATGATTCTCTTTTTGTTTCTTTCTTCCTAGAACATACCCAAGGATTGTCCTGTGGCATAAAACCAAGAGATGTCCTTTTTGTTTTCAACTATGTCCCAAAAGAGATGGCCAGCTTCTTTGAGGACAGGGACCTTACCTTACTCATTTTTTAAATCACTCAAGGTCTGCAGGCAGGGCATGGTGGCTCACACCTGTAATCCCACCGCTTTGGGAGGCCGAGGCAGGTGGATCACCTGAGGTCAGGAGTTCAAGACCAGCCTGACCAGCATGGTGAAACCCTGTCTCTACTAAAAATACAAAAATTAGCCGTTGTGGTGGTACAGATCTGTAATCCCAGCTACTTGGGGAGCTGAGGCAGGAGAATCACTTGAACCCAGGAGGCAGAGGCTACAGTGAGCCAAAATTGCACCAGTGCACTCCAGCCTGGGCAACAAAAGGAAAACTCCATCTCAAGAAAAACAAAAAAAAATGGTCTGCAAATAGTAGGTGCTCAAGCAGTGTTAGTCAGAATGGAATTTAAATTTGATGGATATGCAGTGAATAAATAAGGACCTCGGGCCAGGTGTAGTGGCTCACATGTGTAATTCCAGCATTTTGGGAGGCCAAGGTGGGCAGATAGCCTGAGGTCAGGAGTTTGCAACAAGCCTGGCCAACACAGTGAAACACCGTCTCTACTAAAAAAACAAAAATCAGCCAGGCGTCGTGGTGGGTGCCAGTAATCCCAGCTACTTGGGAGGCTGAGTCAGAAGGACTGCTTGAACCCAAGAGGTGGAGGTTGCAGTGAGCCAAGATCATGCTGCTGCACTCCAGACTGGGCAACAGAGTGAGACTCTATCTCTAAATAAATAAATAAATAAATAAATGACTTCCTGGATAAATGTGAATACCAATTTCAATTCTCTCTCTAATCATGCTTTGAAAATTACAGGTTGGCTTATAATTCAAAATCTTAAGAAAAACATTGTTGGATGCATGCACACAGCCACTGCCTTCCCAGAGCACACATTTGAAGTCAAGTTCAAGATGGAAAGCATTGCCAGAGGAAGGAGTGTTTTGCCATAATAACAATGCCAGTGTTGCTGTTGGAAAGACTGCCTTTTTCATGACAATGAATATAGAGTGACAGCATGTGTGTGGGGATTTCAATTAAGCATCCAAGTGATTTCCAACAAGGAATTCTTGGTCTTATTTGACAAGTCAGGAGAATAAGCAGAGAGCAATGGAGTGGTCTGCCCGTCATCAGGCAAATCATTTGGATGAGCTGAAAATAGAAGCTAAACCTCCAAACTTACATAGAGATTAGCTTCTGAATATATCCAGAAACTGACCAAGTCACCACCTCCACCATTCTCCCTCTGTCCGAGCCCCACCACACCCTGTCTGGATTATTGCAATGGCCTGTCTACTTGGTCCCCTTCTTTCACTCCAGACTTGTACATCCATTCTTCACTCAGCAGCCAGAACCGTTTCTGTAGAACACAATCACTCTTCTACTCAAAACCCTCCATCTCATCCAGATTATAAACCAAAGCCCTTAAAAGGCCCTACAAGGCTTTAGAGGATCTGACCACAGTGACCTCTAGAGTCACGTACCACCGGCTTCCCTCCTCCTTGGTCACTCTTTTCCAGTTATGTGGACTCCTTGGCTGGCCTTCGGACAAGCCAGACCTGCTCCACTGCTTCGGGCCCTTGTGCTCCACTCACGTGCCTTGCTGCCTCATTTCCTTCAGATTTCTGATCGACTACCGCTGATCAAAGAGGCCTTCTCTGACCACCCTCCAGGAAATACCAGATCTCCTGCTCATTCTGCCTCTTCTTTACATTACACTACTCCTTTATAGTCCTTATTATAACCTGGTATATATCTGTTTACTTGCTATTGTCTGTCTCCTCTGCTGAAATGTAAGCTCCAGGGGGACTGAGACTCCCATTCAGTTTTTGCCAGTCACTAGATAACGCACACACATATATATTAAAGATAAACCAAAAATCTTCTATTTTATTTATTTTCAGAAATGGGGTCTTGCTATGTTGCTCAGGCTGGTCTCAGAACACCTGACCTTAAGTGATCCTCCCTTCTCAGCCTGCTGAATAGCTGAAATTACAGGCATGAGTCACCATGCCCAGCTTATTTGTTTATATTTGATTACTGATTCTGTTCTTCCTACCCCCTTTTTCTATTTCCAAAGCCACACATCAGCGAAGTTGATTACCATCCCTTGCCTGCATTACTGCAGCACACTTCTTAAGAGCCTCACCTACAGTCCTGCAGTCTAAAATAATCTAACTCCATACACTCTTTGTCAAGTCACCTTACTGATCAGGAACCTACTATGTCAGTGTAAATTGATACTAACTCTATGGGGGGCAACTTGCCATTATCTTTCAAAATGATGTGTCTCTACCATTTGACTCATTTGATCCATTTCTAGAAATTCATCTATAGATAAGTGGGAAACAGCATATATACAAAACTACTGCAGCATATTTAATAGTAGCAAAATATTATAAACAATCTAAAAGTTTCTCAATAGAGTACAAGTCAAATAAATTTGGTACATCCATAAAATGGAATTGCATGCAACCATTAAAAATGAGCCAGCCCAAATATATATGGATATATTAAGTAAAAAAAAAAAATAGTGGAAAGGAATGCTGCAATTTGTGAATAAAATGTTTTTGGATAGCCACACACAGAAGAAAGTTGGATCCCTACTTCACATCATGAACAAAACTTAAATCAAAATAGATTATAGAACCAAATGTAAGAGATAAAATTGTTAAACTCTTAGAAGAAAATATAGGAGTAAATATTTGCGATCTTGGGCTAGGCAAAGTTTCTTTGATAGAACACCAAAAGCATAAGGACAAAAGAACTGGATAAATTTGGCTTTGTTAAAATTTAAAATTTTCGTGCTTCAAGGGACACTATCAAGAAAGTAAAAAGGCAACACACAGAACGGGTGAAAATATTTGCAAATAATCTATCTGATAAGACACTTGTATCCCGAACATATAAACAACTCCTGCCACCTAATAACAAAAAGACAATTCAATTTTTCAAAATAGGCAAGGGATTTAAATAAACATTTCTCCAAAGAAAATATAGAAATGACCAACAAGCATATAAAAGCATGTTTAACATCATTAGTCATCGGGTAAACGCAAATCAAAATCACACCCACTAAGAGAGCAAAAATAAAAAGTGACAGGCAATAAATAACAAGTGTAGGCAAGAACTGGAGAAATTAGAGACCTCATTCATTGCTGGTGAAATTGTAAAATGGTGCAGACATTCTGAAAAACAGTTTGGAACTTTCTTGAAGGGTTAAACGTAAGGTTACCATATGACCCAGCAATTTTACTCGTACAAATATATCCAAGAAAATTGAAACATTTGTGTCTTTAATATTTATTTATTTATTTATTTTGGTACAGAGTCTTGCTCCGTGTTGCCCAGGCTGGAGCGCAGTGGTGCTATCATAGCTCACTGCAGCCTCGACCTCCCAGACTCAAGCGATCCTTCCATCTCAGTCTCCCAAGTAGCTAGGACCACAGGTGTGCACCACCACACCCAGCTAATTTTTGGATTTTTTTGTAGAGATGGGGGTCTTGCTATTTGCCCAGGCTGAGCTCAAACTCCTGGGCCCAAGCAATCCACCTACCTCAGCCTCTGGGATTATAGGTGTGAGCTACTGTGCCCAGCCAAAACATTTATGTTTACAAAAACTTGTAGATGAAAGTTCATGCAGCATTATTCATAATAGGCAAAAAGTAGTAGCAACCCAAAGTTTTATCAGCTTATTGATGGACAAACAAAATCTGTAATATCCATACAAAACTATATTATATTAGCTATTTGTTGCCTCCAGACCGTGACTCAAGTCATTTTGCTCACCTGAGAGTTCCTCATTTTCCTTTCTCTTTTTCACTTCTTTCTTCAACATCTAGCCCCGAATTCATTGTCAAGACCATTATTATACACACTTTGTGTCTCTAAGCATTTATAGATGGTATTGTTATCATCATCATCATTATTATTTTAATTCATGCCCACTGACCCCAGTCACCATCTTCAATGCACCTGCATGGCAATGGTCTCCCCTCAGAGTGAATTCCTCCAGATTTTCCATGTGGCTGAAAAGAAGGGGCTCTTCTTTACTAACAGTATGGTATCTTTATAGTAGGAAGGATGCAGGTGATAGTGTCAAGGAGACCTGTCACTTGTTCCTCCGGGATGCACTTTGGCCATAGTGGGCCCCACCACCCTCCAGCCACATCTGAACTCATGACAGACACATGTCTTAGATATTGTTCTCAGTTTCCTGACACACTATCTGAAAAGTGTCTTACTAATTAGCACTGCCTGTTGGATCTATTTGTCATCTCCTCAAACAGGCTTACACTGCTCAAAATAGCAGCGGAGTGGCTTTGTACTGTGTCAACTTAGCTAAACTGGAACTGTTTCCCGGGTTTCCCTTCTATGTACGGTTCCAGGTTTAGCACTAACCACTGGAAAAATTCTCACAAGATTTAATGAAGACAGAATATCCTCATGCATTCCAGTTGACTTCATTGGCCCTAGTTTGTCCTTGGACGTCTCATTTGTCCTTGCTCACCTCCACCAACTCCCACAGTTGTGTCATGACTATCCCTTTAATAAATCCTTTGTTCTGAACAAGTGTTGGCAAGGGTGCAGACCAAAGAGAACCTTTGCACACTGTTGGTGGGAATGTAGAATGGTGGAGCCAAGATGGAAAATATTATGGAGGTTCCTGAAGAAGTTAAAAATGGGACTACCATATATGACTTAGCTATCCCTCTTCTTGGCATATACCCAAAGGAAATGAAATCACCAACTCATAAAGATATTTGCACTCTCATGTTCCTTGCAGCATTATTCACAATAACCAAGATATGGAAACAACAGTCCACTGATAGATGAGTGGAAAAAGAAATTGTGAGATATGTGCGCACGTGCAACACACACACACACACCAATCAAATATTATTCAGCCATAAAAAAGAAATAGATCTTGCCACTTGCCACAACATGGATGAAACTGGAGGACGTTATGCTAAGTGAAATAAGGCAAACATGGAAAGAAAAAATTGCATGATCTCACTTGGCTGTGGATTTTTAAAAAAAAAATCAAATACATAGAAACAGAGCAGAAAGGTGGTTATCAGTAGTAAGGAGTTGTGGGGGGAATGAGAAAATAGAGGTCAAAGAATGCAAAGTTACAGTTAGGTAAAATGAGTAAGTCTAGAGCTCTAATAAATAACATGAAGACTATAGTTAATAATACTATATACCGGCAACTAGCCAAAAGAGTAGATTTTAGATACTCTTACCACCAAAAAAGGGACAAGATGATAGGTATGTTAATCTGCCTAACTGTGGTAATAACTTCACTTCAATCTGTACCATCATGTACTGCTAACAATGTCTCAGTCAACAGAGGACAGCATACCTGACAGTGGCTCCATAAGATTATAAGAGAGCAGAAAATTTTCTAATACCTAGTGACCTCACAGCAGTCTCAACACTGTAGCAACACATTACTCATGTGTTCGTAGTGATGCTGGTGTACACAAACCTACTGCTCTGCCAGGTATCAAAGTCTAGCACATACAGTTATGTGCAGCACATAGTACTTGATAATGATAATAAACTATGTTACCGGTTTATATATTTACTATACTATACTATACTATACTATACTATACTATACTATGCTATGCTATGCTATGCTATGCTATGCTATGCTATGCTATGCTATACTATAGTTTGTATTGTTGTTTTAGACAGGCGTCCCCAACCACCAGGCCACAGACTGGTACCAGTCCCTGGCATGTTAGGAACCAGGCTGCACAGCAGGAGGTGAGTAGCCAGTGAGCATTACTGCCTGAGCTCCACTTCCTGTCAGATCAGTGGCATTAGAGTCTCACAGAAATGAAAACCCTATTGTGAACTGCACACGCGAGGGATCTAGAGATATGCACTCCTTATGAGAATCTCATGCCTGATGATCTCAGGTGGAACAGTTTCATCCCCTACTCCCACCCACCCTATCCCCATCGGTGGAAAATTTGTTTTCCATGAAACTGGTCCCTGGTGCCAAAAAGTTGGGGACCACTATTTTAGAGTATACTCCTACTTAGTGAGAAAAAGTGAACTGTAAAGCAGCCCTAGGCAGTCCTTCAGGAAGTGTTCCAGAAGAAGGCATTGTTGTCACAGAAGATGACAGTTCCATGCATAGTATTACCTCTGAAGACCTTCCAGTGGGATAAGACATGGAGGTGGAAGACAGTGATACTGATGATCCCGGCACTGTGTAGACCTAGGCCCATGTGTGTTTGTGTCTTGGTTTTTAACCAAAAAAAAAAAAAAAAAAAAAAAAAAAAACCTGAAAGTTTAAAGAAAATTAAACAGAAAAAAGCTTATAAAATAAGGATATAAAGAAAATATTTCTGTATAATAGTACAATGTGCTTGTGTTTTAAGGTAAATCTTATTACAAAGAGTCAAAAAGTTGAAAAAAAATTTAAAAGTTTATAAAGTATGAAGGTTACAGGCCAGGCACGGTGGTTCCCACCTGTGGTCCCAGCTACTTGGGGAACTGGGGTGGGAGGATTGCTTGAGCCCAGGAGGCTGAGATGGCAGTGAGCTGTGATTGCACCACTGCACTCCAGCCGGGGTGAGACCCTGTCTCAGAAAGTATGCAGATAGATGGATGGATGTATAGATAGATAGATAGATAGACAGACAGACAGACAGACAGACAGACAGACAGACAGACAGATAGATAGATAGATAGATAGATAGATAGATAGATAGATAGATAGATAGAAAGAAAGAAATACAGAGATGTGGTTTGGCTCCCCCTGATATGGTTTGGCTCTGTGTCCCCACCCAAATCTCACCTTGAATTGTAATAATCCCCCCGTGTCAAGGGCAAGACTAGGTGGAGGTAATTGAACCATGCGGGCAGTTCCCCCATGCTGTTCTCTTGATAATGAGTGAGTAATGAGTCTCAGGAGATCTGAGGGTTTTATAAGCATCTGGCATTTCTCCTGCTGGCACTCATTCTCTCTCCTGCCATGCTGTGAAAAGGTGCCTTCCGCTGTGATTGTAAGTTTCCTGAGGCCTCCCCAGCCATGAGGAGCTGTGAGTCAATTACACCTTCTTTTCTTTTCTTTTCTCTTTTCTTTTCTTTTCTTCTCTTCTCTTTTCCTTTCCTTTCCTTTCTTTTCTTTTCTTTTTTCTTTCTTTTTGAGACAGAGTCTTGCTCTGTTGCCCAGGCTGGAGCTCAGTGGTGCAGTCTTGGTTCACTGCAACCTCTGCCTCCTGGGTTCAAGTGATTATCTTGCCTCAGCCACCTGAGTAACTGGGATTACAGACATGTGCCACCACGCCTGGCTAATTTTGTATTTTTAGTAGAGATAGAGTTTCACCATGTTGGTCAGGCTGGTCTCGAACTCCTGACCTCGTGCTCTGCCCACCTCGGCCTCCCAAAGTGTTGGGATTACAGGCGTGAGCCACCGCGCCCAGTCCTACACCTCTTTTCTTTATAAATTGCTCAGTGTCAGCCAAGCACAGTGGCTCAGGCCTGTAATCCTACCACTTTGGGAGGGCGAGTTAGGTGTTTCACCTGAGGTCAGGAGTTCAAGACCAGCCTGATCAATATGGTGAAACTCCGTCTCTATTAAAAATACAAAAATTAGCAGGGCATGGTGGTGGGCGCCTGTAATCCCAGCTTCTCGGGAGGCTGAGGCAGGAGAATCGCTTGAACCTAGGAGGTGGAGATTGCAGTGAGCCGAGATCATGCCACTGCACTCCAGCCTGGGCAACAGAGCGAGATTCCATCTCAGGAAAAAAAAAAAAAGATAAAATACCCAGTCTTGAGTATTTCTTTATAGCAGTTTGAGAATGGACCAATATATGTATATATGTATGTATATATACACATATATAAATATATATGTATGTATATATGTATGTATATATGTATTATATATATGTATTTATATATGTATTTTATATATACATATATAAATATATATGTATGTATTATATATGTACATATAAATATATATATATGTATTAGCATCACTATAAACGCATTACACCAGCATCACTATAAACACATGAGTAATGTGTTGCTACAATGTTAAGATGGCCATGAGGGATTAGAAAATTTTCTGCTCCATTATAATCTTACAGGCCCACTGTCATGTACACTGTCTCTCATTGACTGAGACATCATTATGCAGTGCATGACTGTACAGATTGAAGTTAAGGGATTACTAAAATTAGGCAGATTAACATACCAATCTCATATATATATATACACATATATATATATGTGTTGTATTTTGGTCTTTGTTTAGAAGTTTGATAATGTTTTTGTGACCATGAATATGCCATAGGAACTTCACTTTTGTTTATATCAATTAGCCTATGGGAAAATTGGTTTTGTTTTGTCATCCTGGCTAAACTCAACAGTTTCCAAGAACCTACCAACAATGTTAAGTGAGGACTTACTGGACCATGAAAAGAAATAAAAAGAAATCTTTATTCTGTATCACTTTGCACTCTCTGATTAAACCCTGACTACTTTATCCTGTCCTCAGTGGTTTGGGTCCCCCTCTTCTTCCCAGCCTTAATGCCTACCCCATAGTTTCCACAACATACAACACAGATGTTCTGGGATTCTCCTCATTTCACATAATTTTTAACAATGAAGAAGAGGCTTTTTTTTTCCAGTGTATCATTAATTGTTAAATAATTTATATTCTTTTTATAAGGTTTTTCAAAGAAGTGAATTAGCAATTTAGAAATTTCCTTTTGGTCCACTTAATTGGAAAACTAAGGTCACTGTACATATGTCTTCTGGTACCTGGATTAGCAAGTACACACTCCAGACTACATAAACGAAACAAGTCAGAGTGTCCCCACCGAGAGTCCAGGCGACAGTCTCCATCTCAAATAATATGTGTTCAGATGCACAGAGGGAAAATCAGGCTGGATTAAAAGGAAAACAAACAATAGGAACTGTATCAAGATCCCAACAGAAGAAATCATTCAACTCAGGTGGTTTAGATGAAGAGCGTTTAATCACACAGGTGCACAGGGTGAAAGGAGTAACCGGATGATGAAGACCCAGAGAGGAGCAATGGCAGGAAGCGGCTACCTCCCCCACACTGGAAGAAAGGAGAGAGGAAATGGCACCCAGTGAGGCCTGGAGCCATGGAGAGGTCTCTACCAGAAGCGGGAGTCACAGAGTCACTGCCAGAAGCAAGGCTCAAAGCTGGGAGGGAGCATGGGGGACAGGACACCCTGGCATCCTCTGCCCTCCACCTCAATTCTCTTTCCTCCTGCCCTCCGTTCTCCTAATGGAGCCTGCCACTGATTCTATCTAAGAAGGAACCAAGGCAAGGGAGCCAAGGTGATGGGATCCAAGGCTCAGACCAGGGCAGAGAGGAGGTTAGAGCAGGTCCAGGTGTGGTGGAGGAGGTGCATGGCAAATGGTTTCATCTTTGTGCTTTGTCAACACAAAGACTAAACTAGGGCCGGGTGCGGTGGCTCATGCCTGTGATCCCAGCACTTTGGGAGGCCAAGGCAGGCGGATCACCTGAGGTCAGGAGTTCAGACCCGCCTGGCCAACATATTTTCCACATATTTTTACCACAAATAGCTGTATCATCAGCATTATTATTTTTGAACTTTGTCAGTCTTGGTAACATAGAAATGTTTACTTATAATTCCTTGGTGAAGTAACAGGAGTGTTGCTGTTACCAGAAAGGGGTCTGGATCCAGACCCCAAACGAGAGTTCTTGAATCTTGGGCAAGAAAGAATTCAGGGCAAGTCCGTAAACTGAAAGCAAGTTTATTAGGAAAATGAAGGAATAAAAGAATGGCTACTTCAGGGTAACTTCCTGTTGTTGCCACGGCATTTATAAACCGTCAGGGCACTGGTGGGAGTGTAGCAGTGAGGATGGCCAGAGGCCACTCTCACTACCATCTTGGTTTTGGTGGGTTTTAGCCGGCTTCTTTACTGCAACCTGTTTTATCAGCAAGGTCTTTACGACCTGTATCTTGTGCTGACCTCCTGCCTCATCCTGTGACTTAGAATGCCTAACTGCCTGGGAATGCAGCCCAGCAGGTCTCAGCCTTATTTCACCCAGCCCTTCTTCAAGATGGAGTTGCTCTGGTTCAAAAGTCTCTGACACTACTGTTCTCGGCTTTTCAGTTATCCTTACTGAGCCTTCTTTCAGAGGCGTCTCCCTCAAGAAACCCTTGTACCTTGTGACGTGAAATAGGAGGAGAGAAAGTGGAAGTAGCTGGGTAGAGAAAATGAAGGCAGGAGCCCTTCTTACTAATAGAACAACTGTGGTTTTAAAAAAAGGAAATGGAATGAGAACTATGGAGGGAATTTTGCAGATAGGTTCTTGGGCTCTCTGGGACTAATGACATGGAGTGAAGGAAAATGTTTTGTCTTAGAGACGGTAAACGGGTGACTTACACTGAACAAAGAGATATGATAAAAGAGGAAATATTAAGGAATTTGAATTGAGTACTAACAAAGAGTGGTGCTGTTGTCCTTAAGCACTGGGCAAAGTGGGTTGCAGAGCTGCTCGACCTTCTAGGTGAAGTCAATATTGGCCGCTAGGTGGCAATCACATGTCTTCAATAATCAAAGACCTCGCAGGCCTGAGTAACTGACCTTCCTAGTGAGCTTCATCAGTTCATCCACTGTTAGAGAATTCTAGTTTCAAAGTCTGCTTGGATGCATTTTAATATTAAATCAATTTGTGAGTGCTCATTATGATTTGTCAAAATCGTGGCCCCAAGCAGCTGCTGTTTTCAAAGTAAGTGATGTGTGGTTTTCCTTCCACTGTTTGGGCGTTTACACTCAGAGCCTCCTCCTACTTCTTCTCCTTAGGAACTTGACACTATTTCTGCCATAGCAATGATGTTCCAGGCAACTATTTCTTACAAAAAGAATAAATCCAACAGGTCTTGGGTCTGAAACAATTGGCCAGCTGGGATTTTGTTTTGTATTCGTTTGGTTTTCCTGATTGGTAGATTTAAACAAAGCTTTCCAACATTTTACTTTCAAAGCAAGATTCACACAGAAAAAACATGTTACAGCACGACGTTGTAGACGCTAATCTATTCTGATAGATGTGTTACAGGTCTTCTTCATTTGATTTAATATACATTTAAAACTGAGTTTGTCTGCCTGGTGAGAGATGAAAGAAATACAAATATAATCACTTTACAAAATAAATGCCTAAGATGGGGAACACTCTGCATATAGTGTTTGCATATATGCACACAACAAGAAATGATCAAATACAGTGATACCAGCATTGATCGTAGATTTTCATAGCCACGTATTTCTTGAGTGGTTTGTGCTAGCAAGGGAGACCCAGAGAGTCAGATGGACTCAAGCTTTTGGAATGAGGTGGTGCAGCATCTTCAATCCTCAGGGTATCTCCTGTAATTTTCTACAGGATCTGCTGCCATGCTAGAGAGTGGGTTGCAAAGCTCTGAATAGCTTTACTTACATAGAGTGTTGGGTGATTTGAGGTTTATTTTGGAACAGAAAGGAGAGAAGTTTCTCTGAGACATAGCAGGTCACATGCGGCTGAGCCCACAGCAAGGCCAGTGAAAGTAATGTGGGTCACTCATAGCCTAGGAGTGTGTCCCAACAGATATTTCTGATTTGGCCCCAGGCCACCATCAGACTCTGTGGTCTTAAGATGTCATATCTGGTAACTGCAAAAACAAACCATTTTAGCTGTCATATAAGATATTCTCGGCCGGGCGCGGTGGCTCAAGCCTGTAATCCCAGCACTTTGGGAGGCCGAGACGGGCGGATCACAGGGTCAGGAGATCGAGACCATCCTCGCTAACACGGTGAAACCCCGTCTCTACTAAAAAATGCAAAAAAACTAGCCGGGCGGGTTGGCGGGCGCCTGTAGTCCCAGCTACTCGGGAGGCTGAGGTAGGAGAATGGCGTAAACCTGGGAGGCGGAGCTTGCAGTGAGCTGAGATCCAGCCACTGCACCCCAGCCTGGGCGACAGAGCAAGACTCCGTCTCAAAAAAAAAAAAAAAAAAAAGATATTCTCATATAAGTATTGGCCTCTGCAGATGAATAATTGTCTCAAGACCTTCAAACAAGAAGTGGTTCTAAGGTTGCATATAAGCATTATATATTGATGAAAACATTGATCACAGACATATTACAGCTGAGTACCAAGTGCTACTGGAGTCACAGCAACATCTGTTCTGGATTATCAATGTTTATGTCCAAAGGGGAGGTCAATTGTTGACAGGGTAGTAGTCAGGGCAAGTCAGTATTTCAGTGGGAAAGTATTAGGGACAGATCTTTTTAGCTTTACCCTCCTTACCCACCAAACACTCATTTTTAATTAGGAACAGATTCAATGTGAAGGACAGGTTCACTCATCACTGTGGTGAGACATTGTTCTCATGTCCTTTACTGCCCACACTCTGTTTATTTTATTTATGTCTTTATGTATGTATTTATGTATGTATGTATGTATGTATTTATTTATTTATTTTGAGATGGAGTCTTGCTCTGTCGCCCAGGCTGGAGTGCAATGGCTCAATCATGGCTCACTGCAGCTTTGACCTCCCCAGGCTCAGGTGATCCTCTCGTCTCAGCCTCCAAAGTAGCTGGGACTATAGGCACATATTTGGCTACTTTTTCTATTTTTTTGTAGAGACGGTTTTGCCCTGTTGCCCAGGCTGGTCTCAAACTCCTGGCTCAAGTGATCTGCCTGCCTCAGGCTCCCAAAGTGCTGGGATTACAGGCATGAGCCACACCACATAGCCATTGCCTACACTCTTTATCCAGAGTTTGTTTGGTGCTTTTCACCCTATTTTTGTGCTCAATCTTAAGATCTGATTAATGCCAGAAATAAATAATCTAATTTCAAAATAATTAAGTTCATATTACGTATAGACATGTTTGTGCACGTATGCATGTGATGATCTTCATGTATACAACTATTCATACATTTATATTTTTATCATTCATATATGCATGCATGTGTGCAAGAGGACTTGGCCTTTGTTATTTAAAACCAATCATATATTAATATATATGAGAAAGACAGAGAATGGAAGGCCATACACCTCCGTATTAGCAGAAGTTACCTCAAAAGGGTAGAATTACTTCCTTTGCTGATTTCTCTTCTACTCTTTTTTGTCTGTGGTTTTCATGTTTTCTGAAATAATCAAATATTACTTTTATAAATAGAAAAAACCATAATGTAATGGTTTTGGAAAAGTGTATTTGACTTTAGTAACAAAGTAGTATGTTCTAACAAATAAAAACAAGGTAAAATTGATCTTAGGGCCTGACAGCTCAGGTCACCCTTAACTCACTGCTTAATTGGCCCTGACTTGGCCAAAATCACCTCAGTATTTGCTCATCTGAAGCAGAAAGATGATATTTGCTAAGCCCTATTCAGGGCTGTTGAGGAATCCGATGAGAAGGTTATCCCAACGCACTTTGTGATTAGACTGCATATATAAAAACGTGCTGACTTCACTGTGACAGTTGCATTTTCCATTAACTGGCTGTGCCCCTCCTGTTATAGGGAGTTCCCAGGAGCCAGGGTCATGCACGAGCCTTCCTGTGGAACTCCCCGAAGACCCTGGTCCTGCGCTTGGGAACAGCAACAATCAAGAAGACCTGCCAATGTCAGAACTGGAAGAGTCCCAGATTCCCAGATTTAGTTCCAACAGTCAGGAGTCAAGGTTTGTTTCATCGGATATCCTGACCATGGAATTCCACAGGAATTAGGGTTGTTGAATCAACAATAGGACACTCAGGTACATTTGAATTTCAGATACAGGTAACAAATAATTTTTAGTATGAGTATGTCCCAAATATTGCACAGAATTAATGTACATCAGAAAACATTCATTGTTTATCTGAAATTCAAATTTAACTGAGTTTCCTGTCTGTATTTTGTTTGTTAAATCTGGTTATCCTAATGGAAACCTTCACCCTCTCTCACTAGTTTGGTTGGTTGGTTGGTTGGTTGGTTGGTTGGTTGGTTGGTTCGTTGGTTGGTTGGTTGGTTTTTACTTATTAACTTCAACTTCTTAATGAGAGTTTAGGTTTTACAAATATAGTCATCCCTTGGTGTGCATGGGAGATTGGTTCTAGGATCTCCCTCAGACACCAAAATCCCCAGATGCTCAAATCCCTGATACAAAATGGTGTAGTATTTGCATACACCATATGCACATCCTCCAGTATACTTTATGTCATCTCTAGATTACTTAGAATCTTTAGATTGCTAATATAATGTAAATGCTATGTAAATAGTTGTTACACTGTGTTATTTAGGAAATAATGATGAGGAAAAAAGTCTGTACATGTTTAGTACAGATGCAATTTGTTTCCAAATACTTTTTATCCATGGCTAATTGAATCCAGTCATGGAATCCTCAGATACTGAGAGTCAACCGTACATGCTCAGGGCCTTTCTGTTAGGGCACCCCCTGTAAGTGCACCTGACATATGCTAAACAACGATAGACCATTGCAACAGCATCAGCAGGGCTGGCAGGGTGCTAGGGAAACACACAGGGGGAACCCACCAGCATTCTCTCAGAACACTGTAAACTGTAGAGAGCTTCAAGGGTGACTGTCTGGGCCACATCTTGCCCGTTAATTGGCCTGGCTGTTGTGCAAAGAAAGCACCTGCAACCATCAGCGTGTTCACCCACCAGTAGACTGGAGTCATTGTTCATCCTTGGATGTGAAATTGGCCAGGGGCAATAAGAATTGGGAAACTAGAAAAGGCAGCCCAGTGTCAAGGAGGTCAAGACTGGGTCACAGCCTTGCTTCCCTCCAGATCTGTCTTGTCTCCGGATGGTAGGAGAGTTGAGGCAGGGGAGTCTGGAATTATTATAAAAGGCAGTTTTTCTTGAAGCAAACAGCCAGCCAGGCAGCACAGCTTCCAAGCTGAGAGTCTGAAGGGCCTGAGCCAGTGCCCCTTCCCAACCAGCCAGATACCCCAAGGTCCCACCACTGGCCTCACACTCTAGGGACACCTAAGCATTTCAATTAGACTACAGCATTATCTGTCCTCTGATAAATTCATTACCAAAAGAAAACAATCAAGGATAAAAGAGTAGCCATGGTGGCAAGTCAGGAGTCCTGGCCATGTGGACTTAATCATGGCTTCACTCCTCTGAACTTCAATTTCTTCATTTATAAATTAAAAGGTAGAACTCCATGATTGCTGAGGTTATGTCCAACTCTATAATGCTGGTGAATAACAGAGATGCAGGATCAGTAAACTTTGGTAAGGAAACGGGCTTTGTCACAGTTTAGAAGTATCAGGCTCTGTTCAGGATTCTAGATTTGCTTTAGAATGGGGCCCTAGGTTGCCAAGGAGGTACAGTGAGACCACCTGGGAGTAGCTGGGGACACAGGAATAAGGAAGTGACCCGCATCTCTGAGACTTACCACTGACACTCTTCATTCCACTCCTGATAAGGCCCAGCTGTTAAAGATAAGGCTATTGTGGCCCAGCGCAGTGGCTCACGCCTATATTCCCACACTTTGAGAGGTCGAGGCAGGCAGATCACTTGAGGCCAGAAGTTCGAGACCAGCCTGGCCAACATGGCAAAACCCCATCTCTACTAAAAGTACAAAAATTAGCTGGACATGGTGACTAATTTTTGTGGTCCCAACTACTTTGGAGGCTGAGGCAGAAGAATCACTTGAACCCGGGAGGTGGAGGTTGCAGTGAACTGAGATCTTGCCACTGCACTCTGTCTCCAAAAAAAGAAAAGATAAGGCCATTGTCCTATATGGGAGAAACTGATTGCAAATTCAATGACCATTTATTGTGTTCTTTTTCTAAACCAGGAAAAGTCTGGGGTACTAGAGAATAAATTGTAAATATTTACTAGTATGTGCTGAGTTTCCTTTATTCATTACTAATTCAGTTAATGTTTATTGAGCATCTGCTCCATATCAGGACTGTTCTAAGCTCTGAAGATGTTGTATTGGAAGCCTTTCCCCTTCCACCAGCAGTATGTGAGGAAATAGTCAGCAAAGTGTAACTGCTTCTCCAGCTGCTAATTGCACAAAAGCAGGTACCGTGTTACTCTGAGGTTTAGTTCTACCTTATCCCCCATCTTTACTGACCATCTTGTTTTGAATAATCACGAGAGAAGCAAGGAGAATGTTATTAGCTGAGTTATGTCACCCCAAAATTCATATGTTGAAGTTCTAATCCCCAGTATCTCATTTGCATATGAGGTCTTTGCGGATGATCAAGTTGAGATGAGGTCATGGGGGTGGGCCCTACTCCAATACAATTGTGTCCTTATGAAAAGGGGAAATTTGGACACAGAGACAGACATGCACTTGGAGAGGGCACCATGTGAAGATGAAGGCAGGAATCGGGACGATATATTTTCAAGCCAAGAAACACCCAAGATTGCCAGGAAACCAGCAGAAGCTAGAAGGAAGAATGGAACAGAATCTCCTTCACAGTCTTCAGAAGGAGCCACCCCTGCCAACATCTTGATGATCTTGGACTTCAAGCTTCCAGAGCTGTTCAAGCCTCCAGAACAATACATTTCTGTTGATTAAGCCATGCAGTTTGTGGCACTTTATTATAGTAGCCCTAAGAAATGAATACAAGGCCAGGTATGGTGGCTCACACCTGTAATCTCTGCACTTTGGGAGGCTGAGGAAGGAGGATCACTTGAGACCAGCCTGAGAAACATAGTGAGACCCTGTCGCTACTAAAAAATTAAAAAAAAAAAAAAAATTAGCCAGGCGTGGTGGCACATGTGGTCACAGCTACTCAGGAGGCTGAAATGGGAAGATCACTTGAGCCGGAGAGGTCAAGGCTGCAGTGAGCCATGATCGCACCACTACACACCAGCCTCCATGACAGAGAGAGACCCTGTTTAAAAATATAATAATAATAAAAAAAAATGAATACAAAGAGCCTTGGTCAGACTGTGCTATTCTCATTGCTTAGGCTACAAGTGGGTATAGTGTCCCATGGCAACTTCAGAACGCAAGGCCTGTAACGCTCTAGGGCCAGGGCCCAGAACCTTTTGAAGAGTTGCCAAGAGCAAGTCAGGGCTTGAGGAACTGCCTAGGGCTAGAGCTCTGGGACCAGCCTGTTCCTTCACACCAGCCAGCTCTGACTTCTCACAGGGTCCCCTGACTTTCTTCACACCCTCCCCTTGCTCCTCATGGATGTAGCAGGGCCTGTCCTTGGGCCTCTCCAGCACCTCCCAGCCCAATCCAGGCCACGGCCCCACTCTGCCTCTGTTTTGAGGATTAACTTCCATTTTTCATTGCATGTTCTTCGGACCTCTAATTTTTGGCCCAATCCTGATTTTGCCTTTGGCTCTCTAGCTTAGACACAGGGCTCATGGAGGCTGTGCCACAATTGGAACCAGGGATAGGACAAGAATGTCAGAGGCTGTTTAGGGATTGTGGAGGGGAGGAGGGTTACAGAGAAAAAATGCATTTGGCTTATATCATAGTGAAAAATCAAAACAACTCATCCTTTGAGTTTCCCAAGCACTTTGGTGTATATTGCCTTTGAGCTATACAATGCAGCCCCGGGGGACAGTTAAGATGGGTATCATTATTTTATTTATATCTCCATGTTAAAAATGAAGGAACTGAGGCTCACCCAGGTTACAAAACTTGACTGAAATCACACAGTCCATGCGGGAGCCAGCATTTGGTTTTAAGTACAAGTTATTTCTGCCCTGCCACGCTCTCCCAGCATAGATCAGAGCTCAGAAGCTAAAGGAGGATGCAGAGCCTGGACTGAGATGACGCAGGCAGACGCAGACCAGACATACTGACTTGGCTCTCCCTCCTCAGCAAGTAGCGACTGGCCAAATACCACACACGAATAACAAACACCTTGCATTTATATAATACCTCACAACTGACAGTGTTTTTACAAGGATTATCTCATTCCATCCTCACAAATAACCCCATGAGGTAAGCAGGGTGAACTCGGTTATTTTATTTTATTTGAGACAGGGTCTCATTGTCACCCAGGCTGGAGTGCTGTGGCACAATCACAGCTCACTGCAGCCTCAACCTCCCAGGCTCAGGGTGATCCTCCCACTTTAGCCTCCCTGAATAGCTGGGAGTACAGGTGTGTACCACCACACCTGGCTAATTTTTGTATATTTTGTGGAGATGGGTTTTTGCCATGTTGCTGAGACTGGTCTTGAACTCCTGAACTCCTGGGCTTAAGCAATCCACTCACTTCCATCTCCCAAAGTGCTGGGATTACAAGTGTGAGCCACCACACCCGGCAAACCTGGTTATTCTTATTTTAAAATGAAACAACTAAGTAAAGGCAGGTTAAACTCCTGGCCCATAGTCACAAAGTCAGGAGAAGTGGGACTCAAACCCAGTGTTTCTCTTAAAGTCCATCTTCTTTCCTACTGCTCAGGAAGAGAGTACAATCCAGGGACCACAAATACTTGGCACACCTACAGTCCTATCTTTTCCCACACCCAGGACAGACATTACTAATTGATCACAGCATTTTGCCCAGATTTAGCCTCAGGATCCTCCTCAGTATAGTTCTCCGGGCAACCCTTGTCAGCCAGAATAGACAAGCAATATGAAGACCTTTTCCAGCCTGCTCTAAGCAATACCTATAACTGGCTCAAGTCACAGAGACCAAGTATACAAATCCATCTGATTAGAAATCTGGCTAAAACAAAGAAGGAAACAACAGACACTGGGGTCTACTTGATGGGGGAGGGTGAGAGGACGGAGAGCAGCAGAAAAGATAACTATTGGGTATTAGGCTTAATATCTGGGTGATGAAATAATCTGTACAACAGACCCGCATGACGTGTGTTTACCTACGTAACATGCCTTCACATGTACGCCCAAACCTAAAATAAAAGTTAAAATAATAGTAATAAAAATATTTTCCTAATGAGATGAAGAATCAGCTAAAGATAAATCAAATATTTTTAAAACTCATTTTATTTATTAATTATACAATAAATGTTAAACATTAAACACACATATAGTTATAAAGTATATAACACAAGGAAATCTGGTTCAAGATCTAAGAAGAGCCTAAATTTGTTTTCTCCTACCTATCTATTAATTTACAACCAGTACAAAAATAATAATAGCTAACATTGGCTGGGTGCGGTGGCTCACGCCTATAATCCCAGCACTGTGGGAGGCCAAGGCAGGTGGATCACTTGAGGTTAGGAGTTTGAGACCAGCCTGACCAACATGGTGAACCCCTGTCTTTACTGAAAATACAAAAATCAGCCATGCATGGTAGTGGGCACTTGTAGTCCCAGCTATTCAAGAGGCTGAGGCAGGAAAATCGCTTGAACCTGGGAGGTGGAAGTTGCAGTGAACCGAGATTGCACCACTGCACTGCAGCCTGGGCAACACAGCAAGACTCCATCTCAAAAAAAAAATAGTAATAATAAAAATAGCTAACATATTCTTGAGTACTTACTCTGTGTTAGGTGCCATATTAAATTCTTCCTCTGCATTTCCCTAAAAAGTAGATCCTATTCTTCCCATTTTAGAGATAAGGGAATTGAGGCTTTGAGGACTCAGGAAACTTGCCAGATGCAATCTTATACTGCCGAATTTCACGAACCTTGCTGTCTCATTACACTGTACCCTAGGCTGTAAACCAGTACTTTCTCGATTCTTTGTAAAGGGAAGCATGTCTTACTTTTCCAAATCCTTGAAATCAACTGCTTGGATAGGGAATAAAACAATAAGGGATATAGATACCAACAGTAAAATTGTTGAGCAAAGCAGGCTCCATGAGGGGTGGCCAATGGGCAGCTGTTGGCAGTGGCGGATGGGGGTTGTACAATATGAACAGGGCTTGGACATGTGAACTGGGGCGTCCACACGTGTAGGCAAAAAGGCCTTAGCTGTGCAGGACAGCAAGCCAATGGTGGAAAGAGACTGGGCTGGAGACTAGCTCTCACCACAATGCTGCATTCTGACATGGACTTCAGAGGGGTCCACGAAGCTACATTTGACCCTGGATTTGTACATTTGGTTTCTATGACTTGAGCCGGTTATAGGCACTGCTTGGAGCAGGTTGGAAAAGGTCTTCATCTTGCTTTTCTGTTCTGGCTGACAAGGGCCGCCCAGAGAACTATATCAAAAAGGATCCTGAGGCCAATTCTGGGGAAAACGCTGTGATTAATTAGTAATGTCTGTCCTGGGTGCAGGGGTTGGGGGTAAGATAGGACAGTATGTGTGCTAAGTATTTGCCTTCCCTGAATGTCCACATTGCTATGAAGGTATATTTGTCAAGGTAAGAGGGTGTAATATACCTTGCTGAGCAGTTTGTAGCTTGGTTTGTAACTTTCAGCTGTTGAGATGTATGGTAAGTTGGCCTTCATTTGTACTTCTGTACCTTGCCCTGCATTTGTTAGGAGTGGATCTGGTGAAAACCAGGCTTTCCTGCTTCTGCTGTTTTAGCTGCTCCTGCAAGCAGGCCACTCATGGAGGTGTCTGTTGCCCTGTGGTGGTGGGAGAAGTTCTAGCCTCTTACTACTAGTTTTCTGAGCATGAGAGCATGTGTCATACCTTCATTTTAGTAACGCCAATTGCAGCAGGTGCAGCAAGGGTCGGAGTGGCAGCAGCATCCAGGCCATAGAAGCCTCCTGATCTTGCCAATGGCGGGGGCCTCCAGGGCCAGCGCCCTGGTTTGGAAGGCAGCCTCCCTAATGCAGAAAAAACAATGGCTTCTTTGGGGGCCTGATTCTTTGGTGTTACGTAGGGAGTTGTTCCTGAAAGCTTAAGTTTGAATCTGCTTCTTCAGCCCTCTCAATGATTCTATAAGGCATATAAATCCCTGAAATAAATCCTTTCTATATAAAACTACTAGAATGGATTCTGTTCTAGGCCACTGACCAACACGGGGCACTTAGCCTCCCCTCCAGGAACAAGGGAGATTCTGGTGACCTAGGAAAATCACTTTTGACTACATTCTAGGGCCTTGTCACTCCATTGAACTTACGATCTTTGGTAAGGTTTCCTCCATTTTTGTTTTGTACCTGGGTTCAACCTCTCTACTATGGACTGAATTCCTAAAATTCATATGCTGAAGCTCCACCCTCCAAAGTGATAGTGTTTAGAGAGAGCCTTTGGGAGGGGTTACATGAGATCATAAGTGTAGGGCCCTTATAATGGGATTAGTGCCTTCATAAGAAGAGACACCAGAGAGCTTGCTCTCTCACTCTCCAGCCATGTAAGGGCATAGCAAGAAGGCAGCCATCTACAAGCCAAGAAGACAGACCTCACCGGGAACTAACCAGACTGGCACCTTGACTTCCCATTCTCTAAAACAGTAAGAAATAAAGTTCAGTTGTTTAAGCCAACTAGTCTATGGTATTTTGTCATAGCAGCCCAAGCTGACTAAGACACTTCGGATCATCAATCCCACTCTTCCCCATCTGCCTGACTTATATGGATGTGGTTCTGCAGCACTGTCACTCAGGTCTTCCTTGGACCATCAAAGCCCAGGGGCAATATTGACACCACCCACCCCAGCCTGAGCTTCAAGAAACCTCTAGCAGCTCTCCAAGCCCAGCTGTCTCAGACAAAGAAGCTGACAAACATATGCTGAGACTCTGTGCAGCACAGTTTGGTGAGAGCTGTTTGATAATGGTGCATTGGGATTGTACAGGAAGAGAGGGCAGGAAGAACAACAGAAATAGGCTTGACCTTGTTGTCCCCCTTAAGTAAGTATTGAGAATGGCACTCATCAAAATTCAGAGAGAGTGAAAAGCAAACAGAAAGTGTTCCTTGGCTTTCAAGTTCTTATACAGTTTTTCTAAGAGTCTTTCAAGGGCTTGAGTGAAACCAAGTAGTTTCATTTAACTATGAGTTCCTGCAAGACAGTCTCCAAATTCCAGTGGCCTGGTTTTATCCACTCTCCCCTGTTCAAGTCTGAATGCTCCTGTACAGACTTACTGCAATTTCACTTGAAGTCATTTCTGTCTCATCCAGTTTCATCTCCCAGCTCATGAGCTCATGGGTTTTGCATGATTTCAATATGAAGTCATCAGCCAGGCCCAGCTTCCTACACAGACTTTAAACCCTTAGGATCCTTTTAATAAACTAGATGTAAGCCCCACAGTTTGCACTGAAACATGAAACCCAGAGTTTCTCCCAGGTGCTCTCATATATGTGTATATCACATGCTTCACATCTTTCTCTGTTTCTTAAACACTGAAACCTTCCATCCTGCTTCTCCTCTTCTCAGCACGTGCACCTGCCCTCTCATGGGAGGAGGAGGACCCGAAGGAACTCAAAGGAGTCAAGTGGTCAAAGCTCAGGAAATACTAGAGCTCTCTGTTTTACACAGAACTATGTAAGTACATGTTGGAACTAAAGCAACACTGAGTTTCTGGAGGATGAAGAAAAAGAAAATTCCATTCTAAGTCAACTGCACAAATAATGGAAAATTGTATATACTTCAACTATCCATTAATAGAGTCCACAGTTTGAAACCAAGCCAAAATGTGTAGGCCTGGAACTCTGGAATGCATACTGACTGAACATTCCTTATTTCCAAAGTCATAGCCAACAACAAAAATCACATTGTGGTATCAGAGCCTCCATTCTTTCTCAAATACTCATGTGTTCTCTTTGAGCAATGGCCATAAAAGAGTTTATAAAACAACAGCAGCAACAACATGAAAGTCGCGATCATGACAACTTGAATTTATAGTTTGAGTTTTAAAAATAAGACAAAAACAATTTGATCATATGTAAAAATCTATATAACTCTCTCTAATTTGATTCAAACAAGTATTATTCATTGAGACCCTACTGTGCTCCCACTACTGTGCTAAGTTCTAAGAAATATGATAAAACTATATTAAATAATTTCTTTTCTCATAGAGTAACAGAGGCAAATATTAAATGTGTGAGATAATTAGAGAACAACCAAGGGAAAATAATCTGAGCCATGTTGCTGCCATTAAACCTGATAGGTAGTCAACAATAGAAAGATCAAAGAAGGTAAACAGGTAGAAAAGTATTAATTCAAGACAAAGTCATCAAAATAGTCCTTAATGCCTGGATAAGGTCTGGGAGGTTTCTAATCTAATGCTTATGTACGTGACTTTGCTCTGAAAGGGGATAAATCTAAATACAACTTTTCCCAGTGAGAGTTTAGAAAATGGCCAAATGGAAAGGACTACTCAGAACCCATCTTCTTGATAGATTAAAGCTATTCCAGGTCTGAAAAGCCTCCAGAGGAGCAGACTAAATCATGTAGAAAAGCTGGAGGAAAGCCAGTGTGGGTGACTAGCCATGGCAAAGTACCAGATCCAGTTTATCAGCCACCTTATCCTTGCTCTCTGCCTGCATTTAGAGGAGATGCCATTAGGAAGACTATAAGAGGCTAGCATGAGGAAGGCAAAAAAATCTGGTTGTGAGAAGTAAGCAATGTGTGAGAAGACTGGGTGGATATATACCCTTTATAACAATTTCTTCACTACTCTTACAGACATTAAGAAGTCTAAAATGGAATGACTTCCTTCCTCCATAGTCTTCCAAATCTGGTCATCTTTCTATGTTGCTGATTTTCTTCAATACCACTTTCATTACTCTAGCCACTCTGAAAGGAAATTTCCCTCTTCACTGTGTGGGAGGGAAGAAACATTTCTTGCATTAACTGTGTTCAGTGACTGGGACCTGTGAATAAAACTGACAAAAGATAGATTAACAGGAGAAAAAGTTTATTTACACATGCAATGTACATACACACTGGAGTGCTCAGCGATGAGTAACTCAAAGGTGTGGTTAGAGCTTGGAGCTTATATAACTAATTTAGTTAGTAGGGGAAAGGTAGGGAAGAGGAATGGCTCCTGTGGGAAGAACAAATCGGTTTCTTTAGGAAAGACAAATGAGTTCTTTAGAAGAACAAATAGGAGATAAGAAAGTTTGAGCATAAGTTTATACATGTATGAGTGTTATTTCCATCTTCAGGGACATAAAAATTCCTCAAAGAGAAAGTTTATGCAGATTTACTCTTAGTCACTCTTCTGGGGACAGACCAACCTCAAGAGTATTTATAACAGTCTTTATTTCTCAGAAGTTTTTGCGTGTATTCAGATAAGGACAGCACCAAAAAGGCTTCTTTCTGTATCTATTGAATCTCAAATGTCTTCCACTTAAAATAATCTTTATACCAACTCTGGGGTTCCGAGGATGCCCCCTCCCCTGCATCTCTGCTTTCAGTCCTTGGCCAAATCTTCTGCTAAAACTACGAGTTTCTGAAGAATTGTATTAATCATTTTTGTTCCCAGAATCTAGAGTAGTGCTGGTACATGGCTTATCCATTCACAAAATACTTTTGAATGAATTAGTAAATAAAGTAAAACAGAGTATTATTTTCCTTATATTTGCCAAACAGCAACAAACAAAAACCATGATACCTATTAGAAGCTAATTCCCTAGCAAAGATATATCTTGAGCCTTGATCTGTCTCCTGAGATACCCACCTGTATTCTCAACTTTTTATGAGGCATTTCCACCAGAAGGTTTCATAGGCATCTCAAATTCAACAATTCCCACAAAGAACCCCATTGTCTTTCCTGTTCTTCATATATTTTCTAATTCAGTGAACAATGTTACCCAACTACCCAAGTTATATAAATATTACTTGTCATTAACTTCCTCTTTTTCACCCCTTATAGTGAATTATCATGTTGAATCTACCTCTAAAGTATCTGTGGAATGAGCATAGAAGTTTCCTCAAAAATTAAAAATAAAATTATTATATGATCCAGCAATTACATTTCTGAGTATATGTCCAAAAGAATTGAAAACTGAATCTCAAAAAAATATTTGCACACCCATGTTCAATGCAGTGTTACTCATAACAGCCAAGGGGCGGGAGAAACCTGAACGTCCATCAACAGATAAATGGATAAAGAAAATGTGGTATATACATATGATAGAATATTATGCAACCTTCTAAAAAAGGGAAATTTTGTCACATGTTACAACATGAGCGAACCTAGAGGATATTACGCTAAGCAAAATAAGCCAGTCACAGAAGGACAAATACTGTATGATTCCAAATATATGAAGTATCTAACATAATCTAAATCATAGGAACAAAATAGAAAAGTAGTTGCCAAGAGCTGGGGAAAGGAGAAAGGGGAAATTAGTGTTTTTTAGTGGGCACAAAGTTTCAGTGTTGCAAGATGAAAAAGTTCCTAGAGATCTTTTGCACAACGATGTGAATACATAACACAAATTAATTGTACACTTAAAATAGTTAAGATGGTACATTTAATAAGGTATGTTTTTTACTACAAGTTTTTTATTTAACTGCAGTAGAGTTTATAAATTAGCCTGAAGACATCTTGTTGAGCCTATTCTATTCCTGTTGAGCTAAATAACAGCTACTAAAGAAGTAATCAGTTATAGACTGATCCAGATAAAGTCAACCTATTTTAGATGGCTGATGTTTAAGGATGCCACCTAAAATAGACTGACTAAATGAAAGCCATTTCTTTCATTCATGCCCCAGTGGGGCATTGCCAACCAGAGATCCCTGCAATGTCACTTGGCAAGCCAGGGACCCCTGACTGGCAATGCCCCACTGGGGCCTCACTCAGACATCCTGACATACCCCAGCTTGCCACTGTTATAGCTTATACCTGCGTTCTGCTGTTCCCGAGCTCTTGTACTGCGCCCAAGAAGAATGAGGATGCACAGGACATTGGAGGGTGAGGAAGGAGGAGAAGAATTTTATTGAGTGATGAAAACAGCTTTCAGTGGAGAGGAGACAGGGTGATGGATCCCCCGTGTGGCTGGGTCTAGAGCCTTTTATGGACTCAGAATGGGGAGCGCATGCTGATTGGTCTGTGAGTACGCAAAAAAGGTTAAAGCAAAGACACCACTTAAAGGTGAGCATGAAAGTGTACAAAAACCAATTAGGAAAGAGTAGGTATATGTAAAATAGGTGAAGGGTGGGGACCAATCAGAGGAAAACATGCCAAATGGGAAGACAAGTTCCTAATCTGGTCAGAGGATTTAACTTGCAGCTTGGCTTTCAGGCTTTAAACTGTCTTCGGCTTGAAGGTGGGGTTTTGCCATGGGCCCACCCCTATCTGCCTAGGCATTTGTCTGCCTCTATCAATGTCAGAATGAAAACTGGGAGACCTGCTGCTCCTTCCATTGGTAAGAGGACAGTAACAGTGTTTTTTCACTCCTACAGCTTCTATTTATCTCTATGTTGATTTTTGTTTTGGAAGGGTAAGGGCTGGTTTTCTTTTTATTTTTTCTACAATGAAGATTTCTTTTTAATTTGTTATATAAATGACTCAGGTAAAAACACTCAAATGATACCATTTAATTTTTATACTGATGACATAATCAGAAACATTCTGGATCAGTCATATCAGTCATTTTGCTTCCTTCCATCGTTTCTTATGAACAATATGTACTAGCTTTAACCCTCATTCCTCCTAAGAAAGCAATTACACAAAGCTAGTATTAAAAGAAAGCAATATGAAGTATAGCTATTTTAAAAAAACAAAGGAAAGATTTTGGGGGGTGATGTGGGAATTACCCAGCAAATTTTGATGAACTCTAGGGAAGCTGCTGGTCAACTAGACCCAGCAAAACAAAATATACTCTTCAATTACATCTATGTGTCTTGGCTTCAAGGAAAAGAGAATGGGTTTTGGTAATTGCAGTGTTTTGCTTTGGCTTTTTGTTTGTTTGAGATTTTTTGTGTGTTTGGTTTTATGTTTTTTTATAAATTTGTAACATTTTTGAGATTGTTTTCTAAAACAAAAACAGACCCAAAAAAACCCAGTAGATTTTAGTTCTCGGTTCCAGGGGGAAAAAAGTCAGCCTACCCTCAATTTGAACCTGTATCCATGTGGTCATAATTAAATGCCTCAAAAGAACTTAAAATCATCAGAAAACATCGACCATATTGTGACATGTCCATCTACACATACTAGAATGTGGCTGGGCAGCAGTTTGACATTTCTGAAATGGCATCCGTAAAGGATAGGAAGGAAATGCTGAGTAAGCACCAGGAGGAAAGTAATAAGGAAGGAGATTATTTTCTTTTCATCATATACCTGGGTCCAGGTGCTCAAAAACTATACACAGAATGAAGTTGAAATTGTAACTGGAAGAATTCAACAGGGTCTCCAAAACATCCTGGAGACATGTGGGATGCTGCTCTGACCAGATGGAAGGAACTGGGAGGAGGAAGTTAATTACATTTGTGGGCAGTGGCTGAGGCTTTATTGTAGTGGTAACGCACGAGAGAAGTCTTGAAAGAAAGGGAAGGATTTTGAGGGGCAGGGAAGTGAGGAAAGGACCTAAGGGTGCAGGATGAGACCTTTACAGCTGCAAAGATGGGCTGGGTTTCCAGTTTGTTTGCTAGACAAGGAGAAGATAATTGATATGGTTTTGCTGTGTTCCGGCCCAAATCTCATCTTGAAATGTAGCTCCCATAATTCCCATGTGTTGTGGGAGGGACCCAGTGGGAGATGATTGAATCACGGAAGCGGTTTCCCACATAGTGTTTTCATGGTAGTGAATAAGTCTCACAAGATCTGATGGTTTTATAAGATGTTTCCCCTTTTGCTTGGCCCTCATTTGCTCTTGCCTGCCACCATGTAAGACATACCTTTCACTTTCCATCATGATTGTGAGGCCTCTCCAGCTCCATGGAACTGTGAGTTCATTAAACCTCTTTTTCTTTATTAATTACCCATTCTTGGATATGTCTTTATCAGCAGTGTGAGAGTGGACTAATACAATAACGCAGGGGTTTGTGTAAGAGGAAAACACTCAGACTTCTCATATTTTTAGACCAATAATACAACACAACAACAAACAGCATAGAGGATGACTTGGAGAGGGAGTGGAAAAAATGGGTTATAAAGTTAATGCAGTGAACTGTGGCAGAGACCAAAGGGACAGAAAGGAGGATGGCATGATCCATGCCTTCTAGAGTGTTCCATAACACAGATTAATTCTGTTTATATTAAGCTAAACAAAATTTTGTTCTGTTAACTAAAAAAAAAAAAAAAAGAAAAAAGAAAAAAAGAAGAAGAGAGAGAAAAGGAAAAGCTTTTATATGCTCTAACTTGATTGGTTATTGAAGTTCCAAGGTAAAAACAGAAAATAAATGTATGCAGACTCCAAAGTAGGAACAAGCACTTTTTTCCCCTTAGAGCAATTGCTGCCCCTGTCCATTGCCAACTCCCTGCCCAACCACCCACTTCTCAGATGATACCCTTTGTTTCTATACCTGCCCCCATTGCCATGCATGGGACAGAAACCAGGGAAATTCTTTCCCCACAAGAGCAGGAGGGACCAGAGGAGGTCACATTTACCACCACACTGCAGGAACAGAATTTACCCCTACGTTGCAAGAACAGAAAACAATGTCACTGGCATGCTGAATTTTAACTCAAAATATATTTATTTCCCTCCTCCACTCCCACTCCTCGAAGAACCAGTGGGATATATATTAGTTCTGTTCTAGATTACTACTTATGGGCTATTTCATTGCTTTATAAAAGTCATTAGGCTCCCTTTTTAGCGTGTTGAAAGAGTTAGTAGTGGTTGCTTCAATGGCTAGAAAAGGCATGCAATTCAAACAACTGCTTTCCCAAAGAACTTCTAACATGTACCCGGTGTATATGGTGGTGGTAATACCACAGGCTTTCTGGGTCAGGCCCACTTTGCCACTTCTCCATTTAAGCCCATTACTTAACCTCTCTGTGCTGTTTCCTCCTGGGTAAGTGAGGGTGATGGCAATACCTCCTCCAGAAGGTTATTAGGAAAATTAAGGAGGTTAATACTGTATATGTAAAACACATGAAACAATGCCTGGTGCAGAGTTAAGTGCTTAATAAGCATTAGTGATGACCATGATGCAGCAAAATTCATTTCTCTTTTCTAAAATGAAAAGAAGAATGAGGTGAGAGAAAATCTTAGCAGGGTGGTGGTGCTAATGCTGTAGACACAGGATGCTAGGAGGTAAGGGGGAAAGAGGATCACCACTGCATTCACAGACAGCCCTCATGGTCTCAAAGTGGGGCAGCCCTTGGGCAGGGACACCAGGTGGATGATTTAGTACCACAGACGTACAAGATTCCATGATATGTAACCTACAGATTGGTGTTTTCACTGGGTGACAAACGTAACACTCTACATACAGGCATACCACAAAGATCTTCCTTCCCAGCAGAAAGAATATATGTGAGATATTCCATGTTGTTTAAATGGGGAAGTTAAGAGAAAGGACAACTCTCCAAATTAAAGGCCAATCCTCCCATGGAGCTAGGAGACAAAGAGCCATTCGCCTGCCTCACCTATGTTAAGAGGAGGCATCTACCCTGCAACTCATAAGTCTCCCAGTTGTGTAACCATCCCACAGGTTCTTCTTGCTTGCTGCCAGGTAAAGCCAATTTATCAAGACATGGGGGGTTGCAATAGAGGAAGAGCCGGTTTTATTATTACCCAAATCAGCCTCCCCAGAGGCCAGGGGTTTTTAAAGATAGTTTGGTGGGCAGGGGGCAAGGGAAGGGAGATAGCTGATTGATTGGGTCAGGGATAAAATCATAGGGAGTTCAAGCTCTTCTCTTGCATTGAGTGATTTTCTGGGTGGGGGGCCACAAGACCAGATGAGCCTGTTTACCAGACTGGGAATAATAACTCGAACACCAATCTTAGGTTTGACAATAGTAATGTTGTCTATAGGAACAACTGAGGAGGTAACTGATCTTGTGGCATGTGGCTGCTTGACTCCTGAACCATAATTTCTCATCTTGTGGATAATTTGTTAGTTTCACAAAGGAGGTCTTGTCCCCAGGCAAGGAAGGGTTTTGTTTTGGGACAGGCTGTTATCTTTGTTTCAAAGTTAAACTATAAACTAAATTCCTCCCAAAGTTAGTTCTGCCTACGCCCAGGAATAAACAAGGGCAACTTGAAGGTTAAAAGCAAGATGGAGTTGGTTAGGTCAGAACTGTTTCACTGTCATAATTTTCTCACTGTTACAATTTTTGCAAAGGTGGTTTTACTTGGAGCCTACTCTCAGTGAAAACTGAAAATGTTTTCCATACCCCAGCAATCTTTAGTGCAATGTTTCCTAAATAACTAATAAAATTAACTTTCTGAAAGGTAGAGGATGACAATTATAGAAATATTGAAGCTGCTTGTATAGAAGCACATAGAATCTTCTAACTAGAAGGAAACTGAGTAATCCTTTTGTTTTGTGGACTAAACTAGTTTTTTTAGCAGAGCCCTTTATTGAAACAAAATTATTCTTGGAATCTTACACATAAAACAGTTTTTAAGAAGAACTAGTGTGGCACAAAGTACTTTGCTGTACAAAGGTAGGGGTTGGTGGGATCAGTTCACCTGAATCATCTGCCCAGGACACAGGCAATAGGGGAGTGCATTATTTGTAGAGAATTGAAAAACAAGGAAAAAGCCAAGCAAGAGAGAGTCTGATTTGTATTACCACCATGCACTCACAGTTTTAAATGGCATCAGTGGTAGAATATTCCCCTCCACCAGGGCAGACCACTTGGTAGTTATGGGGTAGGGCAAGTGTGAAGTGAGGCAAGTGTGTGATTGTAACCACCCAATGGGTTCATCTTGCCCACTGCTTACATAGAGCTGATTTACCAAGATAGGAGAATTCCAACAGAGAAAGAGTAACTCACACAGAGCTGGCTGTGCAGGAGACAGGAGTTTTATTATTATCAAATCAGTCTTCCTCAGCATTCGGGGATCAGAGCTTTTAAGGACAACTTGGTGGGGAGAGGGGAAGCCAGTGAGCCAGGAGTGCTGATTGGTCAGGTGAGAGAGGAAATCATAGGGAGTGAAAGCTGTCTTCTTGCACTGAATCAGTTCCTGGGTGGGGGCCACAAGATTGGATGAGCCAGGTTATCAATATGGGTGGTGCCAACTGATCCATCAAGTGCAGGGTTTGCAAAATATCTCATGCTGTGTGTTTCATGATCTGTCAATTTATCTCCCAACCGTGGTCCCCAGGGGATCCATGGAACATATTTTGAAAACCGCCAATCTAGCCCACTCTGCTCACCTTTGAAGCCCAGAAAGGTTAAGTGACTTCCAATGTCACCAAGGTAAAGCAACTCATACAAGTAAAATGAGAATCCAGGCTCCATGCTTTCTGTGTGTCTACTTCCCAAAGCTACTGTAGGGACCAAAGGAAAAACTTCCCCTTTGCCCTCTTGCAGATTCACTGAAAACCATCTGACAAAAGGCAGATTCATAGAAGAAAAGAGTCATACAAAATGTCTTTAATGTGTACATGTAGGAGTCATACAAAATATGAAAACTTGGCTGGGCATATTGGCTCACACCTGTAATCCCAATACTTTGGGAGGCTGAAGTGGGAGGACTGCTTGAGCCCAGGAGTTTGAGACCAGCCTGGGCAACATAGCGAGACCCCATATCTAAACAATAAATAAATAAGCTGGGAAGGGTGGCACACACCTGTAGTCCCAGCTACTCAGGAGGCTGAGGTGGGAGAATCCCTTGAGCCTAGGAGGTTGAGGCTGCAGTGAGTCATGTCATGCCCCTGAACTCTAGCCTGGACAAGAGAGCAAGACGTTGTCTCTGAAAAAAAATTTTTTTAAAGAAATATGAAAACTTAAAGAAAGGGCCTGATGACTGATGCTTTTATAGCATCTTGAAGTTACAGAAAGAATAGAAAAGCTCAGAGCATGGCAGGACAGGTTATGGGAGGGAGACAAAAGAAGATAAGGTAAGCAAGAGTGATCTTGTTATGCAGATCAAAGTCACAGGTAACACATCTCAGAAAGAAGAGACACAGCCTGTGGTTAAGTCTAGATCCAGACAGGCCCTCCGACAAAGCCTGGATGTTTATTTTGCTAATGTAGATTTTTCTCTACAGATGCAAATCTCCTCCACAAAAGGCAGGTTTTCAGGTTTATTCCAGTCTAAAGCCCTCTGGAAAAACATCTTAAAAGGTGTCAATGAAGTGTATTTTGGGTTGAAATATTTTTGGTTTCCCTTACCACCACCTGGGTGAATATGAGGTACCACCTTGTTTCTCAGTCTCCCTGCTTGATTCCCTAGTGTTAAGGGTTGAGTTGTGTTCCCTAAGATTTGAAGCCATTGTCATGGGGTTAACAAGAATTACAGACAGAAATATAGTTTATAATTAAGTATTAATCAGGCTGAGAGAAGAGAAAGGAAGAAACCAGTCAGGCAGGCAGTTAGGGTGAGTCCGCAGTTGAATTCTTTCAAACAAAAGAACAGCCTGAAAAATCTAGCTTCAACCACAGATAAGGAAACTTGCAGAGGGGGGCTTGCCAAAGATATGCCCACAGCCACACAGATAAGAAAGGCTACACAGATAACTTGCCCAGACATGCCTGCAATGGAAAATTCCATCCCCTAACACATGGCCAGTAAGGGGAACAAAACAATATGGAGTAACTCAAGCTAAGGGCCTGCATGCGCATTAGGAGGAGCATGCATGGAGCATGAGTGGAGCTACCAGAAATTTGCAACTTATGCAAATGAGACACCCAACCCTCATCAGTTTCTTATAAAAGCCTTTTCATTCAACTATAAAAATGGCAACCCTCTTTCAAGCCCTCTCTCCACAGTGGAGAGCTTTCTTCTTTTGCTTATTAAGCTTTCACTCCAACTTCACTCTTGGTGTCTGCACTCCTTAATTTTGTTTATCATGAGACAAAGAACGTTGGGTGATACCTTGAGTGGTGAGAGACTGCTGCACTGTGGTGCATTGGCAAGACTGTAATAGGGTGCACTGTTGTTACTGGCAGCAAATCCATACAGATCTGCAGCAACCTCAATTCTTGCTTCCTCAGAAGAAAGAATTCAACTGAGGGGCATAAGGCAGAAGAAGATACCAAGGCAAGTTTTAGAGCAAGAGTGAAAATTTATTAAAAAGCTTCAGAGCAGAAATGAAAGGAAGGAAAGTACACTTGTAAGCAGGCAACTTGAGAGATCAATGTGCCATTTGACCTTTGACTTGGGGTTTTACGAGTTGTCATGCTTTCAGGATCTCACATCCCTTGTCCCCTGATTATTCCCTTTGGGTAGGCTGTTTGCATGCCCGGTGGCCTGCTAGCACTTGGGAGGTTAGTATGCGTAGTGTGTTTACTAGAGCTGTATATGTGCTCACTCGAGGCATTCTTCCCTTACCAGTCAAATGTCCCTAGAAGGTCATATGCCAGTTAAACTCCACTATTTTGCCTCTTAATGTACGTGTTTGAGCCCATTCTCCCAGCTCCTGAGATCTTATCAGGAAGCTGCTGATCACCAGTTTCAGGTTTTTCTATCTATTGGGGGACTGCCCTTCCCTAGGGCCAACTGCACCCGATTATTATCTGAGACAGCTTAACAACTGCCTGACCATCATCTGATGGTCACCTGACATTCCTGGTGGATGTGTGGTGGGGGAAGCCCTCTGCTGCTCTGCTTATGTCTGAGCAGCTACCTACTGTAACACTGTGGCCCACTTCCTTATAACCAAAAGGGATGTAGCACTAGACACTGACCATTTGCATCCACACTGTTTCTATAGATAGGACTTCTGATGTTAGAATCATAAAGCTTTTGCTTAAAAATTCCTTAAGCAGAACCTGAAGTCAAGCAGAACGGCCTACACAAACCACTTTAAAGACCCCCACAGAGGAACCAAATCAGTGTGAGAATATAGTTTCTTCATCTCCTTGTCCCATAACTTCACCCTGCACTCTTCCACCAATCAACAATCTCCACACTTTAGCCCACTCCAAAACTCTTTAAAGCTCTAACCCCACACTCCCCAGGGAGATGGATTTGAGGCTTCCTCCTGTTTCATCTCCTCATTTAACAGCCTTATGATTGAACATCTTTCCCTGCTAAAACTCCACATTTTGGCATATTGACTTGTTGAGTGTACTAGGCAATGAACCTATTATGTTTACAAATGTATACGTTGAAGTCCTAAGTCCCTCTACTTCAGAACGTGACCTTATATGGAAATAGGTCACAAATGTAAGACTGCAAATGTAAATAGTTAAGGTGAGGTCATTAGGACAGGCTCTGATCCAGTATGACAAGTGTCCTTACATAAAAAGGAAATTGGGGGGCAGATGCACACAGGGAGAATGTCATGTGAATATCAAGGTAGAGATCAGGTGATGCAGCTACAAGCTGAAGAATATCAAAGACTGGCCACAAACCAACAGAAGCTGGAGAAGAGACATAGGGCAGATTCTCCTTCAGTGTCCTCAGAAGGAACCAACCCTGCTGAAACCACCGTTGCAAAATTACGATAGTAAGAGAAATCAGATATAGCTGACTCCATTTTGTCTGTAGCCTCACAGGTTGGCTGTCTTTGCTCATTCCTGGGTATGGACCAAGCTAACTTTGGGAATTGAGTTTATAGTTTAAATGATAAAAGCTCTTGCCAAGAACTAAACTGTTCTTGTAAAACCAATGAAAGGCCCACCAAGTTAGGAAGAGAGGGCCTTGAATTCTAAACAATTACCAGCCATTATTCTGGAGGTCGTAAGATTTGCAACTTCCCCAATTACTCTTGAAGAGAACCTCACTATTGTAGAATCTAACATTGGCCTTTTGAGATGTCTTTTCAGGTTTTTGCATTTCTGACAAGCGGATGGCCCCACCTGGAGCTGCCAACCCATCCTATGACCCCTACTCAGGAAATGACTCAGCGCAGGAGAACAGTTTTGATTCCCTATCATTTCATCTCCACCCCAACCAATCGGCATGCCTCCATCTTACTCCCCTGCTCACGAAACTCTCTTTGAAAAGCACTCACCTCCAAGCCTTCAGGGAGATTGATGTGATTATTAACTCCATCTCATGTCAATTAAACTGTTTATTTACTGCAATGCCATGGTCTTGGTGAGTCAATTTTATTTGTGCAGTGGGCAGGAAGAACCCATCAGGCAGTTACATTGTCAACACATTAATCTCACACTTCTACCCAGAACTGTAAAGACAATATATTTCTGTTGTTTAAGCTACATAGTTGTTGGTACTTTATTATGGCAGCCCTAGCAAACTAATATGCCTAGTAAATCACAAATCAGTGGCATGTCAACCTAAAATAATTGAAGCCATCTCATTGCCTGAGGTATCACCTGAAGTTCTTTGTCTCATGACCAAGAAAACTAAGGAGGGTGGACACCAAGGGTGAGGTTGGTGCAAAAGTTTAATAAGCAAAAGAAGAAAGCTCTCCACTGTGGAGAGGGGGCCTGAAAGAGGATTGCTTTTTCACAGTTGAATACAAGGACTTTTATAAACAGGCTGGTGGGACATGATGCTTTATTTGCATAAGGCACAAAAAACTGGTCAGGACTAAGTGTTTCATTTGCATAAGGCATGAATTCCTGACAGTTCCACCCTGTCCCTCTAGTGCACATGCAGGCTCTTAGCCTGAGTTACTTCATGTTGTTCAACTTTCCTTATTGCACATGTGTTGGGGGTGGAATTTTCCATTATGGATGTGCCTGGTTCTGTGTATCTTATCTGTGCAACTGCATATTTAGGCATATTTTAGGCAAAACCCCTGTGCAAGTTCCCTTATCTGAGTATGCCCAAAAAAGGGAAGAGATGTGCTCACTGAAGCCCACTGTGTATATGTGGAATTTCCTGGCTACACAAAAGACATTTTTTTAAATGTTGGGTCTTGCTGCCTTATCTGTGCCTATAGCTTGATCTTTCAGGCTGCTCTTTTTGTTAGAAAATAATTCTTCTGAGGACTTGTCCTAACTATCTGCCTAACTTGTTCCTTCCTCTCTCCTCTCTCATAATCACAAAGGTCAGAGTCTAATTTAAAAAGAGTTCATTCAAGTGCAAAGGTTGAGGACTGCAGCCTGGGATATACTCCCAAGTTGCCTTTGGGAGTGCTCCTGAGAACAAAAGAGAAGCTCATGATTTTAAAGAAACAAAGGACAAATCAGGAGGAGGGCAATTGTTTGATGGAAATTCTCATTGGTTCACAGAAATAACATTGTTTAGTGAGTATTGAACTATAATATGTATGGTATTGCATAGCTACTTGTCTATAAAATGACTTGGTTGTCTAGAGCCCACATAGCAAGTGCTTAAAGAGGTAATAGCTCAAGGTAAAAGCTTAACAGTGACTGCTGTTACATTTTCAATGCCTTTCTAGGCCTGATAACTTAAAGGGGCTTGTATTCCTCAGTTAAAAGTGTTTTTCTTTCTTAGACACACTGTAATAGTGGTCACAGATGTGTCTTTACTTGAGAACAAGGCCCCTGAAATGGCACTACAAAGCTATAATCAGAGTCAGTGCACAGCATCAAGCTGGCATATATGAGGAAAGAGTCACAGAACCTTTAAAAAATTGAATAATTAAACCCTCCTGAATGGTTTCTAGTCAGTTTCAAGTGGCAAACCCAACTCCACGGAACTCAAAGAGCAAGTTACTGTCTCACACAACCAGGAAGGACAGGGAAGTCACTGGGGAAGACTAGAGCCTGGGCCCCAAGTTCTCTAGGGCTTTTTCCACCACTCTCTCTGCTGTCAGCATCATTCTTTTCTACCCACATGGCACACAGCATGGCCCCAGACCACTGCTAACAACTTTAGGCACCAAGAGACAAAAACAAGCTTTCTTTTCAGCAACCCCAGCCAGGAAAATTCCCGGGGGGATTCAACTTGGCCCAGCCAAGTCACACACCCACTCCTGTGGTCTAGAGAAGGGGTGGGAGCTACTGGACCAAGCAATCACCATTTCTACTGGACATCCAAGGAACCCATAGTATATCACTTCCGACATGCTCTGTGGACTTTAGATTCTAGGGACCAGTACACTGTCCCCACTGGAGGGGAGGGAAAAAAATATTTTTTCTTTGCCCATCTTTGGTTCTCTGGCTGGGGCCCTATAAATTAGGTTCACAAGAGACAGATCAACAAGAAAAAAAAAACCAAAAAACAGAAGTTTACTAACATGTGGATCATGTCTCCACAAGGGCACACCCAGTCACAAGCAACCCAAAGGGGTGGTGAAAACCTGGGCTTACACAATATATCGTCTTAGGCTACACAAGGCAAAAAGGAATTGGGACTTTGGGATGGGGGAGGCAAGTTATGAGAAGGTAACCAGCAAAAGTATGGTCAACAAGGATTGTTTAGTTAGGTCGATTGTGCAGATTGAAGTCAGTGCCATCTCCAATGATAAGAGTTAAGCGACCTGCTCTTCCTGGTAGGTGACACCTTTTATATAAAAATCTCCTTTATAAATATAATTTTTATTTATGTATTTATTATTTTTTTGAGACGGAGTTTCACTCTTGTTGCCCAGGCTGGAGTGCAATGGCGTGATGCACTCTGCATCACTGCAACCTCTGCCTCCAGGGTTCAAGCAATTCTCCTGCCTCAGCCTCTCGACTAGCTGAGATTGCAGGCATGTGCCACCATGCCCAACTAATTTTGTATTTTTAGTAGAGACAGGGTTTTGCCATGTTGGTCAGGTTGGTCTCGAACTCCTGACCTCAGGTGATCCGCCTGCCTTGGCCTCCCAAAGTGTTTGGATTACAGGCATGAGTCACCGTGCCCAGCCGTAATTTTTTTTTTTTTACAAAAGAAAAACTTGCACCCCATTTTTAAAGAGCTTTTTGCTGCGCACATTGGCTCACATCTGTAATCCTGCACTTTGGGAGGCCAAGGCAGGTGGATTGCCTGAGGTCAGGAGTTTGAGACCAGCCTGGCCAACATGGTGAAACCCCAACTCTACTAAAAAATTAGCAGGGCGTGGTGGCAGGCCCTTATAATCCCATTTACTTGGGAGGCTGAGGCAGGAGAATCACCTGAACCCGGGAAGTGGAGGCTGCAGTGAACCAAGATCATCCCACCTCATTCCAGCCTGGGCAAAAGAGTGAAACTCCATCTCAAAAAATAAAATAAAATAAAAAATGGAGCTTTTCCTAGGTCTGCTCATTCTCCATGGTTTTTAGTTCAAAATAATCTATCTGCCAAAGATCCAAAGATGCATATTTAGGGGTAGCATATTTTGGTTTCCTTCACTACCCTAGGACGCGTACTTGAGACCACTGATCCTCCTCTGTGGAAGTAACTGCGGTCACACTTTTTTCCTTTCTTAGAAATATGCAGGAAATGATTTAGGCCGTTTGGACCACCCATGAAAGCCATCTGTGTATGGGAGGAGTGGAGACATCCACACAGGTGCTGATAGCATGACTCAGAAACACAGAGCACAGAACGTGACCAAAAGAACTCCTATTGGAAACTGCATTCTCCTTCCCTGTCATGGGCAAGGAGGGATAGCTTTACCATAATTCTGTAGCCAAATTGAGGAAGTGCCTCCCAAACAGCATGTGGTTAAGAACACATACTCTGAAGCCTAGGTTCAGCTCCCAGCTCTGACCCTTACACACTGTGACCTTGAGCAAGTTCCTTAACATCTCTGCGTTTCCATTTTCTTATCTGTAAAAGGCAGACTTTCCTCATTTTGTTTTTTTTTTTAAAGTATAGAACTTGATTACATGTAACAGCCTTAAACAAGTGTCTAGCACACTATATAAATGTTTGTTGTCTTATTATTGATGTTATTGTTATAATTCTGAAGAGCGTGGACTTTGGAGTGGGACGTCCATTGTTCATATTGCAGCTCTGCCTCTTACTAAATGCAGCCTTGGGCAGTTACTTAATCCATCTGCTACCTCAGTTTCCCCATCTCTAAAATAGGAGTAATAATGGTTATTTCCTTGTGGCATTGCTGTGAGAACTGACTAAGATCATACATGTAAGGTGCTAAGTAGTATGGTGCCTGGCACGTAGTGAACACTCAGCAAATGTTTGCCATTGTTATCCTGTGTTTAAATATATCCAGCCCTGTCAACACATGCAATTGTTAATCCTTATTACGTGCTCTCAATGGTGGGGCTATGCTGGGGAATACAGGGGAAATTAGGGCTGGAAGCAACCTAGGAGACCTTGTCCAACTTTGTTACTTGCTGGATTTTATTTTATTTTATTTTATTTCATTTCATTTTATTTTTGAGATGGCGTCTTGCTCTGTCACCCAGGCTGGAATGCAGTGGTGCGATCTCAGCTCACTGCAACCTCCTGCCTCCAGGGTTGAAGCGATTCTCCTTTCTCAGCCTCTGAAGTAGCTGGGACTACAGGTGTGCACCACCACACCTGGCTACTTTCTGTATTTTTTAGTAGAGACAGAATTTTGCCATGTTGTTCAGGCTGGTGTCGAACCCCTGACCTCAGGTGAACTGCCCACCTCAGCTTCCCAAAGTGCTGGGATTACAGGTGTGAGCCACTGCACCCAGCCACTTGTTGGATTTTAACTCTGAGCTCTGAGCATCTACATCTTCATCAGCCTAAAGAGACTTGACCCATCGGCCGGCTCCCAGGAGCAGCATCAGTGGCAGCAACTCAAACACAACAACACTGGTTAAGAGGGTGCTTCATGTTATACCTCAAAAGTGTCTGGGTTTGCTGACAGCAAGCAACCAATTACTTGAAAAAATCTGGGGGGAGGCAGATCAGTTAGTATCTGCATAGCGAGGGAACAGCACACTGCAAGAAAACGTCAAATCCATATGGGATTGGAGACACATCACCATTAGGCAAGTTGGTCTCAATGCAAAACAGTTTTGCTGGATGAGATTTAGTGGGTGTACTGATGAGCCAAAGAAGGCTTGTGTTTTTCACTTTCCTGCTTTTTTTTACTCCGACTTCTGTTGCTAGTTAGCATATGGCGGCTCAGACGTCTGAATGAAGTGTAAATTGCATTTGTGATATCTACAGCTAGAAATGATCTATTTAGGAAGAAGGGAAAAAAAACTGACACAAAATAGGATAGAGCCCTGGTGTATTTAAAAGGAATCGCCTTTAAGGTCCTGGAAAACAAGCTCTGACATTTGGGTGCCTTGCCAACCATGATCCCAAGCCGCTGTTCCACTTCGACACTTGGCAAAAGCCAGAATGAACAAAGGCAGCAACTCAACTGTCTTCATTCTTCAGTGGTTCCAATAGATGACATCATCTGTGACTGCGTTCCCCTTTTCTAATTATGGAAATCAGACTTGGGAAATCAAAATCAGTCAGAATTGGCTACCTACCCAAACTCCTCTCTCCTATCTATAAACGTACGCAACCAACTATCTTAAAAATTACTTTATTTTTAAAGAGTGTGCAGTGCTGGATTGGGTAAGAGGGCAAAACGATAAAATATCCAGAAACAAAAATCCAGAATGGCATATGCTTTCCTGTGTGACCCTTTTGGGCCTGAAGAGTAGCCCTTGTAAAAAGCTTCAAGTTTCCACCAGGTGTCCTGAATTTTCAGTCTCATTGGAGATTTTCTTAATCTGGAAATTATTGTTTTTCATCTTACGAGAGAATATACTTAAAAACCAGTCCTCAGTACCCTTTTCGGAGATTGAGAAAACAGAGCCAGTGTGGCTTAAACAATTCCCCTTTCCCCAAAATGGAGGCTGGTGAAGACCACGTGACAGTGAGTGTCTTCAGCCTGACACGTGATATCCCACTCCCAGTGACAGCATCCATGAGACGGAATGGCATGGATCAGCACCCTGCACAAAGGACAGCATCCCTCTTCATCCACTTTGACACTTGGCAAAAGCCAGAATGAACAAAGGCAGCAACTCATCTGTCTTCATTCTTCAGTGTCTAACCATTCACTCATCCAAGAAAAACTTACTGCACACCTACCCTCTCCTCAGCGCTAGAAAACGATGATGAATCAGACCTGGTTCCTCCACTGTAGTAAACAGAAAGGCCCATTCATCTCCCACCTCCTAGAATAGACACTAGGCTCCCAGGGGCTTGATTGTCATTGTTACTGTCATTGGTAAGCATTTGTCATTCGTTTTTGGCAGGTCAGCATCTGAGCCATTCTTCAATATTATGGGCTGCCCCTTTTGATGTCTTGCTGGGAGGCATGAGCCACTCCCAATGACAGACTCTTGCCTTTTTAGCCTCCTTTGCAACTTGAATTAAGATACCTACAAGATGCCTGATTATCAGAGCATCTGTACCGGAGAGCGACTCAGGAGCTGCAGCGTCCACTGGCATCTACCCTAGTGCAGTGGAGGCAGAGGTGATGGTGACCTCCAGAGACAGTCACAGCAAGGTGGTACAAGCAGTGGAGTCTTCTTAGGAACGGTTCTGCTGTGATTTGGGAGGTTTATCCTGGCCACATGGGCTCCAGTCCTAGCTCTCTGGAGCTCCTGGAAATTTAATTAATGACCTAATATTTTAATACACTTCCTATGCTTAAATCAGCCAGGCTTGGTTTCAGCGGCTTGTGCTAAGATCTCTGACAGATACATCCCCCCAGACCCGAGTCTACAGCAGATACCTCTCAGCACCCAGGTATTAGAGAAAGTAATGTGGTAGTGTGGGCGGCAGAGAGATTTGGGCAGAACGATGCAGAAAGCAAACCTTTATCTTTCTGCAAAATGTGTCAGAAGCTGAATCTACAAAATGGAAAACTCTATTTGGCCTTAGACTTTCCATGTGACAGTGCAGACATATGGTATTGGCCATAATACAAACATAGCATCCTTCAAGTTGCATATATTTAAATTAATCAAACTGCATTTTGTAATTCCTGTTCATCCAGTAATCCTATTTCTAGGAACCTACTCCAAATAAATGAGCTGTTGTTTCATTTTGAGAATATTTGTATTAGTCAAGGTTCTCCAGAGAAACAAAACCAATAGGATATAAAGAGATATGTAGAAAGAGATTTATTGTGAAAAACTGCCTCATTCAATGATGGAGGCTTATAAATTCCATGATCTGCCATCTGCAAGCTGGACGCTTAGGAAAGCTGGTGGTACAGTTCCTATCCAAGCCCAAAGGCCCAAGAATCAAGGAAGCCAGTGAGTTAAGTCCCAATCCGGGTTTGAAGACTGGAGAACCAGGAGCACTGATGTCCTAGGGCAGGAGAATATGGATGTCCCAGCTTAAGAAGAGAGAGAGCAAATGTGTTCCCTCTCTGCCTTTTGTTCTATTTGTACCCTCAACGTGTTGGCTGGTACCTGCTCACATTGGTAAGGGCAGATCTTCTTTACTCAATCTACAAAGTCAAATGCTAATTTCTTCCAGGAATGCCCTCACAGACACACCCAGAAATAATGCTGACCAGCTGCCTAAGCATCCTTTAGCCCAGTCAAGTTGACAATAAAAATTAACTATCAGGCCGGGCACAGTGACTCACACCTGTAATCCCAACACTCTGGGAGGCCAAGACAAGAGGATTGCTTGAGTCCAGGAGTTTGAGACCAGCCTGGGTAATACAGTGAGACCTCATCACTACTAAAAATATATATATAATTAATATTTATTATTATATATATTTATTTATATGTATTATATATGTTTATTAATTATATATATATTTAAAATTAACTATCATAATGTTCATCATAGTATCATTAATAAAAATCATAAATCAGAAACAACATAAATAAGGATAATTGAAACAAAGCAGAACTGATAAAAATAATGTTTTCATTTTTAACTAATTAATTTAGAAATGGGGTTTTGTTCTATTGCCCAGGCTGGAGTGCAGTGGTGGGAATCATAGCTCACTGCTGGTCTCAAGCGATCCTCTCATTTCAGCCTCCCAAGTAGCAGGGATTATAGGCACAAATCACTGTGCCTGGGTGAAAATAATGTTTTTAAAAAGCAAGTAAGGTCATGAGGAGGATACGAAACTTTATATAAAGTAGTAAGATCCAAATTTTGTGTAAAACTTCTGCTTTATATGAATAATATCTGTTTATAAAGGCAATAGACCACGATTTTGACAGCTGTCATCTCCACATTGTGAGATTGCAGGTATTTTTTAATTTTTAAAGACTAAAAATTAACTAGATCTTTAAACTTGGCAAATTTATTTTATTTTATTTACTTCTTATAACTTACCATTTTTAAGATAACGATTATGCATTAGTCAATTTTTATATATGTCCTATTATATATTTATATATTTTCTATTTGTATTTTGGGGTGTGTGTGTGTGTTTTGCTTTAAGGAAAAAAATACCAAAATACAAATATACTAATAGAAAATATATAAAAATCACCAGGTACAGTGCCTCATGCCCGTAATCTTAGCACTTTAGAAGGCCAAGGCAGGTGGACTGCTTGAGCCCTGGAGTTCAAGACCAGCCTGGGCAACACGGCGAAACCCCGTCTCTACTACAAATACAAAAACTTAGATGGGAGGAACACCTGAGCCTGGAAAGGTAGAGGCTGCAATGAGTCGTGATAGTGCCACTGCACTCCCGCCTGAATGACAGAGTGAGGCCCCATCTCAAAAAACAAACAAAATAGAAAATATATAAAAATAATTTTTTTTTTTTTTGACACGGAGTCTCGCTCTGTCGCCCAGGCTGGAGTGCAGTGGCGCGATCTCGGCTCACTGCAAGCTCCGCCTCCCGGGTTTACGCCATTCTCCTGCCTCAGCCTCCCGAGTAGCTGGGACTACAGGCGCCCGCCACCTCGGCCGGCTAGTTTTTTGTATTTTTCAGTAGAGACGGGGTTTCACTTGTTAGCCAGGATGGTCTCGATCTCCTGACCTCGTGATCCGCCCGCCTCGGCCTCCCAAAGTGCTGGGATTACAGGCTTGAGCCACCGTGCCCGGCCTAAAAATAAATTTTAAAATATGTAAATATATTTGGAGTTCTGATTTTCCCCTAATTCAGTCTACTGCCCCACCAGTATTTGTAAGTTACTGAAGTTCTGCCCATATTTGCGATAGCATATCAAAACAATAATGCTAGTAAAACAGGAAGCTCCACGATATTCTATTAACAACAGGCATATATTGTAGACTTCTCTCCCACACTTCCTAAGATGCAATGACAGGACTCTGGCCTTTGAGAAGCTTGCAAGACATATTACGGGTTTTTTAAAATGGGTTTTAAAGAAGAGAAAGACAAGATAAAATAATGCCAAGTGACAGATTAGTGGTCCATACTTAAAAAGCTACAGGAATTTAAGAAAGCTAAATTTAAAAAAAGGTTGCTCACCTTAATTGGATAGTCAGACAGTTATCTTAAAAATGGTAAGATTTACTCTAAGCAAGTGGTCCTCACTTTTTGGTCTCAGAACTTTTTTATACTTAAGAATGATCGAAGATCCCAAAGAACTTTTGTTTATGTGGGCTTGCATGCAGATGTTTACCCAGTTAGAAACAAAAACAGAGCCTTTAACTATTTATCAAATAATTTAAAAATAATAATAAATCTAATTACATGCTAACATATATTTTTATTTTTATTAAACGTAACTATATTTTCTAAAACAAAAGAAAAATTAGTAAATAGAATGGTATTGTTTTACATTTTGCAAATCTCTCTAATGACTGGTTTAATAAAAAAACAGCTTGATTCTCATACCTGTTTCTGTACTCAAGCTATTATAACATATCGCTTGGTTGGGTTGAAACATATGAATAAAATCTAGCCTCATACAGATATATAGTTAGCAAAAGGAGATGTATAGAGCCTTTTTCAGATAATTGTTGGTATTTTTTTCTTTCCTTCTTTTTTTTTTTTTTTAATTAATTTGTAGAGATGTGGCCTCGCCATTTTGCCTAGACTGGTCCTGAATTCCTGGGCTCAAGCAATCCTCCCACCTCAGCCTCCCAAAGTGCTAAGATTTCAGGCATGAGCCACCATATCCAGCCTATTTTTTTCTTTGACAAGACACCTGTCTGGGTCAGTTCAGGCTGCTATAACAAAACATCATAAACTAGGTAGCTTATCAACAATCAAAATTTATTTTTTGCAGGCTGGAGTCTGGGAAAGCCAAGATCAAGGCACTGACAGATCCGGTGTCAGGTGACGGCCTGCTTCCTAGCTCACACATGATGCCTTTTCTCTGTGTCCTCACATGGCGGAAGGAGACAAGGCTGTCTCTGGGACCTCCTCTGCAAGAGCATCAGTCCCATTCATGAGGACTCTTCCTCCATGATCCAGTCACCCTCCCAAAGGCCCTCACCTCCTAACATCCTCACGCTGGTGATTTGGTTTCAAAATATGAATTTTGGGGAACACAAACACCCAAACCGTGGCAACATCAAAGCTTCATTAGTAATTCTTAAAGATTAGTGGCAATGTGAAACCTGAAACCACATCAATGAATATTTATCCTCTGTTAAATAAAACCCATTGGTCTACATGGACTTTGAGTGGCTCTTTTACCTGCATAATTTTGTAACATAATGCACTGGTCATTTGGAAAATTTTGGTCTTCAAAATGTTGGCACATTTTATTAATCAATATTTTAAGAATCACATTTGTTAATATTACCATGGAGTTCATCCAAAAGAGGCTTTAATTATTTGGAAGCTGTCAAGCTCACAGTAGTGGATATAAGTTTCCCAAAATTCTTATTTTTGCTGGAAAGCCCCAATTTTATTTCTGGCAACAAATACTGTTTTTCCTGAAGTAATGGATTCGGTTCATTTTTGAAAAAATATTAGCCGAATACACAAGTCTGAATAACTGTTGTTTGTCCATCAGTTGTTCTTTCAGATAAAAATACCGTTCTATGAAGAAAGGAGCAGTTCAGCTCACGGTTCAATGGCACAAATGCTGTTCCTCTAGACAACCAGTGAATATCACTATGCAGCCAAAGTGCTTGATGCGTGTCTCCCATTCCACCACACAGAATATTTAAAAATGTGCATACTTCAAGGTCAAGATTTAATACAGTTACTGACTTTTTATTTCATCAACAACATTGTTATGTGACACTGGCTTTGTTTTTCTATGAGTGAGTGATGGTGGCTGTTTGACTATTACCCACTATTGCATTTACGCCATCAGTGCAAATGTTAACACAGTGAAAAAGGCAGACAGCATCTTAGTATTATTATAAAAACAATTCTGACATCAGGATATCGTGAAAGAGTCTTGGAACCCCCCAGGGGTCAATAGAACTACTTTGACAACCACTGCTAAACCTTGAAACCTTTAAGGAAGGGGAAGACTTTGACAGGCATCAGGAAATGAATGCCCGTGGCACAGTGGCCATTTAGCGGAGGGGGCAGGACAAAGACTGGGAAGGCAAGTAGATGCTAAACCATAGACAGCCTTATATACCGGGGAACAGAGCTTGGATGTTATCCTTGGAGAGTTTTTGTTTGTTTGTTTTGTTTGTTTGTTTTTATTGAGATGGAAACTTACTGTGCTGTGTTGCCCAGGCTGGAGTGCAGTGGCATGATCTCAGCTCACTGCAACCTCCGCCTCCCAAGTTTAAGAGATTCTCCTGCCTCAACCTCCCAAGTAGCTGGGACTGTAGGCACACAAGACCATGCCTGGCTAGTTTTTGTATTGTTTGTAGAGGCAGGGTTTCACCACGTTGGCCAGGCTGGTCTCAAGTAATCCGCCTGACCTCAAGTGATCTGCCCGCCTTGGCCTCCCAAAGTGCTGGGATTACAGGTATGAACTACTGCACCTGGCCTATCCTTGGATATTTTAATAACCATAGTGATAGTTTGTTTATCACCAACTATATGCCTGGCATTTTGCACACAGTAATTTGCACTTCACGTTAATCCTGTGAGGCAAGCATTATCACTTCCATTGGGTGGAAGAGGAAGCTGAGAGTCAGAGTTAAGTAACTTGCCCTAACTTACAAGGCTAGCGACAGTAGAGAAGCCCAGGTAGATGTGGCTGCAAAGCTTGGATAACTTCCTCCATTCCCAACTTCCTCCCAGGCCGTGTTTTTTAACCCTGCTGAGTAGGATCCTGGAACATGTATGGTCCTAAAACATTTAGTCTGACATCCAACACTCTGACTGTAAATCTTGTGTGTTTACTCTGGGTTCCCTAAGGGCAAAGGTCAGGTCTATTTATATGCCCAGCACACTGTGGTCACTTAATAAATCTTTAACCACAAAGGTAGTGATTTTTATGGAGCCCACCTCCTCCTAGATTCCTTTCAACTTTCTGTGAGTTCAAAATGTACACACCTGAGTGAGAAGATTTTTTTTTCCCGGGTGGAACATGGACACCCATATTTTCTGAACGTGACTGTGTTCCTCAGTGATCACACAACTGCCTCTCCACAACCATTCCTGCATAATTGTAAGGTAAGTCAATCTTGTCTTCTTCACCTTGCCACTTGCCCCTTCTTGGAGGCACTGAATCTTACTCTGGAAGGAGATTGGACTTTGGAACAGGCTGACCTGAATTCAGATCCCAACTCCACCACTGACAAACTGTGTAACCACTGGCAACGAATACAAGCTCTCTCCGCCTCCAGTTCCATATCAAAAACACGGTGGTAATACTGTTATCTTCAGAAAGTTGTTGAGAAGATTAAATAAAAGTGTGTTAATAAACCAAAGCTCCTGGTGCCTTTTCTTTCCTCCACAATTCTCTCCCATCACCCAAACTATTTTTCAACCCAGCATTATCTATCTATGCTCATACCATGGGTTAGCATGCTAACCTTCCTATTACTTTAGAAATTATCCAATAAGCTAATGAAAATAACAAATGCAAAGCCTTGTTGATAAAGCCTGTGTTTCACCCCAGTGGGAACTCTAAAATGTGTTCCTGAACGCAGAAGGTTTTAATGGGTTCCCTGGTCAAATAATTCTGAGAAACACTGCAGACTAAATCTTCCTCTATGGATGGCCCAGGTTAGCCTGCTAATGGCTCTGGGAAGTCCCAGAGAAAAGCAAACCCATTTAACTTCATAGAACAGCTAAAGAAATGTATGTGCGGTGTTGAAGACTTTTTCCTGGTACAGTGGTCCCCTCTAACCCACGGTTTCCCTTTCAGTTACTGGCAGTCGACCTCCATGGAAAAATAAGTAAGCAGAGTACAATAAGACATTTAGAGAAAGAGAGACTGCATTCACATATTGTTATAATTGTTGTATTTCATTATGATTGTTATTAATCTCTTACTACGCCTAGTTTATAAATTAAACTTTATCACAGATACGTACATATAAGAACAGCAGAGTATACATAGGGTTCTGTACTATCTGCGGTTTCAGGGATTCACTGGGGATCTTGGAATGTATCCACTGCAGATAGGCAGGGACTACCGTAATCATCCCCCCACCCTCAAGAAAAGTTTCCCCCAATACCATTTTAAGAAGCACCTTCTTACTCCCAAACCTGTGATTCCCAAATGATGACATCTTACGCATGGGGCAGTCGCCATGTAGACTGAGACACGTTAGCTCGCTTCTTGGGGGATCTGTTGGCTCTGTATCTAACAGCAAACTCCTAAAGACGGATACAGGCTGGACATTACATTGGTTTGATTTAAGGAGAACTCAAATCTAAAACCTAAACATTTAAAGCACTTTTCAGTTTACAAAGCATTTAAAAATACATTATCACTTTCAAATATGTTATTTCAGTTTTTCCCTAGAAGAGCCCTTAGATAGCAGTCAAGATATGGTTACCTCCTTCTATGGGTTATGGTGTTAGGGCTCAGAGAGATGAAATCATTCCCTATATCACTCAGGAAGTCACAGAGCTCAGGCTAACTGCAGACTCTGGCTCAACTCCTGGGCTAATTCTGAAGAGTCCAGAACAAAAACCAAAACAACACAACAACAAAAAACCAGAAGAGAGGGAGTTGAGGGAAAGGAGGCAGAAAGGACAAATGCATGCAATGCTGTGTGTCTTCCAATCTAGTCACGAGCACCATGTTGACATGCCTATCTACCTCAGTGGCTTTTTCACCACCGACAATGCTCTTCTCCCAAGAGACAAGTAGCCCCAAAAGGCAAAAGCAGGACTCAATACCTGCCAAGCTCCTGCTCCACCTGAGGCCCCAAGCAGCCCCGAGGGCATTGGAGGGAGCTGGACACCATCTCTACCCATCATAGCTGCCAGCCCTGGAGGTGACAAATCAGCTCTAATGGACAGTTACCTCCAACATTTCCCAAATCCTGGCTCCCTCCCTTCCCTCACAGCTTTTTCCCTGGCTCCCATTACCCCTTGGCCAATGGACACCAAAAACCAGTGCACTGTCAGCCAGAACCGTGTGAGTTCAATACTCAAGATGTAACGTCGCTAATTCAAATGTTAGGTGTCTTCTTCTGGATCATCTGCCCTCTTCCTAAAAGCCAAGAGAGGAAGGAGAGAAGGAAAGGAGGAGAAGATGGGAGAAGAGAAATAGTGATTATCTCTGGGTGGGACTCATTTTTTTCCTTTTGGTCTCAAGGGCATTTTCAGGATTTTGTAAACTCTTGGTGCTTACCACTCAACGATGTCATCTTTTCCTTCCAATGCTTTATGTGAGTAGGGCTCTGGCGTTACTTGTCGTAAATCTTAAGTTGCCCTCCCTGCTTTAGCAGTCTCTAGGTCTCTCACCTGTTTAGCACTCTCACCTGTTGGAATAAACTGTGATTAATGTAATGAAGAGAAGAATGCATCGCAAACATGGAAATTCTGACTTACGCTATCTCTGAAAATAAGAGTCTAGGCTCTGCTGGGCTTGGGTGCTCACCCGGAAACTTCCCATTCCTTAGAGAGGAGATTTCCCAATAAACTTCACCTTACTTTTTGTGTTAACAACAGCATAATTTTCTGTTCTGGTTCTTGGGACAAAAACTCTGGTTTTCTTTCCACATAAGTCACGGTTAGGACAGTTAAAAAAGATTTAGAAACATTATTAGCATGATTGAAACTCACATTTTCAGGAAGCAGGGAGTGACTCTGTCTGGGATAACAAGGCAGTTTCCTACATGGTAATTAATAAAATGTATTCTCACCAGGGAAATAAGTCAGCTGTTTACATTAATCAAAATATATCCAAACTTAGGAATGAGGAAAATTATTCGTTGTTAATTTTCCCACTGCAATTTTTTTAAAACCCGCTATACCAATTTTCATTCCCTTTCTACATTCTAACGTACCTGTTTTGCACATGGAAAACATTTGCTATGAAATCAAAGAAACATCCATTTTTATTTTATTTATTTGTGAGCTCAGTGTCTCCTAAAGAATATGACTGAAGAACTGAAGAGTCTTTTGTCTTTGTTTTTGTTTTTCCCTAGAGTTTATAAGAATTTTTATAAGGAATTATATTGTTTTGCTAGGGCTGCCATAACTAAGTATCACAGACTGGTTGGCTTAAGTTGTAGAAATTTATTTTTTCACAATTCTGGAAGCTAGTAGCCTAAGATCAAAGAGTTGGCTGGCGAGGTTTTTCTGAGGCCTCTCCTGAGCTTAAACATGGCCATCTTTTGCCTGTGTCTTCAGGTGGTCTTTCCTGGGTGCATGTCTGTGCCCCAACTTCTTTTTTTTTTTTTTTTTTTGAGATGGAGCCTTGCTCTGTCTTCAGGCTGGAGTACAGTGGCGCGATCTCAGCTCACTGCAACCTCCACCTCCCGGGTTCAAGTGGTTTTCCTGCCTCAGCCTCCTGAGTAGCTGGGATTAGAGGCATCCGTCACAATGCCCAGCTAATTTTTGTATTTTTAGTAGAGACGGGGTTCTGCCATGTTGGCCAGGATGGTCTTGTTATCCGCAGGCAGGTTATCCGCCTGCCTCGGCCTCCCCAAAGTGCCAACATCTTCTTATAAGGACACCAGGCATATTGGATTAGGGTCCACTCTATCAACCTCATTTTAACTTAATTACTTCTGTAAAGGCCCTGCCTCTGAATACAGTCACTTTCTGAGGTCCTGGGGGTTAGGACTTCAACATATGCATTTAGGGGGCACACATAATAGGAGTCATTGGTCACAGGAGGCCTCATGGGTGACAGCAAAATGGAATAAGTTAAGTGAGGAATGGCAGAGGCGACTAGATGAGGAATCAGAACACCTTTGGCCTCAGCATGTTATTTGCCGGTTATGGGACCTTGGACAACTTTCTTACCCTCTCTGGGTATCTGATCTTCAAGGTCAAATGAAGAAAGAAAAAATGAACTAGAAAATTTCTGAGGCATTAGGCAAGTCTATCCATCTGTCTCAGTTGCATAGTAATGCAAGGAGAGGCAGAAGCAACAACATACCACACTGATTTTTTGGCAGCCTGAGAGAGAAGTTTGCTTCCCAAAAGCACCATGAGAAACCGTTCCCTGTTTCTTCCAAATGAACACCCAAAGAAAGTCAGTGCAATACTTTATAAAAATGCCCCATCGCAGTCAACAAAGTCTGCAAATCTGATTTTGCACACCCTAGGGTATCTCAAGAATGAAAAGGAGCATAAAATACTTTGCAAACTTTTTGTAAGAAAATGGATTTTCCTTCACCTTTAATTTTATTTTTTTATTTACCTTTTAAAAAAAACCAATTGTGTGGAAAATCTGAGGATTTTTTAAAATTGCATTATTAAGTTTTATTTTATATTTAATGACACATTTTGACACACACTAATTGTGCATATTGATGGAGTATGGTGTCATGTTTTGATATATGTATGCATTGTGCCATGATCAAATAAAGGTATTTAGCATATCCATCATCTCAAACAATTATCAGTTCTTGGTAATGGAAACATTCAAAATCCTCTCTTCTAGCTATTTTGAAATATGCAATACAATATTGTTAACTATAGTCACCCTACTGTGTGATAGAATACCAGAACTCAATTCCTCCCATCTAACTGTAACTTTGCACTCCCTTTGCCTTTAATTTTAAAATGAAAAGTAGTAAGTATGGAATGGGGAAAGTGAATGGTGAACAGCATCTTGGAGTGAATTCCTGTGAATACGAGTACAGGCCTTGAAGGACCGTGTGAAAGACAGAGACCTGTGGGGTGAGGAAGTGAGTGCAGCTCCCAGAGGGGCCTCCCTTCTCCTACACCCTGGGCACCCTCTGCAATACTTACTGCTTAAAAGCTACAGAGTGCTTTGGGATTCCCAGAGAGGCTTCACCCACCTGTCTCCGTTGGCCTCCACATGAACCCTCCAAGGCAGGCTTTACTACTTACATCGCTATACAAATCAGGAAACAGAACCCAAGCCCTGTGTTTCCACGACAACCTCACTGCCCTTCAAGACATGATCCTGGTGTATAAACACTGTGTGTGAGTCAAGACCTTGACATTCTGTGAAGATGATATGGGACTTCCATGCTTCTGGTCACCGGGGCCTTCCCTGAGGCTGTTCCCGGCTGTCCGCAGCTGGGACTCCCTGATCAGCCGTATGCTAACAATGTTCCATGTTCCAGACCTGGCCCTCTTCTTTGCCTCCTTGACCAATGTTTGCTGAAAACTTGTGCTGTGTTGGGCATTGTGCTGGGCACTGTGGATAGAAAGGGTAGACCCAGATGCAATTGTTTCAAGGAGCCCACAATGGTGGGAGGGACAAATCAGAAAATCAAATCTTTGCACAGTCTTGTGAGTGCTGCCTGGCTTAGCTACCTGAAGCTGTGGGAGCACAGAGAAGGTGCATGCATGCCAAGGAATCAGAGGCTGGGGAGTGTAGCAGCGGGAGGCATCCTGCAGGAGGTGGCACTTGAGCTGGGACCTGAAGACCCACTGAGACATGTTAACAAGGGGTACAGGATTTTAGTTGAAGGTCAATTGGTGTGGCTATGGATTGGTCTTGGAGAAGGTAAAGCATAAGGTAAAGCAACAAGTTCTACAATAAGGAATTTAAACTTAACTACAAAGGTCATGGAGTCAATTTAACTGCCCAGTGTGTTCATCCTAGTGACATGGCCTTAAACGGGTTGATTAACCTCAACAAGCATCAATTTTCTCATTGTGAAATGAGAATTCTATATCTATCTCATAGAGTAGTTGTGTAGATTGAATGAGATCATCTATGTAAAATCTATAATAGCACACGAGGTCTTAAGAAACGCCATCCATTATTGATACTATCATAATCAATATTATTGTGATTATTTAAAAAGTGGCATGGCAAGGTCTGTGTTTCAGTCTCTGGCTGTCTTGCCAGATCCCTTTTCTTTCTCTGCTCTGCTCTGTCTGCAAAGCTGACCCCCAAAGACTGCACTCCCAGGCTCCCTGCTAGCTTCTTGTTCATTGAACCCATTAGATACACAAGTAGAAGTTTTCCAACTGTGAGAAAGAGAGGTCCATGGATATTTCTTCCCACCCCCGCTTCACCCCTCCACCCCACCCTCACCCCCACTTTCCCTGCTTTAGGGCTGTGCTCTGGTCATAGCTGTGACTCTCCACGTCTTAATGGGCTCTCCAGCAAGCAAAGCAGAAGGCAGCGACTTGGGCTCCAGAGACTTATTTGGAAGGTGATTCCAAGAATAGGGGAGTAAGTAGGGTCAGATAGGAGAGGAAGGAAATCAAATATGAGGATGTCATTGAGATCACCACTGGAACCTACTAAAATTTGCCTCTGGGGGACCTCTGAGAAATGCACAGAACACCTCTGGGATTTCCGTGGAAAGGACAAGACCTTTGATTTGGAGGCTGCCGGTTGATTTGCCAGCTCCTGTGCCCCACCCACTGTTTGCTGGGTACTGCAGAGGCATTGCAGCTTCTGTATTTTCCAGCTCCACTTTCAAGCAAGCCAAGCAAGTGCAGCATTAGAGAAGGCCTTGCAAATAAATCAGAAGGACACTTGCCTCTCTTTTAATGGAAAGCTGTCAGGGTGAGACCACCATTGCAGCTGAAATCAGTAGAATGCTAGGGGATGTGACAGGGACACAGGAGTGTTCACTATAGATACCAAACACCATTCCTGCTGGGCCACTGTCTCTACAGCTTCAGGGCCTCCCTTCCTCATTTTTTTTTCTTTTGGCCTAAAAGATGTTTTCCTCCCATGCTAGTCTCTGTGCCCATAGTCCTTGTTAGAGCCCTTGATCCTGACTCTACTTCTGTAAACAATTCCTTCCTTCCTTAAAGTCTTTTCCACTGAACCAACAGAACGGGGATTCTGCTCCCTGCCAGGACCCTGGCAGATACAGACCAAGGATTCTGGCTGCAAAACGGAGGGTGTTGGGGTGTGAGATGGTGTATTAGTCTGGGTTCTCTAGAGGGACAGAACTTATGGAATAGACATATACAGAAAGGGGAGTCAATCAGGTATTAACTCACACAATCACAAGGTCCCACAATAGGCTGTCTGCAGGCTGAGGAGCAAGGAGAACCAGTCCAAGTTCCAAAACTGAAGAACTTGAAGTCCGATGGTCGAGGGCAGGAAGCATCCAGCACCGGAGAAAGATGTAGGCTTGGAGGCTAGGCCAGTCTCTCTTTACACATTTTTCTGCTTTCTTTATATTCTAGCCACACTGGCAGCTGACTAGATTGTGCTCACCCAGATTAAGGGTGGGTGTGTCTTCCCTTCCCACTGATTCAAATGTTAATCTCCTTTGTCAGCACCCTCACAGACACACCCAGGATCAATACTTTGTATCCTTCAATCCAATCAAGTTGACACTCAGTATTAACCATCACAAGTCAACTCCTTGTCAATTTGAACCTACACACATCTCCTGAGATGATACATAATCTTCAAATAAAGACAATAATAAGGTCATAATTATGGCTAACATAATACAACTATCCTTCATACAATTGGAAACGCACCAATCCCCAACCCAAATACTATTACATAAAGTTAACAATACTTACATGCTGATACGAAGTCAATAAATCTTATGTCACATGATAAAGGAAAAGGAAAATGAAGATATTTTCTTAGTACAAATGTATATATGCACAAACATGTTTTTAACAAAAGAAGGAGGAAATACTCATGACAATTACAGTTCTTATTTCTGCAGCTGGTCATTGATAATAGCTGGTATTGATGAATACCCATTCTCTATTCCCTTTGCCTTCAGCAAGCACCTCAGCAGGTCGTGGTTTTTTTTCCTAGTGGAGTGACCCAAACCTTCCTTCCTGAGGAGTCTGGGCCATTTGTAGTCCTGCCTGGATTGGGCTGTTGTAGCTTCCCATTGACCTTAATCACACGGCATGGTAATACTGAGAGACACCCTAATGGATCTCCTGTATTCCATGCACACTCTTCCCTACCTCTGTTGTGGAGTAGTAGACTGATTTCATCTTGATAGTCCAAGTCCATCACCGCAATCAACACTTTAACTCCCTTCTTAGCCTGTTGACTTAAAGGTAGGAGGAGCCAAAAGTGTCCAGGTGGCAATCTCAACTTCCAGTTTAATGGAATCATTGTTGTATCTCCTGATGGCACTCATCCTCTCTCTGGATCTAAGACTTCTAGGTCAGCAGAATGTAATGCTGTGGAAACAGGAAGTAAAATTTTGCTAGTGGATCACTAGAGGTGATGGTGAGTAGTGCCACTTCCACTTCCACCCTTTAATTCCTGGGCCCGTGAATCCTGGCTATGGAAGAAACAGTACCATATATTGGACACTGATTCAGAGCATACACAGCCTTCTGGAGAACTTAGCCCCAGCCCTGAAAACTATTATCACCTAGTTGGTATTGTAACTGTGACTTCAAAAGGCCATTACACCATTCTATCAATCCAGCTGCTTCAGGACAGTGGGGAGCATGGTAAGACCAGTGAATTCCATGAGCAGGAGCACACTGCCATACTTCTTGAGTCATAAAGTGAGTGCCTTAGTCAGAGGCAATGCTGTGTGAAATACCATGATGGTGGATGAGGCATTCTGTGAGTTCATGGATAGTAGTCTTGGCAGAAGCATTGCGTGCAGGATAGGCAATCCCATATCTGGAGTAAGTGTCTGTTCCAGTGAGGACAAACCTCTGCCCTTTCCATGATGGAAGAGGTCCAAAATAAGCAACCTGCCTCCAGGTCGTTGGCTGATCACCCTGAGGAATGGTGCCATATTGAGGGCTCAGTATTGGTCTCTGCCGCTGGCAGCTGATTAGATTGTGCCCACTAGATTAAGGGTGGGTCTGCCCTTCCCGGCCCACTGACTCAAATGTTAATCTCCTTTGGCAACACCCTCACAGACACACCCAGGATCAATACTTTGTATCCTTCAGTCCAATAAAGTTGACACTCAGTGTTAACCATCACAGATGACAACCAGTAGGAGCTTCGAGGTGGTTATTTTAGTCATCCCTGCTGAAGATGAAGAAGACGTGAAACTCAACCAAGGCAGAGAGAGGAGAGCTGGACTAGAAGTAACATTAAATGTACCTTTCCTCAGAGCCTTGGCAGAACCTGAGACACCAAGCCATGCTAATCAGGCCTTAATAAGGGACCACTCCTTGGCCTCACAAAAATTTTGATGCTAAGAGTGAATTTTCAGAAATGATGGAAACAGCAGCAGATAAGCTTTGGATGTGGGCACAACATAACTTTCATCTTTGTGTCCGTTTCCTGAGATCCAGACTGCCAGCCTCCTAGCCTCTGCACCTGTAAGCAGACAATAGATGTTTGCTGAATAAATTCGTTTCTAGTATTGCTGTTTTCTCATATTCATCAATAACTATCTTCTAGAAAGTTACCAAGGCAGAAATGCATGTGCCACTTTGTTGTATCTAAGTGATTTCTCATTTTCTTTGTCTTTTATGTGTAAATCCAATTTGGGAGAACAGGAAATAGTCCCATAAACTTACTGAACATAGTGTAAAAATAGACTTTTTCTGGTATCTTGGAGTTCAGGACAGTGGTCCCAAAGTCTCAGGACAATAAATTAGGTGCCAAATATGCCCATATCTTAAAGGGAGCTGTTGGATCATCTATGCAGGACATGCATAGTCCTGAGACTATGAGAGTGGATATGAGGCCAAATCCGCCCTCATCATGACATCCAACAGCCATTTCTAGGCTATCAGTGAGAAGGTAAAGCATCCCTTGGAGGCCAAGGTGTGCATAGGGAGGGCGGTTCTGCTTACAGCTGTCTATCTGCTGCGCATTTTCCTTCTCCATGCAGTAACAGAGTTCTTCCTGCACACTTTGAGCCAGGTGGGAAGGAACTTCCAAACAACCTCTCACAGAGCCTGGACAGCTACCTCTTGGTGTTCAAGGAACACTGGGACTAAAATCTGATTCCTACCCGGATAATCTAGAGGTTGTGGAGGGTGGTGTTCTTGCCAGGGGGCACAGTGGTGGGAGCTGGTGCAATGGGAACAGCAGCACTTCCAGAATCATATGGGCCAAGGATGCATGTGTCTTTCCCATAGCCCAGCTGTGAAATTAGAGGGCGGAGGGCAGCGGGGGATTAATAACCCATACACTTGCCCTATGTAGTAAAAATCAACCTCCAACACCTGCCGTGTCCAAAGGCACCAGCCTTGGAATGCATAGGGAGCAGTCAGGTTCACCTCAGCCTGCCTGCCGCCTTCCTCTCCGCCCCGGTCCTGGGCCAGCCCACCCAGGGGCCAAGAGCAAGGCAAAGAAAGATGAACCCCCACCCACACGCCCACACACTCTGCAGGCTTCCCAAACTAAAGTAGGTCCCGGGTGGGTGTAGTGAGTTAAATGGTGCCTGCCCAACACCTGTGTTCACACCCTGCACCCCCAGAACCTATCTATGTGACCTTTTTGGAAAAAGGATTTCAGACTTCTCCCCTTCAGAACTGTGAGAGAATACATTTCTGTTGTTTTAAGCCAGCACATTGGTGGTCATTGGTGATGGCAGCCATTAGACACCGATACGCTGATTAAAGAGAGGGTGCTCTGAACCAGGTACTGTGTAGAGTTTAGATAGCACATTGGATTTCACCTGCAATTATCTAAACTTTTCTGGAAGAGTAATGGGTGTTGCCTGAGATCCCCTCTAGAGGTAGGAAATGCACCCTTCAAGTTTCCTGAGGAGGGCAGGAATGAATCAAGTTGCTTTTTCTCACATTCAGTCAAGTTGTGCTTATTTCATAAACTGCTTTCATTTACTCCAAGAAATGAGTCCCGGGGTGCCCGGCGCTGTTCCTTCTCACTGCCCTTGCTGTCTCTGTGCGGGTAGCTTGGCCAATAGCCGGGAAACTACAGCCATGACTTCACCAGGTCACTGGTGAGTGGTCCTAACCCACAGTGCAGGGCAACGACTCTAAGCACAGTTTCGGGATGGCCGTGTGCCAACCCCGGCTCCACTCCACTGCTAAAGCTGAAGTTCTCCCCTCCCCCGTTAAGCTGTGTGACCTTGAGTTCTCTGTGCCTCACTGTCCTCCTCTGTCAGGTGGCATGCTCCTAGTCCCCACCTCATGGAGTTGCGTGGGAGGCACACATGAACACCAGGTCAGTGAATTTACGCAGCCCGGGCCAGGGACTCTGCTCTCTGCCTCTGCCCTAATCCCCACAGCCTGGGGGAATGTGCAGGGCTGAGGAAGCACAGCCTCTCCTTGGAATCTCAGGGGAAGTTCCTGAGGCCACCATCCCCCACCCCTCCACAGACTCCCTAAGAGAAGCGCCCCCTGGGCCCTCAGTTCAAGCAGCTCAGACAAGACTTAGGGCATCTTGTGCTTAACTTCCCGTCACTCTGCTTAGAGAAAATAAAATCTGTTTCCTGACAACTAAGAATAGCCGCCCTGTATGGGAGGGAGGGAAAGAGTCTGCTGGCAGATTGGAAATAGGCCTTCTGAGTTGTGCGAGGTGTCCTGCAGATGCGGAGAGCATGGGGTGCCCTTGGCTCACGAGAGTTTACAGAAAAAACGGGGAGCGTCCCGGCAGTGCAGTGCAGAGACAACATGGGCGCTATATTGTGACACAACTCCGCGCTATATTGTGACAGGCTGAGAGAGGCTCCGTGGCAGCTGAAGCGGCCACATCCTGCCATGAGGCATCCCACCTAGTCAAGGAAACAAAAAAAGTCCTGATTCGGGTGTCTTCTTTTCCAGAGGATGTTGATCCTGGGCGTGTCGGGTCATTGTGTCTGACGCACTTCTTTTGGCTGGGAATCACCAAATTTCCAAAATCCATGACTCCAACCTTGACCAGCTTTGTTCACACGTGGGTGTTTCCTTCTGACAGCATCCCCACTCCCAGCCACCAGCCTGCCTGGTGCTCCTTTGGGGTCCCCGGGTGGAAAGCGTGCGCCCAGCGTTTGCGTCCCCTCCTCTGCTGGTGGAGTTTTGGGGAAAGAAGCTGGTCCTACAGAGACCCTCCCGGGTCTCCTTCCCCATCTAGAGTTTACACTTTGGAGCATTAATTTAGCCACAGGGTCCTCATCATATGCTGCAAGGGCTCCCCAGAGGACAAAGAAGGGGTTTGCGCGGCACCCTGCCATGGTGTTCAGCGGGCAGAGGGGAGTGATTCTCTCTGGCAATGCCATGGTGTACCACCCAGCTGGCCCCTTCGGGACTTTACTCTCATTACTCCAACTGCAGGGAGTGCTGGCTACTGATAGCTCAGAGCCGAGTCCTGCTTCAGGAATTGCCTTCTTCTGAAGGACATGGTCTTGCTTAAGCCTACGCCCTTTTCTGAGGGCAGCCTGCCTGCAAAGACTGTTTGATGACGGGTACAAAGCCCCATCCCCTTGCCTTAGTTGAGACATCTCTGCAGGGACATTCCAGCTCTAGAGCCCCCGTAGGACCAACTGAGGCCTCTGTTCCAACCGCATCACAGTTCAGCTTCTCCTTTTGCCCAATTCAGCCCCACTCACTCTCCAGCAGGATTTATTCCCAAAGCACTCCCCAGTGAACCTGTGGGCCAAGTTCAGCGGCTCAGAGTCTGTTTCTTAGAGACTACAATCTGCCCCAGGGTGGCTACCTGGAGCCTCATTAAACCCCTTTCTGCAGCCAGGTTTGGTTCAAGTGAGGATGAAGTACGTCCTACTAGCTGCACCCAAAGGATCTTTTTCTACTTCTGGGTCTGCAAGACTTTAGCAGGGCTGATTTGGGGGGCTGGATCACCTGCCTGGTGCAACATACAGGCCAGAGTTCCTTCTGATTGATCTGTATCAGTGGTGTGACTTGGCATCATTCCTGTTTCTTAATGCTTAAGCCTCACTCTTTATGATGGGCTGAGGCCTGTAGGGCCAGCTTCCTGAATTCCCATCACAAGTCTGGAGAGCTCAGTCTGGCTCTTGTGGTGTCTGAAAGGAAGTGCAGAGTCCTGCAAAGTTCACATTCCAAAGTTCCAAGTGTGCTCCAAGATCCAGTCCTGCATTCTCAAGGGTTTATATGGAGCCATTCCACCTCCACACCCCACTTTCTTCCCAGACTCATCTCAGCTTCCAGCCAGCTGTGAGACTCTGGACACATCATCTTCCTCACTAAGCCTCAGTTTCTTCATTTGCAAAATAGTGCTAATGAAGAACACTCTGTTTCTAAGCACTTTTCAGAATCAACTCATGCAATGCCACTGAAGGCTGGAATTCTCTTGAACAACGTGGCTAGACAGCTACTGACTGACTGCTCCCCTGGACCTTAGCATCTCCTAAAGCCTCTCAGTTTATTGTGGGAAGCTCTAGTTCTTAGAATGTTCTTTCTTGCAACAAACTGGAATTTGCTTCCCTGTACTTCCTACTACTGGCCCTAGTTCTGCCTTCGGAGCTATCTAGCAAATACATTAAAGCTGTGTTCTATAAGGAAAACCATCAAATATCTCTTCCCCTACCCACGACCAAATACTAGGTTTCTCTTCTCAGAGTAGCCTCCCCCAGTCCCTTTTTCACACGAGTTCCAGATTTCCCGTCATCCTAGTTGTTTTCCTCTGGGAAACTTTCAGCTTCCTCTTTAAATTCAGGGCCTACGATGGAGCTCAGTACTCAAGATGTTCTCAGGATAATAGTTTCATTCATGCACTTGGAGTAAAATTCAACCTACAGCAATTTTATTGACATGCATCTTTTCAGGAAGACATGTGTTATATTAAATATATCATACCTACCCAAAGTTAGTGATTTTCTTAGACTCATAAAGTTTGATTGAGTTAGCAAGCACCTGGTTGCAGGGACAACTAACATGCCTAAATAACAGTGGCTTAAGAAATGAAGATCTTTAATTATCTCACAAAATGAAATGGCTAATCAGAAACTGGTGATCCAGGTTTGATGAGGGGCTCATCACAGAGACTGGATTTGGTCTACACAGTGGTAAGATGGCTGTTGGACTTATAAGTGGCATATTTTTACATAATCAATTAAAGGCAACAAAAGGAAGGAGGCCTCCTCACTCTCCCTCCTTTTATCAGGGAGCAAAATTAATTTCTGAGAAGGCTTGGAAATTAACCCAGCTGAATTCCTCACGTATCTTATTGGCCATAACTAGCCACGTGCCTGCCACTAAACCAATCAGTGGTGAAGAGAATTAAAATCATGTACTTGACTAAGACCAATTAGGGTGTATCCTGCCCTCACTGCACCCCACCCCTGAGTTGGGGATAGACCCTTATTTCCTGAACATGCTACCTAAACAGGAAGGGACTCTAGCTGTGGGCAGACACACAATATCTGCCATAATACATTAGAATGCAAAGTCACTTTTAAATTTATGTAACCTCACCACCTTTCCAATGATCAAGTTCCAATGTTCTACTTAAATCAATGAGAACACTATTTTCCAAGAGACTATTAAAAAGTAGATTTTTGGCCCAGCACAGTGGCTCACGTTTGTAATCTCAGCACTTTGGGAGGCTGAGGCAGATAAATCAGCTGAGGTCAGGAGTTCTAGACCAGCCTGACCAACATGGTGCAACCCCGTCTCTACTAAAAATACAAAAATTAGCCAGGCATGGTGGTAGGTGCCTGTAATTCCAGCTACTCGGGAGGCTGAGGCAGGAGAATCACTTGAACCCGGAGCGGGAGGTTGCAGTAAGCTGAGATCACGCCACTGCATTCCAATAGAGTGAGGCTGCGTCTCAAAAAAAAAAAAAAGAGTGTATATATATATTTTTTGTTTGTTTGTTTGTTTGTTTACTTTTTGTTTGTTTGCTTTTGTTTTGAGACAGGGCTTTTCTCCCTCACCCAGACTGGAGTATAATCGTGTGATCATAGCTTACTGCAACCTCAACCTCTCAGGCTCAAGCAATTTTCCTGCCTCAGTCTCCCAAAGTGCTGGGACTACAGATGTGAGCCACGCACCTAGCCAGGCAGTTTATTCTTTAAGTTATGCTATATAATTTAACTCTAATATTTTCTCTGTGTTTATCAGGCCATCTAGAATAAGTGGACTTTCTCTTTCAAAAGTAGTGGCCATTCCAATTATTGAAAAGCCTTTCCTCCAGATTGAAACATGCCCAATCCTTTTTCCAGCCTTCATCACACGGTTTTGAGACCTTGCCCGATATTAGCCATTCTCCTGCAAATGTCCTCCAGTTTTTCTGTCTGGTGCCCACTGAATTCCTGTTTCCAGTATGGTTTGACCAGTGTGACATAGAACCTATCACTTCCCTTGTCTTAAATTAATCTAACTTAAATTACAAAAATTATATATATTCACTGTAAAAATATTTTTAAAATTCTAATGAGCTTTTAAAGATTTTATCCTCCATCAAATACCTTCCTTGTCCATCTACCCTGTCTACCCATATCTTCTATTTCATTCTCAAGTTCCCGTCCGTGTTATATCTCCTCAAACCCCACCATTTAAAGTCAATGCAAGACAGTGTATGATGTTTCCAGAAAGCGTGTTAACCTTAGCTTTTGGAAACCTTCTACAAGACTAGTGGATTTGCATACCTAATTTTTTCTCCCTTTGACAATTTTAGAATTGCTTTCCCTTATTTTTTTCTATTAATGCAGCCTGAGATCCCACTGTCTTTTTTTTTTTTCTTTTTTGAGACAGAGTTTCACTCTGTTACCCAGGCTGGAATGCAGTGGCATGATCTCAGCTCACTGCAACCTCCGCCTCCCAGGTTCAAGTGATTCTCCCACCTCAGCCTCTCGAGTGGCTGGGATTACAGGCACCCACCACCATGCCCGGCTAATTTTTGTATTTTTAGTAGAGACAGGGTTGCACCATGTGGTCAGGCTGATCTTGAACTCCTAGCCTCAAGTGATCCACCCGCCTCAGCCTCCCAAAGTGCTGGGATTACAGGCATAAGCCACCGCGCCCAGCCCACACTGGCTTTTAAGGCACCACATTTTTTAACACCCCTCCACCTCCCCCGATCATTTCACTTGATTCAGTATGAGCTTATCATGGACAAGTTTTGATGTGTGCTGCTACTCAACTGAGTCTCCTACTTCTTGTGGAGTTTATTCAGTTGGCTCTTTGGCCCAAGTATGGGGCCTTTAATTTATGACTACAACATTTCATCTTCTTGCTTTTGACCCATTGCTAACAAAAAGATCTGCCACCTCCTCCTCCACTGCCTTACTGAGAGGAGTAGAACTGTCAGGCATGGGTACCCCTAGCTTTATTCTCACCTGTTGGGTAGTACCATTAACTAGGCCTGGAAGCAGAACCACCTACAGTGCAATTCCAGATAGCACCATTCACATTATATCCTGTGTAAATAGTGCCCCTTGTGGTCTGCCTGGAAGATGGGATATACATGTGTGTGTGCATGCATGCACATGTGCACATACATGCACACACACACACCCTTACACTTCTATTGTTTTTGTTTATGGAGATTTATTGAAAAGGGAAAATTTCACACTCAAGAAAAGGGAGTACGAGTGTACTCAAGAAAGAGACAAGCCATATACCTCTACTCTATCTATTGGAAGATTACCTTAAATATCTCACATCAGGTCCTTGATCACTCTGGCCAGAAGTGCTCTTTTGCTTCCTCTGAAGCTATGAAACTGCTGTTTGTTCTTCAGTTAAGGCAGTCCTAATTGTAGTCAGTCTTGCCTTTGCCTTTCAGGGTTGGAACCTCTTTGAGGCCAGGTATCTCAGTCAGGTCAGGTTGCCGTAACAGATGACTATCTGTTGTTTAAATCTGGGTGGCTTAAACAACAAATATTTATCTCTCACAGTTCTGGAAGCTGGAGAGTCCAAGACCAAGGCACCATCAGAGTCACTGTAGGTAAAAGCCCACTTCTTAGTTTGCAGAAACCTGTCTTCATGCTGTATCCTCACAGGGCAGAGAGCAAAGAGGAAAATCCCATGTTTCTTCCTCTTTTTATAAGGACTGAAATCCCATTAATGAGGGCTCCACAGTCATGACCTACTGACCTCCCCACGAAGGCCCCAATTCAACTACTATCACATTGTACGTGAGGCTTTAGGATATGAGTTTTGGTGGAACATAAGCATTCAGTCCACCGCAACAGGGTTAGGTCCTACAAGCTTTTGTGTCCCTGGTACAACTCATAGGATGCCTTTCCTTTTTTATTTTATTTTATCTTTTTTTTGATATGGGGTCTGGTTCCATCACCCAGGCTGGAGTGCAGTGGCACGATCATGGCTCCCTGCAGGCTCAACCTCCCTGGCCCAAGTGATCCTCTCACCTCAGCATCCAGAGTAGCTGGAACCACACGTAAGTGACACCATACTCGGTTAATGTTTTGGTTTTTAGTAGAAACAGTATTTCACTGTGTTACCCAGGCTGGCCTCAAACTCCTGAGCTCAAGCGATTCTCCCACCTCAGACTCCCAAAGTGCTGGAATTACAGGCATGAGCTACTGCACCCAGCAGGATGCCTTTCCTATAATTGGCCCTCAGAACAAGGAAGACGTAGGTCTGAACAGCCTGGTAGTGGTGCTTCAAATCCCATTGCTTGATGATTTCAGTACCCTTTAGGGTTTATTCAAAGTAGAGTTAAATTCCAAGCTCACAAACGGTGGGAATAGAGGAAGGGCGGTAGATGGTTAAAAAAAAAAAAAAAAAGCTAACGGTTGCTGGTTCCTCCCAGTGTGTCTCTGAGGGCACTTCTTTTCCCCATAGGATGATTAATAGAGGGGTGTATATTCAGAAAACTTTTTCTGAAGGTTTAATGCAACCAGGGTGGGGAGTTAAATCATAGTCTCACGTAACCAACTTTAAATGGAATATCAGCTGTACCTCTTCTTAAAAGACCCATGGCCAAGCCCACCAACCAGGCACATCTCAGGGTAGCCTCTCTGAATAGCGTGTGGGCCTCTCCCATAGCACTGTGCTCCTTCTTCCCTGCCCCTTGGCAACATCTAAGCAGAATTTCTTATTGTCAGTCATGCCAAAAAATTCAGCAACCTCTAGCCTCTTCCTAAACCTAAACTTCAGCACATAACTGTGCTGTCAGTGAAATACTTTGCTGACCAGGCCATTTGATCCAGGACTCCACCCCAAAGCATCAGAGCAGATATTGGAAATTACAGCTCTCTCTTTCATAGACCAATTCAAATTCTTAGGCTGGGATGACCTCTCTCTAGCTCTCCCTTCTTCTCCGCACACAAAAGAGGCAAAAGGAAGTGCACATTTCCACTTCACAGCCTTATTGGTTGATTAATGAAGATGGGCTTTTCAAGCAGTCTGCCTTCTGGGATTGATTTCACTTTACCAAGAGATAATGGCCCATGGGACCCTCTCACTCTTTCTTAATCTGAGTGGGCTGGTTTTCCACGAGGTTTAATCAGAGAAAAAGGAAATGAGCTCATGCAAAGCTAAACCCCCCAAAGCCTCAGATTCTTATGTTTTTGAGTCATCTGTGCGATACTTCCCTTCACTTCACTGGAAAGCAGAGAACAGACAGAAAGAAGGTGTATTAATTTCCCAGGGCTGTCGTTACAAACTATTACAGACTGGGTGGCTCAAAACAACAGAAATTTATTTTCTTACAGATCCTGAGGCCAGAGACCCAAACCAAGATGTCAGCAAGGTTGATTCCTTCCGGGGGGTCTGAAGGAGAATCTGCTCCATGCCTCTCTCCGCTGCCTGGTGGTTTGCTGGCTGTCCACGGCATTCTTGGGCTTGTAGATGCCTCATTCCAATCTCTGCCCTTGTCTTCACATACTTTTCTCCCCTGTGTGTCTGCATTCAAATTTCCTTCTTATAAGGACACATGTGAGATTGGTCAAGTATGACCTCATCTTAACCAATTACATTGTCAAAGACCCTATTTCCAAATAGAGTCTATTTCCATTCTGAGGTTCTGGGTAGACGTAAATTTTCAGGTATACTATTCAACCCGCCACAGACAAGAAATGGTGTGTCTGCACAATTGGGCGGCTGCAGAAGTCTTCCCTTCTTTCTTACCTGCCAGTGCTCATCCAGAGCACACATTTAAAAACCAATAGAGCAGGCCAGGTGCAGTGTGGCTGCTGCCTATAATCCTAGCACTCTGAAGGAGGTCGAGGCAGGCAAATCACCTGAGGTCAGGAGTTTGAGACCAGCCTGGCCAACATGGCAGAACCCCGTCTCTACTACAAATACAAAAATTAGCCAGGTGTGGTGGCATGTGCCTGTAATCCCAGCTACTTGGAAGTCTGGGGCGGCAGAATTGCTGGAACTTGGGAGGTGGAGGTTGCAGAGAGCCGAGATCGTGCCACTGCACTCCAGCCTGGGCGACAGAGCAAGACTCTGTCTCAAAAACAAACAAACGAAAAAAAAAAAAAAAAACAGAAAAGAAAAAGAAAAAAGAAAATGCAATAGAGCTGACTGGTTTAGACTCTGGGCTCTCAGTCACGGCATCTGTGTGCACAACTCTGCCCTGCCTCTCACCTATGTGAGCTTTTACTCCTCTTTTGCTTCTGTCTCCCCATCTACAAAATAGGGATGGGGAGATAGTACCAACTTCAAAGGCTTGTTGTGAATATTATGTACATTAATCAATGTGGAGTGCTTGGAACAGTTCTCGTCTCATGATTTGTGCTCAATAAATGTTACCAGCTGCCTATGTTTTCTGAGTACTTTTTTTGCAGGAGCCATTGGAGGTACTAGTGATATGAAACAATTAACCAAAACTTCTGCCCCAAAGGTCGACTAGTGCCGACTTTAACAAGGTAAGTGACAATACAAATGTGTACATGCTAATACTAAGTGACAGGTGGCTCTTCTGGTCATTGTGTGCCTATAAATTGAGAAGAAAGACAGCCTGTATATTGGTAGCCTGTGGCATCCCCACTTCCGGGAGCATAATTCACTGAAGCTCTTTCTACAAGGAGCAATGCTCTTTAGGCCTTAACTGGGACAAGCAACCTATAACATTTGCACACAACTTAGTAAGTGCTTTGCTATGGTTTGAATGTGTTCCCCCAAAGTTCATGTGTGGAAACTTAATCCCCAATGCAATGGTGTTGAGAGGTGGGACCCTTAGGAGGTGATTAGGTCCTGAGGGCTCCGCTCTCCTGAATGGATTAGGGTCATTATTGTGGGAATGGGTTAACTAGGGCAGAAGTGGGCTCTTGATAAAAGGATGCTCTTGGCCCCCTTCCCTTCTTGCTCACTCTCACCTTCTCTTTGCCCTTTGGCCGTGGCATGACAGCAAGAAGGGCCTCATCAAATGCAGCCCCTTGATCTTGGACTTCCCAGACTCCAGAACCACGAGCCTAATAAATTTATTTTAAATTATCCAGTCTGCAGTATTATGTTATAGCAGCACAAAAGAACAAAAATATGCCTGCCTACAGATCATCTCAGGCAGTCCGCACAGTGACCTCAGGATACAGATGGTGCTAGGTCTATTTTAAAACTAGAGAAAAATGAGATTCAAAGAGGTCAATAACTGACTTCTTCAACGGACATCACCTAGCAGGTCCAGGTCTCAAACCCAGTGCTCTTTGCCTGATGCAACTGACTACTTAGCTGGGCACACTCAGGGTCAATTAACTAAACAACTGCATTAAAGGGGGATATGTCATGGGGCCCCAGGAAGGCTGCATCTCCTGATGATAACAACAACAACTTCGAGGATGATGTTGTGCCTCAGTTTGTGTCTGCTTTGGGATTTTAAAAATGGTTTGAGACCAGGTGCAGTGGCTCACGCCTGTAATCTCAGAACTTTGGGAGGCCAAGGTGGGCAGATCACCTGTGGTCAGGAGTTCAAGACTAGCCTGGCCTAATGGTGAAACCCCGTCTCTACTTAAAATTCAAAAATTAGCTGGGCGTGGTGGCATACGCCTGTAATCCCAGCTACTCAGGAGGCTGAGGCAGGAGAATTGCTCGAACTCAGGAGGTGGAGGTTGCAGTGAGATCGCACCACTGCACTTAAGCCTGGGCGACAGAGCAACACTCCGTCTCAAAAAAAAAAAGGAAAAGAAAAGTGGTTTGAGAGTTGCTGAGAAAGCTTTAAAACTAGGTTTCAACCTGGACTTGGTTGTTCACCTTGTTATTGAATAAAAAGTGACTGTCTTATTGAACAAACCATTGAATACTGAGTGCATCCTGGCAGTGGGAAAAGGGAATGCTAATCACCTTGCCAGTCTTTATGTTATGGAGGTGGTTTTGAAAAGTCAAATGCCAATGATTTTGAATATCAGATTATCTTCTCAAGAAACTCTTCCTTCAGGTTTGAGGACCAATACTTCTTAAAATTTTAACTTGGCCAGGCACGGTGGCTCATGCCTGTAATCCCAGCACTTTGGGAGACCGAGACAGGCAGATTGCTTGAGCCCAGGAGTTTAAGACCAGTCTGACCAACATGGTGAAACCCATCTCTACGAAAAATACAAAAATTAGCTGGGCATGGTAGCACATGCCTGTAAACCCAGCATTTTGGGAGGCTGAGGTGGGAAGATCATTTGAGCTCAGGGGTGGAGGTTGCAGTGAGCCGAGATCATACCACTGTACTCCAGCCTAAGTACCTGAGCAAGACTGTCTAAAAAGAAATTAACTTTAAACGGCTTCATATTCAGCCTTCCTAATCATTCATGATATAAAAACAAGCTTGTAAAAGTAAAAGGACCTCTGCTACTGACTTAAAAAGAGGATTGTTGTTTAAGTATAAAAATCTTTCCATAATCACTAACTCTGATGACATAGGTCCAAATTCCAGCTCCCTCACTTGAGCTATTTGTGTATAATATTCCCTATTATCTACAAAATAGGAATAATAATGTCTACTTCTTAGATAGTCAACCAAGGATTCAACAAGGTAATATATAAAGACTTAGAATACTGCTGGACCCTTTATTAGTGGTGAACCAACTATTATATTTTATTACAGGTGGTGGAAACAGTAGCTGTAGTACACTGTTTCATAAGGTCCTGGAGTTTTCTAAAGGGAGTCAATGTGTGGTCTTCTCTTCATCCCTTTTGCTGCCACCAGCATAGTTGGCATGAGCAAGTTACCTTGGTAACCTGAGAGCAACAGCTGTTGACTTCAGGACTTGTGCATACAGCAGAACACTGCCTGGTTCTATTCGCTTCCCTGGGAGCATTTATAGGAATTGGAATTATGTAATTTGCACACCTGACTTGATGAACTACTTGTTTAAAGAGTTGGGAAACCCAATACAATAAGGAGAGCAAAAACAATGTGAGAAGAAAGCTGCCTCAGGTACAGGCCTGTGTTCTCTGAGGTTGTTTGGCTATCGCTTCCTCCACATGCACATGGGAGTAACAACCTAATGAAATGCTCAGAAGGCTGCCAACACCCATCTCCACGGCTCTGGAGGTGACTTCAATGAGACCCACTTAAGGAGCCCCACAGGCTCTCCTGGACACTATGCAGATTGGCTAATGACATCCATCACCCCACTTCTTTGACACCTCCTTAATTAACCATCTTTTAAGAAATCCAGCTGTGTACAATTCACAAGCCATGGGCACATTTCAAAGAACTTTATATAATGATTTTTATAAAACCAGTGTAAATAAAGTAAATGAAAACCCTCTGCCCAAGCCTTTTATCTGCAGCAATTAGCAAACATTACCTCAAGTTGCCCGTCTGATTTATAAGGTCTTGAGGACCTGATCTTTTTTCTGCCCCCACTAGGTTTGCACAGGTAATTTTTAACTTCTGCAGAGAGGTTCTTAACTTAGGGACCAATAGACCCACAAGTGTTCCAAAGAGAGAATTCAGCAAGTCCATGAAGTTGGATGGAAAAAGATTACAACTTTATTTTCACCAGCCTCAAATGGATATTTGGCATTTCTTTCAATTCGAAAGGCTGTCAGTCTAGAGTATAAACTATAATTCTGTACTTACAGCAGTCCCTACAACTTTTTTACTAGTAAAAATCAGATATTTTCATATCAAATAATAATTGTTGCAGATACCTTGAAATAGCATTTACTAATAGCACTACTTCTAAATTAAAATAATTAATAGAACTGCCACTAGGTCTTATTTAATGCATTAGAAAAAAGGCACATATGTTATTATATCACAAATGTGTATTTTAAGCATTTTGATAACCGTATTTTAATATTATTACACTCTGCTGTGGAATTCTATGAATTTTATTTTATGCATTTTAAAATATTCCTCTGAGAAAGGTTCCACTGGCTTCACCAGGCTGCTGGGGGTTCCATGGCATGAATAAAGTTAAAAACCCTGGAGCAAGGGGCCCAA